>NC_092664.1:1902676-2635746 GCF_032118995.1 Asterias amurensis | reverse complement strand
CTTGCGTTCAAGTCGTTAAATGTCTGTCGCGATGATACACACGCAACTATCTCCAGACAACTGCTCTGCGCGACACTATATTCTCCTTATAATGGTACCCTTTCTAGAAAGCGCTTTGAACCAACAAACAACTTCTTTATCAACAAACCAGTAAAAGCTAAAGTAGTAGTCCGATCCGAGTTTCTACCTTCCACACCGGTGAAGTTAAAAAACCGCGACACAGTTCTCTTCAGAACTGTAGTCACTCCCGAATTCCGAACATCTACTCCGCGGTAGTAAAATATTACGTAAGACAAGTTCTCAAAAGAACAACATGTACATGTGTAAATGGCAAGTACATACACACGAAGTTATTCACTTTCGTATAAATGCGCATGCCCCATAAATCATCCACACTGTTGCAGTTTATAATATAAAAAAGAGTGAAAATACGTTTCTTTTTTCGATAGCGATCGATTAAAATGTAATTTTGCCTGTAGAGAGCGTTCCAAATATATGAACATTGTCCCAGTTTCATAGCGCTGCTTAACGGTAAGCAGTTTTGTTTGCGCACTCTAGCAGAGAGTTTTTCTAGTGTGACGTATTTCACTAGTAAGGAAGAAAATTGGGCAGCCCTCTTGCGTTCATTCACAAACAAGTAGGATATACATTACTATAAGTCATTTATTTTCGTTCATCATTAGCGTGTTTCTTTTGTGTGCTTACGGATAAGCAGTGCTATCGAAATGAAAATCTGAGAAGCGTTTCTGTCATTAACGTTTCCCAGATTGTCTACTCCTATTCGGGGTTACGACATAATTATTTGCACTTCTCGTGGATTTTTGGCGATATCACAAAAACGCAACTACTTTTGAAATGAAAGTGTTTAGTTTTGTTGTAACATCTGCCTTTAACTTTTCGAAAATGGAACCCAAACAAAAGTATTTTAATGAGCGATTTTTATAAATTCAGGAACGGTATTTTTTTATATGTTTATTATTGACCCCGGTTTTCTGTTACGTTTAATACGCACTTATTTATTTTCCAACATACAGAGCTGTTTGCCATAAATCATCGCTTTGCAAATGTCGCATGTACAAATTCACGGACAAAACTTGGCATGTGGTAGCTTTTCGCCACATAGGTTCACGCCCAAAATGCCCATCGTGTCCCTATAAGGGGAATATTGCCACGTAAAATGTTGCTGATAGCAATACTGCTCTTTACTCTTTAAAGGAACACGTTGCCTTGGATCGGTCGAGTTGGTCTTTGAAAAGCGTTTGTAACCGTTTTTTATAAAATGCATACGGGTAGAAAGATGTTGTAAAAGTAGAATGCATTGATCCACACAAACATGCCTCGAAATTGCGTGGTTTTCCTTTTACCTCGTCGACTAACACGTCGGCCATTGGGGGTCAAAATTTTGACTCCCATAAATGGCTGACCTTGTTAGTTCGCACAGTAGAAGAAAACCACGCAATTTCAAGGCATGTTTGTGTGGATCACTACATTCTACTTTTAAAACATCTTTCCAACATGCATTTTATAACAAACGGTTACAAACGCTTTTGTTTTGACCAACTCGTCCGATTCAAGGCAACGTGTTCCTTTAAAGGCACTTTAGTAGTTGTCAAAGACAAGTATTCTTGGTGTACATATGCATAAAATAACAAACCTGTGTAAATTTGGGCTCAATAGGTCATCGAAATTGCAAGAGAAAAAGAACAGAAAAACAGCCTTGTTGCATTACTTTGTTTGCCATCAGATGCATTGATTCAGATTTTAATTATTGCATTCATTTCAAAAGTATATATCAAATGATTAATAAAGGCTAAAAGTATGGTTTTTTTAAAGTTGTTTAATATTAGCGAGCTCGCTTCACAGTCGTGTGTACTTTTTATTCAAATTTATTTAATTTGCCCAACACCAATAGATCAATTTTAACTTCGAAAAAGTTGTAAATAACTATGAACAAGTTTGAACCGTCCCGTCGTCAAAGTTTGGAAAATACTTTTGTTTAAAGTTTTTAAACACCTACCTGAGCGGAATGTTTTTAAAGGAAATGGTATTTTAACTTGTTTATAATGCAGTTGTTAACCATTTTAATATAACACGGATGTGTGTACACTTCTGATGTTTTCGTAGTTGATTAAAAAATCCGGCTCCTAACTAAAGGTTTTGAAAAACTAACAACACTTCTGCCGTCATTTGTGGGAGTTTGCTTTCTTATACCTCCACGCTGCAACAAACCAGCTATACAAATTGGAGCTCCCAACTATGACGTTTTTAGAGTGATTACGTAACGGAGTTTTTCGCAAATCTCTCAGAAAAGCGCTGGATAAGGGTTCGAAATGATTTTTTTTCTTCACAATTATAAAAATCTATTAATAATCATATGACTCGATTTCCTTTATTCATTGAAAATGAAATTAAGCAAAGTTCACGACCTGACATTTTCGTTCAAGCAGGTCTTTAAGATGTGAATATTGCCAGCTCTGCATAAAACTTCAGGTAGGGTGTGTGCCTATTATTGGAGTTCAATTTGACAGCTACATGTATACACGCGCGAAAGTCACAAGGTCAAACTACACGCTATAAACATTTCAGTTGAAAACATGGATGGGGAAAAGCACTATATAGAGACTAATAAAGTTGCACAAAAATAATACCAAAGTGGGTCATGTTTTATACGAACATGGGGGTAATTTTTAAACTCTGATCCTGTGTTCGTGCGAGTAACAATCCCCAATAGAAGTATTCCGACTGAAATACTGTCAATAAAGAGAAAGCATTAGAAAACCTCAACATCACAGTTGCCTGTAACTGTATAGTTTCGGTATAAGGAAAAGCATTTAAAAGCCCTATGAAAGGGAATGCATTCTTTTGTAAACCAGTCCTTTAACTAATAGCAACATAACAACTTGATAAGAATTACAGCAGCTTTCGATAGAATAAAGCATTTTGAGAATCATCTCACTTCGAAATGGCCACGAAAAAAGATATCAATGCAGTTCCTCAGGGCGTTTGGTAATAAATAATAAAAAGTGCATTTTTGTGCAATGGGCGTGACTTACAGTGAACTTACGTATATATAACACGTTACAATTCGTTTGAACGTGACAATGTAAGAAAATATGTTAATATGTGCAGTTTTGTTTTAGAGTACAGTTTAATATTAATTACAGTTTTATTAATGCACGAGTTTGTCAACAAGAGTTTACACATGAACAAAAGGAGCATTCACATTTGCGTTCATATTTGAATTGGTTTGTTCACCTCTTTATTTTCACCTCTTTATTTTTCAAGGATAAAGCTGCACTTGAGTTAGGCACTGAACACATTTGGTAATTACTTAAAATGTACAGTAAGCCTAAAACTTACTTGGTAACGAGCAATGGGGAGCTGTTGACAGTATAAAACAGTGTGAGAAACGGCTCTCTCTAAAGTAACGTCGTTTTATAAAAAAAAGAGGTAGTTTCTCAACAAAATATTTGAATCTAAGAATGACTTCAGGCCTGAGTAATTTCTTAGAAATTTGAAAGCACACATTCACATTTGTGCAACAAGGGTGTCTCTTCTTTTGTTATTCTCTTAAATGACCAATTGAGCCCAAATTTTCACAGATTTTCAGTTTTATGCATTACATCAAGTGAAAATACTGGTCCTTGACAATACCGAAGGTGTCTATAGTGCCTTTAAGGTTTTCCTCAATCCTTTCTAAAACTGACATTTTTCTGCATCATCTTATCATCACAGATACCGGTACTAGTGCTAACCTATTTTAGTACCTTAATTTTAGTACCAGAAATAAAATAGTTAAAATAAACAAATTGAGATTAAAGTTAGAGTGATATTTCAGTTACCAAAGAATTTGAAACAACAATTCATAGAAATACTGCCTATTTAATTATAAAAGCCTTATAGTAATTAATTGTTTGAATACTATATTTTTTCTTCAGCTGCGCAACACATCTGGAACTCTCTACCACTTAATCTTAGATCATGTCTTTGTACCTCAAATTTCAAATATCGTCTCAAAACTATTGTACCTTAATTTTAGTACCAGAAACATAAAATACAAATATTTACAAACTCAGATTAAAAATAAAGTGATATTTCAGTTAAAACCAGAGAATTTGAAAAACAAAATCTTAAATTTCTTGTTTCACGGCCATTATAACTATAAGCCTTTAAAGGATAAATTGTATGAATATTATTTTACGATACTACAAAATAACATATAATTACAAAATATCCATTACATAAGTTTGACTGAAGACTCAATGATATAAAAAATAAAATCTATCTGAATATAATATACATATCTAAAACCCTGCTTAAACGCAAGCGCTTATAAAGGGAATGTTTAAAACAACAATATGCTAATTCACAATATAAAAACTTTTTGAGGAGTCGCCTATGATAGGACATTATTATTTCAGATAAATCAGTTAAAGGCACTGGACACGTTTGGTAACTACTCAAAATATATAATTATTAGCATTAAAGGCCGTGGACACTATTGGTAATTGTCAAAGACCAGTCTTCACAGTTGGTGTATCTCAACATATGCATAAAAAGACAAACCTGTGAAACTTTTAGCTCAATCGGTCATCGAACTTGCGAGATAATAATGAAAGAAATAAACACCCTTGTCACACAAAGTTGTGTGCGTTTATTAGATGGTTGATTTCGAGACCTCAAGTTCTAAATCTGAGGTCTCGAAATCATATTCGTGGAAAATTACTTCCTTCTCGAAAAATATGGCACTTCAGAGGAAGCCGTTTCTCACAATGTTTTATACCATCAACCTCTCCCCATTACTCGTCACCAAGAAAGGCTGTATGCTAATAATTATTTTGAGTAATTACCAATAGTGTCCACTGCCTTTAAACTTATTAGGAAACGGACAATGGAGAGTTGATAGGCCTAGAAAACAAACATTGTGAGAAACGACTCCCTCTGGTGAATAACAAATTTTTGAGAAAGAGGTAATTTCTCACCCCAAAAAATATTTGAGTCTGAGAAAGAATGCATGCCTGAAGCCATTCCCAGGCATTTTCTTTCATTATTTTCTAGCATTTTCGATGACGAGTTGAGCCGAATTTTCACAGGTTTTTCATTTTATACATAATTGTTGGTATAAGCCAAGTGTTTTTCTGCTAAATCTACATCATATCAAACGGCGTCGTTTTAAAAAAGTTTCATAATATCAACAGCTCTCCACGCTCTCTGCCAAGTTGTTTTATGGTCATATTATAGACTTCTGAAGTAATTACCAAATAATATAAGGCAATGGACATAATTGGTATTTGCTAAAAATAATTGTTAGCATAAAAACTCACTTGGAAACGAACAATGGGGGGGGGCTGTTGATGTATAAAACATTGTAAGAAACGGCTCCCTCTGAAGTACATGTAATGTAGTTTTCGAGAAAGAATTATTTTCTCACCAGAACATTTGAATTGAATTAGAGACCTCAGCTGAGGTCTAGAATTTCAAGCCATCTGAAAGCACACACTTTGTGAGTGTTTTTTCTTCAGTTATTCTCTCGCAAGTTCGACGACCAATTGAGTCAAAATTTTCACAGGTTGTTATTTTTGTATGCATACATTGAGATAAACCAAGTGAGTTGACTGGTCTTTGACAACTACCAAATGTGTCATGTGCCTGTTAAGTGTAGTAAAGACTGGAATTAGCTCAGGGCCCAAGGGCAGCAGTTACCCTGGTGCCCTAAGATTTTGCTGTAGTGCCCAGTGCAAAGTTCAATAACTTTCAAGAACTACGAACTCAAGGCGTGTAAGTATCAATTCTGTTGAGTATCAAAGTATACTACAATGTCTGAACCCTTTAAACAATTTAGGATAAATCTTCACTTAAAGGCATTGGACACTAATGGTAATTACTCAAAATAATTGTTAGCATAAAAACTTAATTGGTAATGGAGAGCTGTTAATAGTCTAAAACATTGTGAGAAATGGCTCCTGTTGAAGTAACGTAACTTTTGAGAAAGAGGTATTTTCAGCTGGAGTCTTTTATTATGCGTCTGAAAGCACACAAAGTAATGCAACAAGTGTGTGTTTTTTTCATTGTTCTCATGCAAGTTTTATGACCAATTGAGCCGACTTGTTCACAGGTCTGTTATTTTATGCATATGTTGGGATATACCAAGTGACAATACTGGTCTTTGACAATTACCAGACGTGTCCAGTGCCTTATAAGCTTTAGTGCATGTGCGAATAAAAACAGTTTACATGTTAAAGGATTCAGGTACTTTTTCAAAATGTCCGCAGATTTACATTAAACTTACAGGGTTTGAAAATAATGATAGTGGAAAGCTTCCCTTCAAATATTACTAACTAAGGTTGTGTAGTTTTTGAGAAATCAGTAAAACAAGTCACAAAATAATTGTGGTCTCATAAGACCAAAATTATTTAAGCATGTATAAAAAAACCTAACCAGTTATGATGTTATACCAAAACCTTGCATAACTGGTTAATACAGTTTTACATGTTAACTGAGACGAAAATTATTACTTTTACTCATTTCTCAAAAACTACAGCACCTCAGTAAATAAAATTTCATGGGAAGCTTTCTACTATCATGATCTTCAAACTGTGTAAGTTTAATGTAAATCTGTGGACATCATGTTTTTTTGTTAGGAAAAAAAAATACATATACCCTTTAAAGTGAAAGTGCTTTCTCATTCTGGACCGATAATATTTGGAGCTTCAAGCTCTGTGGTCTTGCGGTAACTTATCCCCAAATTCCAGCTCGGACTTAGATCAACACAGATAAGCTGTTTGGAGTACTGATAAGAAAGTTGCTTGGAGTACTATCAATCACCACAAGTAGATGCAGCATATAGATGATCTGGATCCAGACAAGGCAGTAGTCTCCCTAGCCCCTTGATTGGAAAGATCTCATTTTGTCCACGATCCTCATAGCAGATGAATCCTAGGTGCTAGATCAAGGCGCTGTGAAGATGGAACATTGAGTAAGAATAATAACCCTTCTGTTTTGAGTAACTTCTTGAGTATAGCAGCTGAGTAGAGCGGAGAAGATCAGTCTGAAGGCGTGTCATGGCCGAGTGGTTAAGAGCACCGGATTCAAGCTCTGGTGTTTGATCAGCAGAGTGTGGGTTCGAATCTCGGTCGTGACACTTGCTATGCAAAATTGGGGAGGTAGTGCTTTCTGCTCTACCGGCCACACTACGGACTGATGATACCCAAGCCTACATTCGTATGGACAGTAAAGGGGTTACCCTGTTTCAGCCCTAGGAGTAGGTGGCAACGGCCCCTGGACAAAAATAATTTTAGCCCAGGCCTTGTGTGTCTGGCGACTTGCATATATTTGTTTTTTTAAAAGGGGCCATGCAGACAATTATTAAGCAGTCAATTCTAACGCCTTCACTGGCTTACTATCCCTCAAAGAATCATCTTCAAGCTGATGCTCATTGTCCACAAAGCACTTAAAGCCAAGGCGCCCCACTATACCTCAGAACTACTTCAAGTTTACACTCCGTCAAGCAATCTTCGATCAAGTTCCATGCTTCTCCTCATTGAACCCAAGTCTCAACACTCCTGGGGGTAATGGATCTTTTTTTCTTCTTCTGTTTTGTTTTTGGGTTTACTGCGCCCAGTATTATTATTCTTATTAAGAAGCTCAATGAAATTGAGCCCAGAGCTTGTTTCCAGTGCTCACAATTGCCCATACATTACAAGCCACATGCCGACATAAGATTCTTTCATGCATAGCGCACAAATCCTAGCTGCAAGATCAAGGCACTGTGAAGATGAGTTCTGTTTTAAGAAATTTCTAAAATGTAGCAGCTGAGGTAGAAGAACGGATGTTGCAGGGAAGATCGTTCCAAAGGCGGGTGCCAATATAATCGATGACGAGGGCCAATATAATCGATGATGAGCGCCAATATAACAAAAGACATGGGGCCAAAACACCCAAAGGCTTCAATACAGCCCACGGTTGACTGAAATGGTTTATTTAAATACATTTGATGAAAACAGCTTGATAGCTGATAAAGCAAACAGCGAACAACAGGCTGGCAAGAACATATTATGAAAGGGGGCGCTGGTTTTTTTTTAAAGACATTGACGAGCCCAAAGGGTCCAGTCAATAATAATTTAAATCATAAGACCGAAGGAGTACAGTTTTGTCAACGCTCTCGTCTTGACAGACTCCTTGCACAGACTCGGTACGTATGCGTATTTATTGTCTTAAGGATTCCGAGCGCAGGCAACTGTGATAGTACATGAAGCAGGTGGTTCATGGCCTAGCATTTAAGAGCACCGGACTCGTGCTCTGGTGTTTATGAGCAGTAGAGTGTAGGTTCGAGTCCCAGTCGTGATAATTGTCTCCTTAAATGAGACACTTAACCATGATGGTTTGCCCTTCAGATGGCACGTAAAACCACCTGAAGCTCGTTGCCAAAGAATGATGTTACCGAGAGGGTGCACATACCACCCATAGTTTGCTACGTTTTTTATTGCAGGTTTTGGCAGGGGCAGAAAGTTGGTGCGGTAGACAAAAAGTTTGAGGTGAGGTGCAAACTTGTGAATAATCTTCTGGACTTACTTGGTAAGAGGCTCAGACTGAGAACGATCTTCTTCCTGATCTCGTGGGAGTTCCTGCAGATGAAATTTCTCTTGGGTTTGAGGTAGAAATTGCCCCTGGGGAGGAGGTGGACACTGTGCCTGGGGAGGAGGTTGAAACTGTTCCTGCAGGAGAGGTTGAAACTGCCCCTAGGGCAGAGATTGGAACTGTGGCTGGGGAAGAGGTTGGAACTGGCCCTGGGGTTGGTAAGCTGGTGCTGCAGGCTGCAGAACGTACTGGTTCGGATAGGCCACAGTAGCTGCAATGGAAACAATGGTTCAAAATAGTACTTAGTTGAAAATAAATTATAATCTCATATGTCTCCATGACACCAAGTCGTGTCGTGACTGAGCGTTCAAGTGTACTGGGCCCAATGTCACAAAGCCTGTAAGCATAACAAACTTGCTAAGCACAGAAAAGTGCCTGGTGTTGCCAGCAGCGGAGTGTGGGTTCAGTTCAGTACCCGGTTGTGACACTTTTGCCCTCAAATACCACTCTAGTAATTTGTCTTTGCTTTTTCTCCAGTAGAAATTTCCCATTTCCTCATAGGGTGCCCTAGTACAAATAAGAAATCACCTTGTGGTGCCTTTGCCCTTTCAAAAACGAAGCATTGGGCTTGGAAAGGCATTGAGCCCTAGGATTGATTTCACAAAGCACAACTGAAACTCATCTTAAAGGTTTTGAAGAAAAAAAACACAAAACGCCCACAGATTTACATTTAACTTACACAATTTAAAAATAATGATGGTAGAAAGCTTCCCTTAAAATGTTTCTAACTGATGACTGTTGTTTTTCAAAAACGAGTAAAACATGTCACAAAAAATGTTGTTCATCTCAGTGAGACAAAATTTGTTTTTAGCATGTACAAAAGATTTACGTGACTCTCCTCAAAACATTGCTCTTGGAATTTTTTTTCCCTTCAAAAACTTGACAACTAACGAAGCTGAAATTTCATTCACAGTGAGTATAGATTCATGTCATGGCCAAAAACTTGATCTACAAAGGGTAACAAAACACTTTCAGATGAGTTGCTAACGTTGCCATAGTGATACGTATAAACTAGTGTCATCACACTCAGCTTAACACTCTTTGTGAAATCAGCCCCTGGCATCATATGAAAACGTTTCAGCTGTTTTGGCCACTCCACTGTGCAAAAAACATGGGGCGCGCGAACTGACATTGGGTACGTCAGTCCTTGTGTGTGCTGGGCACGAGCGCATGCACACACAGCCGCGCTAGTGTCGTGGTCGAGTGGATAAGAGCACCGAACTCAAGCTCTGATGCTTCTGTTCAGCAGAGTGTGGGTTCGAATCCAGGTCGTGACACTTGTGTCCCTGAGCAAGACACTTAACTATAATTGCTTCTCTCCACCCAGGGGTAAATGGGTACCTGTGAGGGCAGAGATGGTTCTTGTGATTGGTTTAGCCGAGTAGCGCATAGATTGCGCACAGGCTGTATACTCCCCAGGGAGCTGAAATAGTTTTAGGAAAGATTTAAGGCCCAGTGACCAGGGGTAATAATGTCAGAAGCACTTTGAGACACCGTCTCGGGCATGTAAAGCGCTATATAAAAACGGTCTATTATTATTATTATTATTATTATTATTATTATTATTATTATTATTATTAGTAGTATTTATTAAAGCAGTCTCATTAAAAGTCAGGAACTGAGTCTTATCCAATCAGCAAACACTTAATTTACAACACTTGTAAATATATTGACTTTGTCATGTTTGTGAGCAAATACCACTTGGACTGCTAAAATCTACCAATGGACGGCGCTGTTTCCCTTTTCTGGAAAAAGCAAGCAACAAATTAGGTGGCATCTGATCTGTTTTTAAATCAACCCAGTCCGGTCTAAAGTCACAACTAAATTGTTGTGTATCTGATTTGAGGCATTGCATGGTGAGGTATCAATATATATTTGGTGAGCAGTAACACCATGTGTGTATCTACTTGCCAGGTAGAGTTTGTTCTTAGAGAACTGTCTTGCTTTATTCTACTACCGCGGAATAGATTGTTCGGGTGTTCGGGAGACTTCACAGTTCTGAAAATCACTGTCCTGCTTTTTAACTACTACCCAGGCGGATAGTATAGAAATAGGCTGGGACAACTACTTTAGCTTGTAGGATCGTAATTAACTGTACTACCGCGGAGTCAGTTCTTGGTCCAACCCAAGAACTGACTCCGGAGTACATGTAGTACAGTTAATTATGATCCTATAAGCTAAATTGTTGTAAATTGCCATACAAATGGAAAATAGTTGTTTCCCTAATTAAATGTGTTTGAACTGTGAAGAACTATTACAAAGAATAAAGTACATTCGGTTTTGATGCTGCAAAATGGGGGAAAAGTATATGGAGCATGTTTGCAAACTTTGCGCGTGTTTTTGGCCGCAACGTTTCCATATAGGTTAATAGACTAGACACTTACCGGTGGGGAAATACACGCCCTGTGGTGGAGCACCAATGATCATCTGTTGCGGGCAGGCTCGATAGGTCACCTGTTTCAAGGAAAGATAACAAATACTTCTTAAAGGCAGTGGACACTATTGGTAGTTACTCAAAAATAATTATTAGCATAAAACCTTACTTGGTAACGAGTAACGGGGAGACGTTGATAGTATAAAACATTGTGAGAAACGGCTCCCTCTGAAGTGACATAGTTGTCGAGAAAGAAGTAATTTTCAACGAATTTGATTTCGAGACCTCAGATTTAGAATTTGAACTCCGACGACCAACTGAGCTCAATTTTTCACAGGTTTGTTATTTAATGCATATGTTGAGATAAACCAAGTGAGTAGACTGGTCTTTGACAATTACCGAAGGTGTCCAGTGTCTTTAAACGCCATATTCACGCCATAAGCCAATTCCCCAGACAGTTTCTCTACTCCTATTGGTGGAGAGCGTGTCACGTGGGTGTGCATAAACCTTTTGGTAATGCACACTGGAGCTCTGTTTATGCACACTGAGCTGGCTTCCGCGTGTCAGGCGCGCAAGATTATCACACGCAACGCAATTCGTAGCTATCAGTGCGTAATTTAAGCGAGCGCGCATACACACAACCCACGCCCATCGAACAGATTCTTCACAAAGTTTTGGAAAACAATATTTCAAACCTCCAATTTTCAATTGTTAAAGTGTCTATTACTGTATTTTTTAACATTTTTTAACAAAAGGGCATTTATGGATGGGAATAAAAAAGTAGTGACTCATTCTTAAACGTCCGTTTAAAACCTTGCAAGATCGTTGCCGTGCAATAAAGGCCAACGCCTTCGGCTCGGCCCTTTATCACACTTATCACCGACCCTGCCGGCTTTAAACGTACGTTGAAGAACTCGTCGCTACCCTTTTATTCCCTTATTTGTATCACAATAGGACAAAGGTGTGGAATTTCATATTCAGTTTTTGAAGATAAAGGCTCACAGCAGAGTTTACATTTAATTGTTTCAGTGTTTGGACAAAATATTTGAAAGTTTTCAGTTTAAAAATTAAATTAAATTTAATAAATGAAAAAAATGTATTAACAAATAAATAAAAAAAGGACTTCTAAACCCAAAAGAAGTAATGGTGTAAAACAACATAGTTTCATTCTTGCGTTTGGGTTCCGTACATGTAGGTTCATAAAGTATATTAGAATTGGGAAATATGAAATGTGAAATAATAAGAGAGTGAAATACATACCAAGGTATGAGGGCTACTGTTGTTGCTGCTGAAGTAAAGACTACAACAAGTAAAACTGGCCGCAACGACAGAGATGACAAACTCTGCAATGCTGATCACGATGACACACATATCAACACCAACACGTACATTCTGAAGTGACAACATCATCATTATTAAACAGATACCTGAGCGGAATGTTTTTAACGGAAATGGTATTTAAACTTATAATGATAATAATAATAATGTGGGGGCTAATCATCCTTACTCGCAGCTAAGAGCTGAATTGCGAAGGACGCGGCTACAACGTGTTCCAGAACCAGGTTGCAAGGGCGCCTTTAGCTGCCAGCCACATCAACCCATTATGACCACAGCCAAGACTGAAAGTGTTTGATTTTTCTCAGAGGGAGGAAAACCGGATAGTCTGGAAAACCCTCGTGGCACAGCAGAGAAGCATCGCACAACTCAACTCACATACGGCCCTGGCCGGTAATCGAATCGTGGTCACCTTGGTGCTTTCCGACAAGCCATGACGTGCCACCCACAAACATTTGTTGACCATTTTAATGTTATTTTGATACGTGTACACTTTAATTTAGTCGTAATTATCGATCCAAAAATCAGGCCCAACCCAAGGTTTTGAAAAACTAAAAACACTTCTGCCGTCAAAGGACAATGCCGCTGACGTCAATTGTGGGAGTTATCTTTGTTATACCTCCACGCTGCAACAAAGCGGCTATCAACTTGGAGCTCCCAACTATGACACAACATGAGTGGTTATGTAACAGAGCTTTTGCGAATCTTTCAAAAAAGCTCTGGATAAGGGTATTCAAAATGATTGTTTTTTTACACAATTAAAATCTATTTATAGTGATATGACTCAATTTCCTTATTGATTGAACACAGTTTAAAGGAATGTTACAGAATTGGTAAGAAACAAAATGTTTGAAGATCACAGATTTACAAAAAACTTACACGGTCTATTGATGGTGATAGTAGAAAACATCCCTTGAAATATTTCCGTCTGAAATGTCATAATTGATAAGAAATAAATAATCTATCTTCGCGCTGGGAGTTTATCGCTCAGTGAGCGTTTTATTCATTTTTATTTTGGCATCGATGCAATGCAAAATTTGTAGTCAGTTTTTCACTATTCTCTCGTGGCCCAGATGGCAGATCGATCTCAAACTTCTACAGGTTTGTCAATTTATGTATATGGTGGATTACATAAAGTGCTTACATTATTATGTAATGCTCCTTTAAAGGCAGTGGACACTATTGGTAATTGTCAAAGACTAGCCTTCAACTTTGGTGTATCTCAACATGTGCATAAAATAACAAACATGTGAAAATTTGAGCTCAATCGGTCATCGAAGTTGCGAGATAATAATGAAAGAAAAATAACCCTTGTCACACGAAGTTGTGTGCGTTTAGATGGTTGATTTCGAGACCTCAAGTTCTAAACTTGAGGTCTCGAAATCAAACTCATGGAAAATTACTTCTTTCTCGAAAACTATGGCACTTCAGAGGGAGCCGTTTCTCACAATGTTTTATACCATCAACCTCTCCCCATTACTCGTCACCAAGAAAGGTTTTATGCCAATAATTATTTTGAGTAATTACCAATAGTGTCCACTGCCTTTAAATGAAATTCAGCAAAGTTCACGCAGGTCTTTAACTTACATAGGACCTAGTACAGGGAGTAGAGCTCATAGCCGCAAGGCCATGCCAGACATGTGACGGACGAAATTCCCGACATGAGTTCATGTCGGCGCGTATCATCCTACCGCTCAAACCAATAATGACACAGGCAGCCATGCTGCTTATAATTGACATCACCATGTACCCAATCACCTGGAAATAAACACAGTTTTAAATTTTAGTGACGTTTTGAAGCTTCAATGCATGGTGTGGATGCAAGAAGAAATAACTATAATAGATGGATTACATTAAGCGTCATCAACCGCCTTTTTTGATGATAAACTATGCAAAAGTGCATACGTGTACGCGCTGCGCACAGCTCTTTTATAGCCAATGATAGCCTTGTACGCGTGCACATTTCATCAAATATGGCGGTCGATGACGCTTAGTGCAATCCATCTATACTAAAAGCAGAGATGTGGTAGGCATGGTAGGCTGTTGATACAAACCTTAAAAAAATTAGCGATGACTGCTTAAATTAAAGGAACACATTGCCTTGGATCGGTCGAGTTGGTCTTTGAAAACGTGTTTCTCTAAAGATTTATCGTTTTAAAACTGCAAGCATGAAAGCTTGCGAGCGCAATGTTTGCTTAAACTATACATTTACCTTTCCTTTTGAAACTGTGAGCATGAAAAGCTTGCGATTAAACCTATCTCGAGTTAGGACGAGTAACCCATCGTAACTTAGGATGGGTTCAATGCGTCCTACATCTTCTGATACGGAAATTAACTCAACCATTGTTGTCAACCTAAGTCATCCCCAGTTAGGAAGAGTTTGGTGAAATCGAATGTTGGAAGCGCTTTGAGACACCCTTCGGGTGTATAAAGCACTTTATATAACACCCAAGCAGATTGGAGGCTTGTCTGTCACGTGATAGCAAATAAAAGTACTATTGCACGCTGGGTCACTCACCGGCGCATTTTTCGTTCCATCCGAAGAGTACTATTGCACGCTGAGTAAAAACATCACTGCGGGCGTGTGCCTTTGGCAACGCAGCAGCGTTACTGCAAGGCACCTACATGTAGTCTACATTCGCTGTCTGCGTGTCTCAAAATAGCTGCAGGCCTACAGAACGCACATTGTCACTGTTGAATCAAACCGGCCGACCAAAATATAAATTCACAATTGAAAATTGTAGGCCTTGAAAATTGTACACTTTGTTTGTTTTCAAGTTGTATCCTCCAATCAAAATGACAAAGATCTACTTGGATGTTAAATAAAACAAAAAATGAATGTTTTTCATTCGTGCAATAGTGCAAATATTTTCATTCGTTGAAAGCTGGAATGTTCCATTCAACTCGGCTTGTCTGCCCCGTTGAATAGATTATCTTTTAACTCATGAACATATTCGCACCATTGCACTCATAAACATTCATTATTTGTATTTATTATCTTCAAGTACGCGCTAATCCTCCAATCAGATTTGCAGAATGGAGTAGTGATAAAAACTATTATTGCAAGGCTAATATCACTACCTACTGCATCTTGTGTGTTTTATGTCACTAAGTTTGCTTGAAGATAAGTACGTTATCACACACGCGCTCGCGACAATTCGAAAATATAGCGCGTCTGCATCCACTCGCGCTTGTGTGGTAACTTATTATATAAAGATTGACTATTATTATTACTATTATTATTACGTGTAGTGGATATATACTCACCAATCCTGACCTTTTTTTCCGTCCAGCTTCTAAACCCAATATTCCAGCCACCGCAAAGACCTATTGAAAGAATAAAAATAGAAAACCGCCATGAAAATGAAATTGTTGTTTTCACTCTTTTTTGTTTTGCATTAGAAGCTTGAAGTGAAGACATGTGCTGCAATAAATCGATAAAACCTAATCAGAAGTATTAGGTATGTGATAGGCAGTTGAAAAAAAACCCAGAACTTTGAGCGCAAAGCGTAAAAGCTTGCCGAATGAGGGCGGTATATATGGGGTTTGTAGTTTTTAAGTTACTATTTACAGAGTCCAAATTGAACATATTTTGTGGCGGTCGCTAGTGCCCGCCTTGTGCACCAAAGAGATAATGATAAACAATTGATATACCCAAGTGGTTTGTAAAAGTTGTTGTACTGTAGGACTACACACATGCACGATAATTGGTCCTTTGAAAAAAGTATGAACATTTTATCGAGTACTAGTCCTGACCTGTACAAATGAAGTAGGCTTTTTATAATAATAATAATAATAATAATAATAATAATAATTATGGCATCTTATATAGCGCACATGTCTGTCACTCAGTGACGCTCCTAGACTGTAACATACAGTATTTCCTGCAAGATGTGGGACTACGTTTGAATTATGAGACCTAATTCTGAAAGCACTTATATGGGTTTTACAAGGTGCTACGGCGCATTAAGCAGCCACAACCAGGAACACCGGACGAAGCAATGGTGAAGTG
Organism: Asterias amurensis; assembly: GCF_032118995.1. NCBI lineage: Eukaryota > Metazoa > Echinodermata > Asteroidea > Forcipulatida > Asteriidae > Asterias > Asterias amurensis. Next base: position 2,619,388 of record NC_092664.1, on the reverse strand, counting down.
TCTTGCGGGCACAAGTGTCATGACTTAAAGACTTCTCAGGCAATCTAATCACATTTTTCTGATTTTTCCAAGGGCCGTAGAGTTGGAAAGCAGACTAGAGTAGGAAGGATATCATGCTTGACTGTACTTAGGGTGTCGCGGCCGAGCGGATAAGAGTAGTGCTGGGCGAATAGTGAAATTTTGTTATTCGGATACCGCTGGCCAACTATCCGAAATTAACCGGATATTCGAATAGTTTTTTTCGCCGCTAGAGGGCGCTATAAAAAAAAAAAATAAAAAAAAATAGACATAATTGCATTTGTGCACAAATGCAGAGCTGTTTCGTTAACAAAATTTTCAAATTGTCCCTCTCAATTTGAAATTCTCTTTGCATCAAAGCAGTTATGACAGTCCAGCCTATTTCAAAAAATAATTTGGATTATACCAAGTTCAGATAGCAATTTATGACTTAAAGGTGCAAAAATTAAAAAAATCATAAAAGATTATGTGATGACGTCATCATGACGTCGTTTCACAATTCACAAGAACTTGTCAATATCCAACAACCTACCAAGTTTCAACATAATCGCATAATTACTTCGGGAGTTATATTAGTTCAAAAAGTGCATCTTTAAGGCCGCGTCACGTGACCCCCAATGACGTCATTGATCTGAAACTTCACACATATGATGGCTGCCTGACAGTTAACGTGTGTGTAAAATTTGAAGTGATTACAAAAAACTTCACCACACACATCTTCAAAAAGTTCATTTTGACGAGTTTTCAACCTGCCGCTAGAGGGCGCTGTTGCATTTTGTGACGTCATTGGTATTTTTTTTGAACTTCCCACCCTTGCCAGGCACTAACATCGTTAAAAGCAACTTCATATCTTTTGCCAATTTTGAATTATGAACATAATTGTGGACGCGCCAGAACCGGCAGCCCCTCGTGATTTGGTCTCCGCAAATTTCCTCATTTCACCGAATTTGGCCTTCTGTCGATCTTCGAACTCTAACAGTAGTTGTGCTTCACACCTACGGTGAAACTGATAAACCTTTTGGATCCAGTATTGCTCAAGATCACTGTGTATTCTGCTTGCATTTTTCTGATCGTCATACAAACATGCAAGGACCGCCATGACACACCTTGTGCATGTATTGTGGAGCTGCAGTCTGCTTGCACTTGCAGCTATTTGTACTGAGCCAGTCATGTCAAACTCACTGCAGCACATACTGCACTATGACAGCAACAGCCTAAGGGATATCAGAGCCAACATGACTCCTCAACAGCTAACATTACCCAGAGACGTGTTTGCTTCTATCAAGAGCCATGGAATCGGTAAGTGGCGTCGTGTTCACAGGGGTTGTCGGGCTGGTAAGCAAAAAGTCAGAGGATATTCTACAATTGGTATTCATAATCAGCGTCACAGTTGTAATGCACTTATGACAAAACTTGGTTTGCTGAATTGCCAGTCGGCATGTAATAAAGCTAGCTTGATCAAGGACCACATTATAGACCACGACATTGATATATTGGCTCTCACAGAAACCTGGTTTAAATCCGAGAATGACCAAAACAGTGCAAACTTATCCCCCAAGAGTTACAACCTTGTCCACGCCCACAGAAAAGGCAGGAGAGGAGGTGGTGTTGCCCTGCTGTGTAAATCGGGACTCACCGCGTCTGTTTCTAAGCAACCACCTGACAACCAGACGCTATCCCCTTCTTCCTTTGAACACATCACAGTTGACATTATCCACAACAATCACCACTTAAGTGTCACTGTTCTTTACAAACCTCCACCTTCACAGCGACGTCGAGTCCCATTCAGTCGGTTCATAGAAGAATTCACTGAGCTACTGAATCAGCAGGTGCTCTTCAACGGAACTCCCATTATTCTGGGTGATTTTAACATTCACTGGGACAACAATACATCCGAAACTAATCACTTCCGAGACCTTCTTCAGCAGTATGGTATGCAGCAATTGGTGAATTTCAAAACACACACATCTGGCCATACCATTGATCTCGTGATTGTTCGCCAATCAGACAACCTCTTCAAGTCAATTCTTCCATCTGAGTTTGTGTCTGACCACTGTGCGGTCCACTGCCTCCTGGATCTCCACAAACCGCAGCACACTAAAAGACTGGTATCCTACCGCAAAATCAAATCCATTAACTTGGAAAGCTTTAGGAATGACGTCATCGCCTCTTCCATTTGTACTGATCCCGCCACTACACTTGATGACCTCACTGATCAGTATAATTCCGTCCTTGCCCAACTTGTCAACTCCCATGCCCCAATAAAGACTTGTCAGATCGTCGAACGGCCCGCAGTCCCGTGGTACAACAAAGATATCGCTATCGCCAAGCAACGGCGCCGCCAACTGGAAAGAAAGTGGCGGAAAACCAACCTCAAGATTGACCATGATATGTTCAAGTCACAGCGGGATAAGGTCAAACATATTTTTACTGCTGCTAAGTCAAAATACTATCATGGACAAATCCGCGACTGTCAGGGTAACCAGAAATCCCTATTTCAGATAACAAACCGCCTCATGAACAGGAAACCAACACCCAAGCTACCTGTTCATTCATCCCTCAAAGAACTCGTGACCAGGTTCTCCGGCTATTTTACCGACAAGATCCAGCAAATTAGAGACGGTCTACAGCCAGAGAGTTATGGACCCTCCATACCTGCATCTTCAGACAACCTTGAAAATCTGCAGCCCTGTCAGGATGTGCTCACTTCATTCACCCTGGCCTCGGAACTCGAGATTGCTAAACTCATTAGGGCCTCCCCCACAAAATCATGCTCGCTGGACCCACTACCTACATCTTTGGTCAAGGCAAGCTTGGAAACAATTGTGGGTCATATAACCAAGATCACGAACATGTCACTCAGCACTGGTAGTTTTCCGAGATGTTTTAAAACGGCTCTGGTTACCCCAGCCATCAAGAAACAAGCCCTGGACTCTAATGACTTGAACAATTATCGTCCTATATCCAACCTGTCTTTTGTGTCAAAGGTCGTCGAGAACGTAGTAGCAAGCAGGTTAAATGCACATGTAGATCGACATGAGTTGCACGAGAGCCAACAATCTGCTTACAAGCAATTTCATAGTGTCGAGACTGCCCTCTTAAAAGTCCACAACGACATCATGTGTGCAGTTGACAACAAAAAGGTTGTACTGCTAGTCTTGCTCGATCTCTCGTCGGCCTTTGACACAATTGACCACAAATTATTGCTTCACAGATTGTATAATTATTTTGGCATCCAAGGCTCTGCCCTATCCTGGTTTAAGTCTTATCTACATGATCGTTCTCAGATCATCAAAATACAAGACGAGGCTTCGGCTGTGGCCAAGGTTCCTTACGGAATACCTCAGGGCTCTGTCCTCGGCCCGGTGCTTTTCACACTTTACACTTCGCCTCTTGGTCAAATTGCTCGTAACCATGGTTTACAATATCACTTTTACGCAGACGACTCTCAATTATACACTACATTCTGCCCCACTGTCACAGGTGATGATTCCAAAGTGCTTGATGTACTCACTAACTGCCTCACTGATATCCAAACATGGATGTCAGTTAATTTTCTCAAATTCAATCCTCATAAGACTGAGTTTCTTGTCATATCTTCCCCTCACTTCCGACACAAGGTACAAATACAGGACATACAGGTTGGGGATGCTCATGTTCAACCAAGCTCAGATGCCCGCAACCTAGGCGTGCTTTTTGACCAAAGCATGGACCTCAAGAAGCACGTCTCTAATACCTGTCGGACCTCTTACATGTTCCTTAGGCGTATAGCTGCAATTCGACACTTACTCACTACTAGCGCAGCAGAACAGCTTATTCATGCTTTCATCACTAGTAGGCTTGACTTCTGCAATAGTCTCCTGGCCGGGCTTCCTAAAAACACACTTCATCGCCTACAATCTGTCCAAAATGCCGCAGCAAGATTACTGACCGGTACCAAAATATCTTCACACATTTCTCCTATTCTACACAATCTCCACTGGTTACCCATTCATTCCAGAATCCAATACAAGATCATCCTTCTGACATTCAAGGCTCTCCATGGACTATCCCCTACCTACGTACAGAACATGATTCGGCCCCGTAGTGCCAGGCCGGGTCTGAGGTCATCTGGCAGCATGCTCTATGTTCCTCTGACCCGTTTATCCAGCTATGGGGACAGGGCATTCAGTAACATTTCACCACGCCTCTGGAACTCTCTGCCTCAACATCTCAAGGACACACATGACATCTCTCAATTCCAACATTCTCTCAAAACCCATCTCTTCAGATTAGCCTTTGCAGATATTGAGTGAAGTTTTTTTTCTTGTTCTTTGACCAGCGCCTTTGAATGTTCCACAGATTTAGTGCGCTTTATAAATGCTGTATTATTATTATTAGAGGTCATGTGAGGTCACGCACACGAAACAAAATGAAGACCTAATTTATCCCTACCCAATCCCGCAATCAGAAACCTACGGTCTCTTGTGGCTGATTTGTTATAAATTTTCAAACATTTAAAACACAACACCTTTAAGATGACGTCACGTGACTTGTGATGATGTCATAATGACATCCTTGTTTTGCAATGATCATTGCCCCAATACCTTTCATCCCTGAAAGTTTCATTGCAATTGCTCTTTGGGAACCTTCCAAATCAGCACTTATATGAAATTTTTCTGAAGATGACAAATAAAAAAAAAAATAATAATAATAAAAAAAACTTTAACAAAAACAAGAGCTGTTTCGCTGCGCTGCGCTACGAAACAGCTAAAAAAAAAAATATATATTATTATTATTATTTTTTTTGTTTGCTAGAGGGCGCTGTTCATTTGTGAATGAGATCTTTTGGGCGGATTGATATTAGTTTTAGACAGTGTCACTCGGTTCATTCATAAAAATGACCGGATCTAATTTAAAGATGGCGATTTGCTTTTTCTTTTGATCGTGGATGGCTCTACGTGAAGGAAAACTTTTGTAACATTTGAACAAATTACGTCAGAAATGTCATTGTTTTAACTCTTCACGGAGGTGAGCATAGATTAATACTTAATTTATGCTGTTTTATGCTGTCTTAATAGAAGTTTCATTAGGATTCAGACAAAACATTCATGTCAGTTGTCGCCCGACGTCCGCGGATATTCGGATATTAAAGAATATCTGGTTACTTGGTTGTAATTACAGAACTATCCGGTTTATAAATAGCTATTCGCGCCCTATGCGGATATCCGGTTAAGAAAAAAAAGGCATTCGCGGTTACGGATAGGAAAACCTATTCGCCATTAACCGGATATTTGAATAATTCGCCCAGGCCTAGATAAGAGCACCGAACTCAAGCTCTGGTGCTTCTGTTCAGCAGAGTGTGGGTTCGAACCCCCACTGTGATACTTAAATTTGGGGGGCTAATCATCCTTACGCGGCTACAACGTGTTCGAGAAGCAGGCATGCAAGGGCGCATTTGGCTGCCAGCCACATCAACCCATTATGATCGAAAGTGTTTGATTTTTCCCGAGGAAGAAAAACCGGATGGTCTGGAAAACCCTCGTGGCACAGCAGAGAACCAACGCACAACTCAATTCGTATACGGCCCTGGCCGGGAATCAAACCGGGGTCACCTTGGTGAGTGGCGAGCGCTTTACGCACAAGCGCATTACGCACAAGCGCATTACGCACAAGCGCTTTACGCACAAGCGCCTTACGCACAAGCCCTTTACGCACAAGCACTTTACGCACAAGCGCTTTATGCACAAGCGCTTTACGCACAAGCGCTTTATGCACAAGCCAACCATGCCACCCATACTTGCGTCCCTGAGCAAGATACTGAACTATAAATGCTTCTCTCCACCCAGGGGTAAATGGGTAATAAGGGCACACACAGATGGTTCTTGTGATTGATTTAGCTTAGTAGCGCATACTAATGTTGCACAAGGCTGTATACTCCCCAGGGAGCCTAGATGGTTTAAAGGCAGTGGACACTATTGGTAATTACTCAAAACAATTATAAGCATAAAACCTTTCTTGGTGACAAGTAATGGGGAGAGGTTGGTGGTATAAAACATTGTGATAAACAGCTCCCTCTGAAGTGCCATAGTTTTGGAGAAAGAGGTAATTTTCCATGAATTTGATTTCGAGACCTCAAGTTTGCTCGAAATCAACCATTTAAACGCACACAACTTCGTGTGACAAGAGTTTTTTTTCTTTCATTATTATCTCGCAACTTTTATGACCGATTGAGCTCAAGTTTTCACAGGTTTGTTATTTTATGCATATGTTGAGATACACCAACTGTGAAGGCTAGTCTTTGACAATTACCAATAGTGTCCACTGCCTTTAAGGAATGAATGAAGGCCCAGTTACCAGGGGTAATAATGTTGACAATGCTTTGAGACGCCCTTCGAGTGTGAAAAGCGCTATATTTAAAAACTGGTTAATATTATTTTACTTACACAAACGCCACACCAAATTGGAGCTCCAATGTAGTACAGTCCAGCTCCAACAACAATGCTGACTATGCCAAACAGCACAGCTAAGATAGCCAGGATGACTTGCAGTAAGCCAGTGCTTCGTAGGCCCTTCCAGCACCAGCTTCCTCGCCTACTCATGGCACCGGGAGATGCATTGGATACGCGCTGCATTGTGTACCTGATTTATAGTAATAATAATACTGGTGTTGAAGTCTTACATAGGTATACTCAAGGCGCTGAGTATATACAAACTTTCAGAAAGATATGGTATTGAAGTGATGAATTCTGAGACCCAATTATGTAGCACCTAATAATGGTTTACAAGGTGCTTCAGCGCATAAAGCAGCCACAGCCAGGAACACCAGGGGGAACCCCTTCTTTTTTTGATAAGTGCACTGAGGTTCTTTTACATTCATTACACAACACATGGGACCAACAGCTTTACGTCCCATCCAAAGGACGAAGCAATTTTTAAGTGTCTTGCTTAAAGCCATTGGACCTTTTCGGTACAGAAAAAAAAAAGTTCACAGATTTACAAATAATTTACAGGGTTTACAGAAGGTAATGGTGAAAGACTTCTCTTGAAATATTAGTCCATGAAATGCTTTACTTTTTGAGAAAACGGTAAAACAATATAAATTCTCGTTAACGGATTTGTTATAAACACATGTCATGACACGGCGAAACGCGCGAAAACAGGAGTGGGTTTTCCCGTTATTTTCTCCCGACTCCGATGTCCGATTGAGCCTAAATTTCCACAGGATTGTTATTTTATATATAAGTTGTGATACACGAAGTGTGGGACTTGGACAATACTGTTTACCGAAAGTGTATAATGGCTTTAAGGACACAAGTGTCACAGCTGGGGATTCGAACACACACTCTGCTGATAAGAAACACCAGAGAGTAACAAACCTGTGAAAATTTGAGCTCGATTGGTCGTCGGAGTTGCGAGATAACTATGAAAGAAAAATACACCCTTGCCAAATTTGATTTTGAGACCTCAAATTCTAAATCTGAGGTCTCGAAATCAAATTCGTGGAAAATTACTTCTTTCTCGGAAACTACGTCACTTCAGAGGGAGCCATTTCTCACAATGATTTATACTATCAACTTCTCCCCATTACTCGTTACCAAGTGTGGTTTTATGCTGTGAATATATTTTTAGTAATTACCAATAGTGCCTTTAAGCAGAGGACACTATTGGTAATTACTCAAAATAATTATTATCATAAAACCTTTCTTGATTATGAGTAGTGGGGAGAGGTTGGTGAGAAACAGCTCCCTCTGAAGTTATGTAGTTTTTGAGAAAGGACATGAACAGAAGGAGTAATTTTCTGCGAATTTGATTTCGAGACCTCAGATTTGAAACTTTGGTATTTGTGACTGTTTCGCTCCTGGGATCTGGTAAGTTTTTGACCTTTTTTTCAAAATATTTTCTCAATGGTGTTTTAAATGTTATTCATTAGATATTGAGGATGAGGATTAAGGTCGTGTTCATAGAATTTGTGTCATGATTTCCGAAAGGGGTAAAAATTGAGCAAATCTGTTGACTAGCTGTCGTAATTGTACGTGTTTGACCATTTCGCCCTACACAGATTGGGTATGACTCGTAACCCTCCGGCTACGGCGTCGGCGGAAGGGTTATGTTATCGCAACTACAATAAAGTAACCCTGACCCTCCTCCTGTCGGCAGTGAGGGAATGTTATTGCAACTACTGGAAAGCCTACAACTTCGTGTGACACAAGTGGTTTTTTTTTCTTTCATTATCTCGCAATTTCGACGACCGACTGAGGTTAAACTTTCACAGGTTTGTTATTTTATGCATATGTTGAGATACACCAAGTGAGAAGACAGGTATTTGACAATTACCAAAAAAAGGCGCTGGGGAAGAGCGAACCCACAAAGTTACCATGGAGGAAGTGCCTGTCCTACTCCTGTCCATAGGTGGCGCTCTAATGAGACATTAATTTGTTCAGTATAAGTGCTATGGACAATTGTCATAAAAAAACGATACAAAACACAAGTACAAGCTTACCTTACAATGTATGATTAACACTTAACAGCCAGATAATCTAGTCGTTCAGTTCAGCTGCAGAGTGTTGTGTTGTGTCCAGTAACGAACAATAAATCAATCAATCAGCAATCACACACTAGCAAACGCCACCCTTCGCTCTCCTCACCGAGTCACTGCACAGTCGTTTTGGGGGCAAATAGTTCCGCTGACCATGCCGACTATCTTACTATTGAATACAAACAGAGCAGTTCTCGATTAAGCAAAGGTTCCTTGGGAGAGCAGCAGTTACTGGCCAAGTTAACCCATGGTTCGCCGTTCAGCTTTTCGCAAGGCTGCATCTGTACTGACCAAAGATCGTATTCTTTGATCTGTACCTTGCTGCGTCGGTTCCGTGTTTGAGTTGGTCAAGAGGCAGATAGCGCCCTCTTTTGAATCAATTCCTTCAGCCCAATAATGGACTCACAGCCAGGGAGGCACGCCCCACACCCAGTAAATCAAACTCCCATAGCATACATTGCATTAAAAACTGTTTTTTCAAAATAACAGATCTCACAGCTTTTTACAGCAAGGGAATTTTTTTTATTTACTCCTATCTGTCTAGTCAAACGGGGCGAGTCCCTGGGGCCCGTCGAGTTACCGTTGTTCCCCCTGCAAGCCAAATTACCCTTACAGTAAAAATCTTGATAAAAGAACCAATGTTCCCTCTTGGCAAATAGCACCATTTTTAGGGCCCAATGTCATCCAAAATACATCAAGTTGGAAGTCAACAACCACCATTGTCACATGTTTAAACCGATGAAACCCCCTTTTTTTTGGGGGGGGGGGGGTCTCTAAATCTGTCTAATATATTTTAGGGGCCTATACAACATTATAATGACCTCAAACTCACTGTTTTTTCCTTTATTTGGTGGAATGCACCCCTACAAACTATTTTGCAGTACAATTTTTACCTGTTGAGTTGTGTTGTTGTCTTCTTCATACCCGCCAACACAGCAAATTTAAGTAAAATATAGAAATTTTAATCAGATTTGTTTCTAGTGTAAATGCACCCACACCTACAGTCCATGAGTATTTGCAAAAAGACAATAATGGGGGCAAGTAACAACGTTTCAATGGATTAAGGCATTGCAAGATCCAGAAAATTAAGATCACAACCATAAGTTTTATGAAGGGCAGCTTCATTACCAAATTCACATCTTATTTTTCAGTTGAATTCTCCAAAATAGGAACGGTCCCTAGAAAATAGGGATGTGGTTCTTGGAAAATGGTGAAACATAGCTGCAGTATAATTGCGAGGTTTTAATTAACTTTTTCTTTTCCAAAGAAAAAGTCAATTAGTGTTATTGCATGTATAGGCCTATACTTTCATATACCTTACTGTAGGTTGGGCATACAGCTTGAAAGAAACCTGTGCACCAAAGAAATAAGAGCAACTAACACATTGCATCATTGAGGAAATGAATTTTATTTGAGCACTGCATGGCAGCAGTTCTTGTAAACCAGAAGAATAAAATCTAAGCTGCCGTTTAAAATAGACATTGTATTGGTAACGTGCATGTGTCGTTATAAAATAATATTCATAAATACCCCCGACAGTTTCTCTAACTCCTATTGGTGGAGACTGGTCACGTGGGGGTGTTTAAACGGTTGATAATGACCAGTGTTTATAACCGGCTGGCTTCAAAACATAAATTATTCTCGTTCAAGTTTTATTAAACTTAAAAAAATATAATTATGTGAGGCAATACAATTATTTGTTATTTTCTTGAATATATATTGAATATATAAACATATACCTATAAATATAATATCATAAAAATATAGAACATCGTCTAGGCCTAATACCTTGAGTCTCCACAAAAACTACACTTTCGAAATGGCTGCCGAATACAAAATATATGATTCTAGGGGAAAAGGTTTAGATCAAGGCGTAATGGATAGCTTATGGACTCAACTTTCATATGACACCAACAAGTCTATAAAATAATTATTGCTTGTTTGAGCACTGCTCACTTTTGTAAAGGGATACGAAAATTAGGTTGCGCAGGAATTAGCCTTCCCTTTGTGGGGGGGGGGGGGGTAAGTCCTTTGATGCTTACCATATCACTTTGAAAGGAATACTTGCTCAAAATAGTTTATACTATCAATGGCTACAGTGCTTTTCACTAGGTTTTTATCATTGGGTTGGGTTTTCATGGACTTTTCCCCCCAGTTTTAGTTTTCCTTCCCACGTGTAAAAACTGAGATTTCTTCAACATCTTTCTTTACAAAATAATATCTACATGCTTATGGCTTGGCAGTGTCAGCAAAATGCTCATTATGTCAAGTATGTGGCCCCCCTCCCCCCAAGAAAAAAATAGTTCTGGCAACATTTGGGGCCCTCTGCCCCCATAATCATAGAGGCACGCATACAAAAGTATTTCTAAGTTCTAAGATATTTACCTACAAGCACGTGCCATAATTCTTATGTAGGACCTATAATTAAAATACATGAAAATAGCTCCCAACTGGTTTGTTTTCCAAAATATATAACATAAGTCAAGTGGAGGAGAAATGAAATTGATAAAATCTTAGAAAATTGAATGAGCTGTTGCAAACTGCTTTCAAACCAAAATGACCTGTGGTATAAATGCAGAACATACTTAATGGCCTGATGTTTCAACCCTGCCAGAGTTTTCTCGAAGGCTAAATGAAATAAAAACTCATAGAAAAGGCAAGGGATGGACAAACAAGAGGGTGTCAATTTGGGGTAGGGGGAAGGGGGAATACTAGTTTGACCACGGGTTGGGCACATAAACGACAAAATCACACAGCACACCTGTTTTATGTGCAACTTTTTTGTGCTTTATGTGTTTTATGTTGTCACTTTAATGGGTTGCATTTTTACCATCGGTTCTTTTGGTAGGTAAATGCAACAACTAATTATAAATTCTCTCTAACATATATTTAGTCAAGCGACCAGTTCAAATCAAACAAATTGCTTATAAAACCTTCACATCCTACTACTATTTAGAGCATGAGTAATATTATATATAATTTTTTTAAATACCTGCATAAAATATCTTTAAAATGTTAGAGTACAAAAAGAACAACATTATATGATATATACGTCCATAGCAGCTGCATTAAAACCAGGGGATACTTTCACAAAGAGCTGAATAAAAATCTATAAAAGTGTTAATTCCCAAACTGGTGACCACCACTACTCTGCTTTAAATGGCAATTCATCTTATGAACAATGTGCATTTATAAACAAGGCATAATTAATGATAAACTGAGTACTGAGCAAGGGAAGTGTCGTCAAAAAGCTACTTTATACCAATACCACTATACCAGGGAAAGTCTCATCACAAACCTCTAAAGTAAGACAAGAACTAAGCCCGAATACATGGAGCTTAGCACAAAATATTTATGCTTAACAGAATAAGGTTACCAGCCAAGCTACCCTTGCACAAGTACAATTTGTGACTGGTTTCCTGCTAATTAATTCTGATCAGCAGAAAATTGTTCCAGTCACCTTGAAGTGGTATTTTGTCAAAATAAAGCTTTTGTCACTAAAATGTGTGTTTTGATAAGTGGAATATGAATAAACAGTTAAACAAGGTTAAAAAAACAATAGTTTCCATTTTATTTAAAAATATAAAAGTAGGCCCAACCCGGGAGATGCTGTTCGTGACGTCACTCGAGGCACGATCATTGAATAGAGAAATGAGTAGTCTGATCAGTATAATGCCTATGTACAGAACTATGGCCATGGAGCAGATTGTATGCGCGCACTGTATGGCTGCTGTGCAGACGGTCCACTCGGATTACCCAGCAGGGTTAATCACATGCAGTGCCAACACAAGATAATGACGCTTGGCGCAAGCTAAAAACATGCCCTGAAAGTTGAAACAATACCCAATTTTGATAATGTTAAGCAAATGCTCCTTTAGGTTCGTCATGTTTTTCAGGTACCTTCTTCGACTTCCCACTAGCTGAACAAATTGTTGGGATGGCTTCATGGCTTAGAAAAGAACTTTTCTCTTCATGTAAAAATGTGTGGTGTATTCGGGATTCTCAAAGCCATTGGCTTGAGGAGTTTGCTGCACAGTGCTGCAAAATACGTCGGACTGGACAGTTTTGCAAACTGACCCCATCTTTAGTTGTTTTTCTGCATCCAGCAGCAATACACCTGGTCGACGTTGCCAGGAAAATGCAAGAAAAAAACCTTTTTTTTTTTTTAAATGACTCACGACTTTCATGTATTTGCAGGTACATGTGTTCGATGGAGGCAAAGTCTGCTCGATTGACATCACAAAAGGGGTAGGTGGAGTCACCCCCCAAACAACTTTATCTATTTTTTAAACATGTAAATTGTTACAAACAATTACTAAAAAAAATGATTTTATTGTCAATAAACATAAACTCTAATGTTTGAAGAAAAAGAACTATATTTCCAAGTGACTTTAAAGATGCTATTTCAGATTTTTGACCAATTTGACCCCAAATTTTGATTTAAAATTCAATAGGTATTTTGATAGGGGTCGAGGAAGTTACAAGCTTTCATTTGAGCTATTGCTCGAAAAAGTCAGCCAATTATTAGTAGCAGAGAAATAAAGTGCTCAAAATTAATTTTATATCACGTGACCTATTCTTATGTGTTTTATAAGAAAAGTTTTAAATTTTAGTCATGGTTCCTGACCATTAAAAGTAAAACTTAAACTTTTTTTTGTTAGAGCGGGTGATACTTTTTGAAATACCATTCACTCAAAAAAATCTATTTTTTAATGCTTGGGGCCAAAAATCTGACATAGCATCTTTAAGCAACATCCTCTGCTAAAGCAGCTCTAAGAATTTGGAGCCTAGTGTACATAGTTTGCTAATGTAGCATATTATGATATAAAAGCTGTTAGATATAGATAGTAAAATATATAAATGTGTGACCTGGATCAATACAATTCAAGGCAAGTGTCATCAAGACTTACTTGGGCAGAGGCTGTTCCTGGGGTGGAGGTTGAAACTGCCCCTGGGGTTGAGGTTGAAACTGCCCCTGGGGTGGAGGTTGAAACTGCCCCTGGGGCTGGTAGGTCTGGCCAGGCTGCAAGACAACCTGGTTTGGGTAGGCCACAGTTGCTACAAATAAAACAAAAGAAAGACTAGAGATTGAGAGTTTGTGAACAAACTCAAGGTGTTCCGTTTCCGGGAGTAAAAGCCTGGATTCAAAAACAAATATTACACCTTGCTTTGTTCTCAAGATTTGTAATAAATGATTCAAATTACAAAAACTGTCAAAACCACATGATTACGTCATCTAGTAAAAGTGTATGTTTGGTGACGTCATCGGTAATATTTGTTTTAAACTAAACCAGACCTTTGCCAGACTTGTATGGTGTGATGGTAAAGCATCAAAGGATGTTTATTTCGACCTAAAAGACAATAAACCACGCCCTTTCAAATCATTTCACAGTCACTTCCCATTTAAACAGGTCAAAAGGTCAACGAATGTTCACCAACATATACATTTCTGTCAAGTACGTAAAGCCCTTTCATATGATGTACAAATTGTCAAAATAGCTTATGTAGTTTAGGAAATATGAACTTAGGAAATATTGACTGACGACTGAAGAAAAGACTGTAAGGGGCATGTATGTTTTAACTGCCTTATTGATAATATTTTTAAAAAGTAAAAATTACTCAAGAAAGGATGACGTCATCATGACCTAACTAACACATTATTCCACTCCTATTGCATATCTAACTATGTGCTAAGTTTCAAGTTTATACGAGTTTGGGAAGTGTGCTTTTGTTCGAGGACAAGGGACGAAGAGAAGAAGAAGATGAAAATCTGGATTGTTTTATTTATTTGTTTGTACTAAAGTTTTGTTTAATCCGGCAGTTTATTTTAGCAAGACCACTCCTAATTGCTTGGGCCTTATGCTTTAACCATTCTGTTTTCTTTGAATGTTTTGTATTGTAACATCCATGTCTGTGCATTAAGGTAGAAATAGATTAGTTTACGTAACGTCCTTTCCTACTAGAGAAAGTTTAAAAGGGCTTAAGTTATTCCAGAGATTTTCTTTCTTCAAAATATTTAACTCAAAATAACTTGGATAGTTGTTTTGACAAATAATCAAAACAATTGATGATTATGCTAAGTTCAAGAAGTAATAGATTTCGTAATACTGACGTGAATTCCGTGGGCCCAAAACGCCCTTCACCCGGGGGGAGTGGTCGATCGATGTAACGTCTCTATTCTTCTCGGTGTTTAACCAAAACATGACCAATGCTCGTCATTTTGTACTGTTGTTTTCTCACATAATTAAAAGTCCCATGAATCACTGAAGTAGGGGGCCATCTCAGCGAAACTTCGTCTTCAATTCCACATTGACCACTAAGCCATCAGAAGGTAACATTTGAACAATTTGACGCTGAAGATTGAAATGAAATCGTTTTCGCAGCGTTCTGCATAGCTATATAGCTCTATGCATATCACGCTATGGTACAACAAACTTGGCAGCATGCCACCAAATAAATTATGCCTAATACACTACACGTGTAAGTCACAAGTGTTACGCACAACCAATGGGGAAATTTCGTAGTTCTTTATACAAGAAATTGTGAATTTTCAAACTCGATTTTGAACCAGAAGACGAGACCAAAATGGGAGGCATTTACGGAGTTTTTAACAAACTTTCCGATGATGTGTCGATTGTAACAACCCATCATGTAGATCAAAAGTTATGATTTTTTGAAATAATGAACTATGAAAATTCATAACTCAAGAATTGATGACGTCATCGTGACATAACTCAAACGGTTTCTTCTCCTTATACATATCTAACTATGTGTAAAGTTTCAATTTTATATGTGCTTGGGAAGTGTGATTTTTTTAGCGGACAATCGCCGCTAATCAGCAGAATGGATGATCACTGGAGCGTGCTCTGCTGCGCCGCTAATACACCACGTTGTGTGTATGCCTACGTGCAATGTTTATGCACATACCAATGGGGATTTACGTTGTTCTTTAGACGTGAATTTTGAAATTTTCAACCTCTCTTTTGAGCCGGAAGACAACATCAAAATGGGGTCATGTCTGTGAGGCGTTTACGGAGTTTACAATGACGATTCCGATGATGTTTCGATTGTAAGAATCCCTCATGTAGATCAAAAGTTATGATTTTTTGAATTAATAAACTTTGAATATTCATAACTCAAGAATTGATGACGTCATGATGACGTAACTCACACGGTTTCTTCTCCTAATAAATCGCTAATTATGTGTGAAGTTTCAAGTTCATACGAATTTGGGAAAGGCGCTTTTGTTAGCGGACAAGGGACGTGGAGAAGAAGAAGAAGAAGTATGAAGAAAAAAAAAAAAAAAACGAACAAAAATAAGAGGTGTTTCGGGCTGTTGGCCCGAACACCTAAAAAGGAAAAAACCTCATGACAAAAGAGACTTCTTCTATGGCCTCTCTACTTAATTAACAGCACATACTAAATAAATAAAAATGACAAGTTTTATGAACATGAAAACTAGGTAGGCACAGTTGTATCCAGTATTGACGGCAAAAGGTATATGTATTTACAGCTGGGCCCACTTTCATGGCTCTGCTTACCACCGAGTTCTGCGCTTACAATCACCATTCTCGGCTTACATTCAAGCGCCCAATTTTTGCCCTAGCTGTGTTATAGCATAGAATGTCGTACACATGGGCAAAAGTCAAAATTCCTCCCTAACCTGTGACTATACGCTTGAACTAAGCACAGAATTCCCTGCTTCCGCAAGTGCTAATTCTTTGGTTACAGTAAGCAGAGCCATGAAATTGGGCCCAGATGTCTGCGATAGATTTGCACTAATCTGAGTAACCTAAAATTTCCGCGCTAACTGTGTAAGCGTAGAATGCCTAGTAATGTGAAGTACACGCGCGTACCAGCCAAAATTCCATGCTAACCCATGAAATTCATGAAATTCGGCCATGTCTGCAAAATTCGGCCATGTCTGCAAAAGATTGGCACTGAGTAACCTAATGCATGGACACTTACCACCAGAGTTGGTGTACACACCCTGTGGGGGCGCTCCAACCACCATCTGTTGTGGGTAGGTGTGGTAAGTCACCTGTTACAAGGAAAGAACAAAACATTTCATCAGAACAGAAACAATAAGTCAAGAAGAACATTCACAATGTTATTTAGAATGGTGGTCCTTCCATTTAGGAAGTATAGGTTATATCTGGAAACCAAACTCATATAAAGTTTGCAGAGGCTCTATAATCCAGGCCAAAGTTAAAAAATTAATTATTTGTTCGCATAGAATCTAGCTATATGTCAATGCAGGGGTGATGGGGCCAACCATATCTCCACAAAATCACATAATGCTGGGTACGTACAGGACTTGTGTAAGCACAGAAAGTCCTTCAGGGCCAAAAAGTGTAGTTTGACATTCTTGCTGGAATCCTGCTGGAAGCCCAGCGAGGATCCATTAGGAATCCCGCCGGAAATCATGGCAAAGTATTTTATAGGGATATCATAGCAGACAATGACAATAAGTTCTTCAGTAGCGACCTTCACAATTGTCTGGACTATAATTGTTATATAGTGCATCCGCATCAGTGCGCTTTACATTATTGCCCTGGTCATAGGGCCAATAACATCCCTGTAATGTTTCTCAGCTCCCTTGTGAGTATATATACAGCCCTGAGCTGCCTGATGGAAGGCGCTTGTGACTTTTCATACACAATATCAACCTCTACCCTCGCAGGTACCCATTTATACCATTTATAACCCTGGGTGAAGAGAAGCAATTATAGTAAAGTGTCTTGCTCAAGGACACAAGTGTCATGACCGGGATTCGGACCCACACTCTGGTGAATCAGCACAAGAACTTGAATTTGATGCTCTTAACTACTCGGCCACGACACTCTACATTTCCACAGTCGCTGTTGACCGATCGCCTTGACTTTGACACTTGTCACATAAAGGCATGTGTAAAATCTTACCACGGTCTGAGGAGCGGAGTTGCCATTATAATGGAGGCCACAACAAGTTAAACTGGCTCCCACAATAGAGATGACAAACTCTGCAATGGCTATCACCAGGAGGCACCAATCAATTCCAAGCCGTGGACCCTAAAATGACAACATCATTTTATTACTTCAAAACATCAGATCAAAAGTACTTTGTCTAGCATTCAATCACCTCGAGTTGAGTGCCTAAACATAACTGGGCAACAGAGGGCGCCATTACTTTGCTGGATAATCTACCCATATGAGATTGCCCATATTTCCCCCATGATGGGCCCTTACATATTATGTCCATATAGGATTGGCCAAATTTACCGCCAACGGGCCATAAAATTGGCCTGCGGATCCTTCCTATCACATTTCTTTGAGCCTGGCACAAAAATGTGGGCCCCTGCCCCCCTTCCCGTAAAAAAAATAATTAATCCGTGCAGGCCAAGAGTAGCTTTAACTTACATACGGTATAGCCAATCCAGCAACAAACGCAACACCAAAGGCTGTCAGAGTGCTTAAGATATTATTACTTCAAAACATCAGATAAAAAGTACTTTGTCTAGCATTCAATCACATCGAGTCGAGTGTCGAGTTCCTAAACATAACTGGGCAACAGAGGGCGCCATTAGTTTGCGCCATTACTTTGCTGCATACCTGATACTCTGCCCAAATGACATTGCCCTCGTTTCCCCCATTGGCCCTCACATATTATGTCCATATGGGATGCCCAGATTTTTCCCATATGAGACCCATAAGGGTCCTTTTATATATTTACCCATATTCGCCTAAGCGTTTATTTACATGAAGCTGTATTTGCCTAGGGGCATGCACATACAATAGTTTATCTGGAAACATTTATCAAATAAATGATTTAATAATTTAAACATTTTGTATTAAACCATTGGAAAGAGGCCCCAATTCCCCTTTTTATTATGTCAAACTTGTCTTGTTTGGACAGGTGCCATAATGATTTACAGTTACTGATAAACATAAGAAGTTTAGACACTTGAAAAACTGAACAAACAAGTAATTTCTTGGACATTAAAAAATACTGAACTCACACCAAATTGTCGTGCCCACCCCCCCTCCCCGTATTTAAAAAATCATTCATAAATACCTCAGACAGTTTGCTGTACTTATTGGTGGAGAGTGCGTAACGTTGGGGTGTTTAAATGGTTGATAATGCCCAGCTGGAGCTTTGTTTATAACCTGTTGTTTTCGGATACTATAGGTAATTACTCAAAATAATTATTAGCATAAAACCTTATTTGGTAACGAGATTGATGGTATAAAACATTGCGAGAAACTACTCCCTCTGAAGGAGTAATTTCCCATGAATTTGATTTCGAGACCTCAGATTTAGAATGCGAGGTCTCAAAATCAAGCATCTGAAAGTACACAAATTTGTGTTACAAGGGTGTTTTCTTTCATAGTTTCGGAAAAGTTTCCGTACGGCGCCACCACTTTTTCATTTGATATGAAATAATACAGTATCTAATTTACCTCAATGAGATATCCCTTTTTGTAAAAATGAGTGAAAAAGTGGTGGCGCCATACGGAAAGTTATCCATAGTTTCTTTCATGGTTTGTTATTTAATGCATGCTTATGTTGAGATACACCAAGTGAGAAGACTGGTCTTTGACAATTACCAAGTGTGTCCAAGTGTCTTTAAAACATTTTAGCCCGCCCCATCTCATACCATTCAAGATCATCCCAGGTAGATAAAGCTCAATTCTCAAATTAATTTTTCATAATAACTGTCATCCGTTTATACCTGTAGATTCGGGCTCTGCATAATGAAGGCTAAATGAAGCCTTATAAAACGCCCATCCAATTCACAGAAGAACTTACTGCAAAAGTCCTAGTAGCAAAGTTGTATAGAGCAGAAGTGAATGAAACGTACTCCCAGGCAACACCATTGTCTCGCCTTCAGTTGAGGCATATTTAGGGGAGTGGTTGCTTCACAGTACATGAAAACAGCGATGAGTTTTTACTGTTATTGAGTAGGTTCACTATTCTATAATGTAATAGTAATAGTACACTATAATTCTATTAAATCCACGAGTAAGCTTTCTTGTCCTAATGGTATCTTGGAGGTAGAATTATAAGCCGACTACAGGGACGTGTCCCGCGGTGCTAAACAAAATAATTCCAAAGCTATTATTATGTCCTATGATTTAGTAAACTCTTACCTGCATTAGAAAGGTTTGCAAAATGTACCGAGAGAGCAACAGTCACTGTCCATCAAACGGCAGCAAAATGGAGGGTATACTAAAAATGTGCGAGTTCACTTCGTTTACTGCACGCACGGTCTCCACGCAGTATAAGCGGTTAGAGGAAAATGGCGCCCTCTTTTGAATTAACATGCACAACCGTACGGTCGCGCGTGGGTTATAATATCGCAGGACTCGGATTACTGCGGTATCAGATTGTAGTTCTTTTTTTCTTTCTTTTTTTCGAGTAAAAACAATCTAGTTAAAAATATCGGTGGAAATATTTCTGATAAAGGAAAGAGGAGCGGCTTTCTTTTCCCGACTGGACGAATTATTGCTGACAATGTCTAGCAACAGAAAATTGCTATTTATCATGACAAAGTTTCATTCACATTAATGTTGGTTTTGTTCTTGAACAATTTCCAAATAACAAAAAGGTAATAATATTATTAGATGTTGTATGTATACTTCCCAAAAGAGAGGGTGAAAAAATAATAATAAGAATTTACTCATGAAGAAAACAATGTTAACCGACTTTTATTACATTCTAGATAGGCACACTGAGGAAATAAATGATATTTTCTATGCCTTAGTATTCAATTCAAGAAAGCATGGCAGTATTTAAATGGTGTATTTCAGTTCTCGAAAATCAGAAGATGAAATTCTTAGCTGCAGTTTCAATAATTGGCTTAGATTAGTACTTAATACAATCTGTACATAATCAATTATTTATCGGTAGGGCTACCACATGATAAAATATATTTGGATAGATAACTCTCGCTCTACATAAAAAAAAATATATATAATACAAACATAAAATACAAAAATATATCCATGTTAATACTTAAATTTTTGCTTTAGGGAAAAACCCTTAAAAAATGCAAAACCACACAGTCCAAACATTTAAACTACTACCAACTCATTGTCTAGCAATTTGTTTAGTAAATTAAAAATAGGATTAACTTTAGACGGGTTGGGTCAAAAGGGGTGGGTGAGGCAGAATGTGTTGGAGCAAGGAAACAGCTACCAATTGTATCAAGTTCAGACAAGGTGGGCGTAGAGGCGGATAGGGATGCGTGGGGGGGGGGGGGTTGGCAGCTGTGCGCACAACCTACTACTGTTTGGAATAAAAGTTACAATTTAGTGTGATCAATTTGATCTCAACCACGTGACCTTTTGGAGCCTTACAGTAGTGAATAACCAAAGAGGTATACATCCCATTCCCATTATGGTTCCAATCCTACTTTGGACTGCAGCATATTCCAAGTGGGTTGGGTTTTTGATTGAGTTTTTCCGATGAATAAGGAAATCGAGTCATATGATTATAAATAGGTTTCAATTGTGTAAAAAAACAATCATTTTGTATGCCCTTATCCACAGCTTTTCTGAGAGATTTGCGAAAAGCCCTTTTACGTAATCACTCTCAAAATGTAATATGTAGATAAAGCCGCTTTGTTGCAGCGTGGATGTATAACAAATCAAACTCCCACAAATGACGTCAGCGGCATTGTCCTTTGACGCCCGCTTTCAACGGCAGAAGTGTTTTTAGTTTTTTCAAAAAAACTTTAGGTAGGGGCCTGATCTTTTAATCGATAATTACGAAAAGTTCAGAAGTGTACACATATCAAAATTACATTAAAATGGTGAACAAGTGCATTATAAACAAGTTACAATACCATTTCTGTTGAAAACATTCCGCTCAGTTTAATGGCCCGATGTTTTAACCATACCAGAGTTTTCTCGAAGGCTAAATAGATAAAAAAAACTCACAGAAAAGGGATGCAGGGGATGGTCAAGAGGATGACAACTGGGAGTAGGGGGAAGGGGGAAGACTGGTTTACCACGGGTTGGGCACACAAAAGGTAAAGTCACCAAGTAAGGCATGACTGTTAATATTTGTTGTGATGTTGTCACTACATAGGTTGCATTACTATCGGTTCTTTTGGTAGGTAAATGCAACAGCTAATTCTTTCTAACATATAGGGCCTTTTTAGTAAAGCGACCAATTCTAATCAAACAAATTGCTTAGAAAACCTGCACATCCTACTACTACTATTTAGAGCATGAGCAATATCATAAAATAAATTTGTTAAAGATCTGCTTAAAATAAATTTTTTTATGTAAAAAATATATACCATCATCTTATAGTGTGCAATTCAAAAAAGTACAAAAATATAAGAGATATATATCAATGGCAGCAGCATTAACACCAGGGGATAATTTCACAAAGAGCTGAATAAAAGTCTATAAAAGTGCTAACTCCCAAACTGGTGACCACCACTACTCTGCTTTAAATGGCAACTCATTTAATGAATATTGTGCATTTATAAACAAGGCATTATTAATAAAAAAAACTGAGTACTGAGCAAGGGAAGTGTCGTCAAAAAGCTACATTATACCAATACCACTATACCAGGGAAAGTCTCATCACAAACCTCTAAAGTAAGACAAGAACTAAGCCCGAATACATGGAGCTTAGCACAAAATAATTATGCTCAACAGAATAAGGTTACTAGCCAAGCAACCATGACACAAGTACAATTTATGACTGGTTTCCTGCTCATTAATTCTGCTTAGCAGAACAATGTTAAGCAACATCCTCTGCTAAAGCAACTCTATGAATTTGGACCCTTGTGTACATGGTTTGCTAATGTAGCATGTTAAAAAAAACCGTTAGGAAAGGTATCTCCATCACAAAAAATTAATATATATGTTGATCTGGATCAATACAATTCAAGGCAGGTGTCTTCAAGACTTACTTGGGCGTAGGCTGTTCCTGGAGTTGAGGTTGAAACTGCCCCTGGGGAAGAGGTTGAAACTGCTGCCCCTGGGGAAGAGGTTGAAACTGCCCCTGGGGCTGGTAGGTCTGGCCAGGCTGCAAGACAACCTGGTTTGGGTAGGCCACAGTAGCTACAAATAAAACAACAGAAAGAAAAGAAAAAACAAAACTCATTATGACAAAAGAGACTTCTTCTATGGCCACTCTACTCAATGAACAGCACATACTAAAAAAAATAACAATGACGACTTTGATGAACATAAAAACTAGATAGGCATAGTTTGTGTCCAGTATTGACGGCAAAAGGTATTTACAGCTGGGCCCACTTTCATGGCTCTGCTTGCCACCAAATTCTGCGCTTTCCATCACCATTCTCCGCTTACATTCAAGCGCCAAATTAGTCTGCCCTAGCTGTGTTAGCGTAGAATGTCGTACACATGGGCAAAAGCCAAATTTCCTCGCTAACCCATGAACTATTCGCTTGACCTAAGCACAGAATTCCCTGCTTCGCAAGCACTGATTCTTTGGTTACAGTAAGCAGAGCCATGAAATTGGGCCCAGATGTCTGCAATACTGTGTGTCTCAAAAAAACTATACACCTTTTTAAACGACTGCCGAATAAAAAGTAAATGATTCTGTAGGGAAAGGTTTATGTGTACGCAAAGCTTAGGGATTGAACTTTGATATGGCACCAATAACTGCGAAAATATTTTTTGATAGGGTGAGCACTGCTCTTCCCTTTGTGAGAGGTAGTCCTTTGTAGCTTACAAGACGTCGGTTACTTCAGGTCAATGGGTAACCTGAAGAATAAATAGCCAACATCTTTGACATTCCTTCTTTCAACAACCCATATCTGAATAATCAATTTACTTAATTCCCGTTTGGTTATTAAGAAAAACAAATGAAATGTTCAACTCCTCTTACAATAACTGAAATGTGAGGGTGAATGTTTTTATTCAAAGTGACAGATGTGAACAAAAACAGTTTGTAACATGGAAATTGCAACATGTAGGGGGCCTACCATCACCCAATCCTGACTCCTATGAACACACCACTGAGAAAGTTAAAATACTAAAAGAAAAAAATGCAATTCCTGTTTACTCATGCATAAAACAAATGGTTTAATAAACCATAAAATAATTCATTCAGCAAACACAAACTGAGTGCAATTGATCATCATATCACCATCAAATTTGTAAGCTCACAAAAGGCTAATTCATGCGCAGCCTAATTTTCATACCCTCACATAAGTGACCAGTGCTCACCCAGGCATACATTATTTTTGCATTTTTTTGTGTCATATAAAAGTTGAGACCATAAGCTATCCATAAATCCAAACCGTTTCCCCCAGAATCGTATATTTTTCATTCTGCAGCCATTTCAAAATTGTATAGTCTTTTTTGAGACACCCTGTAGATGGATTTGAGTGTAAACTTCATGCATGGACACTTACCACCAGAGTTGATGTACACACCCTGTGGGGGAGCTCCAACCACCATTTGTTGTGGGTAGGTTTGGTAAGTCACCTGTGACAAGGAATTAACAAAACATATCATCTATACCAAACGATAACAATAAGTCAAGAAGAACATTCACAATGTTAATTAGAATGTGGGACCTTCCATTTAGAAAGTAAAGTTTACAGAGGCTCTATAATCCAGGCCAAAGTTAAAAATTAATTATTTGTTCGCATAGAATCTAGCTATATGTCAATGCACTAAGCATTCTGCTCAGGGGTGATGGGGCCAACCATATCTCCACGAAATCACATAATGCTGGGTACGTACAGGACTTGTGTAAGCACAGAAAGTCCTTCAGGGCCAAAAAGTGTAGTTTGAAATTCTTGCTGGAATCCTGCTGGAAACCCAGCGAGGATCCATTAGGAATCCCGCCGGGAATCATGGCAAAGTATTTTATAGGGATATCATAGCAGACAATGACAATAAGTTCTTCAGTAGAGACCTTCACAATTGTCTGGACTATAATTGTTATATAGCGCATCCGCATCAGTGCGCTTTACATTAGTGCCCTGGTCATAGGGCCAATAACATCCCTGTAATGTTTCTCAGCTCCCTTGTGAGTATATATACAGCCCTGAGCTGCCTGATGGAAGGCGCTTGTGACTTTTCATACACAATATCAACCTCTACCCTCGCAGGTTCCCATTTATACCATTTATAACCCTGGGTGAAGAGAAGCAATTATAGTAAAGTGTCTTGCTCAAGGACACAAGTGTCATGACCGGGACTGAATCACCGGGACCGGGATTGACTCTGGTGAATCAGCACAAGAACTTGAATTTGATGCTCTTAACTACTCGGCCACGACACTCGGCCACGACACTTGGCCACGACACTCTACATTTCCAAAGTCGCTGTTGACCGATCACCTCGACTTTGACACTAGTCACATATAGGCATGTGTAAAATCTTACCACGGTCTGAGGAGCGGAGTTGCCATTATATTGGAGGCCACAACAAGTTAAACTGGCTCCCACAATAGAGATGACAAACTCTGCAATGGCTATCACCAGGAGGCACCCATCAATTCCAAGCTGTGCACCCTAAAATGACATCATTTTATTACTTCAAAACATCAGATCAAAAGTACTTTGTCTAGCATTCAATCACATCGAGTTGAGTGCCTAAACATAACTGGGCAACAGAGGGCGCCATTACTTTGCTGCATATTCTACCCATGTGAGATTGCCCACATTTCCCCCATGATGGGCCCTTACATATTATGTCCATATAGGATTGGCCAAATTTACCGCCAACGGGCCATACAATTTCAAATTATGTTGAGGTACTTACCTGACATATAATTGGAACTATATGAAGCCATAGGAGGAGAGACTCACCCTGTATTATGTTCCATTTAATACGGTCTGAACCACCCTTTAAATAAAATGGAAAGTTCCTCCATTCATAAAAATGCAAATGAGCCCATGCCCCAGCACATAAATACCTCTCCAAACCATTGAAGCATGTCTCTTTGTAGGTAAGTGAAGGTAAGTAGCTGGCTGAGGTAGACTCATGGGTGGGCAAGAAGAAGATAATCTGAGATGCAGAGGGAGGGTGAGTCTCTCCTCCTACGGCTTCATATAATTCCAATTATATGTCAGGTAAGTACCTTAACATAATTTGAAATTATATTTCAGCCTAGTCGTCAGACTCACCCTGTATATTTCAACGCTTGACCGAAGCCAGGACAGCTGTCTGGAACTCCGATGTTGTAACATCTCTCCTGTAAAACCTTGTAAAGGTGGACTCTGATGACCAATCTGCAGCTTTCAGGATCTGTGCTGTAGATACCTCTGCTCGAGCAGCTGCCGAGGTGGTTGCTCCCCTAGTAGAATGTGCCCGATAATGAGACACATCTATACCAGATGAAGCCATGATGGTTCTCAACCACCGTGCGATAGTAGCGGACACCACAGCATGAACAGGTTTCACAAATGACAAGAACAGACTGGTAAGTTTGTCCTTACCCTGTCCTCGGGCAGGCTTTGTCCTCTGAAGATATACTTCCAAGGCTTTCACCACACAGAGTTTACTGTCGGGGGGATAATGTGTTAAAGTCACTTTCTTGGCAGTCTTGCTGGCTGCAAAGCACTTCGTTGGTTTCACCAGGGTAAACACAAAAGCTGTTTTTGTTTTTTGCATAAACTGCAAGTCCAAAGCGATTAAGGAAGAACAGCGTCCCGCCGTAACAAGTGCAACCAGCATAGCTGTTTTCAAGGTCAGAAGCCTTAAACTTAGCTCTCTATTCCGTGGGAGTGAAAGGATGTACCGTAGGACCTTCCCGGTATCCCATGTTGTACAATATTTAGGCTGCGGTGGACGAATGTTGAAGATTCCTTTGAAAAATCTTGAAACCAGGGAGTGTTGACCAACCGGAGCTCCTTCCACCGGAACATGAGCTGAAGAAATTGCTGATCTATAAACATTGATCGTTCGATATTGTAGTCCTTGCTGGAACAGACTGTGCAAGAACTCGAGGATGTCAGCTAGAGGTGCTCGAACAGGATCAACTTGTCGTTGAACACACCAGCGACTCCATCGGTTCCATGCTGAATTGAACTGGGCATTAGTGCCATGGAGCCAGGATGATAAGATGACGGAGGACACTTGCTGCGAAATACCTCTTGCTGATAAGGATTGCCCGATAGCTTCCATGCGGCTAACTGCAAGGTTTTCCACATTGGATGATATTGGTTGTTGTGACACAACCTCAGTAGCTCCAATTGACGAGGCAATAAGACTGGAGTTCTCACTGTGAGTTCTAACAGACGTGGGTACCAGGGTTGCGTTTTCCACACAGGGGCTATCAGAAGAACTGTGGCCTCTTCTGCAAGGACCTTTTGAAGACATCTTGCGAGAAGTGCAAATGGTGGAAACAAGTAAACCTCTAGGTTTCCCCAGTTGATGGTGAATGCGTCCACTCTCCAGGCTAGAGGGTCGGGTAGCCATGACACGAATTGTGGAAGTTGTGTGTTGAGGCGGGATGCAAACAGATCTATTGACGGGCAGACACCCATCACCCGTGTCACTTTTCTGAAGACTTCGGGAAGAAGGTGCCATTCTGTTCTGTCGTTGAACATGCGAGACAGTTTGTCGGCTTCCGTGTTTTCTACCCCTGGCAGATATTCTGCTGTTAGTGTCATGTGTTTGGCTAAACACCATGTCCAAATCTGTACTGCTAGGCTTGATAGCTCGTGAGAGTGAGTGCCCCCTTTGTGATTGATATACGACAGGGCTGTCATGTTGTCTACCTGCACCCGGATGTGGATGTCCCGTCTCTGACTCACTAAGGACTTGAGGGCATAAAACACTGCCAGCAATTCGAGATGGTTGATGTGTAGAGATTGTTCCTGTAACGACCATCTGCCCTTGCACTGCAGCTTCCCTAGGCAGGCACCCCAACCCTGGAGTGATGCGTCTGTCTGAATTGTCAGATCTGGAGTTGGGTTGAAAAGGGTTTGACCATTCCACACTCTGATGCAGCTTATCCAAGTTTCCAATTCCACTCGAGAGGCCGGGGAAAGTATCAACTCGGACTCGTACGAGTTTTC
Source organism: Asterias amurensis (assembly GCF_032118995.1). Lineage (NCBI taxonomy): Eukaryota > Metazoa > Echinodermata > Asteroidea > Forcipulatida > Asteriidae > Asterias > Asterias amurensis. The sequence continues at coordinate 2,591,849 of NC_092664.1, read as the reverse complement.
TCTGTGTAGGGCAATCACCTTGTCCTGTTGTAGGCTTCGGTAGAACAGCGGTGCCGGAAAGACTGCCTGAATGCTCGAGGATAGGCGGCCGAGTAGTCGTGCAAGATCCCTCACCGTCAACTTTTTTGCTTGAAGAATGCTTAGGCAATGTTCTACAATCTTGTTTACTTTCTCCCCTGGCAGGGCCAAAGTCATTGTAGATGAATTGATGAGGAAACCAAGGTAAGTTAACTGGTGTGATGGGACAAAATGAGACTTGTCGTGATTTATCAAGAAACCCAACTTCTGAAGTAGGTTGGCGGTTATGTTCAAGTTTTCCTTGCATTCCTCTGATGTTTTGCCTAGAATGAGCATGTCGTCTAGGTAAAACACACATCGAATTCCCCTCTGGCGTAGATGTGCAGCGACTGGTTTGAGAACTTTCGTAAACGTTCTTGGAGCGCTTGATAGGCCGAAGGGGAGACAAGCAAACTGAAACAGACTGTCTTGCCAACGGAAACGGAGGTATTTGCGATGTTCCATGTGAATAGGAACCATGAGGTAGGCGTCCTTTAGGTCGATTGAGCCCAAGAAGTCGTCTTGATTTAACAAATCCTTTACTAGATTTATTCCTTCCATCTTGAAGTGTTGATAAAGCACAAACTTGTTTAGCGGACAAAGATTTATGATCGGCCGAAGCTCTCCTGATTTCTTTGGAATTAAAAACAGAGAGGAAATGAATTGGCCCTCCACTGGAACTTCCAGTGTGATGGCTTTTTTCTTCAATAACATTTGAACTTCTGCTTGCACTAACTCTACTTGAGGTGCGAAGTCCATACGATTGGCAGGTACTCTTTCCTGCAACTGAAACGGTGGACTTATAAATTCTATCTTGTGGCCACAAACTGAATGGAGAATCCAGCTGTCTTGCGTAAGAGTTCTCCAGTGTTGAACAAAAAATACGAGACGACCTGTCTGAGGAAACTGATCTACTTTTTTGATTTGTCATCAGCATTCCGGTTGCCCTTGAATGTGTTGCTACGGGTAGACCATGATGACCTTCCATTCCCATAACTGGTGGAATTGTTGAATGATCGGCCACCTCGAAAAGTACGACCTCCTCTGAATTTTCTCGCGACTGCTGAAGAGTAAGGAGAAAATCTACTCTTTTTTGAAGAAAGAGATGTCGATCCCGAGGTTCCCTTGACGACCTTTGAGGCTAATTTATTAGCCTTTTCTGCCTCCTCTATATCTTTAAAGAGATTACCACCGAAGAAGAAATCCATCGAGGGTGCTTTCTTTTTCAAAGAGTCGAAACGCTTGTCGAGTAGATCGTCAAAGGCATGTTGGCGAGCTACGGCAAGGCTCTGGCTAGCTGATCCCAGCAAGATAAGCGCAGAAGTAACATGTTCCTTCACCATGGTAGCATCGATAGTGTCAGGGCACAAGGGGTCCGCTAGAGCATAAAAAAGATGAACCAAGGGGAGGGCAGACTTGAGAACATGGCCATGAGAATCTTTAAGGCGGTCATCTTGTGACACCAAGGAGGATCGAGCTTCTTTAAAGGAAGACTTTACCTGGCTAGGAAGTTCTGGAGCTTTGAAGAATTTTTCTTGCTCTGTAGGGATGAGATTATTTGAAAGTTCTTCGTTAATCTCCTCATGTCCAAGCTTGTTGGTGCGAAGTTGTTCCCACCAAGAAAGAACCTTGTCAGTCACTGGAGTACCGATTGATTTGCAATGCGGGTTGCGGAAGCCATGACTGTCGGATCCGGACGTACCCGAGGCCGAAGCCCCATCGGTATCGGTGATAAAACGATCGGCGGCGTCGGAGTTTGCGGCAGAAACATCGTGACTAACCTGGTCAATAACTCCAGATTCCCAAGCGACGGGGTTCGGAAGAGCTAGGGAAGATGCAGGAGAAGCAGCGGGGTACTGCTGTCGCTGATTTTGTGGCCATTGGGCTGTCATAGGTTGTCCATATTGTCCGAACATTAACGGATTCATCCCACCGTAAAACGGGTACATGGGCGGCGCCATGTTGGTATACTGCCCTCTAGCGTCAGCAGGAAAATTCCACTGTTGTTGAGCGGTCCCTGCCGTGATGATTCCGGTTGGAGGGGCAACCCAATGCGAGGTAAAACCCGTACCGGTGTTTGCAACAAACTGTGCCTGTGGAACTCGAGAAACTCTCGGGGCCATGGACGGAGAATGCCGTTGGGAAGAAGGGCAAGGCGACGTTTTCTCTGGCTCAAGGTTCTGTAACTGTGCCTTTGCACGTTCTCCTCCCGCCCAAGGCAAGGCGGGGTCGGTTTCTTTACTTCGCTCGTCGACCCAAGGCGAGGTCGGAGCAGAAGAAATTGTAGCAGGTTTCTTGTTTTTCTCCCCAGCAGCAGGCGGAGGAGCCGTCTTACTGGATGTTTTTGTTTTCTTGGTCGTAGAAGACATGATGCACAGGAAACGTTGTCAAAACTCCGTTGTTAAATGTAGTAAGAAGTAGTAAGGTAACGTACGTAAAACTATAAGGACTAGGAGTGCGTGAATAACACGTGCGCGCAGACCATACCACTAAGAACAAAGACATGCTTCAATGGTTTGGAGAGGTATTTATGTGCTGGGGCATGGGCTCATTTGCATTTTTATGAATGGAGAAACTTTCCATTTTATTTAAAGGGTGGTTCAGACCGTATTAAATGGAACATAATACAGGGTGAGTCTGACGACTAGGCTGAAATATAATTGGCCTGCGGATCCTTCCTGTCACATTTCTTTGAGCCTGGCACAAAAATGTGGGGCCCCCCCCCCTTCCCGTAAAAATAATAATTAATCCGTGCAGGCCAAGAGTAGCTTTAACTTACCGATGGTGAGCAGAAATAGTAAGAACAGGATCTAAATCTGTCATACGGTATAGCCACTCCAGCAACATACGCAACACCAAAGGCTGCCAGAGTGCTTAAGATGGACATCACCATGTACCCAATGATCTGAAGAATAATAATTATCATGTTTAGTACTAAGTTCGTTTACAATGATCATAATAACACTGGGCACTTATATATAGCGCTTCAATTAAAGAAAAGTTAAAGACAGTGGACACTAATGGTAATTGTCTTCTCACTTAGTGTGTATAAACATATGCATAAAATAACAAACCTGTGAAAATTTGAGCTTGATTGGTCGTTAGAGTTGCGAGATAACCATGAAAGAAAAAACACCCTTGTCACGCGAGGTTGTGTGCTTTAAGATGCTTGATTTCGAGACCTCAAATTCTAAACTTGAGGTTTCAAAATCAAATTCGTGGAAAATTACTTCTTTCTCAAAAACTGTGTCACTCCAAAAGGAAGCCGTTTCCCACAATGTTTTATACTTTCAATCTCTCCCCAATACTTGTTACCAAGTAAGGTTTTATGCTAAAAACTATTTTGAGTAATTACCAATAGTGTCCACTGCCTTGATAATAAACCGGTGAGTTTTCAGCAGATGTTTGAAAATGTTTGGAGCAGTTCTGATGTTGTCGGAAAGTTGTTCCAGAGAAGAGGGTGAAGAATATGAGAATAGCCATATGACTTTAATTCATTCATTCATTTGTTTTTTATTCCAACTTGGAACACACCCCTTAACCCCGGGGAGGGTTACAACAACATTTTTAAACCTGAATTATTTCAATATACGTTGGTAGGAGAAACAAAAGTCCACAGAGGTAATCAGACATTATGTTTTTCTTTTAAGTTCATAAACAAAAAGACGAATTTGGCAACACAATTAATAATAGATTCATCTGAAGAACTCATAAGAAATTCAAATTTTTCACTGTTAGTAAACAGCTGAAAATGTGCATTATTTCCACTCACAAAGTTTAATAGTGTGAGTGATGTATGGGATTATAGTTGAGAGGTAGAGCTGGGATGGAGGGTACAATGAGGTACATATGGATGAAGGAACTGTTACGGTGCGGATTGGTGGAGAGAATTTTATGTCGGTAGGATGAGTTTGAATTCAATGGGTTCGGAGACGGGTAGGCCTAACCAAAAAAGTAAACGAAGTACTGGGGTGATATGCATAATTTCAACAGACATTTACATAAAAAGTTGATAATAACAATAATAATAATATATCAAAGTCTTATATAGCGCACATCTACATGTACCAAACAAGGTACTCAAGGCGCTGAGTATATATACAAACTTTCTGAAAGATAGGTTATTGCAGTGATGGATTCTGAGACCCAAATATGTAGCACTTACATGGGTTTTACAAGGTGCTATGGCACATTCAGCAGCCACAACCGGGAACACCGGGGCGAACCCCTTTTCTTTTCGATAAGTGCACTGGGTTCTTTTACATGCGTTACACAACAAATGGGACCAACAAGCATTAGTCAAAAAAGAGGTGAAAGCGGCAAATTTAAATTTATGCAAATTACGCATACTTCCCTGCTTCCTTTCTTCTCCTTTTTTGATATGATGTTTGGAAGGTTTTCACGAGACATTTGCAAAAAAATATATATAAAAAAAATTGTACTTTAAGTGCGTGTTTAATCATCGAGCGCAAAAGAGTCAGACTACTTTTTCATGCGTGATTACTCTACATGAAGCTGATTATACTCACCATACATGAGTTTCTTTTATGTCCACCTGCAATGCCCAAGATTCCGGCCACGAGAAAAAGCTGTTGAATGAAGAGAACATGTAGAAACAATCACTAAGAAATGAAACGTTTATCAGTAGTGTCACTTTAATGGGAGACTTATGGGACGCTTGGGGGCAGCAGACTTATCAGGTAAAATCCATTGTTCTCGGTAATGTGCGCGTGCTACGAACTAGGTACACAATGGAAATTTACCTGATAAGTCTGCTGCCACCTAGTTTTCAAAAGTCCCCCATTGGGTATCTATGGCATGGCTTGAAAGTTACACTGGACTGACAGAAAAATAAGCTTAAAGGCACTGAACACTATTTGTAAATTACTCAAAGTAATTGTTCGCATAAAAACTTACTTAGTAACAAGCAATGAAGAGCTGTTGATATTATAAAACAGTGAGAAACAGCTTCCTCTGACAAATTGGTGCACCATGTTAGTTCTACTTTTAAAACATCTTTCTGTTAACATTTCCAAAAAACCTGTTAACGATGTTTTCATAGACCAACTCGCCCGATCCAAGGCAGCAAATAGTCCCTATAAGTGCAATTTTCCGCCTAAAATGCAAGAACTTCAAACTACTCATATTTAGGCCTGTTGTATGTACTTACACTTAAGCCACACCAGATCGGAGTGCCAATGTAGTATAGCCAAGATTTCGCAAAGATGGCGGCTATGCCGAACCCCACAGCCAAGATTGCCAAGATGGTTTGTAAGTAACCAGTAACCCGTATGCCCCTCCAGCACCAGTTACCTCGCTGGTTCCCGGCACCGACAGCATTTAATGCTGGTTGCAGTGTTACCTGATTATGAATTAGAAGATTAACTTGAGTGAAACTAATAATAATTAATAGACATAAGGTGTTTGTGAACATACAAATAAATAATAATAATAAATATTTATAAACAGAAAACTATCACAAAAGTTTTTAATGAACATGATGTACATAATACAGAGCAACATAGATGTCAAGAAGGCCAACTCTGAATAAACAATATTAAAAAGTAAATAATATATATGTATATTGACTGCACATGTTACTGTCAATACCCAAACTTAACCTTTATCTGATACTGACTCTTTTACCAAAATATTCCAAGGTCAAAAAGTCAGTTCATCAAGCAAACTAAACCTCCATATCAAGAAACAAGTCTTATAAAATAGTACAAACAGCAACGGCTACCCCTCATCTATCAAGGAGCAGCCATCGATTTCACCAAACTTTTCCTAACTTGGTAATAAACTTAGGACGAGTTAAATTTTGAATCTGAAGACGCTTGGACGCAATGAACCCATCCCAAGTTAGGGCGAGGTTAGGATGAGTTACTCCTCTCAACTCGAGATAGGATCAATCCTAGTGTTTCATGAAATCGGGTGCAGGACTCACAAGTTAGCAGAGAGGTTTCTAAGTGTACAGTCGACAACAGATACAGATATGGATATGATAACCCTATCTGTTCACGTCAGCCGCGTGCCGTTGGATTTTGTTTCCCAAAGAGGGTGCTCGCATTCATCGTGAGTGTTCTTCTGACAATCATGACCGATAGAAACCCTGTGTTTTATACACTGCATTTACTCACCATTTTGCTTGCAAATGACTCACAATTTTCTATCTATATCATGCACGATCCCAGTGAAAGCAATTCCCTGGAAAATGCTTTTTGATCTGGGACAAAACGACAACTAAAAGTCTGCAAAAGTCTGCAAAACAGTACAGAACCTTACAGAAATTATGAGGGGAAAAAACAGAAAAAGTCCCTTGAAATAATAAAATAATAAAAATAATAATAAGACTTGTAATGCGCACATATCAACCCTGCTGGGTGTTCAAGGCGCAGTAAAAAAAAACACCAAAAAACCAAAAACACAACACAAAGAAAAACAGACGCAACAAAATTAATCCTCAAAAACCTGTGAAAATTTAGGCTCAATCGGTCATTGGAGCCGGGAGAAAATAACGGGGAAACCAACTCTTGTTTCTGCACGCTTAGCCGTGTCATGACATGCGTTTAAAATAAATCCATTATTCACGATATCGAGAATTGATAACTGTTTTCATGTTGTCTAAAAAAGTAAAGCATTTCATGGAGTAATACTTCAAGGGAAGTCTTTCACCATTACCTTCTGTAAACCCTGTAAATCATTTGTAAATCTGTGAACTTTTAATTTTGGTTCTGTTCAAAAAGTGTCCAATGGCTTTAATTTATTTATTTTTTGGCATTGATGTCGTTTCACTTTTGTCTTTTGAGTCAGATGGCCGATGATCAGTCTCAAACTATTATCTCTTTATGTATTGGTAGATGACATAAAGTTCTTACACTTCCAGCAACTGTTTTGTGAGCAAAACCAATTCTATAATAATCTTTCGAAATTTACATTTTAAACTTTTTTTCCTGATATACAATCAATAAAAAAATACCAATTCTCTGGTTTATTCTCAGAATGTCCAATTTACGAAAAATATTGCATGTATGATGGGTCATGCTACATATACTCCCCAGGGAGCTGAGATGGTTTAAGGAGTGAATTAAGGCCCAGTGACCAGGGGTAATATTCTAAAGCGTTTTGAGACACCCGTAGGGAGTAAAAAAGCGCTATATATAAACTCAATATTATTATTACATGTATATAGGCTACATTGTACTTTTTTTTTTTTTTTTTGGGGGGGGGGGATAGTGTTTGCAGTGTGCAAGCAGGCATTATAAAACTTCCATGTGTGAGGCTGACCTTAAAAATACATCAACTTCCAACTGGTAAAAATAGGTGGCGATTGTAAAGCTATTTTGCATTTTGTGCAGTCAAGCTTGCATGGAGTCCTTATAGAAAATATTTGTATGACAAGCAGAGACTGGTACAAACTACCACTACTGCTGCTATAAAAATACAATCACGTAGGCCTGATCATTGTACACGACTCTGCATATAACGTTCCAGGAAATATTGAGTCACAACACCAATGACCTTGTGGATATTACTAGGTTGTCATCTTTTGTATTCTACTTTGTACAGGAACATTACAGAATGGGTAGAAAAAAACTTGTCTAAGATTAAAAGATTTACATAAAATGATAGTAAAAAACATCCCTTAAAAAATTTCTGCCTGAGTTGACATATTATTTGATGTGAATAAAAATAAACTAATTTTCCATTTGGAGTTAATCATATATTTTTTTTTAATGCATCAAGTGCAAAATGTGTAATCGGTTTTTCACAATTTTCTCTTGAACCAGATGGCCAATTGGTGATGACTCAAAATAAGTGTTAGCATAAAAACTTACTTGGTAACGAGCAATGGAGAGCTGTTGATAGTATTAAACATTTTGTTAGAAAAAGGTCCCTCTGAAGTACTGTAGTTTTTGAGAAAGAAGTAATTTCTCACAAAAATATTTGAATTTGAGACCTCAAAATTAGACTTGAGGTATCGAAATCAAGCAATTGAAAATATGAAAGCACAACTTGTGCAACAAGAGCGTTTTTTCTACCATTATTCTCCTATCGTGCAACTTTGACGACCAATTGAGCTCAAATTTTCACAGGTTTTTATTTTATTTTTTGCACATGTTGAGATACACCTAGTGAGAAGACTAATCTTTGACAATTACAAATAGTGTCTATATAGTGTCTTTAAAGGCACTGGACACTATTGGTCATTACTTAAAATAATTGTCGCCATAAAACTTACTTGGTAACAAGCAATGGAGAGCTGTTGATAGTATGAAACATTACAGCATAATGTTTGCCACAGGGGCAATATAACGAACTTCATGCTGAAAGGATTTGTGTCACTGATGTAGTAGTCGAGGTGGCACGATTAACTGAGTAGTTGAATAACGCCAGTCGACTATAAGCAATCAACAGATGCAACTTTGACACTAGTTGCCCAGGCTTACCTAACAGCCTAAAACATATCTCTATACTTGTCTTTCAGAAACATCACGCTTGAAAAAGAACCCAGTGCACTTATCAAAAAGAGGGGGGGGGGGGGGCTTACCCTGTTCTTGGTTTGGTTGGCAGCATATTGCGCCACAGCATCTTAATAATGATAATTTGGGAGGCTAATCATCCTTACAGCTATGAGCTAAAATGCAAAGGCACGTCTACAACGTGTTCATTACATGGTGCCATGTTAAGTACAATGTAGTTCTCATAATTCAAACATACTCCTATGTAACTTGAAGGAAAGTATTGTATTTATATTATTACATAGTCAGGACCATCACTGAGTAATTACAGATGCACGCTAGATACATGCTTTTGGAGGATGAACTTACCACTGGTTGTTGTTGTACAATCGTTGTTTGCTGTTGGGGGTTGCCATGCTGGTAAGCCGGGGGTGGCTGTTGGGCAGGTTGCATTGTTGCAGATCACACAAAACTCCTATACAAGTTTAGGCTGTTTAAAACAGAAAATAATACGCTGTTAATGAATTGAAAAACAATTTAGGGTCGACATAAGAAAAATTTAGTCAAAGACCAGTCTTCTCACTTCGTGTTAACATATAGATAAAATAAAAAAACCTGTGTAAATTTGAGCTCCATTGGTCGTCGGAGTTGCGAGATAACTATGAAAGAAAAAACCTTGTCACACGCAGTTGTGTGCTTTCATATGCTTGATTTCGCACCTCAAATTCTAAACTTGAGGTCTCGAAGTCAAATTCTTGGAAAATTACTTCTTTCTCGAATACTACAATACTTCAGAGGGAGCCATTTCTCACAACGTTTAATACAATCACCCTCTCCCCATTACTCGTTACCAAGTAAGGTTTTATGCTGAAAATTATTTTGAGTAATTACCAATAGTGTCCACTGTCTTTAAGAATAAATAGCGATGCTCTACCAAATGAGCTGTTTAGCCCTTTCTTTAATCAGGGGTGTCTTGATAAGCCAGACAATCTTTCATTGCAACAGCCAGGGATCATACTCAAGTTTATGATACAACCTGGGATTGGGCAGGTTTGTTCTGTTGATTCGTACTACTTCTAGAACTATAGGGAACCGGTGTACAAACACCCAGAGAGACATAACTAGAATTGAAGCCACACACTGACATGCTGCGGTTTGTTCTCCAGCTATGGGAAACCTTAGAAAGGCGTCTACGAAATACAGAACTAAAATTATGCATTCACAGAGATGCCAAGTCCAGAGGCCAGCTATGCATGAGATTTTTCAAAGCTCACCACCACCTCCCCCCCCCCCCCCCGAAAAAAAAATTGCCAGTTTCAGAAGGCCTTTCGAAATCGCCACCCAACTTTTTTTTTTAAATTGCAGAAATTTAATTGTGGACAAAAAAGTGTGTTCCAAAATGCATCAAAAACCTCCTCAGAATAATTAAAACTCACATGAGGTACACAGGAGATGTTGATGGTTAATGTGGAGGTACGATTGTGTCAGGTAATTTCCTTCCCAAATAAAAAAATAAATCAACTAAAAATGATGTCCAAAATCCTCCGCTCAGTTTGTGTCTTCGCTAGTGGAGCGCATTTAACGAATTTGCTAAACGAATCGGGAAAAACTTCTGCGCAATAAGCATTTTGCGCTCTGCCGAATTTTAGCTGAATCTGCTAAGAGAGCAAAAGCGTGCGCAATCTGCAAATGTGCGCTCTGTTTGTACGGCAGCTCAAGTTGATGATTCTGATAAACTGCGTGCAATCTGAAGATTGTGCAAACATTGTAGATTGCGTTTTTTGTACACAAGAGCGCAATTTGGCAATGTATTGTCGTTAATTTTTTTTTTTCCCGGTCTTGCCCCAATGCGTGAGAAAATGGTTGCTGTGCTTGTGAGCGTGAGACAGAGCCCAAATGCGTGAGTCTCACGCCTAATGCGTGAGACTTGGTAGGTCTGCATTCAATCCAGACTTAAACTTGTTACTATAGGTAATTACTCAAAATAATTATTAGCAAAAAACCGTATAAAACATTGTGAGAAATTACTCCCTCTGAAGGAGTAATTTCCCACGAATTTGATTTTGAGACCTCAGATTTAGAATGTGAGGTCTCAAAATCAAGCATCTGAAAGTAATTTACCTCAATAAGATATCCCTTTTTGTAAAAATGAGTGAAAAAGTGGTGGCGCCATACGGAAAGTTATCCATAGTTTCTTTCATGGTTTGTTATTTAATGCATGCTTATGTTGAGATACACAAAGTGAGAAGACTGGTCTTTGACAATTACCAATAGTGTCCAAGTGTCTTTAAAACATTTTAGCCCGCCCCATCTCATGTAGCACCAAGTCATACCATTCAAGATCATCCCAGGTAGATAACGTTCAATTCTCAAATTAATTTTTCATAATAACTGTCATCCGTTTATACCTGTAGGTTCGGGCTCTGCATAATGAAGGCTAAATGAAGCCTTATAAAATGACCATCCAATTCACAGAAAAACTTACTGCAAAAGTCCTAGTAGCAAAGTTGTATAGAGCAGAGGTGAATGAAACGTACTCCCACGCAACACCATTGCCTCGCCTTCAGTTGAGGCATTTTTAGGGGAGTGGTTGCTACACACGTACATGAAAGCAGCAATGAGTTTTTACTGTTATTGAGTAGGTTCACTATTCTATAATGTAATAGTAATAGTACACTATAATTCTATTAAATCAACGAGTAAGCTTTCTTGCCCTATGGTATTAAGCCGACTGCAGGGACGTGTCCCGCGGTGCTAAACAAAATAATTCCAAAGCTATTATTATGTCCTATGATTTAGTAAATTCTTACCTGCATAGAAAGGTTTGCAAAATGTACCGAGAGAGCAACAGTCACTGTCCATCAAACGGCAGCAAAATGGAGGGTATACTAAAAATGTGCGAGTTCACTTCGTTTACTGCACGCACGGCACGCACGGCCGGCGGTCTCCACGCAGTATAAGCGGTTAGAGGAAAATGGCGCCCTCTTTTGAATTAACATGCACAACCGTACGGTCGCGCGTGGGTTATAATATCGCAGGACTCGGATTACTGCGGTATCAGATTGTAGTTCTTTTTTTCTTTTTTTCGAGTAAAAACAATCTAGTTAAAAATATCGGTGGAAATATTTCTGATAAAGGAAAGAGGAGCGGCTTTCTTTTCCCGACTGGACGAATTATTGCTGACAATGTCTAGCAACAGAGAAATTGCTATTTATCATGACAAAGTTTCATTCACATTAATGTTGGTTTTGTTCTTGAACAATTTCCAAATCACAAAAAGGTAATAATTATTAGATGTTGTATGTATACTTCCCAAAAGAGAGGGTGAAAAAATAATAATAAGTATTTACTCATGAAGAAAACAAATTTAACCGACTTTTATTACATTCTAGATAGGCACACTGGGAGTAGGGACAGAGAACTGTGTGTCCATAAATAAGAGCAATACACATTGTCTCACTGAGGAAATACATTTTATTTTCTATGCCTTAGTATTCAATTCAAGCAAGCATGGCAGTATTTAAATGGTGTATTTCAGTTCTCGAAAATCAGAAGATGAAATTCTTAGCTGCAGTTTCAATAATTGGCTTAGGTTAGTACTTAATACAATCTATACATAATCAATTATTTTTCGGTAGGGCTACCACATGATAAAATATATTTGGATAGATAACTCTCGCTCTACATAAAAAAAAATATATATAATACAAACATAAAAAACAAAAATATTGGCAGCTGTGCGCACAACCTACTACTGTTTGGAATAAAAGTAAAAATTTAGTGTGATCAATTTGATCTCAACCACGTGACCTTTTGTAGCCTTACAGTAGTGAATAACCAAAGAGGTATATATCCCATTCACATTATGGTTCCAATCCTACTTTGGACTGCAGCATATTCCAAGTGGGTTGGGTTTTTGATTGAGTTTTTTCCGATGAATAAGGAAATCGAGTCATATGATTATAAATAGGTTTCAATTGTGTAAAAAAACAATCATTTTGTATGCCCTTATCCAGAGCTTTTCTGAGAGATTTGCGAAAAGCCCTGTTACGTAATCACTCTCAAAACGTCATAAGTAGATAAAGCCGCTTTGTTACACGTGGATGTATACCAAATCAAACTCCCACAAATGACGTCAGCGGCATTGTTCTTTGACTTCCGCTTTCAACGACAGAAGTGTTTTTAGTTTTTCAAAAAAACTTTAGGTAGGGGCCTGATCTTTTAATCGATAATTACGAAAAGTTCAGAAGTGTACACATATCAAAATTACATTAAAATGGTGAACAAGTGCATTATAAACAAGTTACAATCCCATTTCTGTTGAAAACATTCCGCTCAGGTAGGTGTTTAATGGCCCGATGTTTTAACCATACCAGAGTTTTCTCGAAGGCTAAATAGAAAAAAATACTCATAGAAAAGGCATGCAGGGGATGGACAAGAGGATGACAATTGGGAATAGGGGGAAGGGGGAAGACTGTTTTACCACGGGTTGGGCACACAAAAGGTAAAGTCACCAAGTAAGGCATGACTGTTAATATTTGTTGTGATGTTGTCACTACATAGGTTGCATTACTATCAGTTCTTTTGGTAGGTAAATGCAACAGCTAATTCTTTCTAACATATAGGGCCTTTTTAGTCAAGCGACCAATTCTAATCAAACAAATTGCTTAGAAAACCTGCACATCCTACTACTATTTTAGAACATGAGCAATATCATAAAATAAATTTGTTAAAGATCTGCTTCAAATAATTTTTTTTTTTTTTTAAATATATACCATCATCTTATAGTGTGCAATTCCATATAATGTAAAAGTACAAAAAGTACAAAAATATAAGATATATATATCAATGGCAGCAGCATTAACACCAGGGGATAATTTCACAAAGAGCTGAATAAAATCTATAAAAGTGCTAATTCCCAAACTGGTGACCACCACTACTCCGCTTGAAATAGCAACTCATTTAATGAATATTGTGCATTTATAAACAAGGCATTATTACTATAAAAAAAACCGAGTACTGAGCGAGGGAGGTGTTGACTGTCGTCAAAAAGCTACATTATACCAATACCACTATACCAGGGAAAGTCTCATCACAAACCTCCAAAGTAAGACAAGAACTAAGCCCAAATACATGGAGCTTAGCACAAAATAATTATGCTCAACAGAATAAGGTTACTAGCCAAGCAACCATGCCACAAGTACAATTTATGACTGGTTTCCTGCTCATTAATTCTGCTTAGCAGAACAATGTTAAGCAACATCCTCTGCTAAAGCAACTCTATGAATTTGGACCCTTGTGTACATGGTTTGCTATTGTAGCATGTTAACAAAACCGTTAGGAAAGGTATCTCCATCACAAAAAATAGATATATCTGTTGATTTGGATCAATACAATTCAAGGCAGGTGTCTTCAAGACTTACTTGGGCGTAGGCTGTTCCTGGAGTTGAGGTTGAAACTGCCCCTGGGGAAGAGGTTGAAACTGCTGCCCCTGGGGAAGAGGTTGAAACTGCCCCTGGGGCTGGTAGGTCTGGCCAGGCTGCAAGACAACCTGGTTTGGGTAGGCCACAGTAGCTACAAATAAAACAACAGAAAGAAAAGGAAAACAAAACTCATTATGACAAAAGATACTTCTTCTATGGCCCCTCTACTCAATGAACAGCACATACTAAAAAAAATAACAATGACGACTTTGATGAACATAAAAACTAGATAGGCATAGTTTGTGTCCAGTATTGACGGCAAAAGGTATTTACAGCTGGGCCCACTTTCATGGCTCTGCTTGCCACCAAATTCTGCGCTTTCCATCACCATTCTCCGCTTACATTCAAGCGCCAAATTAGTCTGCCCTAGCTGTGTTAGCGTAGAATGTCGTACACATGGGCAAAAGCCAAAATTCCTCGCTAACCCATGAACTACGCTTGACCTAAGCACAAAATTCCCTGCTTCCGCAAGCGCTGATTCTTTGGTTATAGTAAGCAGAGCCATGAAATTGGGCCCAGATGTCTGCAATAGATTTGCACTGATCTGAGTAACCTAAAATTTCCGCGCTAACTGTGTAAGCGTAGAATGCCTAGTAACGTGAAGTACATGCGCGTACCAGCCAAAATTCCACGCTAACCCATGAAATTCCCTGCTAAGTCATGAAATTCGGCCATGTCTGCAAAAGATTGGCACTGAGTAACCTAATGCATGGACACTTACCACCAGAGTTGGTGTACACACCCTGTGGGGGCACTCCAACCACCATCTGTTGTGGGTAGGTGTGGTAAGTCACCTGTTACAAGGAACGAACAAAACATTTCATCTATACCAAACAGAAACAATAAGCCAAGAAGAACATTCACAATGTTATTTAGAATGGTGGTCCTTCCATTTAGGAAGTATAGGTTATATCTGGAAACCAAACTCGTATAAAGTTTACAGAGGCTCTATAATCCAGGCCAAAGTTAAAAATTAATTATTTGTTCGCATAGAATCTAGCTATATGTCAATGCACTAAGCATTCTGCTCAGGGGTGATGGGGCCAACCATAGCTCCACGAAATCACATAATGCTGGGTACGTACAGGACTTGTGTAAGCACAGAAAGTCCTTCAGGGCCAAAAAGTGTAGTTTGACATTCTTGCTGGAATCCTGCTGGAAGCCCAGCGAGGATCCATTAGGAATCCCGCCGGGAATCATGGCAAAGTATTCTATAGGGATATCATAGCAGACAATGACAATAAGTTCTTCAGTAGCGACCTTCACAATTGTCTGGACTATAATTGTTATATAGCGCATCCGCATCGGTGCGCTTTACATTAGTGCCCTGGTCATAGGGCCAATAACATCCCTGTAATGTTTCTCAGCTCCCTTGTGAGTATATATACAGCCCTGAGCTGCCTGATGGAAGGCGCTTGTGGCTTTTCATACACAATATCAACCTCTACCCTCGCATGTACCCATTTATACCATTTATAACCTTGGGTGAAGAGAAGCAATTATAGTAAAGTGTCTTGCTCAAGGACACAAGTGTCATGACCGGGATTCAGACCCACACTATGGTGAATCAGCACAAGAACTTGAATTTGATGCTCTTAACTACTCGGCCACGACACTCTACATTTCCAAAGTCGCTGTTGACCGATCGCCTTGACTTTGACACTAGTATACAAATATTGACTGCTTTGAGTGCTATGGTTAAAACTATGACTCCGAGGTGATCCCCGGGATTGTCTATTTTCCCGAGGTGAAGCCGAGGGAAAATAGAACGCTACGGGGATCACCGAGGGAGTGTTTTATAACACCCCAAACATTTCTAAATACTGTACTAGTATTATTAAGTTACAGACCTGAATGCTACAATCCACGGACGACGCGAATACAGATTGCAAACACTTTTACTGTGCTGCATGTAGTGTCGTGCATTCCGAAATGGTTACAGACAATTAATTTATCATCCTCGTACACTCAACGGACGTCTGGGTACTGCACGCCGTGTGCTAGTCTTCGGACTAGCGCATGGCAAACCGACGCACTATCACACGGCCTTCGTCTAGCAATACTAAGACATGTCATGTGACGCGCTCTAAACCAATGAGCAGGCAAAATACTTGCAAGGGGTGTTATAATCACATATAGTCATGTGTAAAATCTTACCACGGTCTGAGGAGCGGAGTTGCCATTATAGTGGAGGCCACAACAAGTTAAACTGGCTCCCACAATAGAGATGACAAACTCTGCAATGGCTATCACCAGGAGGCACCAACCAATTCCAAGCCGTGCACCCTAAAATGACAACATCATTTTATTACTTCAAAACATCAGATAAAAAATACTTCTGCTGTCTAGCATTCAATCACATTGAGTCGAGTGTCGAGTTCCTAAACATAACTGGGCAACAGAGGGCGCCATTAGTTTGCGCCATTACTTTGCTGCATACCTGATACTCTGCCCAAATGAGATTGCCCTCGTTTCCCCCATGGGCCCTCACATATTATGTCCATATGGGATTGCCCAGATTTTTCCCATATGAGACCCATAAGGGTCCCTTTATATATTTACCCATATTCGCCCAAGCGTTTATTTACATGAAGCTGTATTTGCCTAGGGGCATGCACATACAATAGTTTATCTGGAAACATTTATCAAATAAATGATTTAATAATTTAAACATTTTGTATTAAACCATTGGAAAGAGGCCCCAATTCCCCTTTTTATTATGTCAAACTTGTCTTGTTTGGACAGGTGCCATAATGATTTACAGTTACTGATAAACATAAGAAGTTTAGACACTTGAACAACTGAAAAAACAAGAAGTTATTTCTAGGACAATAAAAAATACTGAACTCACACCAAATTGTCGTGCCCACCCCCCTCCCCATATTTAAAAAATCATTCATAAATACCTCAGACAGTTTGCTGTACTTATTGGTGGAGAGCGCGTAATGTGGGGGTGTTTAAACGGCTGATAATGACCAGCTGGAGCTTTGTTTATAACCTGTTGTTTTCGGATACTACGTGATAGTCTTGGTGCAAGCCAGTTCTCGTTACGGGCAATGCGGGTGCTGTCTGTGAGTTGGCCGAGCTGTGTAAAAGGAAACTGAGAAATGTCTTGCAGCAAGACTATGCGCGCACGACTGGATCTGAAAATAGTGTCGTCTCAGTCACAACAATGCAACATACAGACATACAGAGCCCAAGCATCTCGTAAAACGGATAAGTTTTACCGAGTTTCTTACTTTAATACGCTTTTTAACCAAAAAGGCATTCATGAATGGGAATAAAAAGAGTTGTGACTCATTCTACAACTGCCATTTAAAACCTTGCAGGGTCGTTGCTAAAGCACTTATAACCTTTTAAAACCTTGCAGGGTCTTTCCCATGCAAGGGCCTTTATCACACGGCAACGACCCTGCCGGTTTATAATGGCTGTTTAAGAACTCGTCACTACCCTTTTAATCCTTCATTAATCGCTGCAGGTCAAGAATAGTTTTAACTTACCCCTGGGGTTGAGCAGTTAAAATAAAAGCTGCTATAATTATAGGTAGGACAGTTATAGCTTTCGACTGTTAAAGCATTTATAACTGAACACAAAACACCAAAGGCTGCCAGAGTGCTTATGATGGACATCACCATGTACCCAATGATCTGAAGAATAATAATTATCATGTTTAATACTAAGTTCGTTTACAATGATCATAATAACACTGGGCACTTATATATAGCGCTTCAATTAAAGAAAAGTTAAAGACAGTGGACACTAATGGTAATTGTCAAAGACCAGTCTTCTCACTTAGTGTGTATAAACATATGCCTTAAATAACAAACCTGTGAAAATTTGAGCTCGATGGGTCGTCAGAGTTGCGAGATTACTATGAAAGAAAAAAACACCCTTGTCACGAGAGGTTGTGTGCTTTAAGATGCTTGATTTCGAGACCTCAAATTCTAAACTTGAGGTTTCAAAATCAAATTCGTGGAAAATTACTTCTTTCTCAAAAACTATGTCACTCCAGAGGGAGCCGTTTCCCACAATGTTTTATACTTTCAATCTCTCCCCAATACTTGTTACCAAGTAAGGTTTTATGCTAAAAACTATTTTGAGTAATTACCAATAGTGTCCACTGCCTTGATAATAAATCGGTGAGTTTTCAGCAGATGTTTGAAAATGTTTGGAGCAGTTCTGATGTTGTCGGAAAGTTGTTCCAAAGAAGAGGGTGAAGAATATGAGAATAGCCATATGACTTTAATTCATTCATTCATTTGTTTTTTATTCCAACTTGGAACACACCCCTTAACCCAGGGAGGGTTACAACAACATTTTTAAACCTGAATTATTTCAATATATGTTGGTAGGAGAAAAAAAAGTCCACAGAGGTAATCAGACATTAGGTTTTTCTTTTAAGGTCATAAATAAAAAGACGAATTTGGCAACACAATTAATAATAGATTCATCTGAAGAACTCATAAGAAATTCAAATTTTTCACTGTTAGTAAACAGCTGAAAATGTGCATTATTTCCACTCACAAAGTTTAATAGTGTGAGTCATGTATGGGATTATAGTTTAGAGGTAGAGCTGGAACGGAGGGTACAATGAGGTACATGTACATATGGATGAAGGAACTGTTTAGGTGCGGATTGGTGGA
Source organism: Asterias amurensis (assembly GCF_032118995.1). Taxonomy (NCBI): domain Eukaryota; kingdom Metazoa; phylum Echinodermata; class Asteroidea; order Forcipulatida; family Asteriidae; genus Asterias; species Asterias amurensis. The sequence continues at coordinate 2,573,204 of NC_092664.1, read as the reverse complement.
AAGACTTTTATGTCGGTAGGTTGAGATTGAATTCAATGGGTTCGGAGACGGGTAACCAAAAACGTAAACGAAGTACTGGGGTGATATGCATAATTTCAAGAGGCATTTACATAAAAAGTTGATAACAATAACAATAATAATAATATATCAAAGTCTTATATAGCGCACATCTACATGTACCAAACAAGGTACTCAAGGCGCTGAGTATATATACAAACTTTCTGAAAGATAGGTTATTGCAGTGATGGATTCTGAGGCCCAAATATGTAGCACTTACATGGGTTTTACAAGGTGCTATGGCACATTCAGCAGCCAAAACCAGGAACACCGGGGCGAACCCCTTTTGATAAGTGCACTGGGTTCTTTTACATGCATTACACAACAAATGGGACCAACATGCATTAATCAAAAAAGAGGTGAAAGCGGCAAATTTAAATTTATGCAAATTACGCATACTTCCCTGCTTCCTTTCTTCTCCTTTTTTGATATGATGTTTGGAAGGTTTTCACAAGACATTTGCAAAAAAGTATATATACAAAAATTGTACTTTAAGTGCGTGTTTAATCATCGAGCGCAAAAGAGTCAGACTACTTTTTCATACGTGATTACTCTACATGAAGCTGATTATACTCACCAAACATGAGTTTCTTTTATGTCCACCTGCAATGCCCAAGATTCCGGCCACAAGGAAAAACTGTTGAATGAAGGGAACATGTAGAAACAATCACTAAGAAATGAAATGTTTATCAGTAGTGTCACTTTAATGGGAGACTTATGGGACGCTTGGTGGCAGCAGACTTATCAGGTAAAATCCATTGTTCTTGGTAATGTGCGCGTGCTACGAACTACGTAAACAATGGAAATTTACCTGATAAGTCTGCTGCCACCTAGTTTTCAAAAGTCCCCCATTGGGTATCTATGGCATGGCTTGAAAGTTACACTGGACTGACAGAAAAATAAGCTTAAAGGCACTGAACACTATTTGTAAATTACTCAAAGTAATTGTTCGCATAAAAACTTACTTAGTAACAAGCAATGAAGAGCTGTTGATATTATGAAGCAGTGAGAAACAGCTCCCTCTGAAGTAACAAAGTTTTGAAGAAAGAAGTAATTTTTCTCTAAAATATTTGAACTCAAGCATCTGAAAGTACAACAGTGTGTTTTTTTTTCCATAAATATCTTGCAACTTCGATGACCAATTGAGTTCAAATTTTCAGAGGCTTGTTATGCATTGGGATACTCCTGGCAAGTAGATACACACATGGTGTTACCGCATACCAAATTTATATTGATACCTCACCATGCAATGCCTTAAATCCTATATAATATGTTGGGATACATTGAGTGAAAAAATTGTCTTTGACAGTTACCAAAGGTGTCCAGTGGCCAGTGCCTTAAGCCACAAGCTTGCCACTTCCAGATTGCCACATCGGCTTCCTGCAAACTAGTATGAGAATGCATTTCTGCATGCAATCTACCTGCAAGCAATTTCTACGTTTGCAAGCTTGCAGAAATCTCGCAATGCTTGCATGGTCAGGATGCAAGCTTGTCCAAAAAACTTCTACATGAACTTGCAAGAGCTCTTGATGAGTACAATAAATTTTACACTTTGCATGAACTTGCAACCTATAACCACAAGCTTGTGAAAGCATATAAGCTTGCAGTAACCTTACACTTTTGCTTTGATGTTAACTCCAAATCTATGCATTTCGATTTTATCAACATTGGTTAACTTTAAAGGGACACTTTGCCTTGGACCTCGCAAGTTGGTCCATCAAGAACCCATGCAAAGATCCAAACAAATATGCCTTCAAATTGCATGGCTTTTCTTTTAATTTGCAAACTAACTCGATCGGCCATTTTGTAAAGTGAAAATTTGACGCAACAAATTGGTGCACCATGTTAGTTCTACTTTTAAAACATCTTTCTATTAACATTTCCAAACAACCTGTTATAGATGTTTTCATAGACCAACTCGCCGATCCAAGGCAGCAAGTAGTCCCTATAAGTGCAATTTTCCGCCTAATATGCAAGAACTTCAAACTACTCATATTTAGGCCTGTTATATGTACTTACACTTAAGCCACACCAGATCGGAGTGCCAATGTAGTATAGCCAAGATTTCGCAAAGATGGCGGCTATGCCGAACCCCACAGCCAAGATTGCCAAGATGGTTTGTAAGTAACCAGTAACCCGTATGCCCCTCCAGCACCAGTTACCTCGCTGGTTCCCGGCACCGACAGCATTTGATGCTGGTTGCAGTGTTACCTGATTATGAATTAGAAGATTAACTTGAGTGAAACTAATAATAATTAATAGACATAAGGTGTTTGTGAACATACAAATAAATAATGATAATAAATATTTATAAACAGAAAACTTTCACAAAAGTTTTTAATGAACATGATGTACATAATACAGAGCAACATCGATGTCAAGAAGGCCAACTCTGAATAAACAATATTAAAAAGTAAATAATATATATGTATATTGACTGCACGTGTTACTGTCAATACCCAAACTTAACCTTTATCTGCTACTGACTCTTTAACCAAAATACTCCAAGGTCAAAAAGTCAGTTCATCAAGCAAACTAAACCTCCATATCAAGAAACATGTCTTATAAAATAGTACAAAGAGCGACGACTACCCCTCATCTATCAAGGAGCAGCCATTGATTTCACCAAACTTTTCCTAACTTGGTAATAAACTTAGGACTTAGGACGAGTTAAATTTTGAATCTGAAGACGCTTGGACGCAATGAACCCATCCCAAGTTAGGGCGAGGTTAGGATGAGTTACTCCTCTCAACTCGAGATAGGATCAATCCTAGCGTTTCATGAAATCGGGTGCAGGACTCACAAGTTAGCAGAGAGGTTTCTAAGCGTACAGTCGAAAGCAGATACAGATATGGATATGATAACCGTATCTGTTCACGTCAGCCGTGTGCCGTTGGATTTTGTTTCCCAAAGAGGGTGCTCGCATTCATCATGAGTGTTCTTCTGACAATCATGACCGATAGAAACCCTGTGTTTTATACACTGCATTTACTCACCATTTTGCTTGCAAATGACTCACAATTTTCTATCTATATCATGCACGATCCCAGTGAAAGCAATTCCCTGGAAAATGTTTTTTGATCTGGGACAAAACGACAACTAAAAGTCTGCAAAAGTCTGCAAAACAGTACAGAACATTACAGAAATTATGAGGGGAAAAAATATAAAAAGTCCCTTAAAATAATAAAATAATAAAAATAACTAGAGATAAAATTTTTGTTAATTACAAAAATACGGTGTTCGGTTGGGCGTTACGTGATGACGTAGTTCAAAAACATTGAACCATAAAGATGACTTTTTCTACAACGTGTCGTTAATTTTTATAGTTAAACTTGTGTCACAGTTTTTAACGACTCCTTTTTTTCTTCATGAATGCAATATTTTTGTGTAAGATTGGCTTTAGGTTTTAATTTGCAATTTATGGAAACCCTTTTAAAATTTAGCTACCTCCGCACGGGATGATGTACACAGATTTGATAATCAACAGCGCCCTATTTTGTTGGACAAACGAGAGCTCTGTTGGGATTCCCCCCAAAACGTTCTCGCCATATGATTTGTACACATTTTAACATTGTTTTATTGTAATTTAATACCTGATGACGACATTATGACGTAATTAGGCCTGTGTTGTCTTAAAAACACTAAGGTTCAACTATCTGTTGAGTTTCAAGGTTCAAATCGATCTCAATCTTGAGTTTTTATAAAAAAAACACGAAGTCAAACTTATTCGTTGAGATACAGCGAAAAGCAAATGTCGTTTTTCAACATTAAAAACCTTGTCATGACCTAATCAATGACGTCATCATTCCAAAAAATGGCGGTTTCATCTACTCACTATTGTCTATGTACATAGTAAGTTTTAAGTTTGTACAAGCTTTACTTTTGTTTAAAAGCTCAAAAGTTTTTTTTTTTATGTAAAATACACGAAGGCGAACTTTGACCCAGGGTAACGACCGGAAGTTAAGGTCATACGATTTTTTGCGTTCACTTTTCAAATGTTGTCCAAGTCTTTATCTATCCGATACCCAAGTATGAACATCATAGCTCTTATATTCGTTGAGATACAGGGAAAAGCAAATGTCGTTTTTCAACTTTAAAAACCTTGCCATGACGTCATCATTCCCAAAAAGTGGCGGTTTCATCTACTCACTATTGTCTATGTACATAGTAAGTTTAAGTTTGTACAAGCTTTACTTTTGTTTAAAATTGCTGGAGAAGGTTCGCAGGGAAAGAAGAACACGAGGAAAAAAAAAAAAACGGAACAATAACAATAGTTGTTCGGCTGTTGGTCGAACACCTAAAAAACATGACAATAACAGAACACCTAAAAAAAACAAAAAACAAAAAAAACGAACAAAAACAAGAGGTCTTCGGACTTGAGTCCGAACACTTTAATGAAAATCTGGATTGTTTTATTTATTTGTTTATACTAAAGTTTTGTTTAATCCGGCAGTTTATTTTAGCAAGACCACTCCTAATTGCTTGGGCCTTATACTTTAATCATTCTGTTTTCTTTGAATGTTTTGTATTGTAACATCCATGTCTGTGCATGGAGGTAGAAATAAATTCGTTTACGTAACGTCCTTTCCTACTAGAGAAAGTTTAAAAGGGCTTATGTTATTCCAGAGATTTTTCTTCTTCAAAATATTTAACTCAGAATAACTTGGATAGTTGTTTTAACAAATAATCAAAACAATTGATGATTATGCTTAGTTCGAGAAGTAATAGATAGATATTGTAATACTGACGTGAATTCCGTGGGTCCAAAACGCCCTTCACCCGGGGGGAGTGGTCGATCAATGTAACGTTTCTATTCTTCTCAGTGTTTAACCAAAACATGGCCAATGTTCGTCATTTTGTACTGTTGTTTTCTCACATAATTAAAAGTCCCATGAATCACTGAAGTAGGTGGCCATCTCAGCGAAACTTCGTCTTCAATTCCACATTGACCACTAAGCCATCAGAAGGGTAACATTTGAACAATTTGACGCCAAAGATTGAGAGGAAATCGTTTTCGCAGCGTTCTGCATAGAGCTATACAGCTCATAGCTCTATGCATATCACGCTATGGCACAGAGTACAATAAACTTGGCAGCATGGCACCAAATAAAATGCCTAATACACTACACGTGTATGCCACACGTGTTACGCACAACCAATGGGGAAATTTCGTAGTTCTTTATACATGAAATTATGAATTTTCAAACTCAATTTTGAACCAGAAGACGAGATCAAAATGGGATCATGTCTGCGAGGCATTTACGGAGTTTTTAACGAACTTTCCGATGATGTGTCGATTGTAACAACCCATCATGAATCGACCCATCATGTAGATCAAAAGTTATGATTTTTTGAAATAATAAACTTTGAAAATTCATAACTCAAGAATTGATGACGTCATCGTGACGTAACTCAAACGGTTTCTTCTCCTAATTAATATCTAACTATGTGTGAAGTTAAAAGTTCATACAGGTTTGGAAAGTGTGCTTTTGTTAGAGGGCAAGGGACGGAGATGTATTTTTGAAGAAAAATATACAATTGCAAACTTTGACCTTTCGGTACGAACGGAAGGAGGGGTCATACGATTTTGACGTTAACTTTTTAAATGTAGTCCCAGTCTTGATCTATCAGATGCGTAATTATGAATATCATAACTGTAAAATTCGAAGACATATAGCGAAAAGCAAATGGTCACTTTTTGGACCTAAAAACCTTGTAATTCGACACCTGATGACGTCATCATGACGAAACTAAAACGGTTTCATCTACTAATGAATATCTAACTATGTGTGAAGTTTCAAGTTTATGTGAGCTTAGCAAGTATGTCTTTTAAACCAGACCTTTGCCAGACTTGTATGCTGTGGTGATGGTTAAGCATCAAAGGATGTATATTTCAACCTAAAAGGCTATAAACAACGCCCTTTCAAATCATTTCACAGTCACATCCGGTTTAAACAGGTCAAAAGGTCAACGAAAGTTCACCAACATATCCATTTCTGTAAAGTACGTAAAGCCCTTTCATATGATGTATAGATTGTCAAAATAGCTTATGTAGTTTAGGTTATATGAACTTAGGAAATATTGACGACTGTAGAAAAGACTGTAAGGGGCATGTATGTTTTAACCGCCTTGAACGAAGACTATTCTTCATGAAGCTTTTTCGTGCTCTATGGATGATCACCGGAGCGTGACTCTGCTGCACCGCTAATACACTACACGTTGTGTGTATGCCTACGTGCAATGTTTATGCACATACCAATGGGGATTTACGTTGTTCTTTAGACGTGAATTTTGAAATTTTCAACCTCTCTTTTGAGCCGGAAGACAACATCAAAATGGGGTCATGTCTGTGGGGCGTTTACGGAGTTTTCAATGACGATTCCGATGATGTTTCGATTGTAAGAATCCCTCATGTAGATCAAAAGTTATGATTTTTTTAATCAATAAACTTTGAATAGTCATAACTCAAGAATTGATGACGTCATCATGACGTAACTCACACGGTTTCTTCTCCTAATAAATCGCTAACTATGTGTGAAGTTTCAAGTTCATACAAGTTTGGGAAAGGCGCTTTCTTTAGCGGACAAGGGACGGACAGAAGAAGAAGAAGAAGAAGTATGAAGAAAAAGAAAAAAAAAACGAACAAAAATAAGAGGTGTTCCGGGCTGTTGGCCCGAACACCTAATAATAAGACTTGTAATGCGCACATATAAACCCTGCTGGGTGTTCAAGGCGCAGTAAAAAAAACAAAAAAAACTAGAGATTGAGAGTTTGTGAACAAACTCAAGGTGTTCGGTTTCCGGGAGTAAAAGCCTGGATTAAAAAACAAATATTACACCTAGCTTTGTTCTCAAGATTTGTAATAAATGATTCAAATTACAAAAACTGTCAAAACTACATGATTACGTCATCTAGTAAAAGTGTATGTTTGGTGACGTCATCGATAATATTTGTTTTAAACCAGACCTTTGCCAGACTTGTATGGTGTGATGGTAAAGCATCAAAGGATGTTTATTTCAACCTAAAAGACAATAAACCACGCCCTTTCAAATCATTTCACAGTCACATTTCAAAAGGTCAACGAAAGTTCACCAACATATCCATTTCTGTCAAGTACGTAAAGCCCTTTCATATGATGTACAGATTGTCGAAATAGCTTATGTAGTTTAGGAAATATGAACTTAGGAAATATTGACTGACGACTGAAGAAAAGACTGTAAGGGGCATGTATGTTTAACCGCCTTGAACGAAGACTATTCTTCATGAAGCTTTTTTGCGCTCTATTGATAATATTTTTAAAAAGAAGTTAAAAAAAAAACGTGGATCATAAATAATGTTTTTTTGAAATAATAATTTGAATTTTTATTACTCAAGAATGGATGACGTCATCATGACCTAACTAACACATTATTCCACTCCTAATGCATATCTAACTATGTGCGAAGTTTGAAGTTCATACGAGTTTGGGAAGTGTGCTTTTGTTCGAGGACAAGGGACGAAGAGAAGAAGATGAAAATCTGGATTGTTTTATTGATTTGTTTGTACTAAAGTTTTATTTAATCCGGCAGTTTATTTTAGCAAGACCACTCCTAATTGCTTGGGCCTTATGCTTTAACCATTCTGTTTTCTTTGAATGTTTTGTATTGTAACATCCATGTCTGTGCATGGAGGTAGAAATAGATTAGTTTACGTAACGTCCTTTCCTACTAGAGAAAGTTTGAAAGGGCTTATGTTATTTCAGAGATTTTTTTTCTTCAAAATATTTAACTCAAAATAAATTGGATAGTTGTTTTAACAAGTAATCAAAACAATTGATGATTATGCTAAGTTCAAGAAGTAATAGATTTCGTAATACTGACGTGAATTCCGTGGGCCCAAAATGCCCTTCACCCGGGGGAGTGGTCGATCGATGTAACGTCTCTATTCTTCTCGGTGTTTAACCAAAACATGACCAATGTTCGTCATTTTGTACTGTTGTTTTCTCACATAATTAAAAGTCCCATGAATCACTGAAGTAGGTGGCCATCTCAGCGAAACTCCGTCTTCAATTCCACATTGACCACTAAGCCATCAGAAGGGTAACATTTGAACAATTTGACGCTGAAGATTGAATGAAATCGTTTTCGCAGCGTTCTGCATAGCTATATAGCTCTATGCATATCACGCTATGGCACAGAGTACAACAAACTTGGCAGCATGCCACCAAATAAATTATGCCCAATACACTACACGTGTACGCCACAAGTGTTACGCACAACCAATGGGGAAATTTCGTAGTTCTTTATACAAGAAATTGTGAACTTTCAAACTCGATTTTGAACCAGAAGACGAGCTCAAAATGGGATCACGTCTGCGAGGCATTTACGGAGTTTTTAACGAACTTTCCGTTGATGTGTCGATTGTAACAACCCATCATGTAGATCAAAAGTTATGATTTTTTGAAATAATAACATTTGAAAATTCATAACTCAAGAATTGATGACGTCATCGTGACATAACTCAAACGGTTTCTTCTCCTTATACATATCTAACTATGTGTGAAGTTTCAACTTTATATGTGCTTGGGAAGTGTGATTTTTTTAGCGGACAATCGCCGCTAATAAGCAGAATGGATGATCACTGGAGCATGCTCTGCTGCACCGCTAATACACTACACTACTGTATGTATGCCTACGTGCAATGTTTATGCACATACCAATGGGGATTTACGTTGTTCTTTAGACGTGAATTTTGAAATGTTCAACCTCTCTTTTGAGCCAGAAGACAACATCAAAATGGGGTCATGTCTGTGGGGCGTTTACGGAGTTTTCAATGACGATTCCGATGATGTTTCGATTGTAAGAATCCCTCATGTAGATCAAAAGTTATGATTTTTTGAATTAATAAACTTTGAATATTCATAACTCAAGAATTGATGACGTCATCATGACGTAACTCACACGGTTTCTTCTCCTAATAAATCGCTAACCATGTGTGAAGTTTCAAGTTCATACGAATTTGGGAAAGGCGCTTTTGTTAGCGGACAAGGGACGTAGAGAAGAAGAAGAAGAAGTATCAATAAAAACAAAAAAAAAACGAACAAAAATAAGAGGTGTTCCGGGCTGTTGGCCCGAACACCTAAAAAACCCAAAACACAACACAAAGAAAAACAGATGCAACAAAATTAATCCTTAAAAACCTGTGAAAATTTAGGCTCAACCGGCCGGGTGTCAAACCAGGGTCACCTTGGTGAGAGGCGAGCGCTTTACGCACAAGCCAACCGTGCCCCCAACTACGTAAACCATTACATGGTGCCATGTTAAGTACAATGTAGTTCTCATAATTCAAACATAGTCCAACGTAACTTGAAGGAAAGTATTGTATTTATATTGTTACATAGTCAGGACCATCACTGAGTAATTACAGATGCACGCTAGATACATGCTTTTGGAGGATGAACTTACCACTGGTTGTTGTTGTACAATCATTGGTTGTAGTTGGGGGTTGCCATGCTGGTAAGCTGGGGGTGGCTGTTGGGCAGGTTGCATTGTTGCAGATCACACAAAACTCCTATACAAGTTTAGGCTGTTTAAAACAGAAAATAATACGCTGTTAATGAATTAAAAAACAATTAAGGGTCAACCTAAGAAAAATTTTGTCAAAGACCAGTCTTCTCACTTGGTGTTAACATATGGATAAAATAACAAACCTGTGAAAATTTGAGCTCCATTGGTCGTTGGAGTTGCGAGATAACTACACTGTTATTTCGGTTGTTTAAAATCTTACACAACTTGTGTAAAATTTTACACAACCCCTGTTTACTATATGAACCTAGCAACTGTTGTGTAAACGGTTTACACAACCCCAGTTGTGTAGTTTTTAAACAACAGTTGTGTGATAAGTGTACACAATTATGTGTAAAAGTTTTTTAACCAAGTAGCTGTGTAAACAGTTTACACAATAATTGGGTATACTTAATTTCACATCATTTTGTAAAATTAAATTCTACAAAACTATGTGTAAAGTACCAAATTAGCTATTATTGTGTAAACTGCTTGAATAACTAACGTTAAAACTGTCAAACTTATTTCTAAAAGTGTCTGCATTGAATGACCAAACTTCTCATGGATTGACGTCTCTCTTGGGCCCAATAGTGATCTGACTACGGAGGATTAAAAATCTTATGCAAACTCCAAATTTTCGGTGAACAGTGTGCAGTGTTGTAACAATGGCCTTTACGACCCGCGTAACGCGTTGTCATCGACGAGGTAAAAACTTATAATTTTATGCTAATTTACCGAAAGCCAATTGACAGATACCCACACAAAATGGTCCTTATTACGGTACTCTTCGTTAAAACCAGTGAATTGTTATTTACTTACCGCCACAATGAACAAAATCTTCGAATCCTCACTGCTTTTGTCGACAGTAGCGGCAAAGTACGTTAGCCATTTTGTTTTGTCCGTTAAATTGTTTGCCAAGCAAAGGTACTTCGTGATTGGTTGCTTTCTGATCACGTGCTTCAAAGTTTACACAATAGTTGTGTAAATTCAGTTTTGGAGAACTTGGAAATGGGTACACAACGTTGTGTACAAATTACACAAGTTGTTTAAAAAAGGTTTTACACAACGTTTTTTTACACAGCAGAATAACAGTGTATGAAAGAAAAAACCTTGTCACATGAAGTTGTGTGCTTTCATATGCTCAATTTCGCACCTCAAATTCTAAACTTGAGGTCTCGAAATCAAATTCATTACTTCTTTTTCGAATACTACAATACTTCAAAGTGTACCGTTTCTCACAATGTTTTATACTATCAACCTCTCCCCATTACTCGTTACCAAGTGAGGTTTTATGCTGAAATTTATTTTGAGTAATTACCAATAGTGTCCACTGTCTTTAAGAATAAACAGCGATGCTCTACCAAATGAGCTGTTTAGCCCTTTCTTTAATCAGGGGTGCCTTGATAAGCCAGACAATCTTTTATTGCAACAGCCAGGGATCATACTCAAGTTTATGATACAACCTGGGATTGGGCAGGTTTGTTCTGTTGATTCGTACTACTTCTAGAACTATAGGGAGCCAGTGTACAAACACCCAGAGAGACATAACTAGAATTGAAGCCACACAACGACATGCTGCGGTATGTTCTCCAGCTATGGGAAACCTTAGAAAGGCGTCTACGAAATCCAGAACCAAATTATGCATAACGTCCGTCGATATATCGAAACTCAAAAACTCGATATTTTTTTGACATCGAAATCGCTGATGTCACTTTTATAATTATATCGTAATATCGGATTTTCGATATATCGAAAATTTCGATGTTTTGAAAATTTCGATGTTCCTAAATGATATCGAAAATACCAAGAGTGTCGATTATTTAAAAGAAATCTGTGTTTGAGTTTTAGAAAAGCCGTCGTCGTTATGTAGTTTCATCATTTTGAGTTGCTCTATTAAATAAAATACGTTTTACAACCAAGTATGTATGCTTGTTCTTTGTGTTTTCGCCATCAGCCGCCGGCCCGCCGCAGAAGTTCACGACCCCACGGCGAGCGCTCGGTAAAACCTCAAAAGAAACCGCCGCAGCTGCCCCATCGGCTGTTTAAGATGCAACTTCCCATTGCGCATGTGATCAAAATCAATGCGTCTTCACCCCGCAAAAACTTCCCCGAATCAACAAGACAAAACAAAACAAGGAAGAAAACATACTTACGTTATACAGTAAACCAATCTTTCTATCAATCCAAGGTATCGTAATGGCGTCATTTTGGTCAAATAAAGCCAACACGTTGTGTTGTTTTCGGTAAACAAGCTAACATTTCCGAGGAACTATATGCTTCGGAGACCACGCTGTCCGCGGCTATTGCGTGCGTACCAGCGAAGACTATGCTGTTGTACGGTTTAAGCGTGCACACCAGCGTGTATGGTTATTGCAATTTTCGGGGGGAAAACCCGTTTGCCCAAGCATGCACAGACACGTGCAGTCTTTGGTCAAGACGGTAACGCGTGATGCACTGCGTTATTTCGACAATAGAGGGCGTTCTAGCATTCAATGTTTCTTGCCTTTGTTATAGAATGCAAAGTAAAAAGACTACGAGCCTTTATTGGAGACTATGTGACTGCATGCTGCGTTCGTTGTATATTGTGATCGCGGAGTGGTAGGTCTGTGTTTTGCGGGACTTTCTAGTGATTTTTTTTCGATGATTATCTCAACCATTTTCAACCGTAAAGGTAGTCGGCCCGCCCGTCGGACAACTTGATTGACACTTCTACGTCAATGCATCGGCAACTCACAAAGGCTCTGTGTCATTTTGAGACGGCCAATCATGGCCAATCATGAATCGAGAATTGTGGTGAGCGTTCACCAATTGGCCAAGCCAGCGGTAGCGGCGATCATACTTTGTTGTAAAACCAGAAATAATCGGGGCGGGACTACGCAATTTGAAATTGTTTGAACTACAAACAAGTTCGGGGGATCAGACAAAAACAGGTTGAAATGTAACCCCATTAAACTGTCAGTCTAGGGTATATATATTTCTACCTCCTGAGCACACCAAGTGCTGTTTTTAGGCTTCATCTTGCGCGCGGGAAATACTCGATATATCGAGTATACTCGATATTAAATTTTCGATATATCGGTTATGGGAAAAAACGGACATCGACGGACGTTAATTATGCATTCAATCCAGACTTAAACTTGTTAAAGGCGACACTATAGGTAATTACTCAAAATAATAATTATTAGCATCAAACCTCACTTGGTAACGAGATTGATGGTATAAAACATTGCGAGAAACTACTCCCTCTGAAAGAGTAATTTCCCACGAATTTGATTTCGAGACCTCAGATTTAGAATGTGAGGTCTCAAAATCAAGCATCTGAAAGTACACAACTTTGTGTGACAAGGGTGCGCCACCACTTTTTCATTTGATATGAAATAATACAGTATCTAATTTACCTCAATGAGATATCCCTTTTTGTAAAAATGAGTGAAAAAGTGGTGGCGCCATACAGAAAGTTATCCATAGTTTCTTTCATGGTTTGTTATTTAATGCATGCTTATGTTGAGATACACCAAGTGAGAAGACTGGTCTTTGACAATTACCAATAGTGCCCAAGTGTCTTTAAAACATTTTAGCCCGCCCCATCTCATGTAGCACCATGTCATACCATTCAAGATCATCCCAGGTAGATAAAGCTCAATTCTCAAATTAATTTTCATAATAACTGTCATCCGTTTATACCTGTAGATTCGGGCTCTGCATAATGATTGCTAAATGAAGCCTTATAAAACGCCCATCCATATTAACAGAAAAACTTACTGCAAAAGTAGGCCTACTCAATGCAATGAAAGTAGCAAAGTTGTATAGAGCAGAAGTGAATGAAACATACTCCCAGGCAACACCATTGCCTCGCCTTTAGTTGAAGCATTTTTAGGGGAGTGGTGGCTACACACGTACATGAAAACAGCGATGAGTTTTTACTGTTATTGAGTAGGTTCACTATTCTATAATGTAATAGTAATAGTATACTATAATCATGGAGGAAGAAAATATGTATTTTCTTCCTCCATGCTATAATTTAGCCCAGGTTGGACTCCTCCGTTGCATGCAGTGGCACTGACTGACGTCCTACCAGGGCTAACTATAATTCTATTAAATCAACGAGAAGTAAGCTTCCTTGCCCTATGGTAAGCCGACTGCAGGGACGTGTCCCGCGGTGCTTAACAAAATAATTCCAAGGCTATTATTATGTCCTATGATTGAGTAAATTCTTACCTGCATAGAAAGGTTTGCAAAATGTACCGAGAGAGCATCATTGTCAGCACGGCAGCAAATGGAGGGTATACACAAATGGCAGAGTTCACTTCGTTTACTGCACGTACGCACACGGCCGGCCTCCACGCAGTACAAGTGGTTAGAGGAAAATGGCGCCCTCTAATTTACATGCACAACGGTCGGGGCGCGGGTTATAATAATTATCGCGGGATTCGGATTACGGCGGTATCAGATTTAGTTCTTTTTTATCACCGAGTAAAAACAATCTATTAAAAAAAATATTTAAAAAAATATCGGTGGAAATATTTCTGAAAAAGGAGCGGCTTTCTTTTCCCGACTGAACGAATTATTGATGGCAATGTCTAGCAACTGAGAAATTGCTATTTATCATGACAAAGTTTCATTCACATTAATTTTGGTTTTGTTCTTGAACAATTTCCAAATCACAAAAAGGTAATAATATTATTAGATGTTGTATGTCTACTTCCCAAAAGAGAGGGTGAAAAAAATAATAAGTATTTTTTCATAAAGAAAACAATGTTAACCGATTTTTATTACATTCTAGATAGGCACACTGGGAGTAGGGACAGAGAACTGTGTGTCCATAAATAAGAGAGCAATACACATTGTCTCACTGAGGAAATAAATTTTATTTTCTGTGCCTTAGTATTCAATTCAAGCAAGCATGGCAGTATTTAAATGATGTATTTCAGTTCTCGAAAATCAGAAGATGAAATTCTTAGCTGCAGTTTCAATAATTGGCTTAGGTTGGTACTTACTACAATCTATACATAATCAATAATTTATCGGTAGGCCTACCACATGAAAAAAATATATTTGGATAGCTAACTCTCACCCTACATAAAAAAAAATATAAATAATACAAACATAAAATACAAAAATATATCCATGTTAAAACTTAAACTTTTGCTTCATGGAAAAACCCTTTAAAAATGCAAAACCACAGTCACAATGTTTCAACTATTACCAACTCATATTGTCTTAGTTGGTAAATTAATTTAAAATAATATTAACTTCAGACGGGTTGGATCAAAAGGGGGGGTTGGATCAAAAGGGGTGGTTGGGTCAAAAGGGGTGGGTGGGGCAGAATGTGTTAGAACAAGGAAACAGCTACCATTATGGTATCAAGTTCAGACAAGGTGAGCGTAGAGGCGGGTTGGGGTGGGAGTGGGTGGTTCGCAGATGTGCACACAACCTACTACTGTTTGGAATAAAAGTAACAGTTAAGTGTGATCAATTTTATCTCAACTATGTGTATGTGACCTTTTGTAGCCATAAAATAGGGAATAACCTAACCATTCCTTTTTGACCCTGGTTCTAACCCTACTTTGGACTGCAGCATATTCCAAGTGGGTTTTGGGTTTGGATTGAATTTTTTCCCTGTTACGAGTTTTCTCTCCCACATGTTTTCTCCACAAATATCTGGCACATTCTTACGGCTTAGTACAGTGTAAGGCAATAATAAACAATTTGATGCTCATTATGGGGCAGTATGTAGTCACCCTCCCCCTTCCGCCCCCAAGAAAAATAATTCTGGAAACATTTGGGGCCCTCTGCCCCCATAATCATTGAGGCATGCATACAAAAGTATTTCTAAGTTTCTAAGATACTTACGCCCCCGTAAACAGATAAAAATACTAATAACTCGATGCACAGGCCATAGATAAAAATGTGATAATTAAAATACATGACATTAGCTCCCAACTGGTTTTTCAAAATATATAAAGTTTGAATGCAAGATATCAACTATTAAAATTCTCTTTCAAGGTTTACTTTAAAGTCCAAAATTTAAAAAACGTTAGCGTCGGCAGGAATAGTGTCGCAACTTCGATGACCGATCGAGCTCAAATATTCACAGGTTTGTTATTTTATGCATATGTTGAAATACACCAACTGTGAAGGCTAGTCTTTGACAATTACCAATAGTGTCCACTTCCTTAAAGGCTAACTTTGACAAAAATGTTATCCAACCTAATATTAGAACACAAAAGTAGTTGGACTGATGTTTCAACCCTAGCAAAGTCTTCCCTGAATGCATAATGACAACACAACACATAAACAGGTATTGGTGTAACAAAAGCAGTCAAGTGAAGGAGATTTAACATAGATAAAAGCTGAGAAAATATAATTAGCTGTTGCAAACTGCTTACCAACCAAAAGGACAGCTGTGGCATAAATGCAAGAGATACTTATTGGCCTGATGTTTCAACACTAACAGAGTTTTCTCAAAGGCTAAATGAAATAAAAACTCATAGAAAAGGGATGCAGGGGATGGTCAAGAGGATGACAATTGGGAATAGGGGGAAGGGGGAAGACTGGTTTACCACGGGTTGGGCACACAAAAGGTAAAGTCACCAAGTAAGGCATGACTGTTAATATTTGTTGTGATGTTGTCACTACATAGGTTGCATTACTATCGGTTCTTTTGGTAGGTAAATGCAACAGCTAATTCTGTCTAACATAATAGGGCCTTTTTAGTCAAGCGACCAATTCTAATCAAACAAAAAACCTGCACATCCTACTACTATTTTAGAACATGAGCAATATCATAAAATAAATTTGTTAAAGATCTGCTTAAAATATTTTTTTTTTTTTAAATATATACCATCATCTTATAGTGTGCAATTCCATATAATGTAAAAGTACAAAAAGTACAAAAATATAAGATATATATATCAATGGCAGCAACATTAACACCAGGGGATAATTTCACAAAGAGCTGAATAAAAGTCTATAAAAGTGCTAACTCCCAAACTGGTGACCACCACTACTCTGCTTTAAATGGCAACTCATTTAATGAATATTGTGCATTTATAAACAAGGCATTATTAATAAAAAAACTGAGTACTGAGCAAGGGAAGTGTCGTCAAAAAGCTACATTATACCAATACCACTATACCAGGGAAAGTCTCATCACAAACCTCTAAAGTAAGACAAGAACTAAGCCCGAATACATGGAGCTTAGCACAAAATAATTATGCTCAACAGAATAAGGTTACTAGCCAAGCAACCATGACACAAGTACAATTTATGACTGGTTTCCTGCTCATTAATTCTGCTTAGGAGAACAATGTTAAGCAACATCCTCTGCTAAAGCAACTCTATGAATTTGGACCCTTGTGTACATGGTTTGCTAATGTTAAAAAAAACCGTTAGGAAAGGTATCTCCATCACAAAAAATAGATATATCTGTTGATCTGGATCAATACAATTCAAGGCAGGTGTCTTCAAGACTTACTTGGGCGTAGGCTGTTCCTGGAGTTGAGGTTGAAACTGCCCCTAGGGAAGAGGTTGAAACTGCTGCCCCTGGGGAAGAGGTTGAAACTGCCCCTGGGGCTGGTAGGTCTGGCCAGGCAAGACAACCTGGTTTGGGTAGGCCACAGTAGCTACAGATAAAACAACAGAAAGAAAAGGAAAACAAAACTCATTATGACAAAAGAGACTTCTTCTATGGCCCCTCTACTCAATGAACAGCACATACTAAAAAAAATAACAATGACGACTTTGATGAACATAAAAACTAGATAGGCATAGTTTGTGTACAGTATTGACGGCAAAAGGTATTTACAGCTGGGCCCACTTTCATGGCTCTGCTTGCCACCAAATTCTGCACTTTCCATCACCATTCTCCGCTTACATTCAAGCGCCAAATTAGTCTGCCCTAGCTGTGTTAGCGTAGAATGTCGTACACATGGGCAAAAGCCAAAATTCCTCGCTAACCCATGAACTACGCTTGACCTAAGCACAGAATTCCCTGCTTCGCAAGCGCTGATTCTTTGGTTACAGTAAGCAGAGCCATGAAATTGGGCCCAGATGTCTGCAATACTGTGTGTCTCAAAAAAACTATACACCTTTTTAAACGACTGCCGAATAAAAAGTAAATGATTCTGTAGGGAAAGGTTTATGTGTACGCAAAGCTTAGGGATTGAACTTTGACATGGCACCGATAACTGCGAAAATATTTTTTGATTGGGTGAGCACTGCTCACTTTTGTGAAGGGTATAGAATTAGCGTGCGCAGGAATTAGCCTTCCCTTTGTGAGAGGTAGTCCTTTGTAGCTTACAAGACGTCGGTTACTTCAGGTCAATGGGTAACCTGAAGAATAAATAGCCAACATCTTTGACATTCCTTCTTTCAACAACCCATATTTGAATAATCAATTTACTTAATTCCCGTCTGGTTATTAAGAAAAACAAATGAAATGTTCAACTCCTCTTACAATAACTGAAATGTGAGGGTGAATGTTTTTATTCAAAGTGACAGATGTGAACAAAAACAGTTTGTAACATGGAAATTGCAACATGTAGGGGGCCTACCATCACCCAATCCTGACTCCTATGAACACACCACTGAGAAAGTTAAAATACTAAAAGCAAAAAATGCAATTCCTGTTTACTCATGCATTAAACAAATGGTTTAATAAACCATAAAATAATTCAATCAGCAAACACAAACTGAGTGCAATTGATCATCATATCACCATCAAATTTGTAAGCTCACAAAAGGCTAATTCATGCGCAGCCTAATTTTCATACCCTCACATAAGTGACCAGTGCTCACCCAGGCATACATTATTTTTGCATTTTTTTGTGTCATATAAAAGTTGAGACCATAAGCTATCCATAAATCCAAACCGTTTCCCCCAGAATCGTATATTTTTCATTCTGCAGCCATTTCAAAAGTGTATAGTCTTTTTTGAGACACCCTGTAGATGGATTTGAGTGTAAACTTCATGCATGGACACTTACCACCAGAGTTGATGTACACACCCTGTGGGGGAGCTCCAACCACCATTTGTTGTGGGTAGGTTTGGTAAGTCACCTGTTACAAGGAATTAACAAAACATATCATCTATACCAAACGATAACAATAAGTCAAGACGAACATTCACAATGTTAATTAGAATGTGGGTCCTTCCATTTAGAAAGTATAGGTTATATCTGGAAACCAAACTCTTATAAAGTTTACAGAGGCTCTATAATCCAGGCCAAAGTTAAAAATTAATTATTTGTTCGCATAGAATCTAGCTATATGTCAATGCACTAAGCATTCTGCTCAGGGGTGATGGGGCCAACCATATCTCCACGAAATCACATAATGCTGGGTACGTACAGGACTTGTGTAAGCACAGAAAGTCCTTCAGGGCCAAAAAGTGTAGTTTGAAATTCTTGCTGGAATCCTGCTGGAAGCCCAGCGAGGATCCATTAGGAATCCCGCCGGGAATCATGGCAAAGTATTTTATAGGGATATCATAGCAGACAATGACAATAAGTTCTTCAGTAGCGACCTTCACAATTGTCTGGACTATAATTGTTATATAGCGCATCCGCATCAGTGCGCTTTACATTAGTGCCCTGGTCATAGTGCCCTGGTCATAGGGCCAATAACATCCCTGTAATGTTTCTCAGCTCCCTTGTGAGTATATATACAGCCCTGAGCTGCCTGATGGAAGGCGCTTGTGACTTTTCATACACAATATCAACCCCTACCCTCGCAGGTACCCATTTATACCATTTATAACCCTGGGTGAAGAGAAGCAATTATAGTAAAGTGTCTTGCTCAAGGACACAAGTGTCATGACCGGGATTCAGACCCACACTATGGTGAATCAGCACAAGAACTTGAATTTGATGCTCTTAACTACTCGGCCACGACACTCTACATTTCCAAAGTCGCTGTTGACCGATCGCCTCGACTTTGACACTAGTCACATATAGGCATGTGTAAAATCTTACCACGGTCTGAGGAGCGGAGTTGCTATTATATTGGAGGCCACAACAAGTTAAACTGGCTCCCACAATAGAGATGACAAACTCTGCAATGGCTATCACCAGGAGGCACCCATCAATTCCAAGCTGTGCACCCTAAAATGACAACATCATTTTATTACTTCAAAACATCAGATCAAAAGTACTTTGTCTAGCATTCAATCACCTCGAGTTGAGTGCCTAAACATAACTGGGCAACAGAGGGCGCCATTACTTTGCTGGATATTCTACCCATATGAGATTGCCCATATTTCCCCCATGATGGGCCCTTACATATTATGTCCATATAGGATTGGCCAAATTTACCGCCAACGGGCCATAAAATTGGCCTGCGGATCCTTCCTATAACATTTCTTTGAGCCTGGCACAAAAATGTGGGGCCCCCCCCCCCTTCCCATAAAAAAAATAATTAATCCGTGCAGGCCAAGAGTAGCTTTAACTTACCGATGATGAGCAGGAATAGTAATAACAGGATATATATCTGTCATACGGTATAGCATATCCAGCAACAAACGCAACACCAAAGGCTGCCAGAGTGCTTAAGATGGACATCACCATGTACCCAATGATCTGAAGAATAATAACTATCATGTTTAATACTAAGTTCGTTTACAATGATCATAATAACACTGGGCACTTATATATAGCACTTCAATTAAAGAAAAGTTAAAGACAGTGGACACTAATGGTAATTGTCAAAGACCAGTCTTCTCACTTAGTGTGTATATACATATGCATAAAATAACAAACCTGTGAAAATTTGAGCTTGATTGGTCGTCAGAGTTGCGAGATAACTCTGAAAAAAAAAAACACCCTTGTCACGCGAGGTTGTGTGCTTTAAGATGCTTGATTTCGAGACCTCAAATTCTAAACTTGAGGTTTCAAAATCAAATTCGTGGAAAATTACTTCTTTCTCAAAAACTATGTCACTCCAGAGGGAGCCGTTTCCCACAATGTTTTATACTTTCAATCTCTCCCCAATACTTGTTACCAAGTAAGGTTTTATGCTAAAAACTATTTTGAGTAATTACCAATAGTGTCCACTGCCTTGATAATAAACCGGTGAGTTTTCAGCAGATGTTTGAAAATGTTTGGAGCAGTTCTGATGTTGTCGGAAAGTTGTTCCAGAGAAGAGGGTGAAGAATATGAGAATAGCCATATGACTTTAATTCATTCATTCATTTGTTTTTTATTCCAACTTGGAACACACCCCTTAACCCCGGGGAGGGTTACAACAACATTTTTAAACCTGAATTATTTCAATATACGTTGGTAGGAGAAAAAAAAGTCCACAGAGGTAATCAGACATTATGTTTTACTTTTAAGTTCATAAATAAAAAGACGAATTTGGCAACACAATTAATAATAGATTCATCTGAAGAACTCATAAGAAATTCAAATTTTTCACTGTTAGTAAACAGCTGAAAATGTGCATTATTTCCACTCACAAAGTTTAATAGTGTGAGTCATGTATGGGATTATAGTTGAGAGGTAGAGCTGGAACGGAGGGTACAATGAGGTACATGTACATATGGATGAAGGAACTGTTTAGGTGCGGATTGGTGGAGAGACTTTTATGTCAGTAGGATGAGTTTGAATTCAATGGGTTCGGAGACGGGTAACCAAAAACGTAAACTGGGGTGATATGCATAATTTCAAGAGACATTTACATAAAAAGTTGATAATAATAATAGTAATAATAATAATATAATATCAAAGTCTTATATAGCGCACGTACCTACCAAACAAGGTACTCAAGGCGCACTCTTAGCACTTACATAAGGTGCTACGGGGCATTAAGCAGCCACAACCAGAAACACTGGGGCGAACCCCTTTTCTTTTCGATAAGTGCACTGGGTTCTTTTACATGCGTTACACAACAAATGGGACCAACATGCATTAGTCAAAATAGAGGTGAAAGCGGCAAATTTAAATTTATGCAAACTATGCATACTACCCTGCTTCCTTTCTACTCCTTTTTTGATATGATGTTTGGAAGGTTTTCACGAGACATTTGCAAACAAATATATATAAAAAATTGTACTTTAAGTGTGTGTTTAATCATCGAGCGCAAAAGAGTCAGACTACTTTTTCATTTGTGTTTACTCTACATGTACATGGAGCTGATATACTCACCAAACATGAGTTTTTTTTATGTCCACCTGCAATGCCCAAGATTCCGGCCACAAGGAAAAACTGTTGAATGATGAGAACATGTAGAAACAATCACTAAGAAATGAAACGTTTATCAGTAGTGTCACTTTAATGGGAGACTTATGGGACGCTTGGTGGCAGCAGACTTACCAGGTAAAATCCATTGTTCTCGGTAATGTGCGCGTGCTACGAACTACGTACACAATGGAAATTTACCTGATAAGTCTGCTGCCACCTAGTTTTCAAAAGTCCCCTATTGGGTATCTATGGCATGGCTTTAAATTTACACTGGACTGACAGAAAAATAAGCTTAAAGGCACTGAACACTATTTGTAAATTACTCAAAGTAATTATCATAACAACTTACTTAGTAACAAGCAATGGAGAGCTGTTGATATTATAAAACAGTGAGAAACAGCTCCCTCTGAAGTAACAAGTTGTAAAGAAAGAAGTAATTTTTCTCTAAAATATTTGAATTCAAGCATCTGAAAGTACAACAGTGTGTTTTTTTCTTCCATAAATATCTTGCAACTTCGATGACCAATTGAGTTCAAATTTTCAGAGGCTTGTTATGCATTGGGATACTCCTGGCAAGTAGATACACACATGGTGTTACCGCATACCAAATTTATATTGATACCTCACCATGCAATGCCTTAAATCCTATATATGTTGGGATACATTGAGTGAATAAACTTGTCTTTGACAGTTAGGTGTCAAGTGCCTTAAGCCACAAGCTTGCCACTTCCAGATTGCCACATCGACATCCTGCAAACTAGTATGAGAATGCATTTCTGCATGCAATCTACCTGCAGAATCTCGCAATGCTTGCATGGTCAGGATGCAAGCTTGTCCAAAAAACTTCTACATGAACTTGCAAGCGCTCTTGATGAGTACAATAAATGTTACACTTTGCATGAACTTGCAACCTATAACCACAAGCTTGTGAAAGCATATAAGCTTGCAGTAACCTTACACTTTTGCTTTGATGTTAACTCCAAATCTATGCATTTCGATTTTATCAACATTGGTTAACTTTAAAGGGACACTTTGCCTTGGACCTCGCAAGTTGGTCCATCAAGAACCCATGCAAAGATCCAAACAAATATGCCTTCAAATTGCATGGCTTTTCTTTTAATTTGCAAACTAACTCGATCGGCCATTTTGTAAAGTGAAAATTTGACGCAACAAATTGGTGCACCATGTTAGTTCTACTTTTAAAACATCTTTCTATTAACATTTCCAAAAAACCTGTTATAGATGTTTTCATGGACCAACTCGCCCGATCCAAGGCAGCAAATAGTCCCTATAAGTGCAATTTTCCGCCTAAAATGCAAGAACTTCAAACTACTCATATTTAGGCCTGTTGTATGTACTTACACATAAGCCACACCAGATCGGAGTGCCAATGTAGTATAGCCAAGATTTCGCAAAGATGGCGGCTATGCCGAACCCCACAGCCAAGATTGCCAAGATGGTTTGTAAGTAACCAGTAACCCGTATGCCCCTCCAGCACCAGTTACCTCGCTGGTTCCCGGCACCGACAGCATTTAATGCTGGTTGCAGTGTTACCTGATTATGAATTAGAAGATTAACTTGAGTGAAACTAATAATAATTAATAGACATAAGGTGTTTGTGAACATACAAATAAATAATGATAATAAATATTTAAAAACAGAAAACTTTCACAAAAGTTTTTAATGAACATGATGTACATAATACAGAGCAACATAGATGTCAAGAAGGCCAACTCTGAATAAACAATATTAAAAAGTAAATAATATATATGTATATTGACTGCATGTGTTACTGTCAATACCCAAACTTAACCTTTATCTGATACTGACTCTTTTACCAAAATACTCCAAGGTCAAAAAGTCAGTTCATCAAGCAAACTAAACCTCCATATCAAGAAACATGTCTTATAAAATAGTACAAACAGCGACGGCTACCCCTCATCTATCAAGGAGCAGCCATCGATTTCACCAAACTTTTCCTAACTTGGTAATAAACTTAGGACTTAGGACGAGTTAAATTTTGAATCTGAAGACGCTTGGACGCAATGAACCCATCCCAAGTTAGGGCGAGGTTAGGATGAGTTACTCGTCTCAACTCGAGATAGGATCAATCCTAGCGTTTCATGAAATCGGGTGCAGGACTCACAAGTTAGCAGAGAGGTTTCTAAGCGTACAGTCGAAAGCAGATACACATATGGATATTATAACCGTATCTGTTCACGTCAGCCGCGTGCCGTTGGATTTTGTTTCCCAAAGAGGGTGCTCGCATTCATCATGAGTGTTCTTCTGACAATCATGACCGATAGAAACCCTGTGTTTTATACACTGCATTTACTCACCATTTTGCTTGCAAATGACTCACAATTTTCTATCTATATCATGCACGATCCCAGTGAAAGCAATTCCCTGGAAAATGTTTTTTGATCTGGGACAAAACGACAACTAAAAGTCTGCAAAAGTCTGCAAAACAGTACAGAACCTTACAGAAATTATGAGGGGAAAAAATAGAAAAAGTCCCTTGAAATAATAAAATAATAAAAATAATAATAAGACTTGTAATGCGCACATATCCACCCTGCTGGGTGTTCAAGGCGCAGTAAAACAAAACAAAAAAAAAACAAAAACACAACACAAAGAAAAACAGACGCAACAATAGTGTTTGCAGTGTGCTAGCAGGCATTATAAAACTTCCATGTGTGAGGCTGACCTTAAAAATACATCAACTTCTAACTGGTAAAAATAGGTGGCGATTGTAAAGCTATTTTGCATTTTGTGCAGTCAAGCTTGCATGGAGTCCTTATAGAAAATATTTGTATGACAAGCAGAGACTGGTACAAACTACCACTACTGCTGCTATAAAAATACAATCACGTAGGCCTGATCATTGTACACGACTCTGCATATAATGTTCCAGGAAATATTGAGTCACAACACCAATGACCTTGTGGATATTACTAGGTTGTCATCTTTTGTATTCTACTTTGTACAGGAACATTACAGAATGGGTAGAAAAAAACTTGTCTAAGATTACAAGATTTACATAAAATGATAGTAAAAAACATCCCTTAAAAAATTTCTGCCTGAGTTGACATATTATTTGATGTGAATAAAAATAAACTAATTTCCCATTTGGAGTTAATCATATATTTTTTTTTAATCCATCAAGTGCAAAATGTGTAATTGGTTTTTCACAATTTTCTCTTGAACCAGATGGCCAATTGGTGATGACTCAAAATAAGTGTTAGCATAAAAACTTACTTGGTAACGAGCAATGGAGAGCTGTTGATAGTATTAAACATTTTGTTAGAAACAGCTCCCTCTGAAGTACTGTAGTTTTTGAGAAAGAAGTAATTTCTCACAAAAATATTTGAATTTGAATTTGGGACCTCAAAATTAGACTTGAGGTATCGAAATCAAGCAATTGAAAATATGAAAGCACAACTTGTGCAACAAGAGCGTTTTTTCTACCATTATTCTCCTATCGTGCAACTTTGACGACCAATTGAGCTCAAATTTTCACAGGTTTTTATTTTATTTTATGCACATGTTGAGATACACCTAGTGAGAAGATTAATCTTTGACAATTACAAATAGTGTCTATATAGTGTCTTTAAAGGCACTGGACACTATTGGTCATTACTTAAAATAATTGTCGCCATAAAACTTACTTGGTAACAAGCAATGGAGAGCTGTTGATAGTATGAAACATTACAGCATAATGTTTGCCACAGGGGCAATATAACGAACTTCATGCTGAAAGGATTTGTGTCACTGATGTAGTAGTCGAGGTGGCACGATTAACTGAGTAGTTGAATAACGGTAGTCGACTATAAGCAATCAACAGATGCAACTTTGACACTAGTTGCCCAGGCTTACCTAACAGCCTAAAACATATCTCTATACTTGTCTTTCAGAAACTTCACGCTTGAAAAAGAACCCAGTGCACTTATCAAAAAGTAGAGGGGGAGGGGGGAGGGCTCACCCTGTTCTTGGTTTGGTTGGCAGCATATTGCGCCACAGCATCTTAATAATGATAATTTGGGAGGCTATTCATCCTTACAGCTATGAGCTAAAATGCAAAGGCACGTCTACAACGTGTTCAGGAAGCAGGCATGTAAGGGCGCATATGGCAGTCAGCGACTTAACTCTCATATACCCCTGGGGTCACCTTGGTGAGAGGCGAGCGCTTTACGCACAAGCCAACCGTGCCCCCAACTACGTAAACCATTACATTGTGCCATGTTAAGTACAATGTAGTTCTCATAATTCAAACATAGTCCAACGTTACTTGGTGGAAGTATTGTATTTATATAGTCAGGACCATCACTGAGTAATTACAGATGCACGCTAGATACATGCTTTTGGAGGATGAACTTACCACTGGTTGTTGTTGTACAATCGTTGTTTGCTGTTGGGGGTTGCCATGCTGGTTAGCTGGGGGTGGCTGTTGGGCAGGTTGCATTGTTGCAGATCACACAAAACTCCTATACAAGTTTAGGCTGTTTAAAACAGAAAATAATACGCTGTTAATGAATTGAAAAACAATTTAGGGTCGACATAAGAAAAATTTAGTCAAAGACCAGTCTTCTCACTTGGTGTTAACATATAGATAAAATAAAAAAACCTGTGTAAATTTGAGCTCCATTGGTCGTCGGAGTTGCGAGATAACTATGAAAGAAAAAACCTTGTCACATGCAGTTGTGTGCTTTCATATGCTTGATTTCGCACCTCAAATTCTAAACTTGAGGGCTCGAAGTCAAATTCTTGGAAAATTACTTCTTTCTCGAATACTACAATACTTCAGAGGGAGCCATTTCTCACAATGTTTTATACCATCACCCTCTCCCCATTACTCGTTACCAAGTAAGGTTTTATGCTGAAAATTATTTTGAGTAATTACCAATAGTGTCCACTGTCTTTAAGAATAAATAGCGATGCTCTACCAAATGAGCTGTTTAGCCCTTTCTTTAATCAGGGGTGCCTTGATAAGCCAGACAATCTTTCATTGCAACAGCCAGGGATCATGCCCAAGTTTATGATACAACCTGGGATTGGGCAGGTTTGTTCTGATGATTCGTACTACTTCTAGAACTATAGGGAGCCAGTGTACAAACACCCAGAGAGACATAACTAGAATTGAAGCCACACAACGACATGCTGCGGTTGGTTCTCCAGCTATGGGAAACCTTAGAAAGGCGTCTACGAAATCCAGAACCAAAATATGCATTCAATCCAGACTTAAACTTGTTAAAGGCGACACTACAGGTAATTACTCAAAATAATTATTAGCATAAAACCTTATTTGGTAACGAGATTGATGGAATAAAACATTGCGAGAAACTACTCCCTCTGAAGGAGAAACTACTCCCTCTGAAGGAGTAATTTCCCATGAATTTGATTTCGAGACCTCAGATTTAGAATGCGAGGTCTAAAAATCAAGCATCTGAAAGTACACAAATTTGTGTTACAAGGGTGTGTTTTCTTTCATAGTTTCGGAAAAGTTTCCGTACGGCGCCACCACTTTTTCATTTGATATGAAATAATACAGTATCTAATTTACCTCAATGAGATATCCCTTTTTGTAAAAATGAGTGAAAAAGTGGTGGCGCCATACGGAAAGTTATCCATAGTTTCTTTCATGGTTTGTTATTTAATGCATGCTTATGTTGAGATACACCAAGTGAGAAGACTGGTCTTTGACAATTACCAAGTGTGTCCAAGTGTCTTTAAAACATTTTAGCCCACCCCATCTCATACCATTCAAGATCATCCCAGGTAGATAAAGCTCAATTCTCAAATTAATTTTTCATAATAACTGTCATCCGTTTATACCTGTAGATTCGGGCTCTGCATAATGAAGGCTAAATGAAGCCTTATAAAACGCCCATCCAATTCACAGAAAAACTTACTGCAAAAGTCCTAGTAGCAAAGTTGTAGAGAGCAGAGGTGAATGAAACGTACGGGCCAGGCAACACCATTGTCTCGCCTTCAGTTGAGGCATTTTTAGGGGAGTGGTTGCTTCACAGTACATGAAAACAGCGATGAGTTTTTACTGTTATTGAGTAGGTTCACTATTCTATAATGTAATAGTAATAGTACACTATAATTCTATTAAATCAACGAGTAAGCTTTCTTGTCCTAATGGTATCTTGGAGGTAGAATTATAAGCCGACTACAGGGACGTGTCCCGCGGTGCTAAACAAAATAATTCCAAAGCTATTATGATGTCCTATGATTTAGTAAACTCTTACCTGCATTAGAAAGGTTTGCAAAATGTACTGAGAGAGCAACAGTCACTGTCCATCAAACGGCAGCAAAATGGAGGGTATACTAAAAATGTGCGAGTTCACTTCGTTTACTGCACGCACGGCCGGCGGTCTCCACGCAGTATAAGCGGTTAGAGGAAAATGGCGCCCTCTTTTGAATTAACATGCACAACCGTACGGTCGCACGTGGGTTATAATATCGCAGGACTCGGATTACTGCGGTATCAGATTGTAGTTCTTTTTTTCTTTTTTTCGAGTAAAAACAATCTAGTTAAAAATATCGGTGGAAATATTTCTGATAAAGGAAAGAGGAGCGGCTTTCTTTTCCCGACTGGACGAATTATTGCTGACAATGTCTAGCAACAGAAAATTGCTATTTATCATGACAAAGTTTCATTCACATTAATGTTGGTTTTGTTCTTGAACAATTTCCAAATAACAAAAAGGTAATAATATTATTAGATGTTGTATGTATACTTCCCAAAAGAGAGGGTGAAAAAATAATAAGAAGAATTTACTCATGAAGAAAACAATGTTAACCGACTTTTATTACATTCTAGATAGGCACACTGAGGAAATAAATGATATTTTCTATGCCTTAGTATTCAATTCAAGCAAGCATGGCAGTATTTAAATGGTGTATTTCAGTTCTCGAAAATCAGAAGATGAAATTCTTAGCTGCAGTTTCAATAATTGGCTTAGGTTAGTACTTAATACAATCTATACATAATCGATTATTTATCGGTAGGGCTACCACATGATAAAATATATTTGGATAGATAACTCTCGCTCTACATAAACAAATAAATATATAATACAAACATAAAATACAAAAATATATCCATGTTAATACTTAAATTTTTGCTTCAAGGAAAAACCCATAAAAAATGCAAAACCACACAGTCCAAACATTTAAACTACTACCAACTCATTGTCTAGCAATTTTTTTAGTAAATTAAAAATAGGATTACTTTTAGACGGGTTGGGTCAAAAGGGGTGGGTGAGGCAGAATGTGTTGGAGCAAGGAAACAGCTACCAATTGTATCAAGTTCAGACAAGGTGGGCGTAGAGGCGGATAGGGATGCGGGGGGGGGGGGTTGGCAGCTGTGCGCACAACCTACTACTGTTTGGAATAAAAGTTACAATTTAGTGTGATCAATTTGATCTCAACCACGTGACCTTTTGTAGCCTTACAGTAGTGAATAACCAAAGAGGTATACATCCCATTCCCATTATGGTTCCAATCCTACTTTGGACTGCAGCATATTCCAAGTGGGTTGGGTTTTTGATTGAGTTTTTCCAATGAATAAGGAAATCGAGTCATATGATTATAAATAGGTTTCAATTGTGTAAAAAAACAATCATTTTGTATGCCCTTATCCAGAGCTTTTCTGAGAGATTTGCGAAAAGCCCTGTTACGTAATCTCTCTCAAAACGTAATAAGTAGATAAAGTCGCTTTGTTGCAGCGTGGATGTATAACAAATCAAACTCCCACAAATGACGTCAGCGGCATTGTCCTTTGACGCCCGCTTTCAACGGCAGAAGTGTTTTTAGTTTTTTCAAAAAAACTTTAGGTAGGGGCCTGATCTTTTAATCGATAATTACGAAAAGTTCAGAAGTGTACACATATCAAAATTACATTAAAATGGTGAACAAGTGCATTATAAACAAGTTACAATACCATTTCTGTTGAAAACATTCCGCTCAGGTAGGTGTTTAATGGCCCGATGTTTTAACCATACCAGAGTTTTCTCGAAGGCTAAATAGATAAAAAAAATCACAGAAAAGGGATGCAGGGGATGGTCAAGAGGATGACAACTGTGGGAGTAGGGGGAAGGGGGAAGACTGGTTTACCACGGGTTGGGCACACAAAAGGTAAAGTCACCAAGTAAGGCATGACTGTTAATATTTGTTGTGATGTTGTCACTACATAGGTTGTATTACTATCGGTTCTTTTGGTAGGTAAATGCAACAGCTAATTCTTTCTAACATATAGGGCCTTTTTAGTCAAGCGACCAATTCTAATCAAACAAATTGCTTAGAAAACCTGCACATCCTACTACTACTATTTAGAGCATGAGCAATATCATAAAATAAATTTGTTAAAGATCTGCTTAAAATAAAATTTTTTATGTGAAAAATATATACCACCATCTTATAGTGTGCAATTCCATATAATGTAAAAGTACAAAAAGTACAAAAACATAAGGTATATAAACTGCTCACAAAAAGTAAGGAAAGTTTTTTCAATCCAGTATATTTGTTATTAATTAACACTCTCTTTGTATATGGTATATATCAATGCAAAGCTGAACTGTTCCTCTTTAAAATGATACCACATTTGCAATGATTACATGTTGCTGGACTTGTCTACATGAATAACAATGAGGCAAAGTCACAAATCAAATGTGCCAAAATTACCGTTGTCTGTGAATGGTCAATAGGTAGTGCTCATTAATCAAACCGATCAAGCTTTTCAGAACCATTACACAGTGATTTTCACCAGTGAGCTCATCGGACACAATTTACCCTCATCTCATGGAAAAACACCTTGTTTGATGGGTATTTGCAAGAAGATATTCTACAGCCGGATGCAGTCCCATACTTGCAGACTTTGGACCAAACTCCATCTTTCAAGATGACAACGCTCGCCCCCCTCGAGCCCGACTGGTGACTGACTACCTGAAAAATGTTGAGGTGCACCGGATGGATTGGCCCGCTGACAGTCCAGACCTGGATCCCATGGAACATCTGTGGGACCAGCTTGGCCTCGCTGTCCGCGCCAGAACCACCAACATATCAACTGTGGCTGACCTAACCAGGTTCCTTAATGAAGAATGGAACGCCAATTCCTCGTCATCAGCGCATCACAAGACTTGTGTGCAGCATGAGAAGAAGGTGCCATGCTGTCATCAACGCCTTCTGATCATCCACTCGTTACTGAACTTTTTGTACCAATAAAGTGTATTAAGATCAGTAACTTGTCTTGCTCTATACCAAATTTATTGTCTCAATCAAGTGAATTAAGATCAGTAAGTTGTCTTGCTTGTTTGAATTACAGCGTCAACTCATACAGTAACACAAAAATATTGCTAATTTTGGCACATTTGATTTGTGACTCTGTCTCATTCTCATTAACGTGGTCAAGTCCAGCAACATGTAATCATTGCAATTGTGGTATCATTTTAAAGAGGAAGAGTTCAGCTTTGCAATGATACATACCATATACAAAAAGAGTATTAAATAATAACAAATATACCGGATTGAAATAAGTTTCCTTACTTTTTGTGGGCAGTTTATATCAATGGCAGCAACATTAACACCAGGGGATAATTTCACAAAGAGCTGAATTAAAAGTCTATAAAAGTGCTAACTCCCAAACTGGTGACCACCACTACTCTGCTTTAAATGGCAACTCATTTAATGAATATTGTGCATTTATAAAAAAGGCATTATTAATAAAAAAAACTGAGTACTGAGCAAGGGAAGTGTCGTCAAAAAGCTACATTATACCAATACCACTATACCAGGGAAAGTCTCATCACAAACCTCTAAAGTAAGACAAGAACTAAGCCCGAATACATGGAGCTTAGCACAAAATAATTATGCTCAACAGAATAAGGTTACTAGCCAAGCAACCATGACACAAGTACAATTTATGACTGGTTTCCTGCTCATTAATTCTGCTTAGCAGAACAATGTTAAGCAACATCCTCTGCTAAAGCAACTCTATGAATTTGGACCCTTGTGTACATGGTTTGCTAATGTAGCATGTTAAAAAAAACCGTTACGAAAGGTATCTCCATCACAAAAAATAGATATATCTGTTGATCTGGATCAATACAAGTCAAGGCAGGTGTCTTCAAGACTTACTTGGGCGTAGGCTGTTCCTGGAGTTGAGGTTGAAACTGCCCCTGGGGAAGAGGTTGAAACTGCTGCCCCTGGGGAAGAGGTTGAAACTGCCCCTGGGGCTGGTAGGTCTGGCCAGGCTGCAAGACAACCTGGTTTGGGTAGGCCACAGTAGCTACAAATAAAACAACAGAAAGAAAAGGAAAACAAAACTCATTATGACAAAAGAGACTTCTTCTATGGCCCTCTACTCAATGAACAGCACATACTAAAAAAATAACAATGACGACTTTGATGAACATAAAAACTAGATAGGCATAGTTTGTGTCCAGTATTGACGGCAAAAGGTATTTACAGCTGGGCCCACTTTCATGGCTCTGCTTGCCACCAAATTCTGCGCTTTCCATCACCATTCTCCGCTTACATTCAAGCGCCAAATTAGTCTGCCCTAGCTGTGTTAGCGTAGAATGTCGTACACATGGGCAAAAGCCAAAATTCCTCGCTAACCCATGAACTACGCTTGACCTAAGCACAGAATTCCCTGCTTCGCAAGCGCTGATTCTTTGGTTACAGTAAGCAGAGCCATGAAATTGGGCCCAGATGTCTGCAATACTGTGTGTCTCAAAAAAACTATACACCTTTTTAAACGACTGCCGAATAAAAAGTAAATGATTCTGTAGGGAAAGGTTTATGTGTACGCAAAGCTTAGGGATTGAACTTTGACATGGCACCGATAACTGCGAAAATATTTTTTGATTGGGTGAGCACTGCTCACTTTTGTGAAGGGTATAGAATTAGCGTGCGCAGGAATTAGCCTTCCCTTTGTGAGAGGTAGTCCTTTGTAGCTTACAAGACGTCGGTTACTTCAGGTCAATGGGTAACCTGAAGAATAAATAGCCAACATCTTTGACATTCCTTCTTTCAACAACCCATATTTGAATAATCAATTTACTTAATTCCCGTCTGGTTATTAAGAAAAACAAATGAAATGTTCAACTCCTCTTACAATAACTGAAATGTGAGGGTGAATGTTTTTATTCAAAGTGACAGTTGTGAACAAAAACAGTTTGTAACATGGAAATTGCAACATGTAGGGGGCCTACCATCACCCAATCCTGACTCCTATGAACACACCACTGAGAAAGTTAAAATACTAAAAGCAAAAAATGCAATTCCTGTTTACTCATGCATTAAACAAATGGTTTAATAAACCATAAAATAATTCATTCAGCAAACACAAACTGAGTGCAATTGATCATCATATCACCATCAAATTTGTAAGCTCACAAAAAGCTAATTCATGCGCAGCCTAATTTTCATACCCTCACATAAGTGACCAGTGCTCACCCAGGCATACATTATTTTTGCATTTTTTTGTGTCATATAAAAGTTGAGACCATAAGCTATCCATAAATCCAAACCGTTTCCCCCAGAATCGTATATTTTTCATTCTGCAGCCATTTCAAAAGTGTATAGTCTTTTTTGAGACACCCTGTAGATGGATTTGAGTGTAAACTTCATGCATGGACACTTACCACCAGAGTTGATGTACACACCCTGTGGGGGCGCTCCAACCACCATTTGTTGTGGGTAGGTTTGGTAAGTCACCTGTTACAAGGAATAAACAAAACATATCATCTATACCAAACGATAACAATAAGTCAAGAAGAACATTCACAATGTTAATTAGAATGTGGGTCCTTCCATTTAGAAAGTATAGGTTATATCTGGAAACCAAACTCTTATAAAGTTTACAGAGGCTCTATAATCCAGGCCAAAGTTAAAAATTAATTATTTGTTCGCATAGAATCTAGCTATATGTCAATGCACTAAGCATTCTGCTCAGGGGTGATGGGGCCAACCATATCTCCACGAAATCACATAATGCTGGGTACGTACAGGACTTGTGTAAGCACAGAAAGTCCTTCAGGGCCAAAAAGTGTAGTTTGAAATTCTTGCTGGAATCCTGCTGGAAGCCCAGCGAGGATCCATTAGGAATCCCGCCGGGAATCATGGCAAAGTATTTTATAGGGATATCATAGCAGACAATGACAATAAGTTCTTCAGTAGCGACCTTCACAATTGTCTGGACTATAATTGTTATATAGCGCATCCGCATCAGTGCGCTTTACATTAGTGCTCTGGTCATAGTGCCCTGGTCATAGGGCCAATAACATCCCTGTAATGTTTCTCAGCTCCCTTGTGAGTATATATACAGCCCTGAGCTGCCTGATGGAAGGCGCTTGTGACTTTTCCTACACAATATCAACCCCTACCCTCGCAGGTACCCATTTATACCATTTATAACCCTGGGTGAAGAGAAGCAATTATAGTAAAGTGTCTTGCTCAAGGACACAAGTGTCATGACCGGGATTCGGACCCACACTCTGGTGAATCAGCACAAGAACTTGAATTTGATGCTCTTAACTACTCGGCCACGACACTCTACATTTCCAAAGTCGCTGTTGACCGATCGCCTCGACTTTGACACTAGTCACATATAGGCATGTGTAAAATCTTACCACGGTCTGAGGAGCGGAGTTGCCATTATAATGGAGGCCACAGCAAGTTAAACTGGCTCCCACAATAGAGATGACAAACTCTGCAATGGCTATCACCAGGAGGCACCAATCAATTCCAAGCCGTGGACCCTAAAATGACAACATCATTTTATTACTTCAAAACATCAGATCAAAAGTACTTTGTCTAGCATTCAATCACATCGAGTTGAGTGCCTAAACATAACTGGGCAACAGAGGGCGCCATTACTTTGCTGCATATTCTACCCATATGAGATTGCCCATATCTCCCCCATGATGGGCCCTTACATATTATGTCCATATAGGATTGGCCAAATTTACCGCCAACGGGCCATAAAATTGGCCTGCGAATCCTTCCTATCACATTTCTTTGAGCCTGGCACAAAAATGTGGGGCCCCCCACCCTTCCCGTAAAAAAAATAATTAATCCGTGCAGGCCAAGAGTAGCTTTAACTTACCGATGATGAGCAGGGATAGTGATAACAGCCATGTCTGTCATACAGTATAGCCAATCGAGCAACAAGCACAACACCAAAGGCTGCCAGAGTGCTTAAGATTGACATCACCATGTACCCAATGATCTGAAGAATAATAATTATCATGTTTAATACTAAGTTCGTTTACAATGATCATAATAACACTGGGCACTTATATATAGCGCTTCAATTAAAGAAAAGTTAAAGACAGTGGACACTAATGGTAATTGTCAAAGACCAGTCTTCTCACTTACTATGTATAAACATATGCATAAAATAACAAACCTGTGAAAATTTGAGCTTGATTGGTCGTCAGAGTTGTGAGATAACTATGAAAGAAAAAACACCCTTGTCACGCGAGGTTGTGTGCTTTAAGATGCTTGATTTCGAGACCTCAAATTCTAAACTTGAGGTTTCAAAATCAAACTCGTGGAAAATTACTTCTTTCTCAAAAACTATGTCACTCCAGAGGGAGCCGTTTCCCACAATGTTTTATACTTTCAATCTCTCCCCAATACTTGTTACCAAGTAAGGTTTTATGCTAAAAACTATTTTGAGTAATTACCAATAGTGTCCACTGCC
This sequence comes from Asterias amurensis, assembly GCF_032118995.1. Classification (NCBI taxonomy): domain Eukaryota; kingdom Metazoa; phylum Echinodermata; class Asteroidea; order Forcipulatida; family Asteriidae; genus Asterias; species Asterias amurensis. Next base: position 2,537,712 of record NC_092664.1, on the reverse strand, counting down.
TTGATAACAAACCTGTGAGTTTTCAGCAGATGTTTGAAAATGTTTGGAGCAGTTCTAATGTTGTCGGAAAGTTGTTCCAGAGAAGAGGGTGAAGAATATGAGAATAGCCATATGACTTTAATTCATTCATTCATTTGTTTTTTATTCCAACTTGGAACACACCCCTTAGCCCCGGGGAGGGTTACAACAACATTTTTAAACCTGAATTGTTTCAATATACGTTGGTAGGAGAAAAAAAAGTCCACAGAGGTAATCAGACATTATGTTTTTCTTTTAAGTTCATAAATAAAAAGACGAATTTGGCAACACAATTAATAATAGATTCATCTGAAGAACTCATAAGAAATTCAAATTTTTCACTGTTAGTAAACAGCTGAAAATGTGCATTATTTCCACTCACAAAGTTTAATAGTGTGAGTCATGTATGGGATTATAGTTTAGAGGTAGAGCTGGAACGGAGGGTACAATGAGGTACATGTACATATGGATGAAGGAACTGTTTAGGTGCGGATTGGTGGAAAGACTTTTATGTCGGTAGGATGAGTTTGAATTCAATGGGTTCGGAGACGGGTAACCAAAAACGTAAACGAAGTACTGGGGTGATATGCATAATTTCAAGAGACATTTACATAAAAAGTTGATAATAATAATAGTAATAATAATAATATAGTATCAAAGTCTTATATAGCGCACGTATCTACCAAACAAGGTACTCAAGGCGCACTCTTAGCACTTACATAAGGTGCTACGGGGCATTAAGCAGCCACAACCAGAAACACTGGGGCGAACCCCTTTTCTTTTCGATAAGTGCACTGGGTTCTTTTACATGCGTTACACAACAAATGGGACCAAAATGCATTAGTCAAAATAGAGGTGAAAGCGGCAAATTTAAATTTATGCAAACTATGCATACTTCCCTGCTTCCTTTCTACTCCTTTTTTGATATGATGTTTGGAAGGTTTTTGCGAGACATTTGCAAAAAACTTTAAGTGTGTGTTTAATCATCGAGCGCAAAAGAGTCAGACTACTTTTTCATATGTGTTTACTCTACATGTACATGGAGCTGATATACTCACCAAACATGAGTTTCTTTTATGTCCACCTGCAATGCCCAAGATTCCGGCCACAAGGAAAAACTGTTGAATGAGAAACGTTTATCAGTAGTGTCACTTAATGGGAGACTTATGGGACGCTTGGTGGCAGCAGACTTATCAGGTTAAATCCATTGTTCTCGGTAATGTGCGCGTGCTACGAACTACGTACACAATGGAAATTTACCTGATAAGTCTGCTGCCACCTAGTTTTCAAAAGTCCCCCATTGGGTATCTATGGCATGGCTTGAAAGTTACACTGGACTGACAGAAAAATAAGCTAAAAGGCACTGAACACTATTTGTAAATTACTCAAAGTAATTGTTCGCATAAAAACTTACTTAGTAACAAGCAATGAAGAGCTGTTGATATTATAAAACAGTGAGAAACAGCTTCCTCTGAAGTAACAAAGTTTTGAAGAAAGAAATAATTTCTCTCTAAAATATTTGAATTCAAGCATCTGAAAGTACAACAGTGTGTTTTTTCCTTCCATAAATATCTTGCAACTTCGATGACCAATTGAGTACAAATTTTCAGAGGCTTGTTATGCATTGGGATACTCTACCTGGCAAGTAGATACACACATGGTGTTACCGCATACCAAATTTATATTGATACCTCACCATGCAATGCCTTAAATCTTATATATGTCTTTGACAGTTACCAAAGGTGTCCAGTGCCTTAAGCCACAAGCTTGCCACTTCCAGATTGCCACATCGGCTTCCTGCAAACTAGTATGAGAATGCATTTCTGCATGCAATCTACCTGCAGAAATCTCGCAATGCTTGCATGGTCAGGATGCAAGCTTGTCCGAAAAACTTCTACATGAACTTGCAAGCGCTCTTGATGAGTACAAAAAATGTTACACTTTGCATGAACTTGCAACCTATAACCACAAGCTTGTGAAAGCATATAAGCTTGCAGTAACCTTACACTTTTGCTTTGATGTTAACTCCAAATCTATGCATTTCGCTTTTATCAACATTGGTTAACTTTAAAGGGACACTTTGCCTTGGACCTCGCAAGTTGGTCCATCAAGAACCCATGCAATGATCCAAACAAATATGCCTTCAAACTGCATGGCTTTTTTTTTAATTTGCAAACTAACTCGATCGGCCATTTTGTAAAGTAAAACTTTGACGCAACAAATTGGTGCACCATGTTAGTTCTACTTTTAAAACATCTTTCTATTAACATTTCCAAAAAACCTGTTATAGATGTTTTCATAGACCAACTCGCCCGATCCAAGGCAGCAAATAGTCCCTATAAGTGCAATTTTCCGCCTACAATGCAAGAACTTCAAACTACTCATATTTAGGCCTGTTGTATGTACTTACACTTAAGCCACACCAGATCGGAGTGCCAATGAAGAATAGGTAAGATTTCGCAAAGATGGCGGCTATGCCGAACCCCACAGCCAAGATTGCCAAGATGGTCTGCAAGTAACCAGTAACCCGTATGCCCGTCCAGCAAGAGTTACCTCGCTGGTTCCCGGCACCGACAGCATTTGATGCTGGTTGCAGTGTTACCTGATTATGAATTAGAAGATTAACTTGAGTGAAACTAATAATAATTAATAGACATAAGGTGTTTGTGAACATACAAATAAATAATGATAATAAATATTTATAAACAGAAAACTTTCATAAAAGTTTTTAATGAACATGATGTACATAATACAGAGCAACATCGATGTCAAGAAGGCCAACTCTGAATAAACAATATTAAAAAGTAAATAATATATATGTATATTGACTGCACATGTTACTGTCAATACCCAAACTTAACCTTTATCTGATACGGACTCTTTAACCAAAATACCCCAAGGTCAAAAAGTCAGTTCATCAAGCAAACTAAACCTCCATATCAAGAAACATGTCTTATAAAATAGTACAAACAGCGACGGCTACCCCTCATCTATCAAGGAGCAGCCATCGATTTCACCAAACTTTTCCTAACTTGGTAATAAACTTAGGACTTAGGACGAGTTAAATTTTGAATCTGAAGACGCTTGGACGCAATGAACCCATCCCAAGTTAGGGCGAGGTTAGGATGAGTTACTCCTCTCAACTCGAGATAGGATCAATCCTAGCGTTTCATGAAATCGGGTGCAGGACTCACAAGTTAGCAGAGAGGTTTCTAAGCGTACAGTCGAAAGCAGATACAGATATGGATATTATAACCGTATCTGTTCACGTCAGCCGCGTGCCGTTGGATTTTGTTTCCCAAAGAGGGTGCTCACATTCATCATGAGTGTTCTTCTGACAATCATGACCGATAGAAACCCTGTGTTTTATACACTGCATTTACTCACCATTTTGCTTGCAAATGACTCACAACTTTCTATCTATATCATGCACGATCCCAGTGAAAGCAATTCCCTGGAAAATGTTTTTTGATCTGGGACAAAACGACAACTAAAAGTCTGCAAAACAGTACAGAACATTACAGAAATTATGAGGGGAAAAAATAGAAAAAGTCCCTTAAAATAATAAAATAATAAAAATAACTAGAGATAAATTTTTTGTTAATTACAAAAATACGGTGTTCGGTTGGGCGTTACGTGATGACGTAGTTCAAAAACATTGAACCATAAAGATGACTTTTTTTACAATGTGTCGTTAATTTTTATAGTTAAACTTGTGTCACAGTTTTTAACGACTCCTTTTTTTCTTCATAAATGCAATATTTTTGTGTAAGATTGGCTTTAGGTTTTAATTTGCAATTTATGGAAACCCTTTTAAAATTTAGCTACCTCCGCACGGGATGATGTACACAGATTTGATAATCAACAGCGCCCTATTTTGTTGGACAAACGAGAGCTCTGTTGGGATTCCCCCCAAAACGTTCTCGCCATATGATTTGTACACATGTTAACATTGTTTTATTGTAATTTAATACCTGATGACGACATTATGACGTAATTAGGCCTGTGTTGTCTTAAAAACACTAGGTTCAACTATCTGTTGAGTTTCAAGGTTCAAATCGATCTCAATCTTGAGTTATGCCGTAGATCAGCTCAAAAATTTTTTTTATAAAAAAAACATGAAGTCAAACTTATTCGTTGAGATACAGCGAAAAGCAAATGTCGTTTTTCAACATTAAAAACCTTGTCATGACCTAATCAATGACGTCATCATTCCAAAAAATGGCGGTTTCATCTACTCACTATTGTCTATGTACATAGTAAGTTTTAAGTTTGTACAAGCTTTACTTTTGTTTAAAAGCTCAAAAGTTTTTTTTTTTTTTATGTAAAATACACGAAGGCGAACTTTGACCCAGGGTAACGACCGGAAGTTAAGGTCATACGATTTTTTGCGTTAACTTTTCAAATGTTGTCCAAGTCTTTATCTATCCGATACCCAAGTATGAACATCATAGCTCTTATATTCGTTGAGATACAGGGAAAAGCAAATGTCGTTTTTCAACTTTAAAAACCTTGCCATGACGTCATCATTCCCAAAAAGTGGCGGTTTCATCTACTCACTATTGTCTATGTACATAGTAAGTTTAAGTTTGTACAAGCTTTACTTTTGTTTAAAATTGCTCGAGAAGGTTCGCAGGGAAAGAAGAACACGAGGAAAAAAAAAAAAACGGAACAATAACAATAGTTGTTCGGCTGTTGGTCGAACACCTAAAAAACATGACAATAACAGAACACCTAAAAAAACCAAAAAACAAAAAAAACGAACAAAAACAAGAGGTCTTCGGACTTGAGTCCGAACACCTTAATGAAAATCTGGATTGTTTTATTTATTTGTTTTAACTAAAGTTTTGTTTAATCCGGCAGTTTATTTTAGCAAGACCACTCCTAATTGCTTGGGCCTTATACTTTAATCATTCTGTTTTCTTTGAATGTTTTGTATTGTAACATCCATGTCTGTGCATGGAGGTAGAAATAAATTCGTTTACGTAACGTCCTTTCCTACTAGAGAAAGTTTAAAAGGGCTTATGTTATTCCAGAGATTTTTCTTCTTCAAAATATTTAACTCAGAATAACTTGGATAGTTGTTTTAACAAATAATCAAAACAATTGATGATTATGCTTAGTTCGAGAAGTAATAGATAGATATTGTAATACTGACGTGAATTCCGTGGGTCCAAAACGCCCTTCACCCGGGGGGAGTGGTCGATCGATGTAACGTTTCTATTCTTCTCGGTGTTTAACCAAAACATGGCCAATGTTCGTCATTTTGTACTGTTGTTTTCTCACATAATTAAAAGTCCCATGAATCACTGAAGTAGGTGGCCATCTCAGCGAAACTTCGTCTTCAATTCCACATTGACCACTAAGCCATCAGAAGGGTAACATTTGAACAATTTGACGCCAAAGATTGAGAGGAAATCGTTTTCGCAGCGTTCTGCATAGAGCTATACAGCTCATAGCTCTATGCATATCACGCTATGGCACAGAGTACAATAAACTTGGCAGCATGGCACCAAATAAAATGCCTAATACACTACACGTGTACGCCACACGTGTTACGCACAACCAATGGGGAAATTTCGTAGTTCTTTATACATGAAATTATGAATTTTCAAACTCGATTTTGAACCAGAAGACGAGATCAAAATGGGATCATGTCTGCGAGGCATTTACAGAGTTTTTAACGAACTTTCCGATGATGTGTCGATTGTAACAACCCATCATGAATCAACCCATCATGTAGATCAAAAGTTATGATTTTTTGAAATAATAAACTTTGAAAATTCATAACTCAAGAATTGATGACGTCATCGTGACGTAACATCATGACGGTTTCTTCTCCTAATTAATATCTAACTATGTGTGAAGTTAAAAGTTCATACAGGTTTGGAAAGTGTGCTTTTGTTAGAGGGCAAGGGACGGAGATGTATTTTTGAAGAAAAATATACAATTGCAAACTTTGACCTTTCGGTACGAACGGAAGGAGGGGTCATACGATTTTGACGTTAACTTTTTAAATGTAGTCCCAGTCTTGATCTATCAGATGCGTAATTATGAATATCATAACTGTAAAATTCGAAGACATATAGCGAAAAGCAAATGGTCACTTTTTGGACCTAAAAACCTTGTAATTCGACACCTGATGACGTCATCATGACGAAACTAAAACGGTTTCATCTACTAATGAATATCTAACTATGTGTGAAGTTTCAAGTTTATGTGAGCTTAGCAAGTATGTCTTTTAAACCAGACCTTTGCCAGACTTATATGCTGTGGTGATGGTTAAGCATCAAAGGATGTATATTTCAACCTAAAAGGCTATAAACAACGCCCTTTCAAATCATTTCACAGTCACATCCGGTTTAAACAGGTCAAAAGGTCAACGAAAGTTCACCAACATATCCATTTCTGTAAAGTACGTAAAGCCCTTTCATATGATGTATAGATTGTCAAAATAGCTTATGTAGTTTAGGTTATATGAACTTAGGAAATATTGACGACTGTAGAAAAGACTGTAAGGGGCATGTATGTTTTAACCACCTTGAACGAAGACTATTCTTCATGAAGCTTTTTCGCGCTCTATGGATGATCACCGGAGCGTGACTCTGCTGCACCGCTAATACACTACACGTTGTGTGTATGCCTACGTGCAATGTTTATGCACATACCAATGGGGATTTACGTTGTTCTTTAGACGTGAATTTTGAAATTTTCAACCTCTCTTTTGAGCCGGAAGACAACATCAAAATGGGGTCATGTCTGTGGGGCGTTTACGGAGTTTTCAATGACGATTCCGATGATGTTTCGATTGTAAGAATCCCTCGTGTAGATCAAAAGTTATGATTTTTTGAATTAATAAACTTTGAATATTCATAACTCAAGAATTGATGACGTCATCATGACGTAACTCACACGGTTTCTTCTCCTAATAAATCGCTAACTATGTGTGAAGTTTCAAGTTCATACGAGTTTGGGAAAGGCGCTTTCTTTAGCGGACAAGGGACGGACAGAAGAAGAAGAAGAAGAAGTATGAAGAAAAAGAAAAAAAAACGAACAAAAATAAGAGGTGTTCCGGGCTGTTGGCCCGAACACCTAATAATAAGACTTGTAATGCGCACATATCCACCCTGCTGGGTGTTCAAGGCGCAGTAAAAAAAAAAAAAAAAAAAAACACAAAACACAACACAAAGAAAAACAGATGCAACAAAATTAATCCTTAAAAACCTGTGAAAATTTAGGCTCAACCGGCCAGGTGTCAAACCAGGGTCACCTTGGTGAGAGGCGAGCGCTTTACGCACAAGCCAACCGTGCCCCCAACTACGTAAACCATTACATGGTGCCATGTTAAGTACAATGTAGTTCTCATAATTCAAACATAGTCCAACGTAACTTGAAGGAAAGTATTGTATTTATATTATTACATAGTCAGGACCATCACTGAGTAATTACAGATGCACGCTAGATACATGCTTTTGGAGGATGAACTTACCACTGGTTGTTGTTGTACAATCGTTGGTTGCTGTTGGGGGTTGCCATGCTGGTAAGCCGGGGGTGGCTGTTGGGCAGGTTGCATTGTTGCAGTTCACACAAAACTCTTGAACAAGTTTAGGCTGTTTAAAACAGAAAATAATACGCTGTTAATGAATTGAAAAACAATTAAGGGTCGACATAAGAAAAGTTTAGTCAAAGACCAGTCTTCTCACTTGGTGTTAACATATGGATAAAATAAAAAACCTGTGAAAGTTTGAGCTCCATTGGTCGTCGGAGTTGCGAGATAACTATGAAAGAAAAAACCTTGTCACACGAAGTTGTGTGCTTTCATATGCTTGATTTCGCACCTCAAATTCGAAGTCAAATTCGTGGAAAATTACTTCTTTCTCGAATACTACAATACTTCAGAGGGAGCCATTTCTCACAATGTTTTATACCATCACCCTCTCCCCATTACTCGTTACCAAGTGAGGTTTTATGCTGAAAATTATTTTGAATAATTACCAATAGTGTCCACTGTCTTTAAGAATAAATAGCGATGCTCTACCAAATGAGCTGTTTAGCCCTTTCTTTAATCAGGGGTGCCTTGATAAGCCAGACAATCTTTCATTGCAACAGCCAGGGATCATACCCAAGTTTATGCTACAACCTGGGATTGGGCAGGTTTGTTCTGTTGATTCGTACTACTTCTAGAACTATAGGGAGCCGGTGTACAAACACCCAGAGAGACATAACTAGAATTGAAGCCACACAACGACATGCTGCGGTATGTTCTCCAGCTATGGGAAACCTTAGAAAGGCGTCTACGAAATCCAGAACCAAATTATGCATAACGTCCGTCGATATATCGAAAATACTCAAAAACTCGATATTTTTTTGACATCGAAATCGCTGATGTCACTTTTATAATTATATCGTAATATTGGATTTTCGATATATCGAAAATTTCGATGTTTTGAAAATTTCGATGTTCCTAAATGATATCGAAAATACCAAGAGTGTCGATTATTTAAAAGAAATCTGTGTTTGAGTATTAGAAAAGCCGTCGTCGTTATGTAGTTTCATCATTTTGAGTTGCTCTATTAAATAAAATACGTTTTACAACCAAGTATGTATGCTTGTTCTTTGTGTTTTCGCCATCAGCCGCCGGCCCGCCGCAGAAGTTCACGACCCCACGGCGAGCGCTCGGTAAAACCTCAAAAGAAACCGCCGCAGCTGCCCCATCGGCTGTTTAAGATGCAACTTCCCATTGCGCATGTGATCAAAATCAATGCGTCTTCACCCCGCAAAAACTTCCCCGAATCAACAAGACAAAACAAAACAAGGAAGAAAACATACTTACGTTATACAGTAAACCAATCTTTCTATCAATCCAAGGTATCGTAATGGCGTCATTTTGGTCAAATAAAGCCAACACGTTGTGTTGTTTTCGGTAAACAAGCTAACATTTCCGAGGAACTATATGCTTCGTAGACCACGCTGTCCGCGGCTATTGCGTGCGTACCAGCGAAGACTATGCTGTTGTACGGTTTAAGCGTGCACACCAGCGTGTATGGTTATTGCAATTTTCGGGGGGAAAACCCGTTTGCCCAAGCATGCACAGACACTTGCAGTCTTTGGTCAAGACGGTAACGCGTGATGCACTGCGTTATTTCGACAATAGAGGGCGTTCTAGCATTCAATGTTTCTTGCCTTTGTTATAGAATGCAAAGTAAAAAGACTACGAGCCTTTATTGGAGACTATGTGACTGCATGCTGCGTGCGTTGTATATTGTGATCGCGGAGTGGTAGGTCTGTGTTTTGCGGGACTTTCTAGTGATTTTTTTTCGATGATTATCTCAACCATTTTCAACCGTAAAGGTAGTCGGCCCGCCCGTCGGACAACTTGATTGACACTTCTACGTCAATGCATCGGCAACTGACACCTTAATGTCGACGAGTCACGCAACTCACAAAGGCTCTGTGTCATTTTGAGACGGCCAATCATGGCCAATCATGAATCGAGAATTGTGGTGAGCGTTCACCAATTGGCCAAGCCAGCGGTAGCGGCGATCATACTTTGTTGTAAAACCAGAAATAATCGGGGCGGGACTACGCAATTTGAAATTGTTTGAACTACAAACAAGTTCGGGGGATCAGACAAAAACAGGTTGAAATGTAACCCTATTAAACTGTCAGTCTGGGGTATATATATTTCTACCTCCTGAGCACACCAAGTGCTGTTTTTAGGCTTCATCTTGCGCGCGGGAAATACTCGATATATCGAGTATACTCGATATTAAATTTTCGATATATCGGTTATGGGAAAAAACGGACATCGACGGACGTTAATTATGCATTCAATCCAGACTTAAACTTGTTAAAGGCGACACTATAGGTAATTACTCAAAATAATAATTATTAGCATCAAACCTCACTTGGTAACGAGATTGATGGTATAAAACATTGCGAGAAACTACTCCCTCTGAAGGAGTAATTTCCCACGAATTTGATTTCGAGACCTCAGATTTAGAATGTGAGGTCTCAAAATCAAGCATCTGAAAGTACACAACTTTGTGTGACAAGGGTGCGCCCCCACTTTTTCATTTGATATGAAATAATACAGTATCTAATTTACCTCAATGAGATATCCCTTTTTGTAAAAATGAGTGAAAAAGTGGTGGCGCCATACAGAAAGTTATCCATAGTTTCTTTCATGGTTTGTTATTTAATGCATGCTTATGTTGAGATACACCAAGTGAGAAGACTGGTCTTTGACAATTACCAATAGTGCCCAAGTGTCTTTAAAACATTTTAGCCCGCCCCATCTCATGTAGCACCATGTCATACCATTCAAGATCATCCCAGGTAGATAAAGCTCAATTCTCAAATTAATTTTCATAATAACTGTCATCCGTTTGTACCTGTAGATTCGGGCTCTGCATAATGATTGCTAAATGAAGCCTTATAAAACGCCCATCCATATTAACAGAAAAACTTACTGCAAAAGTAGGCCTACTCAATGCAATGAAAGTAGCAAAGTTGTATAGAGCAGAAGTGAATGAAACGTACTCCCAGGCAACACCATTGCCTCGCCTTCAGTTGAAGCATTTTTAGGGGAGTGGTGGCTACACACGTACATGAAAACAGCGATGAGTTTTTACTGTTATTGAGTAGGTTCACTATTCTATAATGTAATAGTAATAGTATACTATAATCATGGAGGAAGAAAATATGTATTTTCTTCCTCCATGCTATAATTTAGCCCAGGTTGGACTCCTCCGTTGCATGCAGTGGCACTGACTGACGCCCTACCAGGGCTAACTATAATTCTATTAAATCAACGAGAAGCAAGCTTCCTTGCCCTATGGTAAGCCGACTGCAGGGACGTGTCCCGCGGTGCTTAACAAAATAATTCCAAGGCTATTATTATGTCCTATGATTGAGTAAATTCTTACCTGCATAGAAAGGTTTGCAAAATGTACCGAGAGAGCATCATTGTCAGCACGGCAGTAAATGGAGGGTATACACAAATGGCAGAGTTCACTTCGTTTACTGCACGTACGCACACGGCCGGCCTCCACGCAGTACAAGTTGTTAGAGGAAAATGGCGCCCTCTAATTTACATGCACAACGGTCGGGGCGCGGGTTATAATAATTATCGCGGGATTCGGATTACGGCGGTATCAGATTTAGTTCTTTTTTATCACCGAGTAAAAACAATCTATTAAAAAAAATATTTAAAAAAATATCGGTGGAAATATTTCTGAAAAAGGAGCGGCTTTCTTTTCCCGACTGGACGAATTATTGATGGCAATGTCTAGCAACTGAGAAATTGCTATTTATCATGACAAAGTTTCATTCACATTAATTTTGGTTTTGTTCTTGAACAATTTCCAAATCACAAAAAGGTAATAATATTATTAGATGTTGTATGTCTACTTCCCAAAAGAGAGGGTGAAAAAAATAATAATAAGTATTTTTTCATAAAGAAAACAATGTTAACCGATTTTTATTACATTCTAGATAGGCACACTGGGAGTAGGGACAGAGAACTGTGTGTCCATAAATAAGAGAGCAATACACATTGTCTCACTGAGGAAATAAATTTTATTTTCTGTGCCTTAGTATTCAATTCAAGCAAGCATGGCAGTATTTAAATGATGTATTTCAGTTCTCGAAAATCAGAAGATGAAATTCTTAGCTGCAGTTTCAATAATTGGCTTAGGTTGGTACTTACTACAATCTATACATAATCAATAATTTATCGGTAGGCCTACCACATGAAAAAAATATATTTGGATAGCTAACTCTCACCCTACATAGAAAAAAATATAAATAATACAAACATAAAATACAAAAATATATCCATGTTAAAACTTAAACTTTTGCTTCATGGAAAAACCCTTTAAAAATGCAAAACCACAGTCACAATGTTTCAACTATTACCAACTCATATTGTCTTAGTTGGTAAATTAATTTAAAATAATATTAACTTCAGACGGTTTGGATCAAAAGGGGGGGTTAAATCAAAAGGGGTGGTTGGGTCAAAAGGGGTGGGTGGGGCAGAATGTGTTAGAACAAGGAAACAGCTACCATTATGGTATCAAGTTCAGACAAGGTGAGCGTAGAGGCGGGTTGGGGTGGGAGTGGGTGGTTCGCAGATGTGCACACAACCTACTACTGTTTGGAATAAAAGTAACAGTTAAGTGTGATCAATTTTATCTCAACTATGTGTAAGTGTGACCTTTTGTAGCCATAAAATAGGGAATAACCTAACCATTCCTTTTTGACCCTGGTTCTAACCCTACTTTGGACTGCAGCATTTTCCAAGTGGGTTTTGGGTTTGGATTGAATTTTTCCCCCGTTACGAGTTTTCTCTCCCACATGTTTTCTCCACAAATATCTGGTACATCCTTACGGCTTAGTACAGTGTAAGGCAATAATAAACAATTTGATGCTCATTATGGGCAGTATGTAGTCACCCTCCCCCTTCCGCCCCCAAGAAAAATAATTCTGGCAACATTTGGAGCCCTCTGCCCCCATAATCATTGAGGCATGCATACAAAAGTATTTCTAAGTTTCTAAGATACTTACGCCCCCGTAAACAGATAAAAATACTAATAACTCGATGCACAGGCCATATATAAAAATGTGATAATTAAAATACATGACATTAGCTCCCAACTGGTTTTTCAAAATATATAAAGTTTGAATGCAAGATATCAACTATTAAAATTCTCTTTCAAGGTTTACTTTAAAGTCCAAAATTTAAAAAACGTTAGCGTCGGCAGGAATAGTGTCGCAACTTCGATGACCGATCGAGCTCAAATATTCACAGGTTTGTTATTTTATGCATATGTTGAAATATACCAACTGTGAAGGCTAGTCTTTGACAATTACCAATAGTGTCCACTTCCTTAAAGGCTAACTTTGACAAAAATGTTATCCAACCTAATATTAGAACACAAAAGTAGTTGGACTGATGTTTCAACCCTAGCAAAGTCTTCCCTGAATGCATAATGACAACACAACACATAAACAGGTATTGGTGTAACAAAAGCAGTCAAGTGAAGGAGATTTAACATAGATAAAAGCTGAGAAAATATAATTAGCTGTTGCAAACTGCTTACCAACCAAAAGGACAGCTGTGGCATAAATGCAAGAGATACTTATTGGCCTGATGTTTCAACACTAACAGAGTTTTCTCAAAGGCTAAATGAAATAAAAACTCATAGAAAAGGGATGCAGGGGATGGTCAAGAGGATGACAATTGGGAGTAGGGGGAAGGGGGAAGACTGGTTTACCACGGGTTGGGCACACAAAGGTAAAGTCACACAGTAAGGCCTGACTGTTAATATTTGTTGTGATGTTGTCACTTTATGGATTGCAATACTATTGGTTCTTTTGGTAGGTAAATGCAACAGCTAATTCTGTCTAACATAATAGGGCCTTTTTAGTCAAGCGACCAATTCTAATCAAACAAATTGCTTAGAAAACCTGCACATCCTACTACTATTTAGAGCATGAGCAATATCATAAAATAAATTTGTTAAAGATCTGCTTAAAATGATTTTGTTTATGTAAAAAATATATACCATATCTTATAGTGTGCAATCCCATATAATGTAAAAGTACAAAAAGTACAAAAATATAAGATATATATCAATGGCAGCAGCATTAACACCAGGGGATAATTTCACAAAGAGCTGAATAAAAGTCTATAAAAGTGCTAACTCCCAAACTGGTGACCACCACTACTCTGCTTTAAATGGCAACTCATTTAATGAATATTGTGCATTTATAAACAAGGCATTATTAATATAAAAAAACTGAGTACTGAGCAAGGGAAGTATCGTCAAAAAGCTACATTATACCAATACCACTATACCAGGGAAAGTCTCATCACAAACCTCTAAAGTAAGACAAGAACTAAGCCCGAATACATGGAGCTTAGCACAAAATAATTATGCTCAACAGAATAAGGTTACTAGCCAAGCAACCATGCCACAAGTACAATTTATGACTGGTTTCCTGCTCATTAATTCTGCTTAGCAGAACAATGTTAAGCAACATCCTCTGCTAAAGCAACTCTATGAATTTGGACCCTAGTGTTCATGGTTTGCTAATGTAGCATTATGATATAAAAGCCGTTATGAAAAGTATCTCCTTCACGAAAAATAAACATATCTGTTGATCTGGATCAATACAATTCAAGGCAGATGTCTCCAAGACTTACTTGGGCAGAGGCTGTTCCTGGGCTTGAGATTGAATCTGCCCCTGGGCTTGGGATTGAAACTGCCCCTGAGGCAGAGGTTGAAGCGTCCCCTGAGGCAGAGGTTGAAACTGCCCCTGGGGTGGAGGTTGAAACTGCCCCTGGGGCTGGTAGGTCTGGCCAGGCTGCAAGACAACCTGATTCGGGTAGGCCACAGTAGCTACAAATAAAACAACAGGTAGAAAAGAAGAAGAAAACTCATGACAAAAGAAGCTTCTTCGCAATGGCCCCTCTACTCAATGAACAGCACATACTGAAAATAACAGCACGACTTTGATGAACATAAAAACTAGATAGGTATACTTGCGTCCAGTATTGACGGCAAAAGGTATTTACGACTGAACCCACTTTCATGGCTCTGCTTACCACCGAATTCTGCGCCTTCCATCACCATTCTCCGCTTACATTCCAGCGCCCAATTTCTGCCTTAGCTGTGTTAGCGTAGAATGTCGTACACATGGGCACAAGCCAAAATATTTTTCGCTAACCTGTGAAATACGCTTGACCTAAGCACAGAATGTCCTGCTTCTCAAGGGCCAAATCTTTGCTTAAAGTTAGCAGAGTCATGAAATTGGGCCCAGATGTCTGCAACAGATGGACACTTACCGCCAGAGTTGATGTACACACCCTGTGGGGCCGCTCCAACAACCATCTGTTGTGGGTAGGTTAAAGTCATCTGTTGCGAGGAAAGAACAAAACATATCATCTATACCAAACAAGAACAACAAGTCAAGAAGAACATTCACAATGTTATTTAGAATGGTGGTCCTTCCATTTAGGAAGTATAGGTTATATCTGGAAACCAAACAGAGGCTCTATAATCCAGACCATACTTAAAAATTTATTATTTTTCGCATAGAATCTAGCTCTATGTCAAGGCACAAAAGTGAAGGCATTTACTGCTCAGGTGTGATTGGGCCCACCGCATCTCCATGAGATCATGCTTGGTACACTTGACTTGTGTAAGTACAGATAGTCCTTCAGGACCAAGCTGTGTAATTTGACAGTCTTCCCGCTGGAATCCCGGCAGGATCCTTTAGGAATCCTGGTAAAGTATTCTATAGGGATATCATAGCAGACAATGACAATAAGTCCTTTAAAAGTAGCGATTTTCACACTTGTCTGGACTATTTTTTCTGAAGTCTCTGCGTGTTTGACCGATCAATCAATCAATCAAGTTTTGTTTTAAGGCGCTGAGGCCCAGTTGAATGGTTTAGTAAGCCTGCTGGAACAGGTGAGCTTTATGGAGTGTCTTGACCAAGGTGAGTGAGCTGGCATTTCTGATCTGTGTAGGAAGCTTATTCCAGAATTTTGGGGCCATATACAGAGATTGATCTCTGCCAAAGTAGAATAGCGAGTTCTTGGCAGAACAAAAAGGGAGCATGAGGTAGACAAATGAAGATGTCTTTGTTGAGACCTTAATTCAAGCATGTCCATGATATATCCAGGAGCTTGCTTATGGATTGCCTTGACTTTGACACTAGTCACACAGTAAGTCCCCCATACGCCTTACATATCGACATGTGTAAAATCTTACCATGGTCGGAGGAGCGCAGTTGCCATTATAGTGGATACCGCAACAAGTTAAACTGGCTCCCACAATAGAGATGACAAACTCTGCAATGGCTATCACCAGGAGGCACCCATCAATTCCAAGCCGTGGACCCTAAAATGACAACATCATTTTATTACTTCAAAACATCAGATAAAAAGTACTTTGTCTAGCATTCAATCACATTGAGTTGAGTGCCTAAACATAACTGGGCAACAGAGGGCGCCATTACTTTGCTGCATATTCTACCCATATGAAATTGCCCACATTTCCCCCATGATGGGCCTTACATGTTATGTCTATATAGGATTGGCCAAATTTACAGCCAACGGGCCATAAAATTGGCCTGGGGATCCTTCCTACCTCATTTCTTTGACCCTGGCACAAAAATGTGGGGGCCATCATTTGCTGCCCCCCCCCCCCAATCCCGTAAACAAAATAATTAATCCGTGCAGGCCAAGAGTAGCTTTAACTTACCGATGATGAGCAGGAAGAGTACCAACAGGGATATCTGTCATACGATATAGCCACTCCAGCAACATACGCAACACCAAAGGCTGCCAGAGCGCTTAAGATGGACATCACCATGTACCCAATGATCTGAAGAATAATAATTATGTTTAAAGGCAATGGACACAATTGGTAATTACTCAAAATAATCATTAGCATTAAACCTTACTTGGTAACGAGTAATTATGGGGAGCTGTGAGAAACTGCTCCTTCTGAAGTGAAGTAGTTTTTGAGAAAGAAGTAATTTTCCACAAATTTGATTTCGAGACTTCAGAATTTTAGGTCTCAAAATCAAGCATCTGAAAGCACACAACTTCTTGTGACAAGGGCATTTTTTCTTTCCTAGTTATCTCGCAACTTCGACGACCAATTGAGCTCAACTTTTCACAGGTTTGTTTTTTATGCATATGTTGAGATACACTAAGTGAGAAGACTGGTTTTTGACAATTACCAATAATGTCCAGTGTCTTTAAGCCATAATGACAATTTATTGTTGCCTATAGTCCAACACTGAAAACCTCTGGGGGGTGGGGGATCCCCAAAAAGTCCACAAAGTACTTCTCGAGATATTGCTCAGACAACATTTCCTGTGTTTTAGCCATGACAAATTTGTTTGCCTTTGGTCCAAAAAGGACAGACCACTGGGGTTGGGAGGATCCCAGGACCAATCCACATGAAAAGTCTTAAGTTACAAATAGTTTGTACGCACGCCACCATACGAACGCACAAGTCGCAACACGATTTTTTGCACAGTTTGACTAGACTATAATGACAAAGAATCAATAACTATTTCCACCAAATCAAATACAAACAGTTTTATCGACTTTTCAAAGCTGAAAAAAGTTTTTTTCCTATGGCGAGAAAGTTGCAATTCCTAAAAAAACAAGCAATTCAAATTATCGTAGTTCATAGATAAATTTGTAGTTACAATCGTTTTACATGCTAAAATAATGTTTGTCTCACGGAGACAAACATTATTTTATTGACTTGCTCATTTCTAAAACAAATACAGCACCTCAGTGAGTAATATTTTTAAGGGAAGCTTTTTACCATCATTATCTTCAAACCGTGTAAGATTATTGTAAATGTGTGGACATTGTGGTTTGTGTCTTACAAAAAGTATCCAGACCCTTTAAACTGTTGTTTTTTGTTAGTGGATGTGCAGATATATAAAATTTTAGAACTGTATATATGGAAAAGTTAGTAAGAAAAGTCTCAATAAATCAAAGCCCTGTGTTTATCATGCACTGAGTGTATTAACAATGTGTGTGTGTGTGCGCACGCAGGTTGGATACATTGTAATATAATGTTAGGATGTCAGGCATGCACGCAATGCGCACCATTCTGCACCCTAGTGTAGAGTTACATCGCATTTGATTGGACTAAAGTTTTGATGTTTTCACTTTTTTCTCCTGTCCGACAAAAATATTCTACCAATCACAGCAAATTTGATACACAGTGTAGAAGAACTAATTTAGCGGAAAATGGTGGAAACCCCACCCATCCAAGTTTTTAGTTAACAAATGAGGGCGCTCTACAATCGGTGTGCAGAGTTGTTTATTGAAAGTATGTTTATTGAAAGTACTGGACATATATCTTGGTTCAAGATTTGTTCTTTGGATCTAGCTAAGACCTTGGGATGTCTTAAAGTGATATATAACTTGGCATAAGATTTATTCATTCATTTTTATGATTTAACTAAGGCTTTATTGTTATAAACATGTTTCATTTTTATGGAAACGTAAACCTGCCGAACTCAAATTTTGCAGATTGAAACAAAAATTTGTCATATTGACTTTTGTCCAGATATTTACAAGTTGCATA
Source organism: Asterias amurensis (assembly GCF_032118995.1). NCBI lineage: Eukaryota > Metazoa > Echinodermata > Asteroidea > Forcipulatida > Asteriidae > Asterias > Asterias amurensis. The sequence continues at coordinate 2,519,563 of NC_092664.1, read as the reverse complement.
ATTTCACTTTATTTAAATTATTATTATATTGATTCTTGGGAAGATATAACTTACAAGTTGTGTAATTTTAATTCTTGTTCTTTCTTTTAACTTCCAGAGAACCGTTTTGACTGTCCTTTGTATAGTATCTATATGAACACAACAATTCACCTGTAAATAAACCCCGAATAAAATATTCTATATCAACTTCAAAATCTGTCTGGTTGTCACTGCCTGTGAGTAGCCTCCAAGAAACTCGGTTACATGGAGCTGATATACTCACCACACATGAGTTTCTTTTATGTCCACCTGCAATGCCCAAATTTCCAGCAACAAGGAAGAACTGTTGAATGAAGAAAACATAGAAACAAGCTCTAAGAAATGAAACACTTGACTGCAGACAGAAAACATAAGCCTAAAGGCACTGGACACTATTGGTAACTACTATTGGTAATTAATTGGTAACAAGCAATGGAGAGCTGTTGATAGTATAAAACATTGTGAGAAACAGCTCCCCCTGAAGTAACAAAGTTTTTAAGAAAGAAGTAATTTCTCACTAAAATATTTGAGTTCAAGCATCTGAAAGTACAACAGTGTGTTTTTTCTTCCATAATTATCTTGCCACTTCGACGACCAATTAAGTTCAAAATTTCACAGGTTTGTTATGTGTATGTTGGGATACATCGAGTGAAAAAACTTGTCTTTGACAATTACCAAAGGTGTCCAATGCCTTAAGCCACAAGCTTGCCACAAGTGCCATCCAGAATGCTAAATGAGCCTACTGCAAACTATTATATGAGAATGCAATCTACCTGCAAGCGAATCGTATGCTAGATATCTTGCATTCATTGCATGGTCAGGATGCAAGCTTGACCAAAAAACTTGCAAGCGCTCTTGAGTATATGTAAGACTTTGCAAGAACTTATGATCTAACCACAAGATTGTGCAAGCATTTAAGCTTACAGCAATCTTACACTTTTGCCATGAGAAAATAGATGTTCACTCCAAATCTACGTATGCATTTCAAGTTGCTGACCATTTATAAATTTCCTGTTGGATACTCATGTATAAGAGTTGTGTGTTACATATAGTAACTCTTTCACAAGCTTTTTGGTTGAGGAAATCTTTTTAATTATGAAAAGTTTTTGTTTGTTACCACGTCCTTTTTGTGTAATGCGACTGACCGCTTTTTACAACGTTATAACAACCAGAGCACAAAGCCCACAACATTTCTAATATCATCAATTCAAAGCCTTGGGTGTCAAGTACAAATCAGTCTATAAACTTAGTGGATCTAACATAAAATAGATAGAACTTCTAGCACCAAGATCAAGAAATGACACAGAAAAGTGTAATGCGACTGACCATGGAACTGCCCAAGAACTTCAAACTACTCATTTTTAGGCCTATTGTATGTACTTACACATAAGCCACACCAGATCGGAGTGCCAATGTAGTATTGCCAACATTTCGCAATGATGGCGGCTATGCCGAACACCACCGCCAAGATTGCCAAGATGGTCTGCAAGTAACCGGTAACCCGTATGCCCTTCCAGCACCAGTTACCTCGCTGGTCCCCGGCACCGACAGCATTTGAAGCTGGTTGCAGTGTTACCTGATTATGAATTGAAAGATAAGCTAATGAAACTATAAATAACAGTAACAGTAACAGTAACAGTAACAGTAATAGTAATAGTAATAGTAATAGTAATAGTAATAACAATAGTAATAATAATAATAATAATAATAATAATAATAATAATAATAATAATAATAATAATAATAATAATAATCAGTCATAAGGTGTTTGTGAACATACAAATAAATAATAATAATAAATTTATAAACAGAAAACTTTCACAAAAGTTGTACATATATAAACAGAGCAACGTAGATGTCAAGAAGGCCGACTCTGAATAAAAAATTATAATATTATAATAAGCAAATGATATTTGACTAGAAGTGTTACTGTCAACACCCAAACTTAACTTTATCTGGTGCTGACTCCTGAACCAAAACACCCCATGGTCAAAAAGTCAGTTCATCAAGTGAAAAAAACTCTATATCAAGAAACATGTCTTTAAAAATGCTACATACAGCAACAGCTACCCCTCATCTACCAAGGAGCATGTCTCACAAGTTAGTAGAGAGGTTTCACAAGCGCACGGATACAGACATACGGATATGGGGTATATGGGGTGTCGTGGCCGAGCGGTTAAGAGCACCGAATTCAAGCTCTGCTGATTCTGTTCAGGAGTGTGTGGGTTCGAATCCCGGTTGTGACACTTGTGTCCCTGAGCAAGACACTTAACTATTATTGCTTCTCTCCACCCAGGGGTAAGTGGGGACCTGTGAGGGCAGAGATGGTTATTGTGATTGATTTAGCCGAGTAGCGCATTTGTTGCACGAGGCTGTATACTCCCCAGGGAGCTGAGATGGTTTAATGAGTGAATTAAGGCCCAGTGACCGGGGGTAATAATTTGAAGCGCTTTGAGACACCCATCCGGGAGTGAAAAAGCGCTACATAAACTCAAATATTATATAATTTCCTTGGGAAATGTTTTTGATCTGGGACAAAAAGACAACTAAAAGTTTGCAAAACAGTATCCGTCATTTGATGAGAAAAAAGTAATCTAATTTAATTTCGCATTCGGAGTTTATTGCTCAATGAGCATTTCATTAGGTTTCTTTGGGAGGCATTGTAATTTTTCACCATTTTCTCGTGAGCCAAACGACCGATCGATCTCAAACTTCTATAGGTTCTGTGACACTTCCAGCAACTGTTTTGTCAGCAAAACAAATTCTGTAATGTTCTTTCGAAATACATGTTACTTTTCTTCTGATATTATAATCAATGAAAATCTACCAAGTCTCTCTGGTTCATTCTAAGAATGTCTAATTTGGGAAAAATATTGCATGAATGATAGGTCAGGCGATAAATTGTAGGCCTACATAATAATATTATAATATGCAGTCATATCGAGAGTATTAAGATTAGATTACCAAATTTGTTTTTTGGTTGTATTTGCAGTGTGTTAGCAGGCATTATAAAACTTCCGGGTGTGAGCCTGACCTTAAATAAACATCAGCTTCCAACTGGTTAAAATTGGTTTCGATTGTAAAGCTCTGTTGCATTTGGAGTCCTTAGAAAATATTTGTATGAAAAGCAGCGACTGGTACAAACTGCTGCTACTTCAATACAATCACGTAGGCATAAATAACCATTGTACATGTTGGCCCTGCATATACAGTGTAATGTTACAGGAATGTGTCTTGCCTGTCCATTTAAGATTGCACTGTATAAACCATTACGCATTTTTGAGTCATAATACCAATGACCTTTGTGGATACTACTAGGTTGTGATCTTTTGTATTCTAGTTTTTACAGGAACGTTACAGAATTGGTAGGAACAAAATTTGTGTCTAAGATCACAAGATTTACCTAAAATGATAGTGGAAAACATTCCTTGAAATCTTTCTGTCTGAATTGTCATTTGATGTGAAATAAATAAAACTAATTTCCCATTTTATTTTTTGTAATCCATGTAGTGCAAAGTATGTAATTGGTTTTTCACTATTTCTCGTGACACAGGCATTCTGAAACTTCTACAGGTTGGAATCCTGGTCGTGACACTTGTGTCCCTGAGGAAGACACTAATAACTATAATTGCTTCTCTCCACCCAGGGGAAAATGGGTACATGTGAGGGCAGAGATGGTTCTTGTGATAGGGTTAGCGGAGTAGCGCATATATTGCGCACAGGCTGTATACTCCACCGGGAGCTTAGATGGTTTAAGGAATGATATAAGGCCCAGTGACCAGGGGTAGTAATGTTGGAGCGCCATGAGCGTCACTGCATGATGGACCTTAGCGCGATACAAGAAGCCATTATTGGACAGCTTATGTGGTGGTATAAAGTGCTTACACTGCCAGCAACTGTTTTGTTAGCAAAAACCAATACTGTAATGTTCCTTTAAGCAATTTTTACTTTTGTACTCGAGTGTATTTAAAGCCACTTATTTTTTACATAAAGTCACCTGGAAATATAAAAATTTTTTTTTAAAACATTAGAATATATGTTAATGAACAAAAAAATAACTTTTTGAGTAATTGTTTGGAATGATTTATATGTTTAAAAAATAGATAAAGCTGTTTGGGGGTGACTCCGCCTACCCCTTTTGTGATGTCAATCGAGGCAGACTGCCTCGATCGATCATCGAACACACGTACGTGCAAGTACATGCAAGTCCTAGCCCTGGCGGTCTTACACTTTCATTTTGTACTACAGTGACGTCCTGGACATCAGGGTACATTTCTGGGGCGGAAAATTTTCACAGCTTCATAACCCAAATCTTACCTGCAACAAGCCACAAATTTCAACAGATTCACATTCTATGGCGGCATACATTTTTCTGCGGTGGGTTTTGGTCCTCATATATTCCTCACAAATCCGTCATTTTCCTGAAATGATGCAGCTTCCAATGTAAAAAAATTCCCGTTTCGATCGTTTTCTCACAGTGTTGTCTGTTGTCGTGCATACGCGTATACATTCGCGTGCAAGACGCATGATGCAAGCTTAGACGCACGAATTCTTGGTCACCCTATCTTGACTGCACAGCGTTAACACGCAACACAATTCAAAATTTGTGCGTCGTGCGTCTTGCGTACACACGGCAGACTGTGAGAGGAGTACGAACAAAAATGGGAATTCCTTAACGTAGGGAGCTGCATTATTTCATGAAATTGACGGATTTGTGAAGATAACTTACGATCAAAACCCACCGCAGAAAAACATATGCTGCCATGGAATGGAATGTCTCATAGTTCAAACGTAGTCCGACAACCTTGCAGGAAAATACTGTATTTTATTAATAAGCCCAGAGCGTCACTGAGTGACAGATGCACTGTAGATGCGTGTTTTTTTATTGGTTTTTTAATACTTTTGATGATTTTGTAGGATGAACTTACCAGTGGTTGTTGTACAATCGTTGGTTGCTGTTGGGGGTTGCCATGCTGGTAAGCTGGGGGTGGCTGTTGGGCAGGTTGCATTGTTGCAGATCACAAAAAACTCTTTAAAAAGTTCAACCTGTTTAAAACAGGAAAAAATACGCTGTTAATGAATTGAAAAACAATTTATAGGGTCGACCAAAGACAAATTGAGTGGGATTTCAAACAATAACCTAAAGAATAAATGCCGATGCTCTACCAATCTGTTTAGCCCTTTCTTTAATCCGTGGTGTCAGTCAGAAGCCATACAATCTTCCAATGATACAGCCAGGGATCATACCCAAGTTTATGCTACAACCTGGGATTGGGCAGGTTTGTTCTGTTGATTCGTACTACTTCTAGAACTATAGGGAGCCGGTTTTCAAACACTCACAGAGACAAACCAGAATCGAAGCCACACACTGACATGCTGCGGTCCGTTCTCCAGTTGTGTACTGGTAATAGTAATAGTAATAATAATAACATTATTAAGGCAAGTTTTTGTGCTTAGCAGCTCTATGAAATTGGGCCCTGATCATCCCAGCCAGGCATGCCAGGTAGGATACAGCTTCTCTCAAATTCATTTTCCCCCAAACCGTGACGGGTGCTCAGCCTGGGGCTGGGCCGGGCAGCCCGAGGGGGAAGGGGTGCACTTGCGTCCCGAGGGCTGTGACGGGTGCTCAGCCTGGGGCTGGGCCGGGCGTCCCGAGGGGGAAGGGGTGCACGGGCATCCCGAGGGCCGTGATGGGTGCTCAGGCTGGGGCTGGGCCGGGCGTCCCGAGGGGGAAGGGGTGCACGGGCATCCCGAGGGCCGTGATGGGTGCTCAGGCTGGGGCTGGGCCAGGCGGCCCGAGGGGGAAAGGGGTGTCTCAGGGCCAAGTGGTGAGTGGGTTTAATGTCCAGGCAAACAGATAATTGATACTATTTTTTACCATTTGCATTTTCATTGTTGGTGGAGGTAATAAAGTGGGTATGAATAGAGCTGTTATGTGTTTTTTTAAAACCTGTTTCTGAATCTGTACAAATTGGAAGGGTGCAGGGAGGGGAGACCGTTTAATAACTTGGCGCATGCACGGGCGTCCCCGGGGGTGGGGTGTGGGGTAACCGGGGTGTAAAAAGTAATGTTTTATTCAATGTTTTTTTAACCTGTTTCTGACAGCAGAGGTTAGGGCCTATCAGCTTATAAATCAAAGTAATTTGTTTGGGGCAAGATGTAATTCATAATGCTGTCGCTTGCTTATCCTGAAAATCACGTCGAAATATGGTTGGTAATTCTGTTTTTATGAAGGCAAAAATTTCATGCTAAGCAAATTTTTGTGTTCAGCAGCTCTATGAAAAAGGGCCCTGCCGCCTACGGCGGCCGCAAACACCAAGCCGCACACGGTGCGGAGTCCGTCCCCAATGCGTGCGATGCACACCTAGACATGTTAGATCAGAGGGCTACGAAAAGAGCTCTAAACAGTGTCACTCTCCCGACCGTGCATTCAGCCAAAGAGAACGGAATACTTACTTGAGGTTCGCGCAATAGTTATAGAATCGCAGAACTTATACAAGAATTTGTCTAAGCATTTCAGAAACGGAGGTCAGCCGCTCAACCGTCGACTTGTCTTGGCCATCCGTCGAGTCGTCTCAAAGTCGAGTTGTCTGAACCATCGAGTTGTCCGAATGGACGAGTTGGCTGACATTCAATTCGTCCACCACAAACATGTTCAACATGATCTGGAAGAACATATGAACTTCAACCTAAGACTAAGAGTCCCCAAAGCTGTCACCACTAGAAATCACACTCCACTCACCCTTAGAATCCCTTCCTCTAGAACAAAACGCCTTTCATACTTTCCCAAAGTGCACTAGATGGAAATCACTCCCCTACTTTAACAACCAGCATAACTAGCCTCACTACGTTTCGGCGTACACGCATAAAATGAGTTCCTCCCTCTGACCCGACATCATTGAGTGTTGTTCCTTTAGTAAGGAGCTAATCAATAATTATCAAGATTAAGATCAACAAGGAGAAGCCGAGAGTGTCCATGTACTAATCAAAATAACTTCAATGCCATGTCCTATGATTAAAGGAACACGTTGCCTTTGATCGAACGAGTTGGTATATACAAAGCGTTTGTAACCGTTTATTATAACATGCATATGGTTATTAAAAGAGGTTTAAAAAGTAGAATATAATGATCCACACAAATATGCCTCGAAAGTGTGTGGTTTTCCTTTTACTTTGCGAACTAACACGGTCGGCCATTTATGGAGTCAACAATTTGACTGACCATGTTAGTTGACGAGGTAAATTGAAAACCACGCAATTTCGAGTGATACTTGTGTGGATCAATCATTATTATATTCTACTTTTAAAATATCTTTCTAATCATAATGCATTCTATAACAAATGATTACATACGCTTTTCAAAGACCAACTCGACCGATCCAAGGCAACGTGTTCCTTTAATTAACATCTTACCAGAGTAGAAAGGTGCACAAAAAGTACCGATAGAGCAACAGTCACTGTCCATCAAACGGCAGAAAAATGGAGGGTACACCAACTGACTGCGTTCCGTTGCTAAAACTGCATTCTGCACGCACACACAGCGGCCTACACACGTCACGCCGCGTGTAGTAGAAAATGGCATGAGGAAATTGGCGCCCTCTTTTGAAAAAAACATGCAGTCAGGGGAGGGGCCACGAGGGGGAGCGGGTATTACTATCGCGGTGTCAGAAATTATTCCAGTTGAAACAAAAATTAACAAAATTGTGGTGTAAATATTTCTGAAAAGGAAGGGGGGGCGACTTTCACTGACAATGTCTGGCAAGAAATTGATGACAAAATTTCATTTACACTTTACGTTGGTTTTGTTCTTGAACAGTTTTTAAATCACAAAAAGGTAAGTAAGAGGTTGTATACTTCCCAAAATAAAATGTTAATTTATTAGTTTTTCGCTATGAAGAAAAATGTAAACATTGGACACAATTCGTAATTGTCTAAGACCAGTCTTTTCACTTGGTGTATCTCAACATTGTGGATAAAAATAACAAACCTGTGAAAATTTGAGCTCAATTGGTCGTCGAAGTTGTGAGAGTTAAATGAAAGAAAAAACACCCTCGTCACACGAAGTTGTGAGCTTTCAGATGCTCGATTTCGAGACCTTAAATTCTAAATCTGAGGTCTCAAAATCAAATTCGTGGAAAATTACTTCTTTCTCAAAAACTTCGTTACTTCAGAAGGAGCCGTTTGTCACAATGATACTATCAACAGCTCCCCATTACTTGTTGCAAGGTTTTATACTAATAATAATTTTTAGTAATTACCAATGTGTCCACTGCAACTTTTATTTACGTTCTACATGTAGTTGGGCACTAGGAGTATGTGTGCCCAATAAATAAGAGCAGGTGCAGGTATAACACAACGTCTCACTGACGAAATATATTTTATTTCTCGATGCTTAAGTATTCAATACAAGCAAGCATGGCAATACTTATATTAATGATTTATTTCAGTTATTGAAAACCAGAAGGTTAAATTCTAAGCTGCTTTTAAAATTGTTGACTTAGTACTGAAAACGATCTATAATGATCAATTATTTATTGAAATATTAACTAAAGTTCTTATTTACACATTTGGAATGAAAGCACTCACCAATAAATAATGATAATTTAAAAAAAATACCAAACATACAAGAACAAGGCCCAAACCTGTCTAAATTTACACAGAAAACATCAACCATTGGTAATGAAAAACCCAAACACACAGCATTTTACCTATAAAAAAATTATAATAGGTAAAACGCTGTGTTTTTTTCTTCTTAGTTTTAGTCTTGCAAAGCAAGAGTTTGAGCATAACATTGATACACTAGGGGATGGGTGGGGCAGAAGGAGTGGGGGCAGGGAAGCAGTAATCAACCCAGTATGACCTTGTGTCAAAATGAATCTATTTTGTGGGGTGGGGAGGGATTGGGGGAGGGGAGGGGTACTGGGAGGGAGGGGGCACCTCCTCGACCACTGTTTTGAAAATGAGTTAAAATTCAGTGCGACAATTTGTATCTGAACCAATTATGACCAGGGCCTAATTTCATAAAGCTGCTGGTGCTTTTAAGCACAAAAAGTAGCCAAGCATAAATTACCGACCCTTACCAGCCTTAGGTTAGGCTACCAGCCAAACTACCATGTACCAAGTACAATTTGTGACTGGTGTCCTGCTCATTTCTGCTTAGCAGAAAATCTTGAATCAATGTTTCCTGCTATCTCTATGAAATTTGGCCCTGTTGATACACTTTTCAAGCCAGTGTGGCTTAAAAATCAGGTTGGGTATGCACCTTTTTGACCCTGGTTTGAACCCTACCTTTAGACTGCAGCATGTTCCAAGTGGATTGGGTTTTAATTAAGTTTTCCGCCAATATTTAAAACTAAAATTGTATCAACAACTTTCTTCACAAATAGCACCAGGGTTATGGGTTAGCGCAATAAGGCATGTTTAACAATTTGATGCTCTTTATATTGGGCATGATGTAGCCCCCCTCCCCCCACAAACAAAATAGTGGTTCTGGGAACTTTGGGGGCCCTCTGCTCGGCTCCCATTTTGGAGTCATGGTACACACTAAGGCTGTATACATGATCATTAAAATACATAAAAAAATAGATCCCAACTGGTTTTCAAAATATATAAGTTTGTATGGAAGATATAAACTATTAAAACTATCTTTCAATGTCTATTGAACTATTTACACATATGAGGTCATATAATTAGTTTGAACCCGTACCCAGATGTGGTTTAAAAGCACTGTAAACTGTAAAAATCCAAAGGCAAACAGGGTTGGATTAGATAGGAGTTTCTGCAACTATGGAAATGGGCACTTTTCACCTGTAGTCACTTACCGCGCCAACAATACTCGACCGATTGTATTCGTACTCGACCGAACGAGGTGTCAAAATCACCATAATTTAATTCTCCATCTCCTGGTATTTTCTTTGTTAGAATACGAGTAACAATTTTAAAATTATAGGTGCTTTTCCAACAGCTGCGCTACTTTTGTTGCCGTCTTTAGAATAAAAGTACACAACTATATGAAATTTACATCAATGGCAGCTGCATTTAAACCAGGGGACGATTTCACAAAGGGCTGAATTCATCTCAAACTGTACATCAAGCAATTGCTATGCCAAATGTGAAGATATAATAGAAATCATTATGACAGCAACAAGCCTTTTCTATGCACATTTATAACACCCCTTGCAAGTATTCTGCCTGCTCATTGGTTTAGAGCGCGTCACATGACAAGTCTTAGTTTTGCTACACGACGGCCGTGTGATAGTGCGTTGGTTTGCCATGCGCTAGTCCGAAGACTAGCACACGGCGTGCAGTACCCAGACGTCTGTTGCGTGTACGAGGATGATAAATTAATAGTCTGTAACCATTTCGGATTGCACGACACTACATGCAGCACAGTAAAAGTGTTTGCAATCTGTATTCGCGTCGTCCGTGGATTGTAGCATTCAGGTCTGTAACTTAATAATAATAGTACAGTATTCAGAAATATTTGGGGTGTTATAAAACAAATATTGACTGCTTTTACTCGTGCATTGGTTAAAAACTATGACTCCCTTGGTGATCCCTGTAGCGTTCTATTTTCCCTCGGCTTCGCCTCGGGAAAATAGAACGCTCCGGGGATCACCTCGGGAGTCATAGTTTTAACCATAGTACTCGAAGCAGTCAACATTTGTACAATAGTCTCTTGTCAAGCTACTTCCCTATACCTTTGAGGTTACTTCAAGCAAGAGATGAATCACAAACTAAAAATATATAGTCTCTTGTCAAGCTGCTTCCCTATACCTTTGAGGTTACTTCAAGCAATAGATGAATCACAAACTAGAAGTATATAGTCTCTTGTCAAGCTACTTCCCTGTACCTTTGAGGTTACTTCAAGCAATAGATGAATCACAAACTAAAAATATATAGTCTCTTGTCAAGCTACTTCCCTATACCTTTGAGGTTACTTCAAGCAAGAGATGAATCACAAACTAAAAGCATATAGTCTCTTGTCAAGCTACTTCCCTGTACCTTTGAGGTTACTTCAAGCAATAGATGAATCACAAACTAAAAATAAATAGTCTCTTGTCAAGCTACTTCCCTATACCTTTGAGGTTACTTCAAGCAAGACATGAATCACAAACTGAAAGTATATAGTCTCTTGTCAAGCTACTTCCCTTTACCTTTGAGGTTACTTCAAGCAAGAGATGAATCACAAACTAAAAATCATACTTCAATTAAAGTCACCTGGAAGTGTTTTTTTTTCAAAATAAAGCTTTTGTCACTAATATATGTGTTTTGATGAGTGGAATGAGTGGTTACTTCAAGCAAGAGATGAATCACAAACTAAAAATATATAGTCTCTTGTCAAGCTGCTTCCCTATACCTTTGAGATTACTTCAAGCAATAGATGAATCACAAACTAGAAGTATATAGTCTCTTGTCAAGCTACTTCCCTGTACCTTTGAGGTTACTTCAAGCAATAGATGAATCACAAACTAAAAATATATAGTCTCTTGTCAAGCTACTTCCCTATACCTTTGAGGTTACTTCAAGCAAGAGATGAATCACAAACTAAAAGTATATAGTCTCTTGTCAAGCTACTTCCCTGTACCTTTGAGGTTACTTCAAGCAATAGATGAATCACAAACTAAAAATAAATAGTCTCTTGTCAAGCTACTTCCCTATACCTTTGAGGTTACTTCAAGCAAGACATGAATCACAAACTGAAAGTATATAGTCTCTTGTCAAGCTACTTCCCTTTACCTTTGAGGTTACTTCAAGCAAGAGATGAATCACAAACTAAAAATCATACTTCAATTAAAGTCACCTGGAAGTGGTTTTTTTTCAAAATAAAGCTTTTGTCACTAATATATGTGTTTTGATGAGTGGAATGTGAATAAACAGTTAACTAAGGTTTTAAACAATCAGTTCTTATGTTATTTACAAATTTAAGAGTAGACCCCGACCCGAGAGGGCGTTATTTGTGACGTCAATCGAGGCAGACTTTGCCTGTAATGCGTAGAGTAAACACAATTGCAAAATACATGTACGGACCAAGTCGTGAGTTTGTACGTTTGAACCAACAAAAATTTTTTGTTTTTTTCCGGCAATGCCGACCAGGTGTATTGCTGCTGAATGCAGAAAAACACTTTTTGAAATGTACCAACTCACGACTTGGACGTACATGTACTTTGCACGTGTGTTTACTATACGCATTGCAGGCAAAGTCTGCCTCGATTGACGTCACAAAAGGGGTAGGCGGAGTCAGCCCCACAAACAACTTTATATATTTTTTAAACATATAAATCGTGACAAACAATTACTAAAAAAATTGTTTTATTGTTCGTAAGCATATACTCTTATGTTTGAAAGAAAAAAAATTATATTTCCAGGTGACTTTAAGGTATGATAGAGGATTGGTTGAGGTAACAAAATAATCCCAAATATTGTTCAGCATTTAGGTTATGATCAAGCTTATAAGGGCTGGCATTAAAAGTAAAAAATCATCGTTAACCATTACATGGTGCTAAGAAAGGAGTAGATCTCATAATTCAAACATCATTGTCCCGCATACCTTGAAGAAAAATTGGGAAAACAGCTTAACCATTTCAGAGAGGTGGATATTCGCGCAATATGGAGCCACTATTATTATTATTATTATCATTCAAACTAACATGTGACAAGTACACTTTATGACTGGTATCCTGCTCATTAGTTCTGCAAATAATTTCTGCTAAAGTAGCTCCATGAAATTGGGTTCCAGTGTACATGTACATGGTTTGCAAATGCAGCATATTAAAGATAAAAAAGCCGTTTGGAAAAAAATCTCCAAACACGAAAAACAGATACTAATCTGGATCAACACAATTCAAGGCAGGTGTCTTCAAGACTTACTTGGTACTAAGTAATGATTTTTATCTTTGCTGGGATCAAGAGGTGCCTCTGGATGCTGCTGGGGCGGAGGTTGCATCTGCCCCTCAGGTGGAGGTTGAAATTGTCCCTGGGGTGGAGGTTGAAACTGCCCCTCGGGTGGAGGTTGAAACTGTCCCTGGGGTGGAGGTAGAAACTGTCCCTGGGGTGGAGGTTGAAACTGTCCCTGGGGTGGAGGTTGAAACTGTCCCTCGGGTGGAGGTTGTAACTGCCCCTCGGGTGGAGGTTGAAACTGCCCCTGGGGTGGAGGTTGAAACTGCCCCTGGGGTGGAGGTTGAAACTGCCCCTCGGGTGGAGGTTGAAACTGCCCCTCGGGTGGAGGTTGAAACTGCCCCTGGGGTGGAGGTTGAAACTGCCCCTGGGGTGGAGGATGAAACTGTCCCTGGGGTGGAGGTTGAAACTGCCCCTCAGTTGGAGGTTGAAACTGCCCCTCGGGTGGAGGTTGAAACTGCCCCTCGGGTGGAGGTTGAAACTGCCCCTCGGGTGGAGGTTGAAAGTGTCCCTGGGGCTGGTAGGTCTGGCCAGGCTGCACAGCAATCTGATCCGGGTAGGTCACAGAAGCTACAAATGAAATAATTCGAAACAGTAAATCAAAAGGAGCTCCTTCTATATGACATAAGACTGTCCAAAATGAACTGCACTGGCTCCCCGTTCACAAAATAAATGTTTATTATTGGTTTATTAAAAATGCAAACATGGTGACTAAAAGCCAAATTGTGTATGCATATACACAAAGAATAAAAATACTTTTAATACTACTCTCATTATACTGCAATTAAAAACAAAATGCATTAAAGCTATACATACACAAGGAGGCAGGTATAAAAAAAGGACAAAGAAGGCACCATTTGTATTTGTTGAGGTCAAATAAATAATAATAATAATAACAAAACCAAAATAAAAATTAAAAAAATGGCTTTTTAAAACTGAACCAATCGGTCAAATTAAAACTCCTCCTGATCATCTTGAAGGAAACATCTTGATTCTCTTTGGGGTTTTTGGTTGCATTATCCCTAGCGCTTTGCATCCTTTGGAAAAGGCGCTTTATAAATTCGGTTCTTCTTATTATTATATTATTATAAAGGCACAAATGTGAGGGTAGATTGGTTACAGAAAGCAGCACTTTTTAAAAAAACAAGGATTCGGACAAAAATCCTTTAGATCTGATGGGATCTATGGGACATAGCCCGACTCAAGGATTTACTGGCACAACATGAAATGTTATCCTTCTTTTGCATGCTAGATGTTATAAGATAAAATAAATAACAATCATTTTATTGACTGTAATGAACTGCTGATGTCTGCAATTAGCCCTTTTCATCTACTCTATTCCACGAGTGTGCCACCTAGGAAACAACGCCTAGAGGGGTCGTTCAGACACAGTACCAAAGTTGGTTTAACTCATGTGTCAACCCGATTGAGTTCAACTCTGTGTGTCTCAACGGTTCTACAGTTAGTTAGTCCGAATCGAGTTCAACCCACAAAAGATAAACCGTCCAGGGAGGGAGTTGATCTTAAGACCGTTTCGGGTTCATCTTTTGATACTGTGTGTATACAGAATAAAAAAAGACCACATCCGATTTAACAGCATCCCATTGACCCCGTAATCACTTAGGTAAACACACGGTGAACAATGAACAGGACAATAAACAGGATGTTAGAGTAACAGGGTCGTGTTTGATTTGACTTCTTAAAACCAAAGATAAACCATAATGTGGTTAAACTTAGTGCTGTCTGAACGCACAGGGAATTGTTTTTTACGTCTGCCCCGTTAAATGGGAATGCTCTAGGGGGAATAGCCACCCTGCTCTGGGAGAAGGGGTACAGAGAAAGAGATCCAGAGTGAAAGGGCTATAGGTTGGCCTACAGGATTAATTAAGTAACTTCATGCATGGACACTTACCACCAGAGTTGATGTACACACCCTGTGGGGGAGCTCCAACCACCATTTGTTGTGGGTAGGTTTGGTAAGTCACCTGTGACAAGGAAAAAAACAATAATTAGGGCTCAAGCAGGAAAAGGTTGACTAAAGTCACCATCGGGGCTCAAGCAGGGTTTAGTGCAGTTGACTAAAGTCAACATCGGGCTTAAGCATGGATATAGTGCACAGTCACTAAAGTCACCATTGGGGCTCAAGCAGGGTATAGTGCACAGTTTGACTAAAGTCACCATTGGGACTCAAGCAGGGTATAGTGCACAGTTGACTAAAGTCACCATTGGGGCTCAAGCAGGGTATAGTGCACAGTTTGACTAAAGTCACCATTGGGGCTCAAGCACGGTATAGTGAACAGTGGACTAACGTCACCATTTGGGCTCAAGCAGGGTATAGTGCACAGTTGACTAAAGCCACCTTCGGGGCTCATCAAGCAGGGTATAGTGCACAGTTGACTAAAGCCACCATTGGGGCTCAAGCAGGGTATAGTGAACAGTTGACTAACGTCACCATTTGGGCTCAAGCAGGGTATAGTGCACAGTTGACTAAAGCCACCTTCGGGGCTCATCAAGCAGGGTATAGTGCACAGTTGACTAAAGCCACCATTGGGGCTCAAGCAGGGTATAGTGAACAGTGGACTAACGTCACCATTTGGGCTCAAGCAGGGTATAGTGCACAGTTTGACTAAAGTCACCATTGGGACTCAAGCAGGGTATAGTGCACAGTTGACTAAAGTCACCATTGGGGCTCAAGCAGGGTATAGTGCACAGTTTGACTAAAGACACCATTGGGGCTCAAGCAGGGTATAGTGAACAGTGGACTAACGTCACCATTTGGGCTCAAGCAGGGTATAGTGCACAGTTGACTAAAGCCACCTTCGGGGCTCATCAAGCAGGGTATAGTGCACAGTGGACTAAAGTCACCATTGGGGCTCAAGCAGGGTATAACGCACAGTGGACTAAAGTCACCATTGGGGCTCAAGCAGGGTATAGTGCACAGTTGACTAAAGTCACCATTGGGACTCAAGCAGGGTATAGTGAACAGTTGACTAAAGTCACCATTGGGACTCAAGCAGGGTATAGTGCACAGTTGACTAAAGTCACCATTGGGGCTCAAGCAGGGTATAACGCACAGTGGACTAAAGTCACCATTGGGGCTCAAGCAGGGTATAGTGCACAGTTGACTAAAGTCACCATTGGGACTCAAGCGGGGTATAGTGCACAGTTGACCAAAGCCACCATTGGGGCTCAAGCAGGGTATAGTGCACAGTTGACTAAAGTCACCATTGGGGCTCAAGCAGGGTATAGTGGACAGTTGACTAAAGTCACCATTGGGGCTCAAGCAGGGTATAGTGCACAGTTGACTAAAGTCACCATTGGGACTCAAGCAGGGTATAGTGAACAGTTGACTAAAGTCACCATTGGGGCTCAAGCAGGGTATAGTGCACAGTTGACTAAAGCCACCATTGGGACTCAAGCAGGGTATAGTGAACAGTTGACTAAAGTCACCATTGGGACTCAAGCAGGGTATAGTGCACAGTTGACTAAAGTCACCATTGGGGCTCAAGCAGGGTATAGTGAAAAGTTGACTAAAGTTACCATTGGGGCTCAAGCAGGGTATAGTGCACAGTTGACTAAAGTTACCATTGGGACTCAAGCAGGGTATAGTGAACAGTTGACTAAAGCCACCATCGGGGCTCATCAAGCAGGATATAGTGCACAGTTGACTAAAGTCACCATTGGGGCTCAAGCAGGGTATAGTGAACAGTGGACTAACGTCACCATTTGGGCTCAAGCAGGGTATAGTGCACAGTTGACTAAAGCCACCTTCGGGGCTCATCAAGCAGGGTATAGTGCACATTGGACTAAAGTCACCATTGGGGCTCAAGCAGGGTATAACGCACAGTGGACTAAAGTCACCATTGGGGCTCAAGCAGGGTATAGTGCACAGTTGACTAAAGTCACCATTGGGACTCAAGCAGGGTATAGTGCACAGTTGACTAAAGCCACCATTGTGACTCAAGTAGGGTATAGTGCACAGTTGACTTAAGTCACCATTGGGGCTCAAGCAGGGTATAGTGCACAGTTTGACTAAAGTCACCATTGGGGCTCAAGCAGGATATAGTGCACAGTTGACTAAAGTCACCATTGGGGCTCAAGCAGGGTATAGTGCACAGTTGACTAAAGTCACCATTGGGGCTCCATCAGGGTATAGTGCACAGTTGACTAAAGTCACCATTGGGGCTCAAGCAGGGTATAGTGCACAGTTTGACTAAAGTCACCATTGGGGCTCAAGCAGGATATAGTGCACAGTTGACTAAAGTCACCATTGGGGCTCAAGCAGGGTATAGTGCACAGTTGACTAAAGCCACCATTGGGGCTCCATCAGGGTATAGTGCACAGTTGACTAAAGCTACCATTGTTGCTCAGGCAGGGTATGGTGCATAGTTGACTAAATCACCATTTGGGGCTAATGCAGGGTTTAGTGAACAGTTCATGCACTAAAAGTCACCATATAGGTACATTAGCAGTGTAGTTCAGTATTGACTTAAGTTACCATTGAGGGCTAAAGCAAGTAAGTGAGTGATTCTTCCTACCCTGGGCTGAGGAAGAGTACTGGGGTTATATCTGGTATAGCTGAGACCACAACAAGATAAACTGGCTCCAGCAATAGAGATCACCAACTCTGCAATGGCGATCAGCACGATGCACACATCAACTCCAAACCGTGCACTCTGAAATAATAATAATAATAATAATAATAATAATAGTAACAGCGCGCATACTTGTCACTCACTGAAACTTAATAGGTGCTTTAACATACAGTGCTTTAAGGTAAATGTGGGACTACGTTTGAATTGTGAGACCTTCTCCTTTTACGTAGCACCATGTATTGGTTAACAAGGTTCTGTGGCACAATATGCTGCCAATCAAACCAGGAACACCGGGGTGAACCCCTTCTATTTTTGATAAGTGCACTGGGTTCTTTAACGTGCCTTACACAACACACGTAGGACCATCATGTTTAAGTGTCTTGCTTTAGGACACAGGTGTAATGACTCATGAACACACACTCTGCTGAACAGAAACACCAGAGTTTGAATCTGGTGCTGCCGTGACACTGAGATGTTTGCGCTATATAAGAAGCCACTATTAACTTACTGTAGATGTAACGCATGGATGGGAATAAAATTGAGCTCCAGGATAAGGATATGATGGACAGGATCTTCTGTCCACTGATGCAGCTATTCCAGCAATACCCCCAACACCAAGGGTTGCCAAAGCACTAAAGACGGACATCACGTTGTACCCAAGCACCTGTAGAAATAATAATAATAATAATAACGCATAGTAACAAGTGATGTCATTTCTGACAATATTGGTTATATAAGCATTTGGTTTGTCATGTATTTTTTTAAGCTGTGCACATTTCTAAATGAAGGTATTGGGGTTAGCTGATCATGATTAGAGACATTTCGCAAGCGTGTGGGTACAAATACAGATACGAGTATGACAACCGTATCCGTTCACGTCAGGTGCGTGTTGGATTTCGTTTCACAAAATATAGGTATGTGTCATTGTGTGCTCGCATTTCTTATCATTTTGCTTGCAAATGACTAACAACGTTCTATCTACATCAAGCATGATACTAGTAAAAGCAATTCACGTGTATGAGTCGAGCTCCTGCATCTGTTGCCAACGTGCAAAATACTATAGTCGCGGATACGCGTCACGTGAACACACATGTATGTGGATCCGTAGACTTGCAAAACTTCTCTATTATTGAACAGTTTAATACTATACTTAAAGTCACTCACCAATCCTATGGATCTTTTACCAGCGGCTGCAATGCCCAAGATTCCAGCAAGGGTGAACTGTTGAATGAAGAAAAACATGTCAATACAAACCATAAGAAATGGAGTTGTCTAGTGCATGTGGCACTCTACTCTGGAATATACTCTGGATGACTCTTTTAAAGGCAGTGGAAACTATTGGTAATTCTCGAGATAATTGTTGGCATAAACATTTACTTGAAAACAAGCAATGGAAAGCTGATGAAAAATATTGTGAGAAATGGCTCCCTCTGAAGTAACGTAGTTTCTGAGAAAGAAGTAATTTCTCACTAAAATATTTTAATTGAAGAAGAGACCTCATCAGCTGTGGTCTCCAATTAAAGGCAATCTGAAAGCACACAACTTGTGAGTAAAGGATATTTTTTGTTCCATTATTATCTGGCAACTTTGACGACCAATTGAGTTAAAATTTTCACAGGTTTGTTATTTTATGCATATGTTGAGATACACCAAGTGAGAAGACTGGTCTTTGACAATATTATTACCAAAGGTGTCCAGTGCCTTTAAATCATCACAAACTTTTTCTTCTGTCCGGCCATAGGCTGAGGAAAAAAGGCTAATGCTTCACTTCGGACCTAGATATTGCCTTTTAGAGTTCACTTTTGTTATCAGTTTTATAAAATGCAGGCTCGATTTTTACGCTGGACCACATGTCCGTGGCCAGTGATTTTAGCCCTGGCCCAGTAAAGTTAAACTCGTGACTGGTCAAGTCCAGTGGTCTTGTGAATTATTTCAAATAAAGACACTGGACACTATTGGTAATTGGCAAAGACTAGCCTTCACAGTTAGTGTATCACAGCATATGCACAAAATAACAACCTGTGACAATTCGAGCTCATCAATCGGTTGTCGAAGTTGCGAGATAATAATGAAAGAAAAAAACACCCTTGTCACACGAAGTTGTGTGCTTTCAGATGCTTGATTTCGAGACCTCAAATTCTAAATCTGAGGTCTCGAAATCAAATTCCTGGAAAATCTCTTCTTTCTCGAAAGCTACAGTACTTCAGAGAGACCGTTTCTCACAATGTTTTATACTATCAATCTCTCCCCATTACTTGTTAGCAAGAAAGGTTTTATGCTAATAATTATTTAGAGTAATTACCAGTCCAATAGTGTCCACTGCCTTTAAAGAACAATAAGTAAACTATTTTCAAATGTTGACCAAATCAAATAACCCATAAATTGATAAGATAAATCTTCTATTACATGTAGCCCTTGCTCAAATGAGAACAGTTCACATGCCAAACGTTGTAGCAAGTTATTTCCAAGGCCTGTACAAATTTTTGTTTTATCACTTCAATCAGTTCAATATTAAATCATTAAATAGTTCTTTCATTTTTCCTTCTAATGGCACTCCACTACTCTCTAAATGTAAAAGAATGAAAATTTCACTCTCTTACCCGAGTGGTGTCAGTTCCACTCTTTGGAGAGTGAAAGTCAAGCTTTGTCACTCTTTTTGAGTGAACATGGTGAAAGAAGAATTTCACTCTAAATCGAGATGAAAGCAGCTTTTCATTCAAAAAAGAGTGTTCCACCATATTGCTCTTTGCAAGAGTGGTATGGCGGACAAAACAAGTGTTTTTGTTCACTCTTATACATTATAGGCAGTGGACACTATTGGTAATTACTCAAACTACCTATTATTAGCATAAAACCTTAATTGATGACGAGTAATGGGGAGAGGCTGATGGTATAAAACATTGTGAGAAACGGCTCCCGAACACTCGAACAATCTACTTCGTGGTAGTAGAATAAGAAAGACAATTCTCTAAGAACAAACTCTACCAGGCAAGTAGATACACGCATAATGTGTTACTGCAAACCATAGTAAAACTATATTTAGATTAAACTTCCTTTGACAAAGATGTGTACTATAAGTAAAAGTGTGCAGATAAAAGTTACTATTTGCATTGACTTTTTAACTGCTTTTAAAAACATAAATAATACAAAAGAGGCACTATGTTGTGAATTGTTCAGGGAATTTACTTTGGTATCATCAGAAAGCTTGTTTAATAAGCTTTTAATTGGTACCAGCTAAAAATTAAGGCGATGTTGTGTTTGAAAGAAGCGCTGTTTTCAAGGAATAAAATTGTGATTTGAAGTGCCGCGTTCACACAGATAAAGACACTGGACACAATTGGTAATTTGCAAAGACCAGTGTTTCTCAACATATGCATAAAATAACAAACCTGTGAACATTTCAGTTCAATTTGTCATCTAAGTTGCAAGATAATTAATGAAAGAAAAACCACCCTTGTCACACAAAGTTGTGTGCTTTCAGATGCTTGATTTCGAGACCTCAAAATCTCTTCTTTCTCGAAACTTTGTCACTTCAGAGGGAGCCGTTTCTCACAATGTTTCATACTATCAACAGCTCCCCATTACTCGTTACCAAGTAAGAAATTTTTGCTAATAATTATTTTGAGTAAATATCAATAGTGTCCACTGTCTTTAACGGCACATACATGGTTCACAGTGAGCAAACGCTCAGAGGTTTTTCGAATGGGGCCTAAGAACGTCCAACTAATGTTTCTTGTAGGTACTTACACAGATGCCACTCCCAACAGGAATCCCATAGAGGTGCAAGTAAGATTTCATAAGAATAGCGGCTGTGCCAAACGCCACTGCCAATACTCCCAAGATGGTCTGCAGGTAACCTGTAACTCGAAGGCCCCTCCAGCACCAGTTACCTCGCTTGTTCCCGCCTGGAACCCCAGCACTCGTGGCAGGTTGCAATGTCACCTGTTCATGAATGAAAAGATCACATTGAATGAAATTTATAATAACAAAACTAATAACAGTGGCTTCTTAATAATAATTAAAATAATAATTATAATAATAATAATAATAGCAAAACTTATGAGCACATTCACCAAAAGAGTGCCCAATTAGGCGCCTGCAATAATACAATACAATCACTTACAAAACACTTTGTAAATATGGAAAATGATTATCATTCTACATTGAACGTAGAAAGAGATGCAAAATGAGTAATAAGCTGAGACTTAAAAGGTCTTTGAAAAGGCAGTAGGAACAAACTCCACAAATGAGGAGCAGCTCTAGCATTTGCCCTGTGTTCCCCCCCCCCCCACTTCATAGACCGCGTTCCCATTGGATCCACAATTGCAACGCGCACAAGAAAAATCGCGGTCGCGTTCCCACTTGAGTATGATTGCGCATTGATCCCCTTTTTTGGGTTCAAAAGAACACTGTTTTGCTAGCCAATTGCGGGGTCTGATCGCCCTTTGCATTCCCACTAGACTTTTGATCGCCCATTAATCCACAAGGGCCATCAGATCCCGCTTTAATCCTACTCCTGAGGAGGATAAAAAATGCGCGGTCAGATCCTGATCGCCCTCGCATTCCCACTGGAGCTTATTTCTCTTTGCACACCCTTTGATCGCCCTTTTGGGGTCTTGATCGCCCTTTTCTTGAATTGGGAGATCAATGCGGGGGTTTTATAGGCCTAGCACTCACATCAATCAAGGTGCTTCAACATTAAGTATTTTCCTGCAAGATGTACATGTTCATGTATTGACCCATTTCACCTGACGTCATCATCAGAAAAATCTTGAATGCGCCATACTGGTGGGCAATTTCACTGTGCATTTTCATATATAACTCTATGCATTTGAGTATGCTGTGTGTTATGCAGTGAAGTGCGTCAGTTACTTACTAAGGTGCTGTAGATTTTGAGAAATGAGTAAAACAATGTCATGAAAATACCTTTGTAAAATGCTTAAAATAATTTTCATGACATTGTTTTACTCATTCCCCAAAAAATACAGCACGTCAGCACATAATATTTTCAGGGAAGCTTTCTACTATCATTATCTTCAAACTGTGTAGGTTTACTGTAAATCTGTGGACATTGTGTTTTTTGTCCTACAAAAAGTATATATACCCTAGTTAAAGCAAACCATTGTTTTGAATGAGTTAAAATGACAGAGTTTCTGCGTTTTTGATGTTTTAGGGGATGTTATGTGGCAAAACCTGGGAGAAGAAGTAAACGTATGCACGCTGGCTGTATCAGTTTTATGAACCGTGATTGTTTGAACTAAAACTCCTATATATAATGAAGACAAAACTAACCTGTGAATTCTTTTTTCTTCAAAAAGTTGCTCACATTTTTTGAGATAAAAAAATTAAGCGAGTATGCACCTCGCAAATAAGAATAACTCCCAACAGGAGTACAAAATCTGAGCAGTGACACTTCTCATCTTTAAATTTTGAGGCTTAAAAACTTATATATTTTACTACGTTGCTAAAAGTGTTTCTCAAAGTGCTATTAAACTATCGAAATCTGCTGTATGCTTCTAGCCAAAAGTTTATATTGCCACTATTGTTAAGAGTGATTACTAAATGTCTACCTTCCCTGTAAACAGTGTTAAAGGCACTGGAAACTAAAGGGAATTACTCAAAACAATTGTTAGTATATATAACTGACTTGTGGGAAGTAACAGAGAGCTGTTGATAGTATAACACATTGTGAGAAGTGACTCCTCTGAAGTAACATAGTTTTTGAGAAAGAGATATTTCTCACGAAATATGCATCTGCAAAAAGGGTGTTTTTTTTCCCTCAATATTCTCTTGCAACTTTGCTGACCAAAATTTTCACAAGTTTGTTATTTTATGCATATTGGGGTACACTAAGTGAGAAACTGGGCCCAATTTCATAGAGCTGCTAAGCACAAAAATTTGCTAAGCATGAAATTTCTTCCTTGATAAAAACAGGATAACAAGCCAAATATCCATGTGATTTTCAGGATAAGCAAACAACAGCTGAATACCAGTAACCAGCAATATGCAACAAATGGAAATTAAGTTGATAATCCTGTTTTTATGAAGGAAGAAATTTCATGCTGAGCAAATTTTGGTGCTTAGCAGCTCTATGAAATTGGGCCCTGGTCTTTGACAATAACCAAACATGTCCAGTGCCTTTATGGAAATACACTATAATGAGTCATACACATAATATAGATAATAAAATCATAATTATGCAGTATTTCTACCTCCATGATCATACAATGCAGACCACCAAATCGGTTTGTTCATTGTAATTGCAGTACACGTATGTGTGCCAACATGTACCATAGAATATACATGAGCTGACCTTAAAAAAATACACAAGGGGCAAACTGAAAAACCACTAGGTGGTGATTAAACACAGACGAGTGCATTTGTGAAGTCATGCATGCACAGAATCCTTTGAGAAATTTTGTATGAAAAACAGCGACTGGTGCAAACCTTTGTAGGTAACCTAAATGTCAATAGACCTGTATGAACCATGTCAAGCGTGGTAATTATTTGTGCAAAGTGAGTCACATGTGAAGTGTGTTCTTGGAAAACCATTTCACAGTCCCATGGAAATGTTGAGTCACATAGGAGACAAAAAAAATA
Source organism: Asterias amurensis (assembly GCF_032118995.1). Taxonomy (NCBI): domain Eukaryota; kingdom Metazoa; phylum Echinodermata; class Asteroidea; order Forcipulatida; family Asteriidae; genus Asterias; species Asterias amurensis. Next base: position 2,495,453 of record NC_092664.1, on the reverse strand, counting down.
GCCTTTCGGAGAATTTTACGATGTGCTCAATCCCTCCCTATTGTAATACTCTGCCTACACATTGTCATCATTTTCATGAAAAGAAGGGCATGTCAAAATAAGGGAATCAATGTGTGGTGAGGAGGTTTTCAACTAGTGGTTTAATCCCAACGAGGCCTGGTTCTGGATAATTTTACCGAGACGAAGTCGAGGTAAATTATCAAGAACCAGGCCTCGGCGGGTTTAAACCACTAGTTGAAAACCGATTCAACACACTTTGATTCCCATTCATAAATACCTTTTCGGTCAATAACATCAACACTTTTTGGTCAAAAAGTAAAATAAATGCAAAAATTATAATTGTTCAATGATTTCTTTCAACACAACACCCCTCCAGCTATGAAATGGTAAAGCCCTCCACCGCCCTTGGGTAAACAACTCCTTATAAGGGAATGCTGTGCGCGTCGCGCGCATCACGTGATGTGGCACAACTGTTTCAGCCGTTGCTCTTGACCAATAGGAATGAAGAAACTGTCTTAAAAGCACAGGTGCAAGTTCGCGTGTCACGCCCATGTTTCAACACTTTTTACTGGTCATAAACAAAGGTTTATACACACCCACTTCACGTGACGTGCTCTCCACCAATAGGAATAGCGAAACTGTCTGAGGTATTTATGAATGCATGATAAAACCATTTCTACATAGTAGATCTATGAAAGGAAGTTAAATTTTAAACTGAAAGTTCTCTGGCTTTATAAAAATTCTTGGAACTGCAGTCTAAACGGCCCAATTTTGTTTTCAAGGAGAACCTTTAATAAATAAAAAAAAATAAAAAAATATTGATTTTATGCAATTATTTGTCTTAAAGACACTGGACACTATTGGTAATTGTCAAAGACTAGTCTTCTTAGTTAATAATGGAAGAAAAAACACCCTAATCGAACGAAGTTGTGTGCTTTCAGATGCTTGATTTCGGCAACCTCAAAATATAATTCTGAGATTTTGAAATCAAATTCGTGGAAAATTACTTCTTTCTCAAATACAACATTACTTCAGAGGGAGCTGTTTCTCACAATGGCTTATACTACCAACAACATTCCATTACTCATTACAAAGTAAGGTTTTGTGCTAATAATTGTTTGTGGGCCTTGGACATTACTGTTTACCAAAAGTGTCCAATGGCTTTAAAGGCAGTGGACACTATTGGTAATTACTCAAAATAATTATTAGCATAAAACCTTTCATACAATATGTACAAGAACCTGATCATAACCAGTCTTTAATTTTTTCTTAAAGCCATTGGACACTATTGGTAATCACTCAAAATAATTATTGGCATAAAACCTTACTTGGTGACGAGTAATGGGGAGAGGTTGATGGTATAAAACATTGTGAGAAACGATTCCCTCTAAAGTGCCATAGTTTTCAAGAAAGAAAATAATTTTCCACGAATTTGATTTTGAGACTTCAGATTTAGAACTTGAGGTCTCAAAATCAACCATCTAAACGCACACAACTTTGTGTGGCAAGGGTGTTTTTTTTTCTTTCATTATTATCTCGCACGTTCGATCATGACCGATTGAGCTCAAATTATCACAGGTTTGTTATTTTATGCATGTGTTGAGAATCACCAACTGTGAAGGCTAGTCTTTGACAACTACCAATAGTGTCCACTGCCTTTAATACCTTTTCAGATTCAAATCTTTTTATTATTACACCCACATAATACTTCAAAGTAAAATGTTTCTCAAAATGCTTTACACTACCAACAGCTGATGTAGGCTTCTAACCGAGCCATTTTTTTTGAGAGTCATTACAGAACATTTAGTCCCTACCTTCCCTTTAAACCTCGTGAATAATAAAAAACAAAATCTAATTATTGCAACTGTAACAATTACATGAACTAAATTTTAAAGGCACTGGACACCTTTGGTCAGTGTCAAATACTAGTATATTCTCACTTGGTGCAGCCTAAATATATTTTAAATAACAAATCTGTGAAAACTTGGGCTCAATTGGTCATCGAAGCTGCAAGAGAATAATGAAGAAAAATACACACTTGTTGCACAAATATGTGTGCTGTCAGATGCCTAGGAAAGGCTTCATCAGGCCTGTCAGTCTTTAAATATTTGAGTGATAAATTACCTCTTTCTAAAAAAAAAACTATGTTACTTCAGAGGAGGCCATTTCTAAAAATTTTTTACACAATCGACAGCTCTCCATTGCTCGTTACCAAGTAAGTTTTTATGCTAACAATTATTTTGAGTAATTACTATAAGTGTCCACTGCCTTTAAGATTGTTAGTTGTTTTGCTTTTTACTTTTGATGATTTTGGAGGCTGTACTTACCACTGGATGCCGGTGTATGGTCGTTGTTTGCTGTTGGGGGTTGCCATGCTGGTAAGGTGGGGGTTGCTGTTGGGCAGGTTGCATTGTTACAGATCACACAAAACTCTAAAAGTTTAACCTGTTTTAAACAAAATAAACCATTACTAAATTTTTGCATCTAGCCACCACTTTCGAAGCGCTTTATTAGATTTTTAAACTGAAACTGAACTTTACTTCCCCTTTTTTAATATTCCTCATGAGGAAACACGCAAAATCGCAAAAATTTGACCTTAAAAAGGGAAATGCAAACTCACAAAGAAAGGAATTGAACCGGACGGAACCCAGAAAAGTTTCCGTATCCTGCCACCACTTTTTCGTTTGTCATGAAATTTAAATCAGTAGGTCATCTAAGCTCAAATGGGATATACGTAAGCTTTTTTGAGGTATGGCGGATGGGATAGGAGTTGTATGGTTTTGGTGTATACACAGAGTTTTACCCACCTTATAGTGTTGTAGCACTGTGTCCGCCAAATCTCAAAAAAGCTTATTCTATTTTGAAAATATGAGTGAAATAGGGGTGGCAGGATACAAAGAGTTTCCTCGGAACTCTCATGCACTCATGCCCAAAGGACAAGGAGTAGAGCGAGCAGCGCTGTCAAGACTACCACCCTGATTATTATGATTACAAGATATATGTAGCACTTGGTAAATACTCCCGGTCGACTACTCAGATCGTTCTGACAATCCCTTTGTTTCATACTTTGTCAAGATGGTCGGGTCATGTCATCCTGTTTCTTTACGTGTTTATGTCCCTTGTATTGTACTGTAAATTTGATGTATTTTTATCTTCTCCATTTTTGGAGGTTTTCAGGAAATAAATAAATAAAATAAAACAGTTCAGAGTATCCAAGCCTCCATGTATTGTATACATTCTCAATACTTGATACTCGAAACCAAGACCCCTGACCCTCCGGGCAGGTTGGTGTAGTGGTGTCTTGCCTTGTAGTAGTGTCAGTCTAAAATGTGTTGCATCAACAAGATTTTTCAACAGAATTGGTTCTTCATTCCAATATTCACTTAATGTTAGCTTTTTGTTTTATTTCCATTCATACCCATACAGTCAGTCAATAATAGTCATTTGCATATCGCAATGTATCAAATATTAATTATGTGGGTGAAATCCAGAAAAGGACTGACAGAATCAGTTTAAATAAATATCCTACATAATTTTGCCAAACAGTGATCCTGTCACTAGCTGGAAAAGTGTGTAAACCATTGAGAGAGACACTAATTCGCATAAAAAGGTTAACAGACGTCGATTTAGCCATGCTCCATGTACTTAACCATTATGACTATAAACAGTGCTGCCGCTACCCCCTACTTCAAGAGACTTCGTACATTTGCCACTTCATACTTCTACTTCTACATGATACTTGGCCATGTCCGTAAGTCAGGATATAACGCCAAAGGACACTTGTAACCTCGACACTTCGTACCTTTGCGAAGGTACGAAGTGAATTTGGAACGGAAATACTATGTAAATCGTGGCCCAGGTCGGACTCGGACTCTACAACCCTGCATTACTGACATCCTAGCTTTCCCACAAGGGCTAAAATTGTTTTATTTAAAAATTGACTTATTTAAAATTGAATTATTTAAGGGAACACGTTGCCTTGGATCGGTCGAGTTGGTCTTTGAAAAGCGCTTGTAATCGTTTGTTATAAAATGCATATTATGGTTCGAAAGATGTTTTAAAAGTTGAATACAATGATCCACAAACCAAACACGCCTTGTCTCCCTCGAAATTGCACGGTTTTTCCTTTACCTCGCCGACGAACACGGTCAGCCATTTATATGGGAGTCAAATTTGTGTGGATCATTGTATTCTACTTTTAAAGAGGGCGCTGTTCAAGATGGTGTAGTGTTTTTCTGAGCTGCCGATTTTGCTGGTTGAAAATTGCTGAAAAGAAGAGGAACTATTACGGTTTGTTGGGAGTAATTAAGGCCTTGCTTGTATTTGACCCCATACCTATCATTCACTATGAAGACAAATACCAAACAGAAGTCTGTATCTGAAAATGAGAGTGTAAAAAAATTACATGGGACCCGCGGAAAATCCAAAGATGGCGGTGTCCAGCCCACAACTGTAAACAACACGGCGGCAGGCGTAACATCCAAAGGTGCATCTAGTGCACAAACCACTGAATGCATGGTGTGTTCTAAAGAAGTATCAGACTGTGACAGGGCGATAAGTTGTCAGAAGTGCATGAAATGGATACACCAGGCATGTGCTAATATAAGCAACCAAGAATATTAAGTACTTGAGAAAGCGGGTCAGAACTTGATGTGGTTCTGTAACATGTGTACTGGACAGACAGGAACCTTTCGAGGCGTAACTTTAATAAGACCAACTACAACCAAATGAAGAATCATTTTAGAAGTATCGACTGGGAAGATGAGATGGAAGACTTAACATATGAAGAAGCATGGCAATTATTGAAAGACAACTACGATCAAGCAGTAAACGATAGCGTTCCACTTCAGAAAGATAAGAAGAAGTATAAACCTCAATGGTTGAAATCAAGCGTCAAGAAATCTATCAAGAAGAAATATGCACTGTACCAGAAATGCAGAAGGACTGAAAACTATCGTGACTATGTTGAGTACAAAAAGCAAAACAACAAGACAAGAAAGTTAGTGAGAAAGGCACAAGCTGAATTCGAGCATAAATTGATGAAACAGTTTAAGCAGAAACCCAAGGCATTTTACAGCTACATTAGGAACAAGCAAAAAGTTAGAGTGGGAGTATCACAACTCGAGAAACCGAATGGAGACTTAACTGATACAGACCAGGATGCAGCAGAAATTCTAAGTAAGTTCTTCCATTCTGTCTACACCAATGAACCGGATGGAGAAATGCCACAGATGGATCGGCAAGTTGGGATTAACTGCTTCCTAAGTGACATTGCTTTAACAGAGGATGAAGTAAAGAAGAGGCTCGACGCCTTAAACCCAGACAAATGCCCAGGACCTAACAACATTCACCCCCAGATACTAAAGGAGTGCAGCCAAGAACTAGCAAGGCCTTTCTTCCTGCTATTTAGGAAATCTCTTGAAAGCGGTGAACTACCGAGTGACTGGAAGATAGCAAGAGTAACCCCGATCTTCAAGAAGGGCTCTAAAACCAAGGCTGGCAATTATAGACCCGTTAGTCTCACCTGCATTCCCTGTAAGATTTTGGAAACTATAATACGTGAAAGAATGTTAGAGCACGCAAAGAATCAAAATATTTTTTAAGAGTGCCAGCATGGTTTTATGCATGGCAAGTCATGCCTTACCAATCTACTGGAGACTTTTGAAGACATCACGAACAGTCTGGACGAAGGCGAGGCTGTTGACATCATATTCCTGGATTACCAGAAGGCGTTTGATTCGGTTCCACATAAAAGGCTGTTAGAAAAACTACGAGCATATGGTTATGATGGAAAAGTTTCCAATTGGATCAAACCCTTCTTGACCGGGAGAACTCAAAAAGTGTCTGTAGGAGGAGCATCGTCAAACTCAACTGATGTAATGAGCGGCGTCCCCCAGGGGTCGGTACTGGGACCCATCTTATTCATTTTGTACGTCAACGACCTACCAGACCACGTGAAAAGTAACATCAAAATGTTTGCCGATGATACCAAATTATACAGCACTGTAAATAAAGTAGAAGATGCAGCAAAGATTCAGTGCGACTTAGACAACCTCCAGAAATGGTCAGAAAAATGGCTGCTCCGTTTTAATGCTGATAAATGCAAATCTATGCATATTGGATCAGGCAATCCACACTGCAACTATCACATGGGCGAGACAACCTTGGGCACAACTGACATAGAGAAAGACCTTGGAGTGTTTATATCCAATGACTTCAAGCAGAGCACACAATGTACGAAAGCTGCACTAAAGGGTGTGAACAGTCTTTGAGTCGTGAGAAGATCCTTTAAGTACATAGATGTCGACAGCTTTTCAATTCTGTACAAGACCTACATAAGGCCACATTTGGAGTATTGTGTTCAAGCCTGGAACCCTGGATTAAAGAAAGACAAGCTAGTTTTAGAAAAGGTACAGAGGAGAGCTACCAAGTTGGTGCCACAGTTGAAAAGCCTCCCTTACACAGAAAGGCTTCAAGCCCTGAACTTATACACACTAGAACAAAGACGACTAAGAGGTGACCTTATTGAAACATTTAAGCTGCTCAAGGGACTGGAGAAAGTCGACTGCAAGAAATTCTTAAATACAGCTAGAAACAGCAGTACGAGGGGCCACTCTCTTAAATTGTACAAGCCAACTCTCAACAAAAACATTGCGTGCAGAAGGAACTTCTTTTCACAGCGAGTAATTAACGATTGGAACATTCTCCCACACAAAGTAGTAAATGCCAAAACAGTGTCAACTTTCAAGAAAGAGCTCGATGCCTATTGGAAGGAATCAATGATAGGATATGGGGTCACAAAGGCATAAGCCTAAACAATTTCTCCCATCAATCGTAAGTAAGTAAGTAAAACATCTTTCCAACCACATGAAATTTATAACAAACGGTTATAAACGATTTGATAGACCAACTTATCCGATCCAAGTCAACGTGTTCCTTTAATGTTAGAACGACGACTCGAATCATAGTCAGGCTCGAGTGACGAGGTATCGTTTCAATTTTATCACATAATTGGAAGACAATCAAACCAAAGTAAACTTACCAAATTGCAACTTCAAATGTGTCAGGATCTCTTGTGTCTTTAGTCACCGGCTTCCAGAATGACATTCGGTTGTGTTTTCGTGTTAAAAAACCGACTAGCGGAGCTATAGTGACGAACAATGATTTGCGGAGAGATGTGTGTTCAGCAAGCGTGGCCATCCTGCTCTGGCAGGGACAACATTTTTGACAGCCAGCCAACGCCCTCTATTGCTGCAGGAAAGTTATTTAGTACTGCGGCTAACGATAATACAGTCACTTTCTCCTGCGTTGCTGAATATTTGACTCCACACCAGTCTTAGAGTCAATTATATGTCACGATTATCCACCAATAAAAATCAAGTGACAGAATTGTGCTCCCATAAAGCATAGCTTACACATCTTAAAAAATAGGAATCAACGTTATATGCTGCGCCGCCCACCAAATACTATGTACTTCGCTAATAATTATTCCAACATCAACTGAATGGTATGCCTTTACGTGTGCGGTAACCTACTATTATTGTTTTTAACACCCAGATCGACTTTTCATTTCCTTTGAAAACATCATTCGGTTTTAATGAAGCCCTGACTTTAATTATTTTACTGCATGAAAACTGTTATACGCCACACACGTAAACATTCTGATAACCGATTCCCTTCAAATGTAGTTTAAAGGAAAATTACAGATTTTTGTTTTCTTCTTTTGCGAACGAAACATTTACCGACTGTCGGCATTTAATGTAACCCACCATGTTCGAGTTCGATCGACCATCTGAGAATTTTTGTGTGTGTGAAAACCGAGCGATTAACTCCAAACGGGAAAATTGTTCTAACTATTTCAGTCAGAAGTATCTTCAAATGTTGTTTTCTACAATCATCATTTGTTAAGTTTTATGTAAATCTGTAATCTCCACCATTTCTTTTCTTACCAATTCTGTAATGTTCCTTTAAGAGAAAGGGGAATCAAGAGCATTTGTTTTTCTTCTGAGAAATGCTTCTCAGTCTTCCTTCGTGGACATAATATCCGCTGCAAAGTGTTGCCAATCTGAAAAACGCTACAACCCTTTCACATAATTTTGTTTTCACGAATAGTTTTATTGTAGAATCAAAATCTATATAAGATTAAAACAATCGGACTGATTCAAAAACAGAAGCTATGCTTTGCCCTTTCTAACCTTTTCCATTAATGTTTCAAACTGAAGTTTATACATGTTATAACTTCCTCCACAAAAATAAAGATTTTTTTTTCTTTTCTTTTTCTTTAAATTGTTATCTAATTAAATTTTGTACTCTGTATAATTATACATAAGCAAGTATGTAAAATTACAATTTCATAGCTACATAGGCCTACAATATTGTTAAAAGAATAAATCTGCAGTAATTCTTAGTTGTTTTAGTAGAGCGATGCTGTTGTGCACAATGTACTAAACATTAGCACATAAAAGTACGAATCAAGGTTTAAAAAAAAACATGCTTCTTTTTTACCACCTACAAAAAATGGCAATACTTTCAATTTCAGATATAACTTTTTGTTCTTGACAATTTCAAAAGCATTTCAGAGAGAAAACAAATTTTAAAATGGCTGCCAGATTCGGAGCTAAGAATCAATCTCAAGAAGGCACTGTGAAGATAACGTGAAATTGTTTTAAATTAACCCCATATTTGTATAAAAAATTATATACACACTAACAAGTTCACAATAAGACACTCATAGACATATCGACAAAACAAGATAAAGTCATGACAAAATTTCAGAATAGCAAAGGTCATTGGTTTGTATCCCGCTCAAGTATTATGCCTGTGATTTCTTTTACCGAGCTCGGGTAAGTACCTAGAATACAATGCATACACACACCGCTGTATATGGGTAAAAACCCAAATTAATAGTTGATATCCCCGATGCACCTATTATTATGGTCACTAGATTTGGTAGCCAAATTGAATTCCCACAATGCAAGTGGAATTGTCAGGTGATATTTTAAACTCACCTTTTTCTAGTATACTGAAGCTCATTCGTTCTACAGGACATAAAATAACAGTTTACAGTAACGCTAAAACTTGGGCACATGGTCAAAATGGTTTTGACGGAAAAAGCAAAGCTCTTATCCAGATTTGTTTAAAATCATATTTACTTTGTAAGCCATTGGACATTTTCGGTTAACAGTATTGTCCAAGGCCTACACTTCATGTATCACAACTTATATATAAAATAACAAACCTGTGAAAATTTAGGCTCAATTGATCAACGGAGTCAGGAGAAAAACCACGAAAACCCACCCTTGATTCCGCACATTTCGCCGTGTCATGACATGTGTTTAAAATAAATCCGTAATTCTCGATATCGAGAATTGATATTGTTTTAATGTTTTCTCAAAAAGTAAAGCATTTCATGGAATATTATTTCAAGAGAAGTCTTTCACCATTACGATTACGGATTAATTTTAAACACATGTCACGACGCGGTGAAACGTGTGGAAACAAGGGTGGGTTCTCCCGTTATTTTCTCCCGACTCCGATGACCAATTGAGCCTTAATTTTCACAGGTTTGTTATTTTGTGTATAAGTTGTGATACACGAAGTGTGAGCCTGAAGACAATACTGTTTACGGAAAGTGTCCAATGGCTTTAAAGTCTCTCTTTAGATTGTTAAATCTTAAAGGGACACATTGCCACCAAATTGGGTACTTTGGCCTCTTAAAAAAGTATTGTTATAAAATGAATTTGGTCAGAAAGATAACTTAATAATGGAATATAATAATCCACACAAATATACTAACTGTGTGGTTTTCTTTTTACTTGATGAACTAACACAGTTCGCCACTTTGTGTGGAGTCAGACATTTGGCTTTACAAAAAGCTGGCCAGTGTTACATGTAGTTCATGAAGTAAAAGAAAAACCACATACTTTCGCGGTATATTTGTGTTGATCATTATATTCCTCTTTCAAGACATCTTTCAAACCAATTCATTTCATAAGACCAAAAATTTGTATACAAAAAAGCGTTAAATCCACAGTGATGTGTCTCTTTAACTTCTAGTCAACCTAGTACTGAACATTATGTGCCTGAATAAAACCTAATGCAAGCTTTTGATATAAGATGTACATGTGATTCAATTATAGTACATTTCTTTGGATTAAAAAGGCTCTCTAAAACACTAACACTGCTACAAAAATAAAAGTTTCGAAATATACATATCACTATTTTCTTGATTAAACTGTAGTTTCTCATTTCACACTTTGGAAAAACTTAAAGTCACCTGGAAGTGGTATTTTTTCAAAATAAAGCTTTTGTCACTAATATTTGTGTTTTGATGAGTGGAATGTGAATAAACAGTTAACTAAGGTTTTAAAAAATCAGTTCCTATGTTATTTACAAATTTAAGAGTAGACCCCGACCCGAGAGGGCACTGTTCGTGACATCAATCGAGGCAGACTTTGCCTGTAATGCGTAGAGTAAACACAATTGCAAAGTACATGTACGGACCAAGTCTAGAGTTTGTACGTTTCAAAAAAAAAAATTTGGGTCTTTTTCCGGCAATGCCGACCATGTGTATTGCTGCTGAATGCAGAAAAACACTTTTTGAAATGTACCAACTCACGACTTGGACGTACATGTACTTTGCACGTGTGTTTACTATACGCATTGCAGGCAAAGTCTGCCTTGATTGACGTCACAAAAGGGGTAGGCGGAGTCAGCTCCCCAAACAACTTAATACATTTTTTAAACATATAAATCGTGACAAACAATTACTAAAAAAATTGTTTTATTGTTTGTAAGCATATACTCTTATGTTTGAAAGAAAAAAAATTATATTTCCAGGTGACTTTAAGTTAGTAATTAATAATGTTAAAAAGTTTACTTCTAAACACCAAATAAAAAACAAGTGAGAAAGATATTAGATTTCAGAAGAATTATGAACCACTTTAAAGGCAATAGACACTTTTGGTAATTTTGGTAACATATAATGCAAGAATAACCTGTGAAAATTTGGACTCAATTGGTCATGAAAGTTGTAAGAGCATGAATAATGAAAGAAAAAACACCCTTGTTGCACACACATTTGTTCAGGCCTGAAGTATTTTATTATTTGAGTGAAAAAAAAAACTAAGTTACTTCAGAGGGAACTGTTTCACACAATGTTTAGCACTACCAACAGCTTTCCATTGCTTGTTACCAAGTCCGTTTTTATGCTAACAATAGACCTTATGCATTGACGTCATCCAGCGGCCATCTTAGTGGAAAAACGGTGACGAAACAATCGAAATGCACGGTGCGTTTTGTACGCGCGGTGCACAGGATTGGCCAATGAACAACCTCCTTTTGACCTCTAGGTGAGGGCGCCCTACTGAAATGACGTCATGTGCATAAGGTCTATTATTAAGTAATACCCTGTAGTGTCCAGTGCATTTAAATAAAAAAATATGTTACAATACAAAATGCTTAAGAGAAAATTGAGTACTAAAGCAAGGTGCTTATTAGTAACTTGTGCAATCATACCCCCTTAGCTGCTAAGCGGACAGATTAGTTGGTAAGCTGCTGCTTCAGATCCTCCTTATTAGTAAGCGGTGCCTCTGGATGAACTTGCTCCTCCGCTTGGGATGGATACTGCCCTTGGGGTGGAGGTTGCATCTGTCCTTGAGGAGCATGTTGAATCTGGGGTTGAGGTTGTCCCTGGGGTGGAGGTTGCATCTGCCCCTGGGCTGGAGGTTGCATCTGCCCCTGGGGCAGAGGTTGCATCTGCCCCTGGGGTTGGGCTTGGTACATTTGAGCAGGCTGCACGGCGTACTGTGTCTGTGGTTGCTGCACGAAGTATTGCGCTTGAGGCTGCATGGCGTACTGGGATTGTGGTTGCATGACAAACTGGTTAGCTGCAATCAAAACAAAATATCAATGAGAATTTACAATTATTAATGAATGAATGAATGAATGAATGAATTAATTAATAACTGTTTTTATAACGCACCTTCTGCCATAACGCACCTTCTGCCAAAGGATACAAAGCACTACGTATTTACTGCAAGGTGATTGGGACGAAGTTTGAATTATGAGACCTAATCCTTAGCACCATGTAATGGTTTACAAGGTGCTTTTGCGCAATATGCTGCCAAAATCAAACCAGGAACACCAGGGCGAACCCCTTCTCTTTTCGAAAAGTGCACTTGGTTCTTTTGGTGAGTTACACAACACACGGTACCAACGGCTTAACGTCCCATTCATAGGACAAAGCAATGGTTTTAACACTTAAAAAGTGTCTTGATTAAGGACACAAGTGTCACGCCCGGGGGATTCGAAGCCACACTCTGCTGATCAGAAACACCAGAGCTTGAATTCGGTGCACTTAACCGCTCGGCCACGACACTTCCACAAGTAACACATTGGAGATAAAGATAATTAATTTAATAATCATAATACTAATAATAAAGGAAACTTATAATGCGCAATGTCTGTCACAGGTGACACTCCTGGCACAGGAACCCTTTCAAAACAGCTAGGAACTAATTAAACAAAAAAACACAAGGAGAAGCAGCTGAATAAAAGAGTAGTGACTTGTTCTTTAACATCCATTAAAAACCTTGCAGGATCGTTGTCGTGCGTTAAAGGCCCTCGCCTTCAGCTCGGGCCTTTATCACACAGCAACGACCCTGCCGGTTTTAAACGGATGTTAAAGACCTCGTCGCTACCCTTTATTTCCCTTTTTCTAGAATGTCATACTTACTGCCAGGGGGGTAGTACACACCCTGTGGGGGCACTCCAACAACCATCTGTTGACGATTGCCTTGGTAAGCAAACTGTTGTGAAAGCAAAAAAAAAAACATACTTTATCTATCAATGACAAGCTGACTGGTGTTGCTGGCCAGGCATGGTGTCACAAGTTTTTGCCCATGACATGAATCCCTAGTCACTGTGAATGAAGATGTATCTAATATAATTAGTCGTTAAGTGTTTGAGAACATAACGAAAATCACAGAGCAATGTTTCCAAAAGAGTCCCATAAACATGTTGTACATGCTCAAAATAATTTTTCGCTCCTGAGATGAACATTATTTTGGTGACATTGTTTTACTAAATTCCTAAAAACTACAGCACTTCATCAAGTATTATTTTAGGGAAGCTTTCTACCATGATTATCTGCAAACAGGTTCCATCGTCTGATAAGTTTCTTAGTACTTTTCATGAGGAAAAAATAGGTAACAAATATTGCTATTTTTGTGATTTTTTTTTATTAATTTCTCAAAAACTACAACACCTCAGCAAGTAATATTTTTACCTGTTTAAGGGAAGCTTTCTACCATCATTATCTTCAAACTGTGTCAGTTTATTGTAAGTCAGTGGACACTGTGTTTTGTGTCCAACAAAAAATACCCAAACCCTTTAAGGTATAACGCTGTACAATGTAGGAGTAAAATCAAAATGACATTCTGTACCTCTGATGCAATGACTATAAGCAACTCAACAGCATGGCGGGGGTTTAAAAACAGTGGACACTATTGGTAATTGTCAAAGACCAGTCTTCCCACTTGGTGTATCTCAACAAATGCAGAAAATAACAAACCTGTGAAAACTTGAACTCAATTGGTCGTCCAAGTTGCGAGAGAGCAAAGAAAGAAAAAACACCCTTGTCACACGAGGTTATGTGCTTTCCGATGCATGATTTCGAGACCTCAAGTTCTAAATCTGAGAACTCGATATCAAATTCGTGGAAAATTACTTCCTTCTCGAAAGTTACTTTACTTCAGAGGAGCCATTTCTCACAATGTTTTATACTATCAACCTCTCCCCATTACTCGTTACCAAGTACGGTTTTATGATAATAATTATTTTGAGTAATTACCAATTGTGCCTTTAAATGGAAAAAAAAAGCAAATACCACAGTTCGAGGAGTGCTGTTTCTGCTGACGGAGAGGCTAACACAGGTTAAGCTGGATCCAATTACAGCAATCACAAACTCTGTAAGGCCAATCAGCACGAGGCAGACATCAATACCGATACGAAGACCCTTTAATGAGTTTAGAAGTCAACATCATTAGTAAGAATGATAATTATTTAGAATATTTCTGTGACGTCACTCTATACACATCGCCAACTTAACACATAACCAACTTAATGTTCCGATCTATGCACAACAAAAACTGTACACGCGGTGAGATGCGGAAATCAGAGAAACAGAGCGTCCACTAACGTTCGTTCATTAAAAGCGTGTACAGTTTTTGCCGAGCATAGATCGGAACGTTGGTTGTGTGTAACCGCTCAACACCAATGGTCTTGGAACCAAGACTACTGCTGCCGGTTGCAGGGATACACAAATCACCACACGCAGCGCTGAGTCCATATAGATCGGAACGTTGGTTGTGTGTGACCGCTCAACACCAATGGTCTGGGAACCAAGACTACTGCTGCCAGTTGCAGGGGTACATAATGCACCAAACGCAGCGCTGAGTCCATCGACCCTTGTGACCTGCACACACAGCTGAAGCTCCGCCCCACTCAGATTCAAATTCTCAACCTGGGACACTTTTTACTCTTTCGCTCGGGATCTGGTATGTTTTTTTTCCTTTTTTTTCAAGTTATTTTCTCAATGGTGTTTTGCGTGATATGGAAGGACTCATTAGACATTGAGGATCAAGTTTGTGTTCCCTAGAATTTGCGTCATGATCTTCAAAAGTGGTAAAAATTGAGCAAATTTGCCGACTAGCTGTCGAAATTGTACATGTTTAACCATTTCGCCCTGCACAGGTTCAGATGCTTCATAACCCTCCGGCTCCGCTGACGGCAGGAGGGTTACGTTATCGCAACTATGCTTTTAGATGGTTGATTTCAAGACATTCAAAATCTGAGGTATCGAAATCAAATTCATGGAAAAATTCTCGAAAACTATGTCACTTTAGAGGGAGCCGTTTCTCAACATGGTTGTTATACTACCAACCTCTCCCCATTACGCATCACAAAGTAATGTTTTATGCTATTCATTATTTTGAGTAATTACCAATAGTGTCCAATGCGTTCAAGCATGTGCAATAAACAATGTGGTAAGCTTGGGTGATATCGCGATTAATTAAATTTGACATCATCAGTCTTCAAACTCCAAGTGAAAGTTGTAGAAGAGACAGTCATAGCATAAGAGAGGTGTTCTAATGACCTATTCTTCTGGTTTTAAATCTATGGGGTGCAACATGTCTCAGCTGGCAAATACATCGCGATATTTAATCGATATAGCGATATATCGCGATTATCGCGATATATCGCGATATATCGATATTTTGATTAAAACCAATTCCATCCGATATCGAAATCGTTTCCAAATTAATATCACGATATTCGATAATATCGTGATATCGCCCAAGCTTACAATGTAACAGCACTATGGACTTGAGCCCTAGGTTATACTTACCGAAGAGGTAGAACATCGAGCGTTAGCATATGGGCGATATCCAAAGCGACTGTCAGGGCAGAGCCAGAGCTCCGGTTCAATAGACCCAGCAGCTACCCCTAAAACTGCTACAGCTACCACACTACTTATGATAGACATCACCATGTATCCAACAATCTGTGGATAAAATACTTCAGTTCAGTTCTATAAATAAGGGAATAAAAGGGTAGCAACAAGTTCTTAAAGGGTCTATGTAACTTTTGTAGGTCAAAAAACTCAATGTCCACAGATTTACACTTAACTTACACAGTTTGAAGATTATGATAGTGGAAAGCTTCCCTTCAAATTTTACTTACTGAGGTGCTGTAGTTTTGGGGAAATGAGTAAAACAATGTCATGAAAACTATTTTAATCATTTACAAACAGATTTATCTTCAAACCCTGTAAGTTAATGTAAATCTATGGACATTTTGAAAAGGTACTCAAATCCTTAAAACTGTTGTTTAGGTCACTCAACATTAAAATGTTTGGACTTGGATAAGCTTGGGCGATATCAAGATATTATCGAATATCGCGATATTAATTTGGAAACGCTTGTGATATCGGATCGATTTGGTTTCAATTGAAATATCGTATATCGCGATATATTGCGATATATCGCGATATCGATAAAATATCGCAATATCACGATGTATTTCCTAGCTGATGATGTCAAATCTAATTAATCGCGATTATATCGAATATCGCGATATATTGACGGCGATATATCGTGAATAGAATAAATCGATATCGCCCAAGCTTAGACTTGGATAAGATTTGTCTGACTGGCCCATTGATAAGCAATTGTTATTTGAGCCTACAGTCCTCAACCTGTAAATTTTGTAAGAGAATTTTTGGAGGTCAGGGTGTGAAATGTATATATTGACCCATTTCACAATGCGCAGCGCACTTGCGCGCATGCCTCCTGTAGGCCATTTTGGGTGTCAAAACTTGCGAGTCTGCGAGTCTACTTATTCTGCCTTTTTGGGGAGTCCACTCCTTCTGCACTATTTCACAGATATAATGGCTGACAGGAGACGCACATGTACAAGTGTATCTGTGCTCAATCTGCGCTGCGCATTGCACTTAAAGTTCTGTGGCTGCAACTTACCAAACCGGTTCTCTGTTTAAGTCCAGCTGCAATGCCCAGGATACCAGTTAGGACGAAGAACTGTTCAAAGAAATTATAAAAAAAGAAAACCCAAACATTAACATATATTTGAGGCACTTCCATCTGTTAAAGGGTGTGGGTACTTCTAAAGAATGTCCATAGATTTACATTAAACTTACAGGGTTTGAAGATAATGATAGTAGAAAGCTTCCCTTCAAATCTTACTTATTCAGGTGCTGTAGTTTTCGAGAAATGAGTAAAACAATGTCATGAAAATACGTTTGTAAATGCTTAAAATAATTTTGGTCTCATGAGATTAAAATTATTTTCATGACATTGTTTTACTCATTTCCCAAAAATTACAGCACCTCAGCATGTAATATTTCCAGGGAAGCTTTCTACTATCATTATCTTCAAACTGTGTAAGTTTAATGTAAATCGGTGGACCTTGTGTTTTTTGTCCTACAAAAAGTTTAGTACATTGTCACAACGAGTATAAGACTAGAATTATCTTGAGTTAACTTAGGACTAGCCATACGTTTTTTTTAAATACTGTCCACTGTCTTTAAGGACAGTGGACACTATTGGTAATTGTCAAAGACCAGTCTTCTCACTTGGTGTATCTCACTATATACATAAAATAACCAACCTGTGAAAATTTGAGCTCAATCGGTCGTCGAAGTTGCGAGATAATAATGAAAGAAAAAACGCCCTTGTCTCCTGAAGTTGTGTGCTTTCAATGCTTGATTTCGAGACCTCAAATTCTAAACTTGAGGTCTCAAAATAAAATTCGTGGAAAATTACTTCTTTCTCGAAAACTACGCCACTTCAGAGGGAGCCGTTTCTCACAATGTTTTATACCATCAACCTCTCCCCATTACTCGTTACCAAGAAAGGTTTTTTGCTAATAATTATTTTGAGTAATTACCAATAGTGTCCACTGCCTTTAATAATAATAACTGGATTTATATACATGTGTAGCACCAAATTAACACAGGATAAAAGGGGCTTAAGAAGACAAGAAGACCATAGTGATGGTGACAACCAGCTACAGATTTGAGAACAGGGTGTCCTGAGACCATTTTTGTAAGACATAGAAGTCTGAGGGTTTTTGATGGGGACAGGAAGACCGTTCCATAGGCGAGAGGCAGCAGTGGAAAACGCTCTCTCACCAGCAAGTTTGCGTGAGTCGTCACCACACAAGGGAGATGGCATCATAGCTTTGAAGGGAGTATGGGCAGTCAGTGAAGACAGATTACTTGGAGAACAGGCGAGTCTTGAGAAGTTCTTTTGAAGGAGAGATTAGTCTGAGCTTTTTCAATTGGGACAGGAAGACTGTTCCATAGGCGAGAGGCAGCAGTGGAACAAGCTCTCTCACCAGCTAGTTTGCATGACTTGTTCACCACATACATCACACACATACACTGTAACATGTCATAGCTTCGAAAGGAGTATGGGCAGTCATGGATCTCAAAAATTGAAGAGAGAGTTGGTCAAACAACAAATACTTACACAGACGCCAGACCAAATGGGGGTTCCAACCAGAAACAGGTATGTCCTGACGATGATGGAGATTATGCCAAACAGCACAGCTAAGCAACCCAGGATGACCTGTATGTAGCCAGTGACTCTCAAACCCTTCCAGCACCACTTCTTACTGCTACTCTGGGTATTTGGTGTACATTGGCGCATAGCGACCTGAAAATCAAATACATCATGGGACATTTACTAATAATCTTGTCGGATTGTGTGAAAGCATTAACATTTTTAAATACAATAGACACTATTGGTAATTGTCAAAGACCAGTCTTCTCACTTGCTGCATCTCAACATACATGTATGCATTAAAAAAAAAAACTATGAAAATTTGAGCTCGCTTGGTCGTCGGAGTTGCAAGATAACTATGCAAGAAAAAAACACCCTTGTCGCACGAACTTGTGTGCTTTCGTTTCAGATGCTTGATTTTGGGACCTCAAATTCTAAACTTGAGGTCTCAAAATCAAATTCATGAAAAGTTACTTCTTTCTCAAAAACTATGTCACATCAGAGGTAGCCGTTTCGCCCAATGTTTTATACTATCAACCTCTCCCCATTACGTGTTACCAAGTGAGGTTTTATGCTGATAATTATTTTATAGTGTCCACTGCCTGTATTATAATAATTAAAACTCGAAGTGTAGTGGCCGAGCGTTTAAGAGCATCAAATTCAAACTCTGGTGTTTCTGATCAGCTCCCTCTGGGCGCGATTTCACAAAGAGCTAAGATTGATCGTACATGCAAATCCATCGTACGTGTAGTTGCCTAGCAGAGAGTGATGTCACAATACAAAGCACTGTGGTAATTAAGCTTGGGCGGTTCCTTCGGTTACCCGGTTCCAAATTGAAAACCGGACCGGCGGTTCCACTCTTCTGTGGAACCGGGTACCAGCTTTTGTCGGTTCGGATTTTAAAAGACCGGGTCCCAATTATAAAAGACTCTGTGGAGCCGATCCTGCGACGAACCGGCTCTAGAAATTGAGGCTTGATGTTGAAAGCGGTGACCGCAGATACAGTGTGCAAAGGCTTCAAGCCGACATGAGTATCAACTACAGTATCACATGTGGCTGCATACACAGTGCACAGCCCCCTCTAATGCATAGGCATCTACAACCGCCACCAAATCTCATGCATATACATGTACATGTACAGAGTCCAAAGTCCAAATAGACAGCACGTTGTGATTGGCTGCCAATATATCCATATTCATAAAAGCTTGCCCCATGCACAAAACACACAGTACTGTATGCATGTACAGGCATGTACACTTGTATGTACAGAGACGACACACTGCATACACTACGGATATACTGCATTATAACACCCCTTGCAAAGATTCTGCCTGCTCATTGGTTTAGAGCGCGTCACATGACATGTCTTAGTTTTGCTACACGACGGCCGTCGGTTTGCCATGCGCTAGTCCGAAGACTAGCACATGGCGCCGTGCGCTAGTCCGACAGACTAGCACACGGCGTGCAGTACCCAGACGTCCGTTGCGTGTACGAGGATGATAAATTAATAGTCTGTAACCATTTCGGATTGCACGACACGACATTCAACACATTCAGCAAAAGTGTTTGCAATCTGTATTCGCGTCGTCCGTGGATTGTAGCATTCAGGTCTGTAACTTAATAATAATAGTACAGTATTTAGAAATGTTTAGGGTGTTATAAAACAAATATTGACTGCTTTTACTCGTGCAATGGTTAAAAACTATGACTCCCTCGGTGATCCCCGGAACGTGCTATTTTCCCTCGGCTTCGCCTCGGGAAAATAGAACGCTCCGGGGATCACCTCGGGAGTCATAGTTTTAACAATAGCACTCGAAGCAGTCAATATTTGTATACTACGAACGTACTGCACTACGGACGTACTGCACTACGGACGTACTGCACTACGGACGTACTGCACTACGGCCGCATACTGCACTACAGACGTACTGCACTACGGACGTACTGCTACACAACGGACATACTACTGCCGGCCAAATCAAAGACTTGTTTAAATGCAGGGAGAATAGGTGCTCGGTGGCGCGATGTCTGATTGACTTGGGGTGGGTATTCTGGTATTTTCGTTAAAAATAGATCGGCTCCAATTGTGTGTGTGTGAGCTCGGGACCGATGTCTGATTAACTTGGTTATTTTCAGTTAAAATAGATCGGCTCTATTGTGTGTGTGTGAGCTCGGGACGGGCGGCTTATGTTTTATATTGAATTGGAACCGGGTATGTCTCAGAACCGAGCTTTTTTTCGGAACCGGAACCGAGCCCCAAATTTCTGGAACCGCCCAAGCTTAGTGGTAATAATGATAACTCATCCTCAGATAAATCTTAGTGCTTTGTGAAATCGACTCCAGTACCGTTAACACTAAAGTGCTCAAATAACTGAGAGCCGACGTAAATCTCTTTTTAGATTCCCTTTAGATTTTGTGATGAGCACTTTAACTGTCTATGAGCAAGAGCAATTAAAGGAATTGGGTACTTTTTCAAAATGTCCATAGATTTACGTTAAACTTACAGGGTTTGAAGATAATTATAGTGGAAAGCTTCCCTTCAAATCTTACTTACTGAGCTGCTGTAGTTTTTGAGAAATGAGTAAAAAAACAATTCATGAAAATACGTTTGTAAATGGTTAAAATAATTTTCGTCACAGGAGACGAAAAGTATTTTACATGTACTTGTATTACATTGTTTTACTCATTTCCCCAAAACTACAGCACCTCAGCACTTAGTATTTTCAGGGCAGGTTTCTACTATCATTATCTTCAAACTGTGTACGTTAAGTGTAAATCTGTGGACATTCTGTTTTTTGTCCTACAAAAGTTACATTGACCCTTTCAACACTGTATGACATTAATGGTAAAGAAAACACTGTGTGTTTTTGTACACGGTGTCCAATGCAAACATACCAAAAAAATTGCCGCAGTTCTGCTTTTACAGTTTTATGTAGTCTTGGTTCCAAGACCATTGGTGTTGCGCGGTCACACACAACCAACGTTCCGATTATGCACGGCAAAAACTGTCCACGCTTGTTATGAACGAACGCTAGCGGGCGCTCTGTTTCTCTGATTTACGGATCTCACCATGTCCTGCGCTCACCATGGTCTTGGATATTTGCAAATTGAAGGCGTGGCCAGACTATGTAAATTACTTTTAATGTATGCAATATTCATATCACGTGACGAATTGAAGATGACTATTCAAACTAGATCGAGTCAAAGGTCAATATGATCGGCGGTCTATTTTTAACAATCTTTGCTCAAAGATTGATTCCGTGGTCATTATAGGCCTATTAAAAGGAAAACAGTGAAATTTTAAGTATAGGTACCTATTCAGATTATGGATACGTGACGATTTGAAATCGTAAATAATGGTCAAAAATCGAACGTAAAATTAGCATTCAGAGAGTCCGTGTATCGGACGCTGTATGGCCCCACGGCGTGGAGCAATCGGAACGTGAAATAAGCCTTGTGGAATATCACGTACCGCCCATGCCGTGTCTCGTTGGGGTTGGAGGTGGTAAATCCCAGGCGCTATGAACTCCCAGCTTGCGGGTGTCGAATCCGTTGTTTCTTACGATCGCAACGTTCCAATGTGCTCCATTTTAATTCATGGCCCCTAATTTCTTTTTGTTATGAGTTTTCAGGTAATTTTGATGATGTCAAAACGTAGGAATATCGCATTGTGTTATATTGACAGTGTTATTGTGTGAGTAGCTTAAAAAAATTATGAGAATTTTTTATAAAAGGTTTAAATAAAAATAATGCTTAAACAAAATTCCCTCAAAGCATAATTTTGTCAAACAAAGTATTATTTTTTAATTCTGTGAATGAAGAGTTATTTTTGAGGTAATGATTAAACTGGGTAACTAGTGGAATTTAATGACCCGACTATTCGCCTCAAATAACTGGGAGTTGAATAGCAGTAGTCGCCGCTGGACAAGCAATCAAAATTCGAAATTTCTCATGAGTTATTCCAAAAGATATTACGACTACATTCCAAAAATTGTTATGTGGTTACGTTCCACGCTACGCAGCTACTCGGCTACATTTACGTTCCAAGATACGCTTAGGTCTACGTTCCTTCAAGTTACACTATAATATCAAAAGGTATGTTTTCAAGCCCGAGTCAAGCTACGCCTACGTTCAAAGATACGCAGCTGCGTTTATGTTCCAAGATGCTACGCTTCAGTCCAAGATATGCTTACGTTCCAAAAGATGTCAACGTTCCAAGCTACACAGCTACTCAGCTGCGCTTACAGATCTGCTTACGTTCCTTCAAGTTACGCTATAATATCAAAAGGTATCCCATGTCAAGTTACGCTTACGTTCCAAGATACGCAGCTACGAATTACGTTCCAAGATATGCTTACGCTCCACCAAAAGACACTGTTACGTTCCAAGCCACGCAGCTACTCAGCTACGCTTATACACTCCAAGATACTATTAGGTTACGCTACAATATCAAAAAGTACGCTTTCAATCCCGAGTCAAGCTACGCTTACGTTCCAAGGTATGCAGCTACGGTTACGTTTCAAAATACGTTCTCACAAAGACGATTTTGAATCCCTCAAGATTTCCTTCCCCCAAGATTAAAAAACTTTCACTGTGAATAACACTACAGGGCCCACCAGTTAATATCTGTTTGGCAGAAAATACTGTACAAAATTTCTTTACTATCCAAAAATTTACTTGGGCACTACAAAATTTCGAATTTAATTAAAAATTGGCTGGCAACCAGTTTCTGCTAAGCAATACTATTTTGTGCTAACTATAAGCAAATTGTTTAGCCACTACAGGCTTCATCAGTGTGGGCCCTGGCACGTCGGGAGCATAACGCCACGATCGCATTTCAAGCTGCATATCATGGCAATGCAGTAGTCTGGATCTGGACATTATACATAGAAATGTTTGTGCTGGTACCACAAACCTTTCTTTATCGTATTTCCACCATGTGTCAAAGTTTCAAACCCTACTGATCTGGACATTATTATACTCCGATAAAAACATATATACCCACACACAGAGTAAAGCAAAAGTCATGCTACGGAATTACTGCATGCATTGTACACTACATGCACAACACTGATGAATTATTCATGAGCCAACCGCAACGCAGCCTCTGATTGGCTCCACCGGAAAGTCGAGGGAGATTTGCCGAAAAACAATAAAAAAGTTAAGACCCGTCGTTGCAAATATTCAAGACCATGGTGAGATCTAAATCAGAGAAACAGAGCGCCCGCTAGCGTTCGTTCATAACAAGCGTGGACAGTTTTTGCCGTGCATAATCGGAACGTTGGTTGTGTGTGACCGCGCAACACCAATGGTCTTGGAACCAAGACTAAGTTTTATGAAAAAACAGGACCTTGAGCTGTGTGAGCTGACTGTGACTTGTTTGTCAGAGGTAGGTCAAACAGAAATACAATGTAAATATAAACTGCGGTGTGCAATGCAATTCTGTTGTTCTCAAACTGTTCAGTCATGCTTGGAAATCATTGCAACATCTAGTTAAATGTACATATATATGTACAAAGTCCATGAAAAACTGACAGTTCTTTATTTACAATGTACGTTATACATGTAGGCCTATTTTTTGCAGTGTGCAGGGCTTAAATTTGGTGGGAGAAGATGCACCTTATTTTCTATACACGATGTGTTTCTGATATCAGTGGGGTTCGTTGTGATGAACACTGTGAAACCTTCCACTTTACTATCTCTCTAGGCCTACTTCTTTTGTCCATGATAGTGTATTTAACTTAAATGCAGTGGACACTATTGGTAACATGTCAAAGACTAGTCTTCACAGTTGGTGTATCTCAACATGCATAAAATAACTAACCTGTGAAAATTTTAGCTCAATCAGTCATCGTATAGCATGTATAGTTGCGAGATAATATTGAAATAAAAAACACCCTTGTCACACGAAGTTGTGTGCGTTTAGATGGTTGATTTCGAGACCTCAAGTTCTAAATCTGAGGTCTCAAAATCAAATTCATGGAAAATTACTTCTTTCTCGAAAACTATGGCACTTCCGAGGGAGCCGTTTCTCACAATCTTTTACACCATCAACCTCTCCCATTACTCGTCACCAAGAAAGGTTTTATGCTAATAATTATTTTGAGTAATTACCAATAGTGTCCACTGCCTTTATACGGCACTGAACACTATTGGTAATTACTCAAAATATTTGTCAGCATAGCAATGAAGTGCTAATGATAGTGTAAAAACATTGTGGGAAATAGCTCCCTCTGAAGTATCATACTGTACATGTAGTTTATGAGAAAGAGGTTGTTCTCACTAAAATAATGAAAGACTTCAGGGCTAGAGTCTTTTTTTGGCATCTGAAAGCACATAAATTTGTGCAACAAGAATGTTTTTAACAATCTCTTGCAACTTCGATGACCAATTGAGTCAAAATTTTCACAGATTTAATATGCATTTGTTGGGATACACCAACAGATGCCACTACGGGTCTTTGACAAACCATGGTCAAACCAAAGGTATCAAGTGTACATCAATAACTAGTATTTTATTTTGTTTATGTAACCTCAGATCTTTCAGTAAAAGTTGATTTTCTTTCTCGTATCATTACAAGCATTTTAAATCTATTGTTTTATTAAAAAATATGTATACATTAACTACCTTGATTATTTCACATCTTTAAAATAACTAATAAATTTCTGTCAATTCCAAGCTTTAGGCCTATGTTATTATTATTTCTTTGAAATCTTTTTAAGTTAAATTTTATTTGTTTTGTCTTTTGGCCAGTCCCAGCGACCTTGTTACATTTATTACGACTCATCTTTTTCTCGAGTTGACTGTACAATGTATTATTGGCACTGATTACTTTAAAGTGTTTCCTGTTTTGGTTTTGAGTAGCACTGGCAGTCTTTCACTTTCGTAGTAGACTACAAGGACTTACTGGATATGAAGGCCAGGGTTGTAGTTGTAGCTAGACCAATTTTAGTGGTCTACATGTAGCTACAAAACTACAATGTTTTTCTAGGTCCACTAAGGGCGAGCGGATCAAACAATAGAGTCGTTTTTAAGTACGTGTATGTGCCATTATTGCTAAAGTGCAAGCTTCAAGCATGATGCCAGATTTCCAAACTGTTCATGATCTGGGGCAATGAAATAAATTGATTTCCATTTCGACTGTGTTCTTTCTCTGTGGCATCTGATTCTCCTTCATTAGCTGTGATCAATGCACACTGGACAACATTTTGAGGGGAAATCTGTGCTGGGCGATACAATATAAAATACATTTTTACAAGGACAAAAATAAAAGGTTTAGGGTCGCAGAATTTGCAGCGTAAATTTAGGGTAGGCCAGGGGCCAATTTCATAGAGCTGCTTAAGCAAAAAATTTGCTTTAAAAGCACAAAAATCGCTCGCTTATTTTACACATGTTACTGGCAAAATTTCATGCCATATACATTGCTTGTGACTGGTATTTAGATTTTGTTTACTTAGCATAACAATTGAGTGGAGTCTTGGCCGGTAACCTGATTTTACTAAGCAATGATTTTTTTTGCTTTTAAAAGCAAAACTTTGTGCTTAAGCAGCTCTATGAAATTGGGCCCAGGTAACCAGAAACAGAACATTAGTTTTGTTTGGCCTAATGTTTAAATCCCAATATGTATTACCGCCTACTGTTTGTCGCAGGCGCAATACTAAAATTCAAGTTGAAGG
This sequence comes from Asterias amurensis, assembly GCF_032118995.1. Taxonomy (NCBI): domain Eukaryota; kingdom Metazoa; phylum Echinodermata; class Asteroidea; order Forcipulatida; family Asteriidae; genus Asterias; species Asterias amurensis. The sequence continues at coordinate 2,469,694 of NC_092664.1, read as the reverse complement.
TATTGAAGGATTGTGTCACTGATGTCTGATTATGTATCATAAGTAAATGATGTACTGTACATGATGTCATGAATAGTTTTGAGCAACAAAATTGGTTCACCAAGCAGGTAGTCGCGACTATTTTTTGTAGTAGTTGTGGCGGCACAATTTAAAGTCGAGTAATTGTAATCCAAAGTTGCATCACTAGTGGCACGGGCTAAGCCAACTCACCATGAAATGCCTCAAATCCTATTATGTAAACTACTTGTAATCATTTACATCTACATGTGTAGGATTTGAACTGCCTCTAGCCACCGGGCTATCTCGGTAGTCTAATTGGTAAGACACCGCTCTAGAATTGCAAAGGTTGATGGGTTTGTTTCAAGTAATATGCCTGTGATTTTTTTTCCAGAGCACGGGACGGTACTGAGTATACAGTACTAACAATACATGTACATCAGTGTATAAATATGGGTAAAACAAAAAATTTAATAATATATTCTTTATCCTGATGCAAATCAATAACAATGAAATTTTCTTACCATTGGCTGCTGTTGTACCATCACTGTTTGTTGTGGTGGGGCAGCGACCTGCTGCTGCTGCTGCTGCTGGTGGTGGTAGGCTGGGGGTTGCTGCTGATTAGGTTGCATGGTCGCGGATCACAAAAGATATTTCACAGGCTTTTTCTTTCACTATTAAACAAAACACAAATTGAATTCATAAATAAAATGATACAAAATTAAACAGACATCATTTCCCAGGCAATAGACCTTAGGCATTGATGTCATCCAGCCGCCATCTTTGAGGTCAAACGGTGACGAAACAATCGAAACGCACATAGATTGGCCAATGAACCAGCTCCTTTTGACCTCAAAGCGGGGGCGCCGTACTGAAATGACGTCATGTGCAGTAAGGTCTATACGTGTACATCTATGTACATGTACAGACCTCAAAATAACCCACGGCAATTGCCATGGTGCCCTGTGCTTTTGCTGTGGTGCCCTTTGCAAAGTTCCAATACAAATTTACATTATCCTCATAGAAGTGCCCCTTACCAGAGGGCAATTGCTGTGACCCTTCAAGAGCTAAGTTCAAGGCCTGCATGTATGCTGCGTTTTTGAAAGGGCAAGGGCACCATGGCATTTTTTTCCTTGGTTAAGGGCACCCTATGAGGAAATTGTAAACTTCTGTACTGTAGCGTTTCAAGGGCACCAAGGCTATAACCAGGGAGCATGGAGGCAGGAAATATGACGCCTCACTCCCATTATCATTATTGCTGTATCAGTTTTAAAATGCCAATTTTCTTGTTTACGTTTACAGTGGTAACTCGGCAGGATCCTTAAGTGAGGACGTTAACCCAACGGTGCTTGATTGTTGGTGGAGTGCAGATCGGACACTAAGTGCATTCATAAGCAAAACTTGAAGAACTGAAAGTGCTGAGGACAAGACAACTGGAACTTTAATTTGTGACGGGGAACTAGACAAAGTGTGAGTAAAATCTGGATGACTGCTTATATAGGCCGAGCTTCTTAATTTGGTTTGTCAAAGACGTGGGCCAAATTTCATAGAGCTGCTAAGCACAAAAATTTGCTAAGCATGAAATTTCTTCCCCGATAAAAAGGTAATTTATAAGAGAGAAAGAGAGAAGTGGCAGTAGAGCAGTATCAATTTAAAATGAAGACTACAAAAAAAAAAGATTTTCCTTTGACCAGTTCCCAATCATTGACCAGTTTAGCAGGATCACTTCAACCATAAAGCAAGGAACAGCTTCACAATGCAAAAGACCCATGGCATAAGCCACTTGCATGGCACCTTTGCCTTGTTTTTAATCTTTTACAAAATATCTTTTTTATTAACAGCGGAACGTGAATCAGCAAAAAAAGGCAGTGCTGTAGTATGTAGTGTAGTACTTTTAATTTATTAGTAGCAACACAAAAATTGCATGCAGCCGTTCCAGCAAATCTAGCGCTTGTCCTCAATCGCAATTGTAAGTTTACATCTTGGTGGTGGAGGCAATGGCAATACTAGCCCTGGTAGGACGTCAGTCAGTGACACTGCACTGACGTCCTGGGTCACAAGTTTGACTACAATTTTCTTTATTTTTTACCTGATTTGAGAAGCTGAAATTCCGTTCATATATTCATAGTGTCCCTCACTATATTCTCAACGAGTTCACAGCTAACAAATATATCCATGGAAGAAATTATACACGAAAATATGTTGAAGTTCTGCACTGGCGATATTGATCATCGTGTACCACTAGATAGTGTGAGCCCAAGTGCGCATGGCTTTGAGTACAGTGCATTATCTTGCCGCTATTCGCCGTCAAAACAGGGTAGGTGCCGTTAACTCGCCTTCAACTCCTCCAATATACATTTTTAAATCCAGGAGGCATAAAATATTCCAGCTCAAATAGAATTTTCATAAATTTCTGGTTGAATTTCGGTTACAAATATCAAGTTTTTTTTCTTGTAAAAAAACCCAAAAAATTCTAAGCGTGCAGCAAAATCTTCTGCCGCCGCCGTCTTGCTTTTTCACAGTGCTTCTTGTATATGTGCGGACAACAGAGGGCGCTTTTCTGCGCGCGTATATTTTTTTTCTTGGGACGGTTAGCATGCGCTAATTTATGGTAAAAAGTGGCCTCATTTGTCCTAGGAAAAAAACGCTTCCGGCTCATGAAGTCTTAGCACAAGACGTCAATGCTCGGTATTGCATAGTTCTGTGCTTTGTGTAAATTGCTCACCGACTATTATCTGCTTAGTGTTTGGTTAACGCAGGTTGACAGCGATTTGGCTGCAAATAGAAGGCCGCCAGTGATCAGTGCAAGAAAGTGTTTACACGGAAGTTAGTGCACGACGTGGGATCGGAACACGCTAATTTCAATTTTCTTTTCACAACATATTAACACCAAAGGAGAAAATTCAACAATTTTAAATAATGCGATCTTTGAGTTCCAACTACAAGGAACATGTGAGTAAAAGTTCAGACTCCCGAGTTAGGTAGAAATATTTTTAACAGAGTTTTGAAAAATTTTGCGCAATGGTACGGGACCTTTATACCCTGGACTTTGTCGCGTTGCCTGCAACGGAGGAGTCCAACCTGGGCTATGGCAATACAAATGCTGAAAGTGAAAATATGAACACACACAAAAATGAGCTTAACTGGAGAAACTGTAAGTTTCTATTCTTACTAATAATTATTTTATATTAACCTCCCGAGTTGATCACAATTTTGTGCAGGACCTAAAAACGGCGGAAGTCCAGCGTGTCTACGCTGCCAGTCTGGCCCTCTGACAGTTTGTCTGTGCTGTGCATAGAGGTCTGTGCTACAGTGTTGTGCGACATGAAGAAAGATACACAGTGTGGTATAGATTGTGGGTCTGGGGTGGTGAATTCCGCGGAGTGGTTTTTGTGGTAAAACAAAACCAATGATTTCAGACTAACATTAACAACGAAAACATAATTACCTCCACTCTTAGACAGCACTAAAGCAGTCAGGATGCTTTGATTCAAGTAGTAGCTTCACAGTCTTTATGAAAATGGTGTAATTTCAGGCTGAAAACCGTCACCAACTTCTGCACGCACAGACTGCTGACTTCACTGCACTGTGCACTGACGATGTTGCGTGAATGATTGACAACAAAAGGGAAAGTAAGTAGCGCCCTCTGTTGGTGTCGCGAGTGAAGTCACATTTTCCACCCGACAATCGCGGCGCCTTTTTCAACAACGGTGTCAGTAGCGCTTGAAAGTGAAAGCTAATAATAATTGCATCAATAACCCTTGATCGTGTTGTTATTTGATGAGGACAAATTTAGAACAATAGAAACTGTGTTAATTGGGACTGATAGTGACCATTCAAGGCTCTAATAATAATATTCCGTGTCCATAATACTAATATTGCCGTCTTCAGTCAGATCACTTCTCTGAGGGTCAAATTTCATAGAGCTGCTGACACAAAAAGTAACTAAGAACAAAAATGCTTACCTGAATAAGGTTACCAGCCAAAACACTAATGTCAGATGTTTATTTTGTGACGTATCCTGCTGTGTTTTGCTAAGCACAAAACACTAGTCTCCAGTCTCCTGACGATGACTAGAGCAAGCTAGTCGAAACGTAGAGACCAATTCCGAACTGACTCCGCGGCAGTACAGTTATTACGATAAGCTAAAGTAGTAGTCCAGTCAAATTTCTATACCATCCGCCCTGGTAATAGTTATAAAGCAGGACAGTTCTTTTCAGAACTGAAGTCTCCCGAACCTCCGATTATCTACTCCACGGCAGTAGAATAAAGCAAGACAGTTCCCTAAGAACAACTCTACCTGGCAAGTAAATACACACATGGTGTTACCGCAAACCAAATATATATTGATACCCCACCATGCAATGCCTCAAATCCTATACACAAAACACTAAGCAAAACTGTTTGTATACAGTTCTACGTGTTCAGCGAAATGAAACGTAGGTTAAAAAGGCTCCCGGATTATGCCTATGCCTTTTCAATCAACTTTCGTACACCTTTTTGATATGTGTTCTAAAAAAAGAAACGAGTGTTGTATTTTGGAGATTCCACTTTAAAAAAACTCAGTGCCATATTATATTGAATAGGGTGCGTTAGTTCCTTTAGCTTCTCTGTTGACCCCGCGGTGCTCACTCGGGTGAGCCCCAGGCCTGACAAGAGCTAACGGAACGATCACTCACCCTCTCGTGGTGACGTCATGCACCTGAAGCCAGCCCCCCCCCCCCAAGTGACCCACTCCACAAGCAGGGCACTTGGGGCAGACCCGGGTTAGCCCCTGGAATGACGTCAAAGTTATCCGAACCTACCGGGGGCACCGTGACCGGGGTCGACCCACAGGGAAGCTAATCGAACGCACCCTATCACTTTCTAGCTCCGAAGGGCAACGCTATGCCATGGTGGAGGGGGGGGGTCAAAGTCTAGTCCTTGATACTCTTGACTCGACCGTTTCATTATCTTAGAAAGGGGTGGGTTGTCAGGCCTGAGTTTTTTGTATTGGCGATTGTACTTCACTTCGTGCACAAAAATGAGACTACAGACAATCTGAAACTTGCTGTCTTGCTGACATCCTATTATAACGGCTAGGCTCTGTGGGAGCTCAACAAAACTCAGCAGGGATTACTGACCCTCTTGCAGACGCAAAAGATCCTTCTCAACCAGAATAGGCGGATATTGTAGGTCTATAACCTCAGCCTCGAGCGCCGTAAATGGACACGGGAGATGGGCAGGGGGGCGGCCCCCATACAAGTTCACCCTTACCCCCCCCCCCCCTTACTCTCCCCATCCAAACGAGAGAGGCATGCATGGACAGTAGATTGTAAAACCAATAAACCTTTGCCCCATCCACTTGCCCTCCAATTTATGAGGTTAACAGTACTAATACTAAATTGTGATTTGAGCAGTGGTTGTAACATGCCTTTTGGCGCAATTTAAGTGCATATTGGGGTAATCAATGCCCTGTTCGAGGCCATGGCTTTGGCTTGGGATTAGGGCTGGTCAGATATTTATAGCTTTCCTTACGGGCTTCAGTCGGGCGGACGGAGCCAAGCCGGTGTAGCAGGAGATTTTGTCGCCCTGAGATTCCGGCCCTCCCCCTCCCTCGACCCCCATCCCCATACGGTGAACTATGCCCCTTTTCGAATCCCCGGATTCGGCTCAGGCTAGCCGCGTGGCCCGTGGCTATTTTGACATTAACTAGCTGCGCGTGTTTTGCGTATGCGCTCAAGGCTTCAGACGAGAGGACGGAGCCTCAAGCCGAATCCGAAGCCGTGGTTTCGGAAAGGGCCTATGAACATTACAAACTTCTTCTGAGAGCGCCCTCTTTTGATTCGTCCTCCTTCAGCTCATGTTAAGTTTTCCCATTGTGGACAGAATCTCAGGAATAGATTTCTCTACGACACCAGCGGAACCCAAGGCTTATTAAAGCCGTAGTTTGTACAAGGCAATAGAGTCATCCGTTTTCTGAACTAGAGAAAAGCTTTGGGTCCCGGTCCAATGAGGAGATTCACAATAGAGTGCGCCCCCAAGAGGTCCCCCGGTGAAGTTTTTTTCTCAAGGTGATAAGCTGACGTATGAACATAAATGCGTGTCTGGCAGGTACACCCCACCACTGAAAATGTCTGGCAGTGGCCATTCATGATGCCTAGGAGTGTGCCGGTGTGGCAGGAGATTATGTCCCCCTGGAAATCCCCCCCCCCCCCCCCCACCGCATATTGATAGCGCCCTCTTTTGAATCATCCTCTTTAAGTCCGGAGGACAGAATTCCATGGGAAACCGGTTTGAGTATGTGTTTGTTTTCATTATACAATCAGAACTATTTGCGAGTTAGATTTAAATAATGTCTTGTACAATGACGTGCTTGAGTCACAAAAAGTAACCGCTTACATTTGAGTTCCTCAGACTACAGAAACAGTTGCTACGTCAAATGATTCAGAGCAAGCCTTTGTATAGCAACCTTCAGATGAGCAAACCCTGGTACCATTGAGTCACACACATCCATTCAGAATCCTGTATAGGTGCTCATCGTCTCTTATGTTACTACGCAAAAAGCCTTTGTATAGCAACCTTCAGATGAGAAAACCCTGGTATCATTGTGCCATAAACATCCATTCAGAACTGTGTATGGGTGTTCACCGTCTCTTATGTTACTACGCAAAAGCTTGCCCGAATCAAGTGACATAACCAACTGTCTGAGGAATTCACATGTAAGTGGTAACTTGTGATTGAGCACGTCATTGTACCAGACAATATTCAAATCTGACTCGCAAGTAGGTCTAGTGCACGGAATTACAACAAACTTTTGAACACGCAAGGGAAATGTTTCACACAATGTAACGTTTACAATACTTTATTATAACTTCTTTATTTTAATCGACAAAAATTATACAAATTCCAGACAATAGAATATTTTGTACAATACTAATTATAGTTCGTAATCAAAGTGTTCATTACGTTTTATACACAAAATTGTATACGTCAGTAACGTATGCCATTACGTCGACATTTTTTACTGCACGGACCATCATTAATTTTGGTCTGACATGCGTTGCATTGGAACTGCCGTGGCCCTGAGTGTAATATTATTGGCTGAGTTAGCAAAAATAATAATAGTAACATTAATAATCGGTTTTTCGATCGCACTTTAATGGCTCTGGACACCTTTGGTAATTGTCAAAGACCAGTCTTCTCACTTGGTTTAATATCTCAACATTATTTTTTGCATAAAATAACAACCTGTGAAAATTTGAGCTAAATAATGTGGTCGTCGAAGTAACGGGAGGAGAAAAATGGAAGAAAAAACACCCTTGTCGCACAAGTTGTGTGCTCTCAGATGCTTGGATTCGAGAACTCAGCTGAGGTCTCGAATTCAATCCATATATTATTTTAGTGAACCTTTTTTTTCTTTCTTAAAAACTACTTCAGACAATGTTTCTCACAATGTTTCTCACAATGTTTTATACCATCATTGCTCTTGAAGTAAGTTGTTATGGTAACAAATATTGTGAGTAATTACCAATAGGGCCCCGTGCCATTCAGCGCTTCCAATTAACCCCTGGTGGTATGGTCACTGGCCATTTAATTCATTCCTTAAACCATCTCAGCTCCTTAGGGGAGTATGCAACCTGTGCAACAAGTGTCTAAAAGCTAAACCAATCACAAGAACCATCCCTGCTCCGACATGTACTACTCATGGGTGGAGAGAAGCAATTATAGCTCCTGAAGTGTCTATCTCAGGGACACTAGGTGTCACGACCGGGACTCGAACTCACACTCCGCTTTACAGAAACATCAGAGCTTGACTTCGGCCAAGACACCCTACTAAAATGCCTCAGCGTTGAAACAAAAAAGGTTGCCAGCACTACTTGAGTGCGTACAAGCCCCGCCGGACAAGGCTAGTGCATGGTGCACAAAATATGACCAATAATCTACAAAATAACATAATCTACCTTGCTAGTAGATTAGCACATGGTGTTACCGCAAACCATTAATGAATTATATTGATACATGAGCCAGTTATTTTGATGATTCTTGTTATAGCGCATTATTTTCAATAACGGTATCAATGAACTTTACAATTTCCTGGTCATTGGGTCAATAACCTTCCTTTAATCTTTCTCAGCTCCCTGGGGAGTATACAACCTGGGCAACCGTATCACTCCAAAGGCTTTTTCAAACACAATTAACCTTTACCCTCACAGGTACCCGGCCATTTACCCTGGGTGAAGAGAAGCAATCGTAGTAAAGTTGGTACCACTTTACCGGAGAGTAGTTCACAGCGTGTGGAAGCCACAACAGCTGGTGTCGCGATTCGAGCCCCACACTGTCTAAAGACATAACTCCCCAGAACTTGAAAAATAGTGAGTTATAGACGATGTGACCTTTGTTTACATTCGTACGTCATGTTTCGCCGGGCAAAAAGACGCGTAGTCATGGTAAGATTGCATGCACTTTCTAGCTGGCTGCCAAAACGCAAAGGTTTTGCCTGGCGGTATGCGCGCGAATCATGTTATGGTTTTCGAGTGACGTCAGAGGTCACATCGTCTGTAGTTTTGCATGTTATATTTTATGCTACCAAATGAACGTTCCAAATACCATTCTCTCCATCATAGACCCAATGCATTGACGTCATCCATCCGCCATCTTAGATGTAAAACGAAGATTATACAAACAAATTGCACAGTTGTGCGCGCGGCGTACAGTTTTGGTCAACCATCAGCCCTTTTTTTTTAATAACCTCTAGGTGAGGGCGCCCTACTGATATGACCAACTATGCATAAGGTACCCACGAACTGTGGTATGATTCTTCATTTCTTTGGTGTGCATTTCTAATGGTGGCTGCTGGTAGCGGAGTTTTCCTTCGAACCAGACGCTGGACTCGCACCTGTAAAACTTCAGTACCTATATAATTGATCTAACTTAGGGAGATAAAGAAGTTGCCGGATACTGAGTTTTAGCTGATTTAAAAGTATTTAAAAAAAGATTTACAACTTCTGAGTTTTGATACCTCTGACTGAGTGGGTCACTGATTGGCTGTAGCATGTTTAATTCTATCTGTCCCAGGGTCCTAAGATAGTGCATGTCTGGAATTAATTCCAAGACACAGAGGTTAATGGCCCCATTGCCCCTGGTCTTGGTGTCCTTTAAAAGTTTCCCATTTACATGTACTTGAAGATTTCACAATGGAAGTGCCCTTTGCCAAATGAAAATGGCCTTGCCCTCTCAAAGATGGAAAACCAAGCCTGAATTGAACAGTACACAATGTACGCTCATTTGAATTTTGTCTTTAGAATACTGGACATACTGGTATGTACATGTAGCCTATGTCGGTCTATAGATCTACCATTTTGCTTTTAGCTTGTACGCACAAGCTGTGCTGTAATTGCTAGGTCGCGACGGCGGGATGTTTTGTACACGAATACATGGACAACAAATTATACTTCTTTTACTCAGTGATTTGCATCTTCCTCACGGAATTACACATTCATTTCTGTGACACGACAGCATTACATTACATAGACTGAATACTGGCCATAAATTTTACCAAACAAAACTGAAATTTAATCCTGAAATCTTAGCAGACAATAGGTGAGATGAAAGCAGAAACTGCCTAGTAGTGTCTCTAAAATGTGTTGCATCTACAAGATTTTTCAACAGAAGTTCTTCAGTTCAATATTCACTTGATGTTAGTTTTTTGTTTTATTTCCATTCATACCCATACAGACAAACAATGAATAAAAGTCATTTGCATTTCGAAATGTATCAAACACTCTTAAGAAAAATACAATTATATGGGGGTGAAATCCAGAGAAGGACTGACAGAATTAGTTTAATCAAATATTCTACATAATTTTGCCATACTGTGATCCTGTCACTAGCTGGGAAAGTGTGTAAACCATTGAGAGAGACACTAATTTGCATAAAAAGGTAAACAGACGTCGATTTTGCCATGCCCCATGTACTTAACCATTATGACTGCCGCTACCCCCTACTTCAGGACACTTCGTACATTTGCCACTTCGTACTTCTACTTCTACATGATACTTGGCAATGTCCGTAAGGCAGGATATAACGCCAAAGGACACTTGTAACCTCGACACTTCGTACCTTTGCGAAGGTACAACGTGAATTTAGAACGGGGATACTATGTAAATCGTGGCCCAGGTCGGACTCGGACTCTACAACCCTGCATTATTTACTGACGTCCTAGCTTTCCCACAAGGGCTAAAATTGTTTTATTTAAAAATTGACTTATTTAAAATTGACTTATTTCAAGGAACACGTTGCCTGGATCGGTCGAGTTGGTCTTTGAAAAGCATTTGTAACCGTTTGTTATAAAATGCATATTATGGTTCGAAAGATGTTTTAAAAGTAGAATACAATGATCCACACAAACCAAACACGCCTCGTCGCCCTCGAAATTGCACGGTTTTCCCTTTACCTCGCCGACGAACACGGTCGGCCATTTATATGCGAGTCAAATTTGTGTGGATCATTGTATTCTACTTTTAAAACATCTTTCCAACCATATGAAATTTATAACAAACGGTTATAAACGCTTTGATAGACCAACTTGTCCGATCCAAGTCAACGTGTTCCTGTTTAATGTTAGAACGATGAAGAATCGTAGAGTCAGACTCGAGTGACGAACAGGGGCGTCAATCCATCTTGAAGTGTGGGGGGACATAACATTTATGTCCCCCCCCGGGGGGTCCGGGTGGGGTCCGGGGCCCGCTTTAGGGCCCGGAATTTGTTTTAGCCCGTAGATGCTCTCTGGTGCAATCTAGTGAATCTGAGGGGTGATGTTCCCCCTCTCAGATGTTGGAATTTAATGCCTATTTTTAGGCTATGATGCACCTATTCTTGCTATCATGGTTATTGTACCTAAAAAGCAACTCAATTATAGCTTCGTTATATCAATATTGTTTCTGCATTCTAATGTTCAGACGGCGTTTCATCCCTATCATCACCAGACCTATTAGACACAAGTTTTATGGGGCAAATCTCTCAGAATGGAACAGAACATCTGTAAAATGTGAGCAGCAGTAGAACCTTTTGGGTTGACAACATCTTTAAGTGCGGATCTATGAACCAAGATTTTGGGGGAAAATCTGTCGCAGAGTGAGCTCAGGGGTGCGAAATCTTTACGGCATGGGTCTGGGCCCGCTTAAGGGCCCGGAAAAATTTTGCATTCTAGATGCTCTGTGGTGCAATCTTAGGCCAATAAGAGGCATACAGAACGGAACAGAACATCTGTAAAATGTGAGCAGCAGTAAAACCTTTTGGGTTGACAACATCTTCAAGTGCGGATCTATGAACCAAGTTTATGGGAAAATACTGTCAAATAGTGAGCACGTGAGTGTGAAACCTTTACGGCATGGGACCGGGCCCGCTCAAGGGCCCGAAATTTTTTTGTATTTTTAGATGCTCTGTAGTGCAATCTTTAGGCCATTTAGCGGCCAAATGGCAAACGAAACAGAACAATGAGCTGTGTGAATATTTGTGTTCCAGTGCTCCACAATTCCTCAGTGCAAAACACGATTTTCATAAAAAAGGTGGTCAAACGACACGGGGAACTTTGATACTGTGTCCCCCACCCTTCGAAAATGGGATGGGATGGGGTGGGGTGGGGTAGGGGTGGGGTACACGTCCCTTCCACTCTTTCGAAACTCTTTCAAGGGGGAGGTGCAAATCTGTCAACGATGGAGCATGCGTGTGAGAAGCCTTTACGGCTCGGGGTGCGGGCCCGATTAAGGGCTCGGGGTGCGGGCCCGATTAAGGGCTCGGGGTGCGGGCCCGATTAAGGGCCCGAGAAAATTTTGCATTTTAGATGCTCTGTGATGCAATCTAGGGCCAATTTTGAGAAGGGATATTGTGTCATCCTTTGCCCACAGGATTAATGCCCATTAGGGACACAGGGTTTCGTCTTACACAGTGCAAAACTTGGGCTTCGTGATAAAGGTGGTCAAAAAGGTGGGGGGGGACATTTGATATTGTGTCCCCCACCCTCCAAAAGGTGGGGGGGGGGACATGTCCCCGTGTCCCCCCCCCCCCCCCCCCCCCCTGATTGACGCCCATGGTGACGAGGCATCGTTTCAATTTTATCACATAATTGGAAGACAATCAAACCCAAGTAAACTTACCAAATTGCAGCTTAACATGTGTCAGGAACTCTTGTGTCTTTAGTCACCGGCTTCCAGAATGACATTCAGTTGTGTTTTCATGTTAAAAAACCGACTAGCGGAGCTATAGTGGCGAACAATGATTTGCGGAGAGATGTGTGTTCAGCAAGCGTCGCCATCCTGCTCTGGCAGGGTCAACATTTCTGACAGCCAGCCAACGCCCTCTATTGCTGCAGGAAAGTTATTTAGTACTGCGGCTAACAATAATACAGTCACTTTCTCCTGCGTTGCTGAATATTTTGACTTCACACCAGTCTTAGAGTCGATTATATGTCACAATTATTCACCAATAAAAATCAAGTGACAGAATTGTGCTCCCCAAAAGCATTAGCTTACACATCTTAAAAAATAGGAATCAACGTTATGCTGCGCCGCCCACCAATACTATAATGTACTTCGCTAATATCCCAACATCAATTGAATGGTATGCCTCTACGTGTGCGGTAACCTACTATTTTTGTTTTAAACACCCCAGATCGACTTTTCATTTCCTTTGAAAACATCATTCGGTTTTAATGAAGCCCGGACTTTAGTTATTTTACTGCATGAAAACTGTTATACGCCACACACGTAAACATACAATTCTGATAACCGATTCCCTTCAAATGTAGTTTAAAGGAAAATTACAGATTTTTTTTCTTTTCTTCTTTTGCGAACGAAACATTTGCCGACTGTGTCAGCATCTAATGTAACCCACCATGTTCGAGTTCGATCGACCATCTGAGATTTTTTTTTTGTGTGAAAATCGAGCGATTAACTATTTCAGTCAGAAGTATCTTCAAATGTTGTTTTCTACAATCATCATTAGTTAAGTTTTATGTAAATCTGTAATCTCCACGATTTCTTTTCTTACCAATTCTGTAATGTTCCTTTAAGAGAAAGGGGAATCAAGAGCATTTGTTTTTCTTCTGAGAAATGCTTCTCAGTCTTCCTTCGTGGACATAATATCCGCTGCAAAGTGTTGCCAATCTGAAAAACGCTACAACCCTTTCACATAATTTTGTTTTCACGTATAGTTTTATCGTGGAATCAACATCTATATAAGATTAAAACAATCGAACTGATTCAAAAACAGAAGCTATGCTTTGCCCTTTCTAACCTTTTCCATTAATGTTTCAAACTGAAGTTTATACATGTTATAACTTCCTCCACAAAAAGAAAGATTTTTTTTATTTTTTTAAAAATTGTTATCTGTATGTTTATTGTATTTTAAATTAAATTTTGTACTCTGTATAATTATACAAGTATGTAACATTGCAATTTCATAGCTACATAGGCCTACAATATTGTTAAAAGAATAAATCTGCAGTAATTCTTAGTTGTCTTAGTAGAGCGATGCTGTTGTGCACAATGTACTAAACATTAGCACATACAAGTACGAATCAAGGTTTTAAAAAAAACATGCTTCTTTTTTACCACCTACAAAAAATGGCAATACCTTCAATTTCAGATATAACTTTTTGTTCTTGACAATTTCAAAAGCATTTCAGAGAGAAAACAAATTTTAAAATGGCTGCCGGATTCGGAGCTAAGAATCAATCTCAAGAAGGCACTGTGAAGATAACGTGAAATTGTTTTAAATTAACCCCATATTTGTATAAAAAATTATATACACACTAACAAGTTCACAATAAGACACTCATAGACATATCGACAAAACAAGATAAAGTCATGACAAAATTTCAGAATAGCAAAGGTCATTGGTTTGTATCCCGCTCAAGTATTATGCCTGTAATTTCTTTCACCGAGCTCGGGTAAGTACCTAGAATACAATGCATACACACACCGCTGTATATGGGTAAAAACCCAAATTAATAGTTGATATCCCGATGCACCTATTATTATGGTCACTAGATTTGGTAGCCAAATTGAATTCCCACAATGCAAGTGGAATTGTCAGGTGATATTTCAAACTCACCTTTTTCTAGTATGTTGAAGCTCATTAGTTCTACAGGACATAAAATAACAGTTTACAGTAACGCTAAAACTTGGGCACATGGTCAAAATGGTTTTGACGGAAAAAGCAAAGCTCTTATCCAGATTTGTTTAAAATCATACTTACTTTGTAAGCCATTGGACATTTTCGGTTAACAGTATTGTCCAAGGCCTACACTTCATGTATCACAACTTATATATAAAATAACAAACCTGTGAAAGGTTAGGCTCAATTGGTCAGGGGAGTCGGGAGAAAAAAACACGAAAACCCACCCTTGATTCCGCACATTTCGCCGTGTCATGACATGTGTTTAAAATAAATCCGTAATTCTCGATATCGAGAATTGATATTGTTCTAATGTTTTCTCAAAAAGTAAAGCATTTCATGGAATATTATTTCAAGAGAAGTCTTTCACCATTACCATTACGGATTTATTTTAAACACATGTCATGACGCGGTGAAACGTGTGGAAACAAGGGTGGGTTCTCCCGTTATTTTCTCCCGACTCCGATGACCGATTGAGCCTTAATTTTCACAGGTTTGTTATTTTGTGTATAAGTTGTGATACACGAAGTGTGAGCCTGAAGACAATACTGTTTACGGAAAGTGTCCAATGGCTTTAAAGTCTCTCTTTAGATTGTTAAATCTTAAAGGGACACATTGCCACCAAATTGGGTACTTATGAATATAATAATCCACACAAATATACTAACTGTGTGGTTTTCTTTTTACTTGATGAACTAACACAGTTCGCCACTTAAAGTGGAGTCAGACATTTGGCTTTACAAAAAGCTGGCCAGTGTTACATGTAGTTCATGAAGTAAAAGAAAAACCACATACTTTCACGGTATATTTGTGTTGATCATTATATTCCTCTTTCAAGACATCTTTCAAACCAATTCATTTCATAAGACCAAAAATTTGTATACAAAAAAGCGTTAAATCCACAGTGATGTGTCTCTTTAACTTCTAGTCAACCTAGTACTGAACATTATGTGCCTTAATAAAATCTAATGCAAGCTTTTGATATAAGATGTACATGTGATTCAATTATAGTACATTTCTTTGGATTAAAAAGGCTCTCTAAAACACTAACACTGCTACAAAAATAAAAGTTTCGAAATATACATATCACTATTTTCTTGATTAAACTGTAGTTTCACATTTCACACTTTGAAAAACCTTAAAGTCACCTGGAAGTGGTATTTTTTCAAAATAAAGCTTTTGTCACTAATATTTGTGTTTTGATGAGTGGAATGTGAATAAACAGTTAACTAAGGTTTTAAAAAATCAGTTCTTATGTTATTTACAAATTTAAGAGTAGACCCCGACCCGAGAGGGCACTGTTCGTGACGTCAATCGAGGCAGACTTTGCCTGTAATGCGTAGAGTAAACACAATTGCAAAGTACATGTACGGACCAAGTCGTGAATTTGTACGTTTCAAAAAAAAAAAATTTTTGTCTTTTTCCGGCAATGCCGACCATGTGTATTGCTGCTGAATGCAGAAAAACACTTTTTGAAATGTACCAACTCACGACTTGGACGTACATGTACTTTGCACGCGTGTTTACTATACGCATTGCAGGCAAAGTCTGCCTTGATTGACGTCACAAAAGGGGTAGGCGGAGTCAGCCCCCCAAACAACTTAATATATTTTTTAAACATATAAATCGTGACAAACAAATTACTAAAAAAATTGTTTTATTGTTCGTAAGCATATACTCTTATGTTTGAAAGAAAAAAAATCTATTTCCAGGTGACTTTAAGTTAGTAATTAATAATGTTAAAAGGTTTACTTCTATACACCAAATAAAAAACAAGTGAGAAAGATATTAGATTTCAGAAGAATTATGAACCACTTTAAAGGTAATAGACACTTTTGGTAATTTTGGTAACATATAATGCAAGAATACCAAACCTGTGAAAATTTGGACTCAATTGGTCATGAAAGTTGTAAGAGCATGAATAATGAAAGAAAAAACACCCTTGTTGCACACACATTTGTTCAGGCCTGAAGTCTTTTATTGATTGAGTGAAAAAAAAAACTAAGTTACTTCAGAGGGAGCTGTTTCACACAATGTTTAGCATTACCAACAGCTTTCCATTGCTTGTTACCAAGTCCGTTTTTATGCTAACAATAGACCTTATGCATTGACGTCATCCAGCGGCCATCTTAGTGGAAAAACGGTGACGAAACAATCGAAACGCACGGTGCGTTTTGTACGCGCGGTGCACAGGATTGGCCAATGAACAACCTCCTTTTGACCTCTAGGTGAGGGCGCCCTACTGAAATGACGTCATGTGCATAAGGTCTATTATTAAGTAATACCCTGTAGTGTCCAGTGCCTTTAAATAAAAAAATATGTTACAATACAAAATGCTTAAGAGAAAATTGAGTACTAAAGCAAGGTGCTTATTAGTAACTTGTGCAATCATACCCCCTTAGCTGCTAAGCGGACAGATTAGTTGGTAAGCTGCTGCTTCAGATCCTCCTTATTAGTAAGCGGTGCCTCTGGATGAACTTGCTCCTCCGCTTGGGATGGATACTGCCCTTGGGGTGGAGGTTGCATCTGTCCTTGAGGAGCATGTTGAATCTGGGGTTGAGGTTGCATCTGCCCCTGGGCTGGAGGTTGCATCTGCCCCTGGGGTTGGGCTTGGTACATTTGAGCAGGCTGCACGGCGTACTGCGTCTGTGGTTGCTGCACGAAGTATTGCGCTTGAGGCTGCATGGCGTACTGGGATTGTGGTTGCATGACAAACTGGTTAGCTGCAATCAAAACAAAATATCAATGAGAATTTACAATTATTAATGAATGAATGAACTAATTAATTAATAACTGTTTTTATAACGCACCTTCTGCCAAATGATACAAAGCACTACGTATTTACTGCAAGGTGATTGGGACGAGGTTTGAATTATGAGACCTAATCTTTAGCACCATGTAATGGTTTACAAGGTGCTTTTGCGCAATATGCTGCCAATCTAGTCAGGAACATCGGGGCGAACCCCTTCTCTTTTCGAAAAGTGCACTTGGTTCTTTTGGTGAGTTACACAACACACGGTACCAACAACTTAACGTCCCATTCGTAGGACAAAGTAATGGTTTTAACACTTAAAAAGTGTCTTGATTAAGGACACAAGTGTCACGCCCGGGGGATTCGAAGCCACACTCTGCTGATCAGAAACACCAGAGCTTGAATTCGGTGCGCTTAACCGCTCGGCCACGACACTTCCACAAGTAACACATTGGAGATAAAGATAATTAATTTAATAATCATAATACTAATAATAAAGGAAACTTATAATGCGCAATGTCTGTCACAGGTGACACTCCTGGCACAGGAACCCTTTCAAAACAACTAGGAACTAATTAAACAAAAAAACACAAGGAGAAGCAGCTGAATAAAAGAGTAGTGACTTGTTCTTTAACATCCGTTAAAAACCTTGCAGGATCGTTGTCGTGTGTTAAAGGCCCTCGCCTTCGGCTCGGGCCTTTATCGCACGGCAACGACCCTGCCGGTTTTAAACGGATGTTAAAGACCTCGTCGCTACCCTTTATTTCCCTTTTTCTAGAATGTCATACTTACTGCCAGGGGGGTAGTACACACCCTGTGGGGGCACTCCAACAACCATCTGTTGACGATTGCCTTGGTAAGCAAACTGTTGTGAAAGCAAAAAAAAAACATACTTTATCTATCAATACAATAAATACTGCTGACCAAATCTGCTGGACTAGTGAAATGACAAGCTGACTGGTGTTGCTGGCCAGGCATGGTGTCACAAGTTTTTGCCCATGACATGAATCCCTAGTCACTGTGAATGAAGATGTATCTAATATAATTAGTCGTTAAGTGTTTGAGAACATAACGGAAATCACAGAGCAATGTTTCCAAAAGAGTCCCATAAACACGTTGTACATGCTCAAAATAATTTTTCGCTCCTGAGATGAACATTATTTTGGTGACATTGTTTTACTAAATTCCTAAAAACTACAGCACTTCATCAAGTATTATTTTAGGGAAGCTTTCTACCATGATTATCTTCAAACAGGTTCCATCATTTGATAAGTTTCTAAGTACTTTTCATGAGGAAAAAATAGGTAACAAATATTGCTATTTTTGTGATTTTTTTTATTAATTTCTCAAAAACTACAACACCTCAGCAGGTAATATTTTTACCTGTTTAAGGGAAGCTTTCTACCATCATTATCTTCAAACTGTGTCAGTTTAATGTAAGTCAGTGGACACTGTGTTTTGTGTCCAACAAAAAATACCCAAACCCTTTAAGGTATAACGCTGTACAATGTAGGAGTAAAATCAAAATGACATTCTGTATCTCTGATGCAATGACTATAAGCAACTCAACAGCATGGCGGGGGTTTAAAAACAGTGAACACTATTGGTAATTGTCAAAGACCAGTCTTCCCACTTGGTGTATCTCAACAAATGCAGAAAATAACAAACCTGTGAAAACTTGAACTCAATTGGTCAGCCAAGTTGCGAGAGAACTCGATATCAACTTCGTGGAAAACTACTTCCTTCTCGAAAGTTACTTTACTTCAGAGGAGCCATTTCTCACAATGTTTTATACTATCAACCACTCCCCATTACTCGTTACCAAGTCAGGTTTTATGATAATAATTATTTTGAGTAATTACCAATAGTGCCTTTAAATGGAAAAAAAAAGCAAATACCACAGTTCGAGGAGTGCTGTTTCTGCTGACGGAGAGGCTAACACAGGTTAAGCTGGATCCAATTATAGCAATCACAATCTCTGTAAGGCCAATCAGCACGAGGCAGACATCAATACCGACACGAAGACCCTTTAATGAGTTTAGAAGTCAACATCATTAGTAAGAATAATAATTATTTAGAATATTTCTGTGACGTCACTCTATACACATCGCCAACTTAAAACATAACCAACTTATCGTTCCGATCTATGCACAACAAAAACTGTACACGCGGTGAGATGCAGAAATCAGAGAAACAGAGCGTCCACTAACGTTCGTTCATTAAAAGCGTGTACAGTTTTTGCCGAGCATAGAACGGAACGTTGGTTGTGTGTGACCGGTCAACACCAATGGTCTTGTAACCAAGACTACTGCTGTCAGTTGCAGGGATACATAATGCACCAAACGCAGCGCTGAGTCCATCGACCCTTGTGACCTGCACACACAGCTGAAGCTCCGCCCCACTCAGATTCAAATTCTCAACCTGGGACACTTTTTACTCTTTCGCTCGGGATCTGGTAAGTTTTTTTCCTTTTTTTTCAAGTTATTTTCTCAATGGTGTTTTGCATGAAATGGAAGGACTCAATAGACATTGAGGATCAAGTTTGTGTTCCCTAGAATTTGTGTCATGATTTTCAAAAGTGGTAAAAATGGAGCAAATTTGCCAACTAGCTGTCGAAATTGTACATGTTTAACCATTTCGCCCTGCACAGGTTGCGTATGCTTCATAACCCTCCGGCTCCGCTGTCGGCAGGAGGGTTACGTTATCGCAACTATGCTTTTAGATGGTTGATTTCAAGACATTCAAAATCTGAGGTATCGAAATCAAATTCGTGGAAAATTTCTCGAAAACTATGTCACTTTAGAGGGAGCCGTTTCTCAACATGGTTGCTATACTACCAACCTCTCCCCATTATGCATCACAAAGTAATGTTTTGTGCTATTCATTATTTTGAGTAATTACCAATAGTATCCAATGCGTTCAAGCATGTGCAATAAACAATGTGGTAAGCTTGGGTGATATCGCGATTAATTAAATTTGACATCATCAGTCTTCAAACTCCAAGTGAAAGTTGTAGAAGAGACAGTCATAGCATAAGAGAGGTGTTCTAATGACCTATTCTTCTGGTTTTACTCCAAACCTATGGGGTGCAAGATGTCTCAGCTGGCAAATACATCGCGATATTTAATCGATATAGCGATATATCGCGATTATCGCGATATATCGCGATATATCGAGATATATCGATATTTCGATTAAAACCAATTCCATTCGATATCGAAATCATTTCCAAATTAATATCGCGATATTCGATAATATCGTGATATCGCCCAAGCTTACAATGTGGCAGCACTATGGACTTGGGCCCTAGGTTATACTTACCGAAGAGGTAGAACATGGAGCGTTATCGTATGGGCGATATCCAAAGCCACTGTCAGGGCAGAGCCAGTGCTCCCGTTCAATAGACCCAGCAGCTACCCCTAAAACTGGTACAGCTACCACACTACTTATGATAGACATCACCATGTATCCAATAATCTGTGGATAAAATACTTCAGTTATAAAAGGGTAGCAACGAGTGCTTAAAGGGTCTATGTAACTTTTGTAGGTCAAAAAACTCAATGTCCACAGATGTACACTTAACTTACACAGTTTGAAGATAATGATAGTGGAAAGCTTCCCTTCAAATTTTACTTACTGAGGTGCTGTAGTTTTGGGGAAATGAGTAAAACAATGTCATGAAAACTATTTTAATCATTTACAAACAGATTTATCTTCAAACCCTGTAAGTTAATGTAAATCTATGGACATTTTGAAAAGGTACCCAAATCCTTTAAACTGTTGTTTAGGTCACTCAACATTAAAATGTTTAGACTTGGATAAGCTTGGGCGATATCGAGATATTATCGAATATCGCGATATTAATTTGGAAACGCTTGTGATATCGGATCGATTTGGTTTCAATTGAAATATAGTATATCGCGATATATTGCGATAAATTGCGATACATCGCGATATCGATAAAATATCGCAATATCACGATGTATTTCCTAGCTGATGATGTCAAATCTAATTAATCGCGATTATATCGAATATCGCGATATATTGACGGCGATATATTCAGACATGCCAACCTCTGGGATCACAAAACTGTATTCTGAAACCCCAAAACCTGTATTTTGCATCAAAAACCTGTATTTTTTTTTTAAACACGCGTAAACGTAGTTTTAAGCCCCGAGACAGGCAAAATAGAGAAGGTGTGAAGGCCATTAGGTTATCAAACAGCCTAATTAAACCAGTTAATTAAAACTTGAAGAAAAAAAATAAAAATAAAATAAAAAATAAAATAAAATAAAATAAAATAAAATAATTTTTTTTTAAATTGGGCAGAGGTTTAACCCAATGGAACAGGTTTTGTATGAAAAAAAGATATAATGATAAATCATATCTTAAAGACATTGATTAATCATATCCTATTTCATATAGAAACCCGTGACAATTAAATATCATTTTCTTTGTCAAAAGAATACAAGTACAAAACAAAACCAATTTAATTTCAATGAAGAAGACCAAAAAAAAAAAACATCCCAAAAAGTTTTGTTTGTTGTATTTGGGGGCATAGTTCTTAAATTTATCTTTTAAAAATCTTGCTTCAGGCGCTCTTTATCTTTTGTGTCTTTATTTTGGCAAAAAATTCTTTTGCAAACTCGATTCGTCCGTTCACAAAACGACCGATACCATATAAGGGCATTTGACAACAGCGCACTCTGTTGTGCAATGAATTGTGTTAGACTGGTTCCCTGTGAAATCGGGACGTCAGATAAACTGTATTTTTAAATTGTATTTTTGCGGTGGCGATGCTCAAACCGTATTTTTTTTGCAAAACCCGTACACCCGTATTTTTTACAAAAACCCGTACGAAATACGGGAAAAAACGTACTAGTTGGCATGTCTGTATATCGTGAATAAAATAAATGGATATCGCCCAAGCTTAGACTTGGATAAGATTTGTCTGACTGGCCCAATGATAAGCAATTGTTATTTGAGCCTACATTCCTCAACCTGTAAATTTTGTAAGAGAATTTTTGGAGGTCAGGGTGTAAAATGTACATATTGACCCATTTCACAATGCGCAGCGCACTTGCGCGCATGCCTCCTGTCGGCTATTTTGGGTGTCAAAAGTTGCGAGTCTGCGAGTCTACTATTTCTGCCTTTTTGGGGAGTCCACTCCTTCTGCACTATTTCACAGATTTAATGGCTGACAGGAGACGCACATGTACAAGTGTATCTGTGTCGATCTGCGCTGCGCATTGCACTTAAAGTTCTGTGGCTGCAACTTACCAAACCGGTTCTCTGTTTAAGTCCAGCTGCAATGCCCAGGATACCAGTTAGGACGAAGAACTGTTCAAAGAAATTATAAAAAAAGAAAACCCAAACATTAACATATATTTGAGGCACTTCGAAGTTGCGAGATAATAATGAAAGAAAAAACGCCCTTGTCTCCTGAAGTTGTGTGCTTTCAATGCTTGATTTCGAGACCCTTCAATTCTAAACTTGAGGTCTCGAAATAAATTCGTGGAAAATTACTTCTTTCTCGAAAACTACGCCACTTCAGAGGGAGCCGTTTCTCACAATGTTTTATACCATCAACCTCTCCCCATTACTCGTTACCAAGAAAAGTTTTTTGCTATAATTATTTTGAGTAATTACCAATAGTGTCCACTGCCTTTAATAATAATAACTGGATTTATATACATGTGTAGCACCAAATTAACACAGGATAAAAGGGGCTTAAGAAGACAAGAAGACCATAGTGATGGTGACAACCAGCTACAGATTTGAGAACAGGGTGTCCTGAGACCATTTTTGTAAGACATAGAAGTCTGAGGGTTTTTGATGGGGACAGGAAGACCGCTCCATAGGCGAGAGGCAGCAGTGGAAAACGCTCTCTCACCAGCAAGTTTGCGTGAGTTGTTCACCACACAAGGGAGATGGCATCATAGCTTCAAAGGGAGGATGGGCAGTCATGGATTTCAAACAGCGAAGACAGATTACTTGGAGAACAGGCGAGTCTTGAGAAGTTTTTTTGAAGGACAGATTAGTCTGAGCTTTTTCAATTGGGACAGGAAGACTGTTCCATAGGCGAGAGGCAGCAGTGGAACAAGCTCTCTCACCAGCTAGTTTGCATGACTTGTTCACCACATACATCATACACATACACTGTAACATGTCATAGGTTCGAAAGGAGTATGGGCAGTCATGGATCTCAAAAATTGAAGAGAGAGTTGGTCAAACAACAAATACTTACACAGACGCCAGACCAAATGGGGGTTCCAATCATAAACAGGTCTGTCCTGACGATGATGGAGATTACGCCAAACAACACAGCTAAGCAACCCAGGATGACCTGCATGTAGCCCGTGACTCTCAAACCCTTCCAGCACCACTTCTTACTGCTACTCTGGGTATTTGGTGTACATTGGCGCATAGCGACCTGAAAATCAAATACATCATGGGACATTTACTAATAATCTTGTCGGATTGTGTGAAAGCATTAACATTTTTAAATACAATAGACACTATTGGTAATTGTCAAAGACCAGTCTTCTCTCTTGCTGCATCTCAACATACATGTATGCATTAAAAAAAAAACTGTGAAAATTTGAGCTCGCTTGGTCGTCGGAGTTCCAAGATAACTATGCAAGAAAAAAACACCCTTGTCGCACGAACTTGTGTGCTTTTGTTTCAGATGCTTGATTTTGGAACCTCAAATTCTAAACTTAAGGTCTCAAAATCAAATTCATGAAAAGTTACTTCTTTCTCAAAAACTATGTCACGTCAGAGGTAGCCGTTTCGCCCAATGTTTTATACTATCAATCTCTCCCCATTACGTGTTACCAAGTGAGGTTTTATGCTGATAATTATTTTGAGCAATTACCAATAGTGTCCACTGCCTGTATTTATAATAATTAAAACTCAAAGTGTAGTGGCCGAGCGTTTAAGAGCATCAAATTCAAACTCTGGTGTTTCTGATCAGCTCCCTCTGGGCACGATTTCACAAAGAGTTAAGATTGATCGTACATGCAAATCCAATCCATCGTACGTGTAGTTGCCTAGCAGAGAGTGATGTCACAATACAAATCACTGTGGTAATAATGATAACTCATCCTAAGATAAATCTTAGTGCTTTGTGAAATCGACTCCAGTACTGTTGACACTAAAGTGGTCAAATACTGAGAGCCGACGTAAGTTTCTAATATTTTTTGTCTCCGTGTATATGTAATTCATGTCTGATGTAAACAAGCTTCCATTTAGATTTTGTGATGAGCACTTAACTGTCTATGAGCAAGAGTAATAAAAGGATTTGGGTACTTTTATAAAATGTCCATAGATTTAGGTTAAACTAACAGGTTTTAAGATAGTAATGATAGTGGAAAGCTTCCCTTCAAATCTAACTTACTGAACTGCTGTAGTTTTTGAGAAATGCGTAAAAAAACAATTCATGAAAATACGTTTGTAAATGGTTAAAATAATTTTCGTCACAGGAGATAAAATTATTTTACATGTATTTGTATTACATTGTTTTACTCATTTCCCCAAAACTACAGCACCTCAGCATATAGTATTTTCAGGGCAGGTTTCTACTATCATTATCTTCAAACTGTGTAAGTTTAGTGTAAATCTGTGGACATTCTGTTTTTTGTCCTACAAAAATTACATAGACCCTTTCAACACTGTATGACATTAATGGTAAAGAAAACACTATGTTTTTGTACACGGTGTCCAATGCAAATATAAACTAGATATAGTGTTTGTAGAAACAAACACTAGGTGTTCGGCTATTGTTGGGTCAGTGTTTGAATCAATGCAAAAAGTCTCGTTAATAGCTCGTCGAATTGCAAAGAAATCAAAACCAAACAGTTTTCTCGATGTGTAATAATTTTGTGGTAAAGCATCAAAAAGTGTACATTTCAACCTAAACGCCTTTAAATAATGCCTTTTCGAAGCATTTTACAGGCACTTCCGGTTTAAAAAGGTCAAAAGGTCAAGAGAAGGTCAGCAATAATACACATTTTTGTGAAGTACGTGAGGCCCTTTCATATGATGTAAAGATTGTCAAATAGCTTTTGTGGTTGAGGAAATGTGAACTGATGAATAATGACGACTGGAGAAGAGACTAACTAACCGGAGGGGATTTTTTTTTAAAACGCCTTGAAAACAGACTACGTACGTAAAGCCCTTTTATATGATGTATAGATTGTCAAAATAGCTTTTTTGGTTGAGGACAAACATGACAAAGGAACTTATGCATAATGACGACTGGAGAAGAGACTAACTAACCGAAAGGGAAATGTTTGTTGAAAACACCTTGAAAACAGACTACGTACGTAAAGCCCTTTCATATGATGTATAGATTGTCAAAATAGATTGTGTGGTTGAGGACATAGGAACTTATGCATAATGACGACTGGAGAAGAGACTAACTAACCGGGAGGGAAATCTTTGTTGAAAACGCCTTGAAAACAGACTAAAGCGAAGCTATTTATAGGAGAAAAAAAAATTAAATACAAAAATAAATAGTACAAATTTTGGTCGCCAAGTGGTCTCCCATTGCTTAACTTTAGTGACCGGTGTTATCAACGCAGTATGGTAGATAAAACCAATTAATTACTTTTGAAGAAAACTGACATTATGTTGAGAACGCATACTTACACGTGGTGACCGCAATGCACCGCATGCTTACACGTGGTGACAAAGTACATGTACATATAATTGTAAAATCTTTACGCGCAATCAATTAGGGAATTTTGTAGTTCTTTATACACGAATTTTAGAATTTTCAACCTCTCTTTTGAACCAGAAGACAATATCAAAAAAAGGGGTCATGTCTGTGAGGCGTTTACGGTTTTAACAATGCCCTTTCCGATGATGTATTGATTGTAAAAATCCCTTACGTAGATCAAAAGTTATGATTTTGTGAAATAATAAACTTTGAATTAGTGTATCTCGTCAACTGATGACGTCATCGTGACGTAACAACTTTTGCATCATATACTGGTTATTGTCTACCTGTGTGCAAAGTTTCAACTTAATGCAAGCTTCGCATCTATGCTTTTTCTTGCGGACAATCGACAGTGAGAGGAAGAAAAACCAAAAAAAAGAAAAAAACGAACAATAACAAAGAGTTGTTCGGGCTGTTACCCGAACACCTAAAAAAAATTGCCACAGTTCTGCTTTTACAGTTTCATGAAAAAACAGGACCTTGAGCTGTGTGGAAGCTGCTTTTGACTTGTTTGTCAGAGGTAGGTCAAACAGAAATACAATGTAAATATAAACTGCAGTGTGCCATGCAATTCTGTTGTTCTCAAATTGTTGAGTCATGCTTGGAAATCATTGCAACATCAAGTTTATGTGTACAAAGTCCATGAAAAACTGACAGTGAGTTCTTTATTTAAAATGTACGTTATACATGTAGGCCTATTTTTTGCAGTGTGCAGGGCTTGAATTTAGTGGGAGAAGATGCACCTTATTTTCTATACACGATGTGTTTCTGATATCAGTGGGGTTCGTTGTGATGAACACTGTGAAACCTTCCACTTTACTATCTCTATCTTAGGCCTACTTTCGTCTGTCCATGATAGTGTATTTAACTTAAATAAACAAAATAAAAATACTAGTTATTAATGTACACTTGATACAATTGCCAAAGTTTTTGACACCAGATATGGAAAGACCAATGTTGGCCCTAATCACAGCCGAAAGGAAAATTTTCTGAGACCCCTGGCAAGTTGACATTTTGGGGTCCAAAAATAGGGTAAAAATGTCGATTTTGCAAGTTCTAAAAACATACTGTAATGCATGATGCAAAAATAGCACAAGGGTGATATTTAAAGCAATAATTTGTTTTCTCAAGGAAGGCCAAGGATGATACTATGTAGTGATTTAAAAGGTTTTTTGAAATAATGTTGCATTTTGGTTGGGTGGAGTTGTAAATATGAGCTAAAAACCAGTTTTTCAGACCCCCAAATCGGCCTAAAATGGCCAAAAAACAAAATGAGCCGTTACATGGTTATAACCATGGCAACGGGCCATTATTATATAGAATTGAAAATGCAATTTTGTTAACTTGCACCCCAAGGCCCTTCCACCCACAAAGTATAAAAAAAATTCATTTTTTGACCGTGAGCAACTATGTCAATTATTTACCTGAACTGACTCTTAAGGACTTCACTTTCGTGTTTTTTTTTTTTTTTTTTTTTTTCCGTTTTGAAAATTTTGTGTATAATTACATGTGGGCTAGTGAAAAAACCTGCGGGCGATCGAGAATTTTGGTTGACTCGCCCGGTGGGCGATTGAAAAAAAAAGGTTAAGGGAAACCCCTGTACACATGTTATGAATAGTTTTGAGCAACAAAATTGGTTCACCAAGCAGGTAGTCACGACTACTTTTTGTAATAGTCGTGGCGACACGATTTAAAGTCGGGTAATTGAAAAACGGTAGTCTCGACTCCACTTAGTAACCAAACGTCGCGACTGCGTCACTAGTGGCACGGGCTAAGACAACTCACCATGAAATGCCTCAAATCCTATTATATGTAAACTACTTACATCATTTACATCTACATGGGTGTAGGATTTGAACTGCCACTAGCCATCGGGCTATCTCGTTGGTAAGACACTGCACTCTAGAATTGCAAAGGTTGATGGGTTCGATTCCCACTCGTTCGAGTACTATGCCTGTGAATTTTTTTCCCAGAGCATGGCTCTACAGTACTAACATGCATCAGTGTACAAATATGGGCAAAAACAAAAATTAAATAATATATTATCCTGATGCAAATCAAAAACAATGAAATTGTCTTACCATTGGCTGCTGTTGTACCATCACTGTTTGTTGTGGTGGGGCAGCGACCTGCTGCTGCTGCTGCTGCTGGTTGGCTGGGGGTTGCTGCTGATTAGGTTGCATGGTCGCAGATCACAAAAGATTTTTCACAGGCTTTTTCTTTCACTATTAAACAAAACACAAATTGAATTCATAAATAAAATGATACAAAATTAAACAGACATCATTTCCCAGGCAATAGACCTTATGGGCAATTCCAAGCAAACATGGACATGACACCAAAAAATAAAATTTGCATCACAACTTTCTTTCCACTTAAAGTTATAGCTAACATATGAAAGGAAACAGACATTAACTTTTTTAACACACTCTGTACCCTTTGTACAAATTCAGCTCATTTTTGCACAAGCTGTGAACGGGCCCTAAAAAGTGAGCACATTAAGGTGATTTCTTCAAAGTTAAATATTTTCCACCGCAAAGGTTCTTCCAGCAAAACTTTAATAGTTGTGATTAGCAGCAGGTACAACTATTTAAAATCCAGAATGAATTTTAATTTGTGTTTCTCATTTAAGCAATATGTGAGTGTACTTGTGGGAGCTTCAACAGGGCATAATGCGACTAACCGAGAGATGAAGTTATTTCAATTGCACAAAAAATCCACTGAATATCTTCATGGCAATTCAAAATATGTTTCTACCCTTATTACCAAGTCTGAAATGAGTAAAGAAATCAACACTCTAGTTGGTGTATTTTAATAACGAGTCATCAAAAAGTGTAATGCCACTAACCGGTAATGCGACTAACCATGCAATGTAATGCGACTAACCAAATCGTTTTCCAAGAGGAGGACGCTAAGGGGTCAGCAAAGCTGGATATCTTGGTTTTGACTTACTAGAGGACAATATTACATAAATTAAGAGATCTGGGGCTCTGCAGATGCCACTCATGCCCTACCCACAATGCATTTTTCCCAAAGCACATGCTGAAAACTATAACATGTGTTGTACATGTGCCACTCCAATCTGTAACTTCTAGTTTCATCATTTGTACAGAGTCTTAATGTTAACCTATGAAACAAAATAAATAAAAGCAACATTTCTGAGAATTTTGAGTAGAAAAGTGAAGTAATGGAACAAATTTACTCCACAAATTGTGGACACATGTACATGTTGTACCATTGCCTAAGCTGAAAAGCAGAATGATGTTAAAATGCAAGGAATTCAAGAAGAGCACAGAAAATTCTCCCAAAAGAGCAAACAAAAGCAAAAAGCTGATTTCCTCTTGCCACCATTTTCCTTCAGAAAGAAGAAACATGCTACAATATGCTGCCTTACAAACCAGGGTAGTGATGCAATGGTAGCAATGCATGGTCAGTGGTGTGTGGTGTAACATGCAGTGAAATGTATCCAGGTCAGTCGAGGAGATGGGTGATCAAGAAGGTTTTTTGTTTGTTTTACACACTTTTTCGACACAAAAGAAATTGTTTGTTGCATTGAGGAACCTGTGACATTTTAAGGCCATTTTAAATTCACAGACCACTTTTAAACAATAACCCAAACTTTGATTTTTCGGGGACAATATGTTTACATGTAAGTCACTTTAAATCTGCGATTTTATTTTTGTTCAATTACATATTCCACAAGATATTTAACTTTTTATGTTAATGCACAATTCTGAAAATAAAGTTGGTCAGTAAAACGGGAATATAATATTTCTGAAAAATGTAAGTTTGCTTTTCTAAAAATACACATTTCAGCCTTGTTTCTATGATTTTTAAGAGAAAAGGCGTTATTATTTTACTAAAAACAAGTGAAATTAATTTATTTTGTTTGTTGATAAGGAATAAACCCAATTTTGCCAAACAAGAACTCAGTATGGGCTCTATTGGGCTTGGCTTAAGTGGCCGGACAAACTGTAATGCGACTAACCGTAATGCGACTAACCATGGTTTTGCCACGTAAACCTAAAAGTTCAATTTGCTGACTATTTATAAGTATCCTGTTGGATACTTATGTATAAGAGATGTGAGTTAAATGTAGTAAAACCTTTGCAAGTTTTTTAGTTTGAGGAAACTTTTGAATTGAGACAAGTGTATTTTTTACCATGTCCTTTTTGTGTAATGCGACTAACCGCTTTTTACAAAGCTATAACATCCAGAGTACAACGCCCAAAACATTTTTAATATCATCACTTCAAAGCCTTGGGTGTTAAGTACAAATCAGTCTATAAACTTGGTGGAAAGAATATCTCACATAGAACTACTACATGTAGCACCAAGATCCAGAAATGACACAGAAAAGTGTAATGCGACTAACCACGGAATCGCCCTTATGCATTGATGTCATCCAGCCGCCATCTTTGAGTTCAAACGGTGACGAAACAATCGAAACGCACATAGATTGGCCAATGAACCAGCTCCTTTTGACCTCAATGCGGGGGCGCCGTACTGAAATGACATTATGTGCAATAAGGTCTATACGTGTACATCTATGTACATGTACAGACCTCAAAATAACCCACGGCAATTGCCATGGTGCCCTGTGCTTTTGCTGTGGTGCCCTTTGCAAAGTTCCTATTCAAATTTACATTATCCTCATAGAATTGCCCCTTACCAGAGGGCAATTGCTGTGACCCTTCAAGAGCTAAGTTCAAGGCCTGCATGTATGCTGCGTTTTTGAAAGGGCAAGGGCACCATGGCATTTTTTTCCTTGGTTAAGGGCACCCTATGAGGAAATTGTAAACTTCTGTACTGTAGCGTTTCAAGGGCACCAAGGCTATAACCAGGGAGCATGGAGGCAGGAAATATGACGCCTCACTCCCATTATCATTATTGCTGTATCAGTTTTAAAATGCCAATTTTCTTGTTTGCGTTTACAATGGTAACTCGGCAGGATCCTTAAGTGAAGACGTTAACCCAACGATGCTTGATTGTTGGTGGAGTTTACAGGCCTGATACTTCACGGAGGCAACGGAGGCGATTGCCTCCGTTGCCCCTTGCCATTGCCTTGGTGCCCTTGAAATGCTACAGTAGAAATTTACAATTTCCTCATAGGGTGCCCTTTGCCAAAGAGAAAATGCCTTGGTGCCCTTGCCCTTTCAAAAACGAAGCATACAGCCCTGAGTTCAGATCGTACACTAAGTGCATTCATAAGCAAAACTTGAAGAAATGAAAGTGCTGAGGACAAGACAACTGGAAATTTAATTTGTGACGGGGAACTACATGTAGACAAAGTGTGAGTAAAATCTGGATGACTGCTTATTATAGGCCAAGCTTCTTAATTTGGTTTGTCGAAGACCTGGGCCAAATTTCATAGAGCTGCTAAGCACAAAAATTTGCTAAGCATGAAATTTCTTCCCCGATAAAAAGGTAATTTATAAGAGAGAGAGAGAGAAGTGGCGGTAGAGCAGTATCACTTTAAAATGAAGACTATAAAAATAACTAGAGCTAAATTGCATTTGTGCACAAATGCAGAGCTGTTTCGTCAATAAAAATTTGCCAAATTTCTCAACTGAGTTTCAAATTTGTTGGGTATTTAAAGCAATTTGCCAAATGTGGCATAAATAAAAATAAAAATTGTATTATACATGTACACCATGTTCAGATAGCAATTTATGTGTTAAAGGTGTAAAAATTGAAAAAATCATAAAAAATCATGTGATGACATCATCACAACGTCATTTCACATTTCATAAGACCTTGTCAATATCCAACAACCTATCAAGTTTCAACATGATCGCATAATTACTTAGGGAGTTATATTAGTTCAAAAAGTGCACCTGTAAAATTTTAGGTGATTACAAAAAACTTCACCACAGACATCTTCAAAAAGTCCATTTTGAAGAGTTTTCAACCTGCCGCTAGAGGGCGCTGTTGCAATTTGTGACATCATCAATATTTTTTTTGAACTGCCCACACTTGCTAGACACTTACGTCCTTGGAAAGCAACTTCATAATTTTTACCACTTTTGAGTTACAGGGCACTTCCGTTTTTGGCCCATTACGACTGGAGGTAGAGGTCATGAGAGGACACGCACACAAAATAAAATAAAGACCCAATCCCGAAAACAAAAACCTACGGTCTCTTTTGGCTGATTTGATATAGATTTTCAAACATTTAACATAAAACACCTTTAAGATGACGTCACGTGACCGCTGATGACGTCATCATGACATCCTTGCTTTAGGATCATCATTGCACCATAGCCTGCGATCCCTAAAAGTTTCATTGCAATTGCTCTTTAGGAACTATGCAAAAAATTGTGTGTACTGAAACAGACAAATAAAAAAAAAATAATAAAAAAAAAACTTTAACAAAAACAAGAGCTGTTTCGCTGCGCTTCGCTACGAAACAGCTAATAATTTTTCCTTTGACCAGTTCCCAATCATTGACCAGTTTAGCAGGATCACTTCAACCTTAAAGGAAGGAACATCTTCACAATGCAAAAGACCCCCAGGGCATAAGCCACTTGCATGGCACCTTTGCCTTGTTTTTAATCAAGGATGGTGGTAAATGATGTCAAACCACTGAAACTGGGCTCCATAAAAGTGTCAACATGCTGGACTCCCTCACTTCAAGAGTACTTTGGTACTTGGTATTTCCGCTGGGGAACTTGACAACGATGTTAGGAGAGCGTCGTCTAATTTAATTTTTTTGTGGTTGTTGTTTAGGCCTAGATTGTGCATGTTACTTTTGAAGATTTGGTGGGATTTGGAATCTATGATGACGGATTGTTGCAGATTATTCCATAATTTCAGTGTTCAGGAGACCTGACAGAATTTTATATTTTTATTAAAAGATTTTTCCCCCAGTTGTCACTCATCAATGCTAATTTGTGGAGAGCACTTGTTATGTAACTCGTTTTGGTGTAATTTTATATCACACGCTTTTACAAAATATTTTTATTTATTTTTATTAACAGCGGAACATGAATCAGCAAAAGAAAGGCAGTGCGGAGAAAAGGCAGTGCTCTAGTATGTAGAGTAGTACTTTTAATTTATTAGTAGCAACACAGAAACTGCATGCAGCCGTTCCAGCAAAGCTAGCCCTTGTGATCAATTGCAATTGTAAATAGTTTGTAAGTTTACATCTTGGTGGTGGAGGCAATTGGCAATACAAATGCTGAACTATGAACACACACAAAAAATGAGCAAAACTGGAGTGGAGAAACTGTAAGTTGCTATTCTAATAATTCCTTTACCTCCTGAATTGAACACAATTTTGTGCAGGACCTAAAAACGGCGGAAGTCCAGTGTGTCACCAGGCTGAAGTTATCCGCGTTTCTGGCTCGATTTCGATCCAGATTTTCTACAGCACAAACCGAGGACGAGCTGGCCGCGCATACCGGAAACTAGGAAAATAGAACCCATGCAGTAAAAGGTGGTAGCATTTTGGCCTTCCATCCTTTCTAACTTGAACGAATTTTTTAATTGTGTAGAGTTATAAGAATTTTTTTCCCCGAAATCTGAAAGAGCATATCAATAAGCAAATCAAGAGGTAGACTAAATTATCTTTGCATATATATTTAGTAATTAGCCGCCTCAATTAAAACTTCATCGTCGAACATCAAAAACAGCTGCCAAAAAAACTTGCACTCATCCTTCATTTTGCGTAAAAGATGCAATTATCTTCAATAATCTAATAGACCATACCACTGGGCACACTTAATTTTGGAGGAAGCTAAATCGGTTCACTAATTAGTACCTAATTATCCGTTTGAAGACACGCCTTTTTGTACCGTACGTTAACCGTACAGCACCTGTACTGAGTAATCTTAATTCTTAGACTGTCTTCACGGTAAAGTAAATGTACCCTTCATGATGAAGGAAAAGTTGAATTTTATTACATAATCTAATAGACCATACCTCTGGGCACACTTTATTTTGGAGGAAGCTAAATCAGTTCACTAATTAGTACCTAATTAGCCAGTTGAAGACACGCCCTTTTCTACTATGCGTTAACCGTATAGCACCTGCACAGTCATCTTAATTTTAAGACTGTCTTCACGGTAAAGTAAATGTACCCCTCATGTTGGATAAAAAGTGGAATTTTATTACATAATCTGATAGACCATACCTCTGGGCACACTTAATTTTGGAGGAAGCTAAATCAGTTCACCAATTAGTACTTAATTAGCCAGTTGAAGACACGCCTTTGTGTACCATACGTTAACCAAATAGCACCTGCACAGTCACATCTTAATTTTAAGACTGTCTTCACGGTAAAGTAAATGTACCACTCATGTTGGATAAAAAGTGAAATTTTATTACATAATCTGATAGACCATACCTCTGGGCACACTTGATTTTGGAGGAAGCTAAATCGGTTCACTAATTAGTACCTAATTCGCCAGTTGAAGACACGCCCTTTTCTACTATACGTTAACCGTATAGCACCTGCACAGTCATCTTAATTTTTAAAATGCCTTCACGGTAAAGTAAATGTACCCCTCATGTTGGATAAAAAGTGGAATTTTATTACATAATCTGACAGACCATACCTCTGGGCACACTTAATTTTGAAGGAAGCTAAATCAGTTTACCAATTAGTACTTAATTAGCCAGTTGAAAACACGCCTTTGTGTACCATACGTTAATCGTATAGCACCTGCACAGTCATCTTAATTTTAAGACTGTCTTCACAGTAAAGTAAATGTACCCCTCATGTTGGATAAAAAGTGAAATTTTATTACATAATCTGATAGACCATACCTCTGGGCACACTTAATTTTGGAGGAAGCTAAATCGGTTCACTAATTAGTACCTAATTCGCCAGTTGAAGACACGCCCTTTTCTACTATACGTTAACCGTATAGCACCTGCACAGTCATCTTAATTTTAAGAATGCCTTCACGGTAAAGTAAATGTACCCTTGTTGCCAGTGTGGTTTACCTAACATGAGTTCATCAATATTCCACTCCCTACCTGGTATAACCTTAAGTAACTCATTCAGCAGCCTTGATTGCACTTCAGATGACATCCCATCAAATGAACTTGGCTCTCCGATTGCAACATCCTCACCTAACCCTGCTCATCGCGCCAAACCAGTAAAAAACTCCAGCCAACACCGCAAAATCAAAACTCTGGTCATCAATTGTGATGGCCTCTGCAACAAGCTCCCTCAGTTAGAGTCTCTGATAGGCCACCACAAAGCTGATGTCATAGTGGGTACTGAGTCCCATCTCAAAAACGCCATTTTTACATCAAAAATCACCCTGCCAGGATTTGTCACCTACCGATGAGATAGAACCCAGGGGAAAAAAGGACGTGTGTTCATTATGGTGAAAGATGATCTAATTGCCAGTGAATGTAACATCATTACAACAGAGGCTGAATTAATTTGGGTAGAACTACATATTAAAGGGTATAAACCTCTCATCATAGGTTCTTTTTACAGACCTCCAAACTCACCACCTGCAAACATCCAGCATCTGTCGGATCCGCTAGCCAGCATCCAGTCAAAGTTTAAAAATGCGATCCTGATTGTTGGGGGTGACTTTAACCTTGCAGACATTGACTGGACCAATCGATCTGTTAGACCTTATGCTGTGGAGTTGACAAAATGTTCTCTGTTACTGGATGTATGCAATGATTTTTTCCTGGACCAACTAGTCAAAGAGCCCACAAGGATT
The DNA here is from genome assembly GCF_032118995.1 of Asterias amurensis. NCBI lineage: Eukaryota > Metazoa > Echinodermata > Asteroidea > Forcipulatida > Asteriidae > Asterias > Asterias amurensis. The sequence goes on along the minus strand of NC_092664.1, from coordinate 2,434,377 downwards.
TCTGAAGCTGCTCAGAACATTTTGGACCTCGTCCTCTCAACCCACCCTAATTACATTGAAAAATGTAAAGTGGTTCCAGGTATCAGCGATCATGAAGTGGTTCTCTTCACCCTTAATCTTAAACCCAAACTCAACAAAAAAGTTCCTAGAAAGGTTTACTTGTATGGGAAAGCAAACATGGAGAATTTAAGAGCTGACATGACAAACTTCCAGGACAGCTTTCTTAATAGTGACTCAGATTCCCGCAATGTGCAAACCAACTGGAACATGTTCAAAGCAAAAATCAGTGAACTCATGGAAAAGCACATCCCCTCCAGAACATCTTGTGCCAGTCATAAAAATCCCTGGATTACGAGAGAAGTGAGGCGTATGTCCAAAAAGAAACAACGCTTGTATAAAAAAGCGCGACTCTCCAACAATCCTAAGGACTGGGATAGCTTCAAAGTGCACCAGAAGGCAACTCAGAAGAAACAGCGCCAGAATTTCTGGGCCTTTCAAAATAACATGTTTGATGAAAAAGATAAATCAAATAAAGCTTTCTGGAAGTTCATCAAGTCCAAGAAACAGGACTCCACCAATATCTCATCACTAAAAGATGGCTCCAAAGTTGTGTTTGACAGCCGTAAAAAAGCTGCCTCGTTTAACAGCCAGTTCAGCTCGGTTTTTACCACTGAAGACACTAAGACTATACCTGATCTGGGTCCCCCAAACACCCTGCTGTGAATCACATCAATGTGACAACTGAGGGTGTTTCAAAGTTATTGAAGTCACTGAAAACCCAAAAGGCAACAGGCCCGGACCAGATTATTGGGAAAAAACAAACTTTTTTTGCATTATGAAAGGGTACATTTACTTTGGGGTGAGTGCAAGTTTTTTATCAGCTGTTTTTTATGGTCTGTATTATGGGGTCTTAATTGCGGCGGTTAATTACTAATTTATTACGCAAGCAATTATTCCTATTCAACCTCTGGATTTGCTCATTGATACATTCTTTCAGAAATGTGAATCCAATTTAATTTTGATTACACATGATTAAAATCAGAAAGGATGGGAGACCAAAACTCTACCACCTTTTACTGCATGGGGTCTATTTTTTCATATTTCCCGGAATGCGCGGCCAGCTGTACACGGTTGCTGCGTTGAAAATCTGGCCCGAAGTCGGGCCAGAAACGCGGCTAACTTCAGCCTGGTAGTGTGTCTACCCTGCCAGTGCCAGCCTCGTCTGGCACTTTGACAGTTTGTCTGTGCTGTGCATAGTTAGAGGTATTGTGCTACATGGAGAAAGATACGCAGTCTGGTATTATTATAGGTGGTGAATTCCGCGGAGTGGTTTTTGTGGTGCAGCCATCAACTTCAACTCCAGTAAAACAAAACCAATGATTTCAGACTAACAACAACAAGGAAAACATAATTACCTCCACTCTTAGACAGCACCACAGCAGTCAGGATGCTTTAAGTCAAGTAGTAGCTTCACAGTCTTTATGAAAATGGTGTAATTTCAGGCTGAAAACCGTCACCAACTTGTGCACGCACAGGTGACTTTACTGCACTGTGCACTGACGATGTTGCGTGAATGATTGACAACAAAAGGGAAAGTAAGTAGCGCCCTCTGTTGGTGTCGCAAGTGAAGTCACATTTTCCACCCGACAATCGCGGCGCCTTTTTCAACAACGGTACTGTCAGTAGCGCTTGAAAGTGAAAGCTAATAATAATTGCATCAATAACCCTTGATCGTGTTGTTATTTGATGAGGACAAATTTAGAACAATAGAAACTGTGTTAATTGGAACTGATAGTGACCATTCAAGGCTCTAATAATAACATTCCGTGTCCATAATAATATTGCCGTCTTCAGTCAGATCACTTCTCTCAGGGTCAAATGTCATAGAGCTGCTGACACCAAAAGTAACTTAGAACAAAAAATGCTTACCTGAATAAGGTTACCAGCCAAAACACTAATGTCATATATTTATTTTGTGACGTATCCGGCTGTGTTTTGCTAAGCACAAAACACTAAGCAAAACTGTTTGTGCAGCTCTATGTGTTCATCGAAATGAAACGTAGGTTAAAAAGGCTCCTGGATTAGGCCTAGGCCATTTCAATCAATTTTCGCACACCTTTTTGATATGTGTTCTTAAAAGAGAACCGAGTGTTGTATTTGGTGATTCCACTTTTAAAAAACCCAGTGCCATAACATAATGAATAGGGTGCGTTAGTTCCTTAGCTTCTTTGTTGACCCCGCGGTGCTCACTCGGGTCGGGTGAGCCCCTGGTCTGACAAGAGCTAACGGAACGATCACTCACCCTCTCGTGGTGACGTCAAGCACCTGAGGCCAGCCCCCCCCCCCCCCCCCATAGTGACCCACTCCACAAGCAGGGCACTTGGGGCAGACCCGGGTTAGCCCCTGGAATGACGTCAAAGTTATCCGAACCTACCGGGGGCACCGTGACCGGGGTCGACCCACAGGGAAGCTAATCGAACGCACCCTATCACTTTCTAGCTCCGAAGGGCAACGCTATGCCATGGTGGGGGGGGGGGGTCAAAGTCTAGTCCTTGATACCCTTGACTCGACCGTTTTATTATCTTAGAAAGGGGTGGGTGGTCAGGCCTGATTTGTTTGTATTGGCGATTGTGCTTCACTTCGTGCACAAAAATGAGACTACAAACAATCTGAAACTTGCTGTCTCGCTGACATCCTACTATTATAACGGCTAGGCTCTGTGTGGGAGAGCTCAACAAACCTCAGCAGGGATTACTGACCCTCTTGCAGACGCAAAAGATCCTTCTCAACCAGAATAGGCGGCTATTGTAGGCCTATAACCCCAGCCTCGAGCGCCGTAAATGGACACGGGAGATGGGCAGGGGGCGGCCCCCATACAAGTTCACCCTTCCCCCCTTACCCTCCCCATCCAAACGAGAGAGACATGGACAGTAGATTGTAAAACCAAAAAACCTTTGCCCCATCCACTTGCCCACCAAATTTATGCGGGTAACAGTACTGATACTAAATTGTGATTTGAGCAGTGGTTGTAGCATGCCTTTTGGGCCACTGTAAGTGCATAATATTGGGGGCAATCAATGCCCTGTTTGAGGCCAGGGCTTTGGCTTGGGATTTAGGGCTTGTCAGATAATAATATCATAGCTTTCTTTGCGGGCTTCAATCAGGCAGACGGAGCCAAGCAGGTGTAACAGGAGATTTTGTCGCCCGGAGATTCCGGCGCTCCCCCTCCCTCGATCCCCATCCCAATACGGTGAACTATGCCCCTTTTTGAATCCCCGGATTCGGCTCAGGCTAGCCGCGTGGCCCGTGGCTATTTTGAAATTAACTAGCTGCGGGTTTTTCGCGTATGCGCCCGAGGCTTCAGACGAGAGGACGGAGCCTGAAGCCGAATCCGAAGTTGTGGTTCCGAAAAGGGCCTATGTACATTACAAACTTGTTCTGATAGCGCCCTCTTTTGATTCATCCTCCTTCCCATTGTGGACAGAATCTCAGGAATAGATTTCTCTACGACACCAGCGGAACCCAAGGCTTATTAAAGCCGTAGTTTGTACAAGGCAATTGAGTCATCCGGTTTCTGAACTAGAGAAAAGCTTTGGGTCCCGGTACGTCCAATGAGGAGATTCACAATAGAGTGCGCCCCCAAGAGGTCCCCCGGTGAAGCTTTTTTCTCAAGGTGATAAGCTGACGTATGAACATAAACTGCGTGTCTGGCAGGTACACCCCACTACTGAAAATGTCTGGCAGTGGCCATTCATGATGCCTAGGAGTGTGCCGGTGTGGCGGGAGATTATGTCCCCCTGGAAATTCCCCCCGCCCCCCACCGCATATAGCGCCCTCTTTTGACTCATCCTCTTTAAGTCCGGAGGACAGAATTCCGTGGGACCACCGGTTCGAGTATGTGTTTGTTGTCATTATACAATCAGAACTATTTGCGAGTTAGATTTAAATAATGTTTTGTACAATGGACGTGCTTGAGTCACAAAAAGTAACCATTTACATTTTAACTCCTTAGACTACAGAAACAGTTGCCATGTCAAATGATTCAGAGCAGGCCCTTGTATAGCAACCTTCAGATGAGCAAACCCTGGTACCATTGAGTCACACACATCAATTCAGAATCCTGTATGGGTGCTCATCGTCTCTTATGTTACTACGCAAAAAGCCTTTGCATAGCAACCTTCAGATGAGCAAACCCTGGTACCATTGTGCCATACACCTCCATTCAGAACTGTGTATGGGTGTTCACCGTCTCTTAATTATGTTACTACGCAAAAGCTTGCCCGAATCAAGTGACATAATCAACTGTCTGAGGAATTCAAATTTAAGTGTTAACTTGTGATTGAGCAAGTCAGGTCTAGTGCATGGAATTACAACAAACTTTTGAACACGCAAGGGAAATGTTTCACACAACGTAACGTTTACAATACTTTATTTTAACTTCTTTATTTAAATCGACAAAAAGTATACAAACTCCAGACAATAGAATATTCTGTACAATACTAATATAGTTCGTAATGAAATTCATAAAGTGCTCATACACACAAAATTTAATACGTCAGTAACGTATGCCGTTACGTCGACATTTACTATTATGCACGGACCATCAGTAATTTTGGTCTGACATGCGTTGCATTGGAAATGCCGTGGCACTGAGTGTAATATTATTATTGCCTGCGTCAGCAAATAATAATAGTAACATTAATAATCGGTTTGTATATCGCACTGTAAAGGCGCTGGACATCTTAGGTAATTATCAAAGACCAGTCTTCTCGTCGGTATATCTCAACATTGATGCATAAAATAACAACCTGTGAAAATATAAGCTAAATTGAGGTCGTCGAAGTAACGAGAGAGCAATGGAAGAGAAATAACACATCAAGTTGTGTGCTCTCAGATGCTTGGATTTGAGAACTCAGCTGAAGTCTCGAATTCAATCCATATTTTATTTTAGTGAACTATTTTTTTTTCTTTCTTAAAAACTACTTCAGAGGGAGCCGTTTCTCACATTGTTTTATACTATCGTTGCTGGCCCTTTAAGAGTCAGTTCAGGTAAATAATTGACATAGTTGCTCACGGTCAAAAAATGAATTTTTTTTATACTTTGTGGGTGGAAGGGCCTTGGGGTGCAAGTAAACAAAATTGCATTTTCAATTCCATATATAGCCCGTTGCCATGGTTACGGCTCATTTTGTTTTTTGGCCATTTTAGGCCGATTTTGGGGTCTGAAAAACTGGATTTTAGCTCATATTTACAACTCCACCCCACCAAAATGCAAAATTATTTCAAAAAACCTTTTATATCACTGCAAAGTATCATCCTTGGCCTTCCTTGAGAAAAAAAATTATTGCTTTAAATATCACCCTTGTGCTATTTTTGCATCATGCATTACAGTATGTTTTTAGAACTTGCAAAATCGACATTTTTACCCTATTTTTGGACCCCAAAATGTCAACTTGCCAGGGGTCTCAGAAAATTCTCCTTTCGGCTGTGATTAGGGCAAACATTGGTCTTTCCATATCTGGTGTCAAAAACTTGGGCAATTGTATCCTGTTGTGACAGTACTGCCTCAAAACTAGACTTTTTTCCCAAAAACGTGAAAAATGCCTTTTTAAGGGTCTTTTCACATAGTATCGATAAACGTGTCCACGGTAAAAAATAAGGAACATTTTTCTTATACTTTGTGGATGGTAGGGACCTGGGGTCCAAATAAACAGCATTTACATTTCAAATCATAATATAACACGTTGCCATGGTAACAGTTTATTTGTTTTTAGGCCACTTTAGGCCGATTTGGGGGTCTGAAAAACTGTTTTTTAGTTAATATTTACAACTCCACCCCACCAAAAAACAATCATATTTATGAAACCTTTTCCATCACTACAAATTATCATCCTTGGCTTTACTTGAGACAAAAAATTATTGCTATAAATTTCACCCTTGTGGTGTTTTAAGATCGTGCATTAGAGTATGTTTTTAGAACTTGCAAAATCAACATTTTTACCATATTTTTTGCCCTCAAAATTTCATTTTTGCAGGGGTCTCAGAATATTTTCCTTTCGGTTTTGATCAGGGCCAAAACTTGTCTTTTTATTTCTTTTAAGAAAAACCCGGGCAATTGCATCCTGATGCAACAGAACTGTTTCAAAAATAAACCCTTTTCCCCGAAAACATATATAGAGAAATGTATTTTGAAATATTTGCTTAAATTTGAATTTATAACATTAAGAAGTTAGTAATAATTCCATCAATCTGGCAGCTTTTCATAAGCACTCTGTAGGCTTAGTGCATTACCAAACATTGATCAGGACTTGTTAATGACCTAAATCTTAGAATTTGCCCCGGCCCCACCCCGACCCCGGCCCAATCATATTTCTTGACATTGCATAAAAAAATTAAAAAGTTTTGTGAACAGCGCCTCTTTTTTGAAAGTCACATTTTTTAATTTCCCGTGCACATCAAGAAAGTTTGTACTGTCTTAATTTATTATTGGTCCTCGGAATATTTCCCCTTTGGTTGTGATTGGGCTATCATTATGGTTTGCATGTCTGCTGGGGAGAAACACTTTGGTTTATTGTATCCTATTGTGACACTTCTGCCTCAAACATGGTAATTTTTCCAAAAACAATAAAAATGCATTTGGAAGTTATCCCTTAGTTTGAATTATTAAAAACCAAAAACGAGCATGATTGTTTAAAAAATATGGCACTGTTTCCATGTTCTTTAAGTAACATATAAAAAGTTTATAACCATGCTTTGCCACTGAGAGTTCTTGTTTTGTCATGACTACTTTACCTAGTTGTACAGGTATGATTCACATTGCAAGAAGAGAATTAGTGCGATGAGCATTCTTTACTATTCTTGTTTATACATTTGTACATGGCCTTTTAACAGTCTTCTTGGTCCCCTGCTCGCTACCAAACTAAACATTTTCATCCCTATCAGAACAAAGAGGCTCTAAAAGTGAGCAAGTACTGTTTCCAAATTCACCTGCTTTGGCCTTCTGTAAGCAGTTCCCCCAACCATGGTGGGGTTCCTTTCAGTTGTACTGTTGCAAACAATAAAAGAGTTCAGCAGGTAATGTTTGACAATGTTTTTTGTTGATCGTGTCACTGCAAATGCATCTTGTTGAGCAGGTGCAAGTATTTACAACTTCTATCCGTGTTGTTTCATTAAAGGAACACACGTTGCCTTGGATCGGTCGAGTTGGTCTTTGAAAAGTGTTTGTAAACGTTTATTACAAAATGCATATGATTAGAAAGATATTTTAAAAGTAGAATATAATGATCCAGACAAGTATCACTCAAAAACATCTTTCTAGACATGCATTTTATAACAAGCGGTTACAAACGCATTTCAAAGACCAACTTGACCGATCCCTGGCAACGTGTTCCTTTTAAATGATCTCTTACGCTCGTCATGCAAATCGTTAGTATCATTGTTTTTAATAAGATCTTGGCAAATTTTTCCAACACTTTTAAGCAGGCTTTTTAATTTCCCACATTTGTGTTGGACATGATTGGATGCTCCAAACCATCTGCCTCAAGCACAGAAACTACATTGTTTATGATTTCTATCTCTATGAAAAGTTTTACATTTGGTAGCAGGCAGGGACCAAGGAGAGTAGGCCCTGTATTAAAGACAACTTGTAAAGAATGCTCATCGCACTCTACTTGCAATGGGAATCATACCTGTACAATAGGTAAAGTAGCCAAATCAAGAACTCTCAGTGGCAAAGCATTGGTTATGGTTTGGTTGGATACCATTATGTTTAAATAAAAACTTTGTATTCATTACTCAAAGGGCATGGAAACAGTGCCAGATTTTTTAACAAGCATGCATTGTTTTTGGAAAAATTACTATACTTAAGGCATGATCAGTCACAACAGGATACAATAAACACAGTGTTTCTACCCAGAAGACATGAAAACACCAATAACAACCGAAAGGGAACACTTTCAAAAAAAGAGGCGCTATTCACAAAACATTGTTTTATGCAATGTCAAGAAATATATGATTGGGGCTGGGCAGGGCAAATTGTAAAATTAAGGTCATCAACAGTTCCTGATCAATGTTGGGTAATCCACTAGTGCTTAGGAAAAGCTGCGAGATTGATAGAATTATTACTTTTTAATGTTAGAAATTCAAGAAAAAACAATTCAAAATGCATTTTTCTGTTTGGGGAAAAAAGTCTATTTTTGAGACAGTACTGTTAACATCAGGATACACTTGCCCAAGTTTTTCTTACCAGAAATAAAAAAGACAAATTTTGGCCCTGATCAAAACCGAAAGAAAAATATTCTGAGACCTCTGAAAAAAATGAAATTTTGAGGGCAAAAAAATATGGTAAAAATGTTGATTTTGCAAGTTCTAAAAACATACTCTAATGCACGTTCTAAAAATAGCACAAGGGTGAATTTATAGCAGTATTTTTTTGTCTCAAGTAAAGCCAAGGATGATACTTTGTAGTGATGTAAAAGGTTTTATGAAATATTTTTGTTTTTTGGTGGGGTGGAGTTGTAAATATTAACTAAAAAAACAGTTTGTCATACCCCAAGATCGACCTAAAGTGGCCTAAACACAAATGAACTGTTACCATGGCAACGTGTTATATTACGATTTGAAATGTAAATGTTGTTTATTTGGACCCCAAGTCCCTACCATCCACAAAGTATAAGAAAAATATTCCCTTTTTTTTACCATGGACACGTATTTCGATATTATGTGAAAAGACCCTTTTTTCACGTTTTTGGGAAAAAAGTCAAGTTTTGAGGCAGTACTGTCACAACAGGATACAATTGCCCAAGTTTTTGACACCAGATATGGAAAGACCCATGTTGGCCCTAATCACAGCCGAAAGGAAAATTTTCTGAGACCCCTGGCAAGTTGACATTTTGGGGTCCAAAAATAGGGTAAAAATGTCGATTTTGCAAGTTCTAAAAACATACTGTAATGCATGATGCAAAAATAGCACAAGGGTGATATTTAAAGCAATAATTTTTTTTCTCAAGGAAGGCCAAGGATGATACTTTGTAGTGATATAAAAGGTTTTTTGAAATAATTTTGCATTTTGGTGGGGTGGAGTTGTAAATATGAGCTAAAAACCAGTTTTTCAGACCCCAAAATCGGCCTAAAATGGCCAAAAAACAAAATGAGCCGTAACCATGGCAACGGGCTATATATAGAATTGAAAATGCAATTTTGTTTACTTGCACCCCAAGGCCCTTCCACCAAAAAAGTATAAAAAAAATTCATTTTTTGACCGTGAGCAACTATGTCAATTATTTACCTGAACTGACTCTTAAGTCATTCCTTAAAGGCAGTGGACACGATTGGTAGATTGGTATTAATTGTCAAAGGCTAGCCTTCACACTTGGTGTATCTCAACATATACATCAAATAACAAACCTGTGAAAAAGTTGAGCTCAGTCGGCCATCGAAGTTGCGAGGTTTTAATGAAAGAAAAATAACCATTGTTACATGAAGTTGTGTGCGTTTAGATGGTTGATTTCGAGACCTCAAGTTCTAAACCCGAGGTCTCGAAATCAAATTCGTGGAACATTGTTTGGATTTTAATATGTTTTCTTTTAATTGTTCAGCGCCCAGGAGCATGTTAACATGGATAGGCGCTATATAAATTTCCATTATTATTATTTATTATTACTTCTTTCTCGAAAACTATGGCACTTCAGAGGGAGCCGTTTCTCGCAATGTTTTATACCATCAACCTCTCCCCATTACTCGTCACCAAACAAGGGTTTTATGCCAATAATTATGTTGAGTAATTGCCAATAGTGCCCACTGCCTTTAAACCATCTCAGCTCCCTAGGGGAGTATGTAACCTGTGCAATAAGTGTCTAAAAGCTAAACCAATCACAAGAACCATCCCTGCTCCGACATGTACTACTTATGGGTGGAGAGAAACAATTATAGCTCCTGAAGTGTCTTTCTCATGGACACTTGGTGTCACGACCGGGACTCGACTCCACTTCGGTGGTCTTATCTGCTCGGCCAAGACACCCTACTCTCTAAATGTAAAAGAGTGAAAAAAAAAATACTCTTTACACTTCGAGCTGTCCCTCATATGGCTCTCCAAAAAGAGTGGTGGTTATTTCACTCTTTTAGAGGGGTTTCACTCCAGGACAGAGTGAAAACTCACTAAAAAAAGATGCAAACTTCAATCTAAAAGAGTGGAAGACCATTTGAAAAAGAGTTGTCCGTCATAAGGCTCTTTCAAAGAGAGCTTTTTCACTCTTTTACATTAAGAGAGTACTAAAATGCCTCAGTGTTAAAAACAAAGAAGGTTGCCAGCACTATTTGAATGCGTACAAGCCCCGTCGGACAAGGCTAGTGCATGGTGCACAAAATATGAATAATGATCTATAACATAATCTACCTTACAAATAGATAAGCACATGGTGTTCCGCAAACCATATCATGAATTATATGAGCAAGTTATTTTGATGATTCTTGTTATAGCGCATTATTTTCAATAACCGTATCAATGAACCTGGTCATTTTATATGAGCTAGTTGAGAATTCTTATTTTCAATAACCGTATCAATGAACTTTACAATTTCCTGGTCATTGGGCCAATAACCTTCCTTTAATCTTTCTCAGCTCCCTGTGGAGTATACAACCTAGGCAACCGTATCACTCCAAAGGCTTTTTCAAACACATTTAACCTTTACCCTCGCAGGTGCCCAGTTATACCCCTGGGTGAAGAGATGCAATCGTAGTAAAGTATCTTGCTAAAGGCCGACAACAAAACCTAGTACCACTTCACATCGTGTAGAAGCCACAACAGCTGGTGTCATGATTCGAGCCCCACACTGTCTCTAGACATAACCCCCCAGAACTGGAAAAATAGTGAGTTATAGACGATGTGACCTATGTTTACATTCAAACCGCCCTCTGTTGAAAAAAACACTGTTTACGTCATGTTTCGCCGGGCAAAAAACCGCGTAGTCATGGGAAGATTGCATGCACTTTCTAACTGGCTGCCAAAACACAAAGGTTTTGCCCGGCGGTATGCGCGCGAATCATGTTATGGTTTTCGAGTGATGTCGGAAGTCACATCGTCTGTAGTTTTGCATGTTATGTTTTATGTACAAAATGAACGTTGCAAAAACCAGTTCCCCCATCATTAATGCATTGACGTCATCCATCCGCCATCTTACAGATAAAACGAAGATGATACAAACAAATTGCACAGTTGTACGCGCGGCGTACAGTTTTGGTCAACCATCAGCCCTTTTGTTTACCTCTAGGTGAGGGCGCCCTACTGACAAGCTATGCATAAGGTACCCACGAACCGTGGTATGATTAGTCCTTTCTTTGGTGTGCACTTCTAATGGTGGCTGCTTGAAGCGGAGTTTTCCTTCGAACCCGACGCTGGACTCGCACCTGTAACCTCAGTCACAGCGTTCCCCGATGGCCCATTATTAACCACTGCTGGATTCGTACTGCCATTTTTCGCCTAATAGAAAAAGAAGTTAACAATTTTAACGAAAGACATTATATTTCAACCAGCCTCCACAATACCTTGCAGGAAAATACTGAATGTTAAAGCGACTTTATTGAGCACCACTGAGTGACTGATATGAATTAATTATTCTATTTCTGAATGAATTAATGAAAAGATGACTTACCAAACACTTGCATTCATTTTTCATACGGCGTATCTCCATTCGGAGTAGTTGTAATTCCTTCTGTGTGTCTACTGTGTTTCTACCGCCTGGTCCATCCATGGTCAAGACTGAAGTGTTCTGGGCAGGTCGGACTTCATTCCTCATTTTGATCTAGAGTAGGACATTGAGATAATATTAAAGTAATAATGTCTGGTTTCACTATTTTTTTAATAAACAAGTGAACAAGTAATTAAGGCTGAAGGTTGCAGACCTGTACGTTTGAATTTGCATCAGTTTAAAACTATTGGACACTATTGATAATACTCAAAATAGTTGTAAGCATAAAAACTTGTACTTGGTAACGAGCAATTGAGAGCTGTTCGTAATTTCAAACGGCTCCCTCTGAAGTAAGTAAACGTAGTGTTTTTGAGAAACGAGTAATTTCTCACTTAGAGTAATTATTAAAGGTACTTGCCTGAAGTCTATATAAATATTCTTTTTAAGCAATATAGGCAAACAAAATTGTTCAACTTAGTTTTTTTCTTCATCGTTCTCATGCAAATTTCGATGACAAATCGGGTTCAAATTTTCAATGTTTATTATTTTATGCATATTTATAGGGAAACACCAAGTGAGAATGTCTTTGACATTACCAAAGGTGTCCAGCCACTTTGAACCATACTGTCATTACCTTCGGCACAAAGACAACACACAGTGTGAATGTTGTTGCTAGCCATACAATGGAAGCCACTATGGCGTAATGGGCGTTCCGCTCTTCCAGAACAAACGATACAGGGGCACCGATGAACGATAAAATCAGGACATTGTAGACGCAGATACCTAGTACAAAAGATATAGAGAATAGATGCATGTTTTTGTATTTGATTTATTTGTTTACAAACAGACAGACGATATGACCTGTGACATCACATGTTTACAAAAGAGCCACATAGCCGGGACTTCCTGCAGGCACGATTTGTACACAACGGAAGAAATCACGAAATCTAATATTTTATGGAGATTGCACTGTCTAATTATTCTTATCAACTTATGATATGATGAAAGTGGGCACATCTCAAAACTTGTCCAGCTTTTACGTTCATAGTTCTTGGACATATATGTGGAAATTATGAAATAAAATGTAAATTTTCCCACGGACCTGTGCAGTATCGTAAACACAGTTCACATGGTCTATACACTTTGCATTGAACGCCATACTATATATCAAGCAACTCAATGTGCACGAGTCTCTGCCAATGGCAGCTCTTCATTGTAATCAGAGAGGTGACGCTTTTTGACCTGTGACATCTTATGCAAGAGATTCATAAACCCCTCTTCCAGGGAGTTCTGTTCACCGAGGATCTGTCCCCCTGGGAAATTAACATGGGCTGAAGGAGGATGACTCAACAGAGGGCGCTATCAGAAGTAGTTTATACATAGTTTGGGGGACAGGATATCCTGCCATATTAAATACACCTAAAATGTTGTACTTGGGAATCTAAGCTTTGCGATCGAAGGCTTTTTATTGTTCTAATGAAGGGATCGGCAACAAAAACAGGAGAAAAATTTAAGAATGTTCTACCGATGTACTTGGAGTCATTGAGTGCAGGAATTGTCACTTTTCTGGTCTCCCAGGCCAAGAACGCTCCAAAGATCATCAGCAATCCATCTATGACGTAGAGGGCGCCAATCCAGTAAATCTGGTGCTTGGATTCACAAAGATTCCGTGTTGGGATGTGGAGAAGGTCATCGTTTTCACTATCCAGCTGAAAGTATTAAGATAAAGCTTTTGTTTATCAAACAATTATGGGCAATTACTGTAAACATCACCTCTAATACACTAACAATGTGCTTACTCCAACATAGCACCAAGACTCTGGAAATCACTGCCGAAATACATCAGACAAATACACAACACCACTCTCTTCCAGCAGAAACTCAAAACACACTTGTTCTTGCTTGCTTTCCAACATCTTGACAAAACTTAACCAGCGCCTTTGAATGTTCCTCTTTTTCAGTAAAGTGCGCCTTATAAATGCTGTAGTTTGTTATTATTTTAGACATTTGACCTTACATCATATGACCTATGTCACATTGGGTCATTGAGTACTTTGAATTAATGTAAAACTGTATCAAAAATTATGAACAATACCTTCCCTTCAATGTATTAAGTTTAGTTAAAGTTGCATGTTTTTTTTCTTCTAATTTGTCTCGGAACGATTATTGACAGATGATGCAAATTCATACTTGAGAACCACAGAAATGATTTTCATGCTGGCATGACGAATAAATATTGCATTGATTGAATTGAATTGAGATGCAAAATCTTTAATGCATAATTGTTTTACTGCGTGGCTGAAACGGCTGTTGGGTGTGATAGAATGCTGGTTCCCGACAATAGCTATTTTTTTAGGCTTCAATCATCGGTGGAGTTTGTGTGATGTGCAATAATGTTTTAAGAAACCTACATACCACTTTAACTCCTATTTTCTCCACAACCTCCAAAGGGTCCACAATGTCCCATAGAAACAAGATGATAATATCAATCGCCACGAGGGATGCAACATAGCTTAGCAACAAGTAATCCTTGACTACCTACAAACAATGATATAAAAAAACACCTCATTGTAAGGAAAAAAGGTACCATGTGTGGTCATTTTCATAAAAGTGTTACCCCCCCCCCCCAAGTCACTAGAAATGTACGTTACACAACATTAGCTATGGTATCCAAAATTAAGTTTGTGCACGGCTTTGTGCTATTTAGCACTGTTTGTAAGCTTCAAGACAATGTGCCGTTGTGGCTGAAGTTTATGTTCCACGGAGATTCCTCCCACCTCCTCACAGTGAATGATTTCGTGTACAAATCTCTGGTAGTAACTTTTGGGTAGCGCCCTCTTTTGATTCAGCCTTGTCCAGCCCATGTTAAATATTAGTTAATAATAATGGGGAACAGAATGCTGGGGACAAAAACCTACGCCAACGTATGCACTATACACGCTCACTTTTCACAACCGGTAAGTAAATCGTTTTACACGTGTGTGCGGCACCATAATGTAGCCCGAGCCCTAAAGGTAGCCCGGAGCTAAATGTAGCCCCAAACATGCCCTAAATGTAGCCCAGACCTAAATGTAGCCCCAAACATGTACCTGGAGCTACATTTAGGTCCGGGCTAAATTTAGGTACATGTTTGGGCTACATTTCGGTCAGGCTACATTTAGGGCTCGGGCTACATAATGGTGCCGCACACACGTGTTTCATCAAGGTTTCGAAACAAACAGCGGACTAGTCTATCTTGTAAAGATTCCAGCAGATAAACGACCTTGCACTGACCAGTGCTAACTTGCATGGTAACGCACTAAGGGTTCAAAAGCAGTTCATAATAAGTATCTAAATGGCCAACTGTGTTTTGCTACACACATGGGACTTACTGTACCGTTTTCATTGCTGTTTTGTTGGTGAAGATTTTATGCACTCGCCACGTCTTGCTGAACAATGATCCAAAAGCCATTGAGAAGCCTATGGTTAGAAGCCATGTATTAGCCTGAAAGAAGTTAAATAATATTTACAGAATTACAGTTAAACTTATCAACTGCTCCATACATAAAAATAAATGATCAACACCAATTATGGAAACTTTATGATTATTGTTATTGATTAAAATCTACATACATTAAGTGGCCAGAAGTGCCCCTAGAAAAATGGTTAATCGACTAGTAAGGTAAGGATAATTTATTTGCAACCAGAATCGGGTTGGATTTGTTATAAACCAAAAACATTCAAAGTTGCAAAATACATCTCATAAATTTTATACAAATGATTAATCTCAATTTACAAGTTGAAGCTGAGGTTAAGAAAAGTGTGTGCACTAAAATGTTCCGCTGTTGATTTGAAGCCGACAGACACGCAAAACATATAGTATAATGACTTGGACACAATTCTTCTTGAAATGTTCAAAAATAAAAAATGAAATTCCAGACCCAACTGGTTCCCTGGTCCACTGGTCCCCTGGAACCCTAATCAAGAAAGGTCCGACAGGGGAGATACACCCTAAACAATGTAGGAATAGACCCGGAGTCTAGGTCAGTATGATCTGGAATAAGTGTCAAAATTACCCATATCTGGGCAAACTGGTGGAAAATCCGAGTATAAATTCCTTTATTTTCCACCACACATCAGGAATGGGTCAGGCCCCCTGGGCTCCGGATTCTGATCAATTTTGACCAGGGACTGTCTTTTTGTTTTAGAGTGTACGTAGATTTGAATTCCCTTTGGACAGTGGACCAGCGTATGTTGACAAAACTCCAGCGGATAAACGACCATGCCAGCGGGGGCTTGTTAATCACCTTGCACATCCAGGCGAGTGTATCTTTGGGTGCAATGGCCACGTCGATCCCAAGAAAGATGATTGAAACGTAGGCTAATATTCCACCAATCAGCATCAGGTTATTGATATTGGGGCTGGACATCTTGATGACACTGTGAGAGTGGATACAATGGAGAAATGCACTGGATGAGAAAGGCAACCATGTGTGAAATGTCGATAATAAACCGCTATCCAGGGATAAAAAAAAATGGGAGACTTTGGAACGCTGTAGGTGGCAGCAGACTTACCAGGTAAATTTTCATTGGGTGCGTTTGTTTAGCTCTCCTGGGGTCGATTTCACAAAGGTAGTCCTAACTTATAGTCCTACGCAATGCCAAGAGATAGGACCAGTCCCAAGTTAGGACCAGTAACTCATCCTAACTTAGGCCTGGTCCTATCTCTTAGCATTGCCTAGGACTAGTCTTAAGTTAGGACTACCTTTGTGAAATCCACCCCTGGGTCGACCCCGCAATGCTCACTCGGGTAAGCCCCGGACAAGAGCTAATCGAACAATCACACTCGCCCTCTCGTGGTGTAGGCATACACCTCAGGTCACCCCAAGTGAGCCACTCCACAAGCAGGGCACTGGGGGCTGACCCGGGTGGGCCCTGTCAAAGCTATTCGAACGTACCGGGGCAGACCGGTGTCGACCCAGGGAAGCTTAACGAACGGCCCCTATGTTTTTGTAGTTCTGAGCAAGCGCACATTACCGAGAACAATTGATTTTACCTGGTAAGTCTGCTGCCACCAAGCGTCCCATAAGTCTCCCATTGTAACGAAATGCAACCATCGTTGTTTGGATTTGGTCATGTTTCTGTCAGTGACCTTCAGAAGTTAAAATAACTTATTAGCCCTAAAAATAACTATTTATAAGCTTTAAGTGAAAAGAAAGGAGGGGTGCCCTTTTCTCCCTCTCTTCAAAATGGCAGACCGACACAATGTTCAAGTCAACCGGCTAGACATTTTTTCAAGATGGTTGCCAGCTTTTTGGGATGTGCATTTCCGGTGTGCTAAAGTCTAGAAATTAGACCCTATTTATTTTATTTTAAAATATATGTTTGCATTAATAAAGAACAGGAACAAAAAGCATGGTGGCCTCTTAACGGAAGTAGGTGTGATTTTTTTGTTGTAGGCCTGTAGGTATATATTGGCGTAACCAGATATTTTCATGAGGGCACAGTCGGATGTAAATTATAGCTTGGGAGGGGACAAGCATGGAGGGTTCTGAATAGAGGGGGGGGGGGGCTTACTATATCCCTGCCCCTCTAGTTACGCTACTGATGGTAAGGGCTTTTGTAGTTGGTAAACCATTGGCTGGGAGTAGTCCTAACTTAGTACTTGTCCTATGAGATGTTACAAACTTAAAGCTAGCCCTAAAGTTTAGGACGAGTTAACTCGTCCGAACTCGAGATAAGACTAGTCTTAACTCTTTGTGAATCGACCCCATGGCTTCCACAATGTTCTTACCGAAGCTTTCTAAAATGAATATTGAACGCAAGGAAGCAACAGGCCAGTATGATTCCGAACACGGCGAAGGAGGTACCGGTCAAAAACACTCCCAGTGAGATGGTCTGGTAGTCCACTTGCTCAATGATGAAGTCAATGGGCGCCCTCCCTCCTATGGGGAGGAAATGAAAAGGATCGATTACTACATCAAGACAAAAAATTTCCATTTTTAAATTGCAGTTTGTCCATCTTCTTTGTGATTTTGTTTACTCTTTATAGTATTTCTTTTGTTTTCTTCGATTGTTTGCCTGTAGTTGTGCTTGTCCCTTGTCTTTGATGTGTGCAAAAAGGTTCCTCATTTAGTGGGCCTGTGTGCCTGTTTGGGGTTTCCCTTTTGCACCAATGTCATTTTTTGTATGTATTGTGCAATGAAGGTAACAAAATAAAATTTAAGCCGACTACCCTACATTACAAAGACTAGGTGGAACATTTCAGCATTTGTCTCTTTTTGTGTATCCAAGTCACATTTGCTCAAATCAAGTCAAGTCACAAGTCATCTTTGCTCACTCAAGTCAAGTCACAAGTAATTTTTGCTCAAATCAAGTCAAGACACAAATTGTCTTTGCTCAAGTCATCTTTGTCACAAGTCATCTTTGCTCAAATCAAGTCAAGTCCCAAATCAAATTGTTCTCCACTAAGCCCAATCCCATGATGTTGTGACAAACAAAACCTGTTCAAAGACCAATTGTATTGATTTGACTGAAATGGTAACTTTTACAAACCTGATGGCCAATGGATCTCTTCACATAGCCTTCTGTAATAATAATTTTACCGTCGCAAAAGTCGGGTCAACTAATCCTACAGTTGGGTCAACACCAAGTGGGAAGACCGGTCTTCGACATTTACCAAAGGTTTCCGGTGTCTTTAAAATTGAGGTGATTACATTTAACAAACCTGGCCAATGGATCTCTTCATAGCCTTCTGTGATAAGAGTTTTACCGTCGCCTACGGTCGGGTCAACCAGTCCCACCCGAACAGGTATTCCGTCTGTAAGGCGATTGATAAAGAATATAAAACAATAGCTAGTTGATGTTGTTATCCGGAAGTGACTTGGCGCCAAATAAGAATAACTAAGATTATGCTTGCACAAATTTTGGATACGATCATGTTTATTGTTGTTAAGATTTTACCACAGTTTCTGTACAGCTTCTAGTTAAACCAACTACCATAAAAGTTAGGTCAAAGATTACTGCTGATTACCCAATTGTTTATGCAAGTTCGCCCAAAACAAGGCTAAAAGCCACTCTAGGTTAAGGGCTTCAAAGAAGAAAACACAGACATGGAGAAACTCAGTGGAGCTGAAGGTAGGAATTGATATTCCTCTCAAAAGATGGAAGATAATAGGATGAAGGGAAACACGCACCAGGCAAGGAGATCTACTGGAGTAGATCTTTGTTCTACATCTCGGCACAGCCACAGTATAAGGATGTTGTTGTCGGCAAACTGTTCATTTGTGAGAGAATATTTGTGTCAGTGGTTTCCTACCTTTGATTTGCTGAAGTACTAAGAGGCAAACTCGGTCACCATTTTCGTTGAATTGAACTGGACCCTGTTAATGGTCAAAAAAATATGATGCGGATGTCATATTCGTTTTCTGGTTAAAAGAGAGATTATTAAACGGTACTGTATTCAGATACAATACCAACATCTTAGCAACAGACTTGAGCGAAGACTAACAACCTCTGGTATATCAGATAAATAAGCAAGGGGAAAGCAGATATTATTATTAAATCGAGGGAGCTGTCACTTTTACTAAAAACTATAGACTCGATTTGAGCTGCACTTTAAAAGTTTAATATAAATCTTTGGCGCTGCCTAATGCAGGATGGGCAATCATAAGAAGGAAACAGACTTGAGCAAAGACTAATAACCTCAAATAAACCATATTCACAAGCAAGCGAAAAGCAAAGACTTGAGCAAAGACTATAACAAGATGCTTCGACCGATATCATTAAGAAGAAACAGATCTTACCGAAACGCCCTCAAACATCATTTTGTCGAAAATGTCGAACATGATATCGATGGTCACGTTGTCATTATAGTCAAAGTCGCTCAATGTCTTCGGAGGATCTTAAAGAGAGCATGCAAATGAGAACTTGGAAGACATAAAAACCATACGGTTTCGTCACTTTCAAAACTCCTGGGTCAAAATCGACCCGGATTTCGAGTCCCGTTCAGTACGACCTATTTCCGGGTCGGGTTGACCAGGAAGGTAACCAATAAATAACCAATTAATGGTTCAAACTGACATAGACCCTTTTCAAAACGACGTATTTGGCTTTGGATTCGGCTCAGCTCAGGCTAGCTGCAGTTGGCCCTGCCGGTAATTGTTTTGCTCCACAATAGGCTACATTGCAGGAAAACACAGAGTGTTGAGTGCCATCAGTTTCAAATCCTACTCAATTTCTGATGTCCTTGTTTTCTAATGTGCACTCAATTTCACCCGAGGACATGAAGACTCAGAATAAAGACATGTAAGTGTTTCAAGGGCAAGAGATATGCAGATACCTTGAAATAGTATATAAGCAACACACATCCGCCCGACCCCGACCATCATAGACAAACATCATTAGGGCCACGCATAGCTAGTCGACCCATTTTAATGAGGGACTTCTATATTTGTTCTTACATTAAAGGCACTGGACACTATAAGTAAATACTCAAAATATTTATTAGTATAAAACCAGGGGTGGATTTCACAAAGAGTTAGGACTCGTCTTATCGCGAGTAAGGACGAGTAATTCGTCTTAACTTAGGATATTCTTAAGGTCCTCATGCTACAGTGCAGGGTTGGGACTCGTCTTAAGTCCTAAGATTAGTCTTAAAATAGGAAGAGTTTTGTGAAATCGACGGCTGACTTGGTAACGAGAATTGAAGATCTCTTGATAGTGTAACAAAATTAATTGTGAGAAATTGCTCTTTCTAAAAGTAACATAGTCTTTGAGAAAGAGGTAATTTCTCACTCAAATAATAAAATACTTCAGCTGAAGCTTTTTCTTAGGCATTTGAAAGCAATCAAATTTTTTAAACAAGTTTTTGTTTGTTTCATTACTCTTCGATGAGCAATTTTCACAAGCTTTGTTTTCGTATGCATATGTCCGGACACACCAAGTGATGAGTATACTGGACTGTAACAATTACCAAATGTGTCCAGTACCTTTAATACACATACATGCAAACAGAAAATAATATAATTTTACGGAAAAGGGGAAAGCTTGAACATTCAAGAAATGTATTCCGTACCTAAATTACCAAGCCGTCTGTCTGCTTCTTCCAGGGCTAACGCTGCCGCCCAGACCGAGTCGTAGCCCAGTGAAATCTCGGTGTACCCAACGAGAGCTTCTGGGTTTTCTCCTGCAATCTCGTGAAACTTACTCAGAAAAGTCTCAGATGTCTGCAAAGTTTGTCAAGATTGTTTAGGATCATTTTAACTTCATTTCATTCACTTATTATTTAACAGGGTAAGACAAAGTAGTTACAAAAAGGTCGTTAAAGTTACAACTAAAACGAAAAAATAATTACACAAAATTGTACAAAGTAAAACTGGCTGACAGTAACCCCATTGCAATGCATTGGGTTACCAAATGCAAACAAAATCACAATCGAGCGTATCTCCTTCAAGTATTCAGCAAAAAACACCACAAAAAAATTAACGTTAAAGGAACACGTTGCCTTGGATCGGTCGAGTGGGTCTTTGAAAAGCGTTTGTGACCGTTTTTTATAAAATGCATATGGGTAGAAAGATGTTGTAAAAGTAGAATACAATGATCCACACAAACATGCCTCGAAATTGCGTGGTTTTCCTTTTACCTCGTCGACTAACACGTCGGCCATTTATGGGGGTCAAATTTTTGACTCCCATAAATGGCCGACCATGTTAGTTCGCACAGTAGAAAGAAAACCACGCAATTTCGAGGCAAACTTGTATGGATCATTGTATTCTACTTTTAAAACATCTTTCCAACCATATGCATTTTATAAAAAACGGTTACAAACGCTTTTGTTTTGACCAACTCGTCCGATCCAAGGCAACGTGTTCCTTTAAATAATAAAGTAACTTAGCTCAAACGAATATAATATTAACGGAATAAATGGACAATACAAATTAGGGTTTTCGAAAATATTGAAACAATATTCAATCATGCAATATTATTATTATTATATGGGAATATGTTGTTTAAAGAACACGGACAGTACTTGAATGTAGCCATTACAAGCAGGGAGGGAGTGAGAAAACGAAGGGGCTGTCTTATCACCGATCCAAAAGCAGTTTAGAACAGGGGAAAATGGCTACGGAGTTCTGGAAGTGCAATCGAACTTTATTGCAGGATGATGACATACTTTAAAAATAACATTATCTGTCTTGTAAAAGAGCCTTGTTTATTGGTTACTTCTTAACAAGTTATTATTTCTGCTTTTTATTATTTTTTCATGAAGTATTGGAAATAAAATGCAAATTTGAATTGAATTGAAATAAAGAGCAAAGGTCATGTACATATTGAATCCGTACCAGCCCTGTGATCAATGGCGTTAATAACACATTCCAGGTCAAAGGTCATACTTAAGAGTCAAAGGTCGTGTACATAAAAGAAGCCCTACCAGCCCTGTGATCGATGGTCCCCTGCTACCACGTGGTGGAAGTGCATCAATGAAAACGGCAAAGTGGTACGCGGTCGCTTCATCCATCTGTTCTATCGTACAGTCAATGGAATCGTCTGGTACCCGCCACCACAGAGGGTTGTACCATCCTATGGTGACAAAATAATTGAATATATTTTTTTAGTATGACCTTTTTAATTTCTTTCTTTATTTAAAGCGATCGCACAACATCGATAAACAGTATTGTCCAAAAGCCCATCACACTTCGTGTATCACAACTTACAACTGTATAAAATAACAAACCTGAGAAAATTTAGGCTCAATCGGTCATCGGAGTCGGGAGAAAATAACGGGAAAACACACCCTTGTTTCCGCACGTTTCGCCGTGTCATGACATGTGTTTACAGTAAATCCGCAATTCTCACTGTCGAGAATTGATAATTGGTTTAATGTTTTCTCAAAAAGTAAAGCATTTCATGGAATAATATTTCTTCTGGAAACCCTGTAAGTTATTTTAAATCTGATGTGAACTTGAAATTGTTGTTCTGTTCAGAAAGTGTCCAACGGCTTTAAATATACTCTGCGGTAGTAAAGAAGTCTCCCGATTACTGAAAAATCTCTCCGTGGTAGTAGAGAAAGCATTACTTTATGCCTCTAAATGCTCCCAGGGTCTTGCTCCAAATTTATATCTTTCAGATCTGTTGTCCTCTTATACACCTGGCAGAGAAGATCTGCGCTCCTCCTCTGATAAATCCCTTCTCAAAACCTATTTTTCCAGTCAGCCTCGTCATTAATCCTTTGTTGTTTTGCATTGTTCTTGTTAATTGTACAGCGCTTTGATCTTTGTTAAATAATATTAATAATAATAATAAGACTTGCAATGTGCACGTATCCACACCCTGCTGCAGGTGTTCAAGGCGCTATACAAATACCTATAATATTATATTATTATAAGACAAGTTGACAACACTTGCTGAAAACTCATTTATTTAAATCCTCTTACACTTAGCTCGTTACATGTCTTGACAGTAGATTATTCATTGTATAATTTTTTATTATGTTCTACATTTCTTTTTTGTTGTATGTATTGTTTTTTGTTCTGTGCCTCGGAATAGGGTCTTGTACACTAGATAGATGGCGCATTATAAATGCATCATTATTATTATTATTATTATTATTATTATTATTATTATTATTATTATTATTATTATTATTATTATTATTATTATTATTATTATTATTATTATTATTATTATTATTATTATTATTATTATTATTATTATTATTATTATTATTATTATTATTATTATTATTATTATTATTATTATTATTATTATTATTATTATTATTATTATTATTATTATTATTATTATTATTATTATTATTATTATTATTATTATTATTATTATTATTATTATTATTATTATTATTATTATTATTATTATTATTATTATTATTATTATTATTATTATTATTATTATTATTATTATTATTATTATTATTATTATTATTATTATTATTATTATTATTATTATTATTATTATTATTATTATTATTATTATTATTATTATTATTATTATTATTATTATTATTATTATTATTATTATTATTATTATTATTATTATTATTATTATTATTATTATTATTATTATTATTATTATTATTATTATTATTATTATTATTATTATTATTATTATTATTATTATTATTATTATTATTATTATTATTATTATTATTATTATTATTATTATTATTATTATTATTATTATTATTATTATTATTATTATTATTATTATTATTATTATTATTATTATTATTATTATTATTATTATTATTATTATTATTATTATTATTATTATTATTATTATTATTATTATTATTATTATTATTATTATTATTATTATTATTATTATTATTATTATTATTATTATTATTATTATTATTATTATTATTATTATTATTATTATTATTATTATTATTATTATTATTATTATTATTATTATTATTATTATTATTATTATTATTATTATTATTATTATTATTATTATTATTATTATTATTATTATTATTATTATTATTATTATTATTATTATTATTATTATTATTATTATTATTATTATTATTATTATTATTATTATTATTATTATTATTATTATTATTATTATTATTATTATTATTATTATTATTATTATTATTATTATTATTATTATTATTATTATTATTATTATTATTATTATTATTATTATTATTATTATTATTATTATTATTATTATTATTATTATTATTATTATTATTATTATTATTATTATTATTATTATTATTATTATTATTATTATTATTAAGTTCTCAAAAGAACATTATCTACCCTAAGAAGATATACACATGGTGTTACTGCAAACCAAACATACATTGTTTCCCGATTCTGCTATCAAACAATACTATTCCTGTGTTTTGTGCTCTCCAGTCCTGGAGAATTGCTTTCAAATGTTAAGGTTGGGAAACCTTTAATAATTCAATGGATTCCCATTTCTGTTGGGCTTTGTATGGCTTTACCGCTAGTGAATATTTTAGGCAAAGGGTTTTTACGAAAGAACTGAGGAATGAAGGTCAATTAGAAATTGACGCCTGTGTGCAGCTGATGCCTTTAAAAGCTTTCTGTCATTATTCACTTGAACCTTCGAGCCAGCAATTACAGTAAGATTTTTGATCAAGGATTTTTTTTCCACTCAATTATTTGTGGATGTGCCATTTAAAGGCAGTTGACACTATTGGTAGTTTCTCAAAATAATTTAAGCATTAAAACTTACACTATCAACAGCTCTCCAATGCTCGTTACCAAGTCAGTTTGTAAGTAAATATTTGTTTTGAGTAATTACCAAACGTGTACCAAGTTCCCTTTAACTGCAATACGCCTCTCTTAATATGTATGCATGACATCATAATTCTTGCCCAAAATGAGGCTATGGGCGCAAGTCCCCCATCACTTCAGTGGCTGCGCCCATCGCCTCGTTTTTGGGTTAGCATTGTGACGTACCTCATGTTTAAATATTAAGAGAGGCGTATGGTACCATGGTGTGCTCATCTGAAGGTTGCTATATACGCAAAGGCTTGCCCCGAACCATTTGACACAGCAACTAGAAACTGTCTCTAAAGTCTGAGGAATTTAAGTAAGCGGTAGAGTGTGACTAAGCAAAGTCATTTTACCAGACAATATTCGAATCTAAAAAAAAACCAGAAAACTCACAAATAGCTTACTGTCTCGTGTAACATGGCCCCTCTACACTGCATAACTCAAGGAAATACTGAATCCAAAATGGCGCAACCAATACTACTTAGATAGTGACGTCGGGTGTATACACCTCTCTAAAAGGCAGTAGACACTATTGGTAATAATTGTCAAAGACCAGTCTTCTCACTTGGTGTATCTCAACATATACATGAAATAACAAACCTGTGAAAACTTGAGCTCAATTGGTCGTCGAAGTTGTGAGACAATAATGAAAGAAAAAACACTACTGTCACACGAAGTTGTGTGCTTTGAGATGCTTGATTTCGATACCTCAAGTTCTAAACTTGAGGTCTCGAAATCAAATTCGTGGAAAATTACATCTTTCTCGAAAACTACGTCACTTCAGAGGGAGCCGTTTCTCACAATGTTTTATACTATCAACCTCTCCCCATTACTCGTTACCAAGTGAGGTGTTATGCTGATAATTATTTTGAGTAACTACCAATAGTGTCCACTGCCTTTAATATTAATACATGGCGTCATTCTTACCCACAATAAGGCTAAAGGCGCAAGTCTGCCACCACTTGCAGTGCCTAAGCCTATGGCCTCGTTTTTGAATAAAATTGTGACGTACTCGTGCATACATATTACGAGAGGCGTATTGGGTCGATAGCGCAGGATAAAAGACGGAAGTGCGGCCTGCACTACCGATTGTAATATTCAATTCAATTCAAAACAAAGAGTAATCACTATTCTTATATTCTTATTATTGAATAGTGCTTGCTCAGATAGACACTGAGAACTGAAAGGCTCAGAAAGTCTAGTGATTCAATTGCTTCCAATTTGTTACCCATTTTTTATTAATGGCTTCAAGTTTTGAATTAGTATTATACAGAAATGGCACAAAACATTCTGAAGAACTTAATGTCAACTAGAAATGATTTTCGTCTGCTGCCCTAAAGGCTTTTTTCATTGTTGCCTTGAACTTTTGAAGGGGAAATTGCAGATATAGTTTTGAAGGGGAGTGTATTATCATTTAATAAGAGGACAAAGAGGAAGAGAAATATCAAATTCTTTTTGTGATGAAGGCCTACCCATTTTTCAATCTTCGAGTGAGTGGTGGAAAACACATTTAAAGGCGCTGGATGGACACTATTGATAAAAACCTAAAATTGATTGTTAGAGCCAACTCCGAACAGTCTGGACAACGGTCTTTTAAAACCGACATGATGAATGGTTGGCATAAAACTTACTTGGTAAAGAGCAATGGAAGTAACGGACTTTTTGAAAAAGAGGTAATTTCTTACTCAAATATTTAAAGACTATTCAGGCCTGAAGCCTTTTACAAGGCATCTGAAAGCACACACATTTGTTAAGCAATGATGTTTTTCTCGCATTATTTCTTGCAACTTCTGTGACACATTGAGCCCAAATTGTCACAGATTGTTTTATTTTATGCATATTATGTTGAGAAACACCAAGTGCATGAGAATACTGGTATTTGACAATATTATCAAACGTGTCCATGTGCCTTAAAGGATTTGGGTACTTTTTCAAAATGTCCATAGATTTACATTAAACTTACAGGGTTTGAAGATATTGATAGTGGAAAGCTTCCCTTCAAATGTTACTGAGGTATTGTAGTTTTTGAGAAATGAGTAAAACAATGTCATGAAAATACGTTTGTAAATGATTAAAATAATTTTCGTCTCATGAAACGAAAATTATTTTCATGACATTGTTTTACTCATTTCCCCAAAACTATTTCCAGGGAAGCTTTCTACTACCATTATTTTCAAACTGTGTAAGTTTAGTGTAAATCTGTGGACATTGTGTTTTTTGTCCTACAAAAGTTACATGGACCCTTTAAAACACTAACCTGGTAATATCCATACATATTTAGCGCCATACATCTTCAAATGATAAGCTTTGCAGAACACCTTTCTTGCCATTTCTGAATAGAAGCCACCGATAATTATTCGAGCTCCTGTTTTCTGAAAAACAAACAACAGCAAAATGAACAAAAGAATACTTGAAACAAGACTAGACCTCGTGGACACGACGTCATTTGAGTAGGGCGCCCTCACCAGGAGACCACAAGCCGGTTGTTCATTGGTCAATCCTGTGCGCCGCGCGTTAAAATCTGCGCACTTCCACTGTTTAAAGGCAGTGTACACTATCGGCAATTACTCAAAATAATTATTAGCATAAAACCTTTCTGGGTAACGAGTAATGGGGAGAGGTTGATGGTATAAAACATTGTGAGAAACGGCTCCATCTGAAGTAACGTAGTTCGACACCTCAGATTTAGAATTTGAGGTCTCGAAATCAAGCATATGAAAGCACAAAACTTCGTGTGACATGGGTGTTTTTTCTTTCATCATTATCTCGCAACTTCGACGACCAATTGAGCTCAAATTTTCACAGGTTTGTTATTTTGTGCATATGTTGAGATACAGCAAGTGAGAAGACTGGTCTTTGACAATTACCAATAGTGTCCAATGTCTTTAATCTTTGGTATAGTAGAAAGGATGACCATCTAGTTTACTTAGGAAAATCAAACAATTTCGATGAATATTTGTGTGAATCATTGGATTTTACTGCTTAATATCTTTCCAATTATTATTCAATTTATAAACGCTTTTTCAATGCTGCTTTTACAATTCATGTTTGTCTGCATAATACAAGCAATAAGTTTAATATTGTACTTAACATAATGTACACGTATACATGTTAAAGCCATTGGACCCTGTCGGTAAACAGTGTTGTCCAAGGCCCACACTTTGTGTACCACAACTTCTATATCAAATAACAAACCTGTGAAAATTTAGGCTCAATCGGTCATCGGAGTCGGGAGAAAACAACGGAAAAACCCACCTTTGTTTCCGCGCGTTTCGCCGTGTCATGACATGTGTTTAAAATAAATCCGTAATTCTCGTTAACGAGAATTTATATTGATTTGCTGTTTTCTCAAAAAGTAAAGCATTTCATGGAATAATATTTCAAGAGAAGTCTTTCACCATTGCCTTCTGTAAACCCTGTAAGTTATTTGTAAATCTGTGAAGTTTTTTTTTCTGAACCGAAAGGGTCCAATGGCTTTAAAGGAAAGGTACATGTTTGGTAATTGTCAAAGACCAGTCTTCTCACTTGGTGTATCCCAACATAAGCATAAAATAGAAAGTCTTTGAAAATTTGGGCTCAATATGTCATCGAAGTTGCGAGAAAATTATAAAAGAAAAAACACCCTTAATGGACGAATTTGTGTGCTTTTAGATGGGAATAAAAGACTTCTAGCTAGAAGTCTGTAATTATCCAAATGAGAATGCTACTTCAGAGGGAGCCGTTTCTCACAATGTTTTATACAATCAACAGCTCTCCATTACTTGTTACCAAGTAAGTTTTTATGATAATTTTGTTTTGAGTAATAATTACCAAACGTGTACCTTCCCTTAAATGCAATTTTATTGTAAACCAAATTCCCTTATAGTATTTGACTTTTTATTTGGTTACGGCCTTTTTATATATAATAAAAAAAATTTAAAAAATATTAAACATGTATAAAAATGTCACCTCGATGTTTTCAACTTGTGCCTCTGGGTCACCCAAAAAACTCTCGGCGGCAATAATTGAGATGTTGTGCTCTGCTGCTTTCTGCTGCAGATCGCCCATCGCCTGTAATGACAAAATATACATGAATGGTAAAAGGCAGTGGACACTATTGGTAATTGTCAAAGACCAGTCTTCTCACTTGGTGTATATCAACATTATGCATAAAATAACAACCTGTGAGTGAAAATTTGAGCTCGATTGGTCGTCGGAGTTGCGAAATAACTAAAATGAAAGAAAAAAACACCCCTGTAACTAGAAGTTGTGTGCTTTTAGATGCTTGATTTCGAAACCTCAAATTCTAATCTTGAGGTCTCGAAATCAAATTCGTGGAAAATTACTTCTTTCTCGAAAACTACGCCACTTCAGAGGGAGTCGTTTCCCATAATGTTTTAAACTATCAACCTCTCCCCATTACTCGTAATCAAGAAAGGTTTTATGCTGATAGTTATTTTGAGTAATTACCAACAGTGTCCACTGCCTTCAAAGGCACTGCTGTCGACTTCACAAAACTCTTCCTAACTTAGGATTAATCTTTTTACTTTAAAGGAACAATGTTGCCTTGGATCGGTCGAGTTGGTCTTTGAAAATCGTTCTATAAAGATATTGTAAAAGTAGAATACAATGATCTACACAAATATGCCTCGAAATTGCATGGTTTTCTTGTTACCCTGTCGACTAACACGGTCGGCCATTTATGGGAGTCAATAAATGGCCGACCGTGATAGTTCGCGACGTTAAAGGAAAACCGTGCAGTTTCGAGTGATACTTGTGTGGATCATTATATTCTACTTTTAAAACATCTTTCTAACCATATGCATTTCATAACAACAGTTTCAAACGCTTTCAATAGACCAACTCGTCCGATTCAAGGCAACGTGTTCCTTTAAGACGAGTCTAACCCTGCACTGTAGCATGCAGACCTTGAAATTAATCCTAAGTTAGGACGAGTTACTCGTCCTAACTCGAGATAAGACGAGTCCTATTTCTTTGTGAAATCGACGGCTGGACACTAATGATAATTAAGAGTAACTATAAATATAAATATGAATAGTAAACTTCATGGTACAACCATGTGTAAGTCTCTTATAAGATGAGTGTTGGCTCTGAAAAGAACTGGTTTGGTTTCGACGTTTTGAACAGTATACTCTGCTCGTCTTCAGGAGAATGCTGGACTACTGGTGGTGGTGTATAGCTAATGATAATTGCTCAAAAATTGTTAGCATAACAACTTACTTGGTAACAAGCAATAAAGAGCTGTTGATAGTATAAAACATTGTAAGAAACGGCACCCTCTGAAGTAACGTCGTTTTCGAGGAGTAAGTTACTTCTCACCACTAGAGTTTGACTTCGAGACCTCATAACTTGATTTTGAAGTCTTGAACTCAATCATTTTAAAAGCACACAACTTCGTGTGTTAAGGGTGTTTTTCCATTATTGTCTCACCACTTCGATGACCAATTGAGCTCAAAATTTTCACAGGTTTGTTAGATACACCAAGTGGGAAGACTGGTCTTTGACAATTACCAAAAGTGTACAGTGTCTTGAAAGGAGTAATACAGAATTAGATTTTGAAAACAGTTGCAGGCAGTGTAAGCACTTTGTGCAACCCACAATTTTGTTTTTGTTTACCCATATACACCGATGTGTGTTGGCACTGTGTACTCTCCCGAGCTTCCTTTCCCAAACTCTGTGAACAAAAAATCGCAGGTGTATTACTCTGGTGGGATTCGAACCCACGAACTTTGCAACTCTAGAGTAGTGTCATACCAACTAAACAACCGAGATTTCACGGTAGCTAGAGGCGGTTCGAATCCTAGTGGAATATTAGTCATGCTACAGCTGTATAGGCCGTTTTTATAAATGAGGTCGTTCATATTTTGTGCACGTAAAGCGTCTTTTATTTGCAACTTTTATTTTTTGTCATTCATCTTTTCTGTATGGCTGACCCAAATTTGGTCATTTTAATCATCCCTTTTTTTTTTTCTTCTTTTCTTTTTTTTTTTTTTTTTTTTTTTTGGGGGGGGGGGTTAACTACAGTCTTTGTACGTTTTTCTCGTGCAATATTCTATTTTTATATTTATGAATGCTTGCAGTTGTTGGTTGCATTTGAATAACTGTGTTCCATTGAAAGGTTTTTCAATTATGATGGTCTACAAATAAATAAATCTTGACGAAAAAGAAGGAAATAAGACCGGAAAGATTTTTGGTAAAGGTTAAGTTTGTCTACGATAATTGCGCTTGGAAAGATGGAAACACGAATGGCCGAGTTTGTCAAGGTCAGATTAAGTACAACGCGAGCCTTAACGGCACTGGACACCTTTGATTAAAAAAAACAGTTCTTACTTGGTACATCTCAACATGCATACAATAATAAAGCTATGAACATTTAGACTCAATTGGTCGTCGAAGTTGCGAGAGAAAAATGGAAGAATAAAACCCACCATTGTCACACAAAGTTGTTTGCTTTCAGATGGTTGATTTCGGGACCTCAAAATCTAATTCTGAGTCGAATTCAAATTCGTTTCCTTCTCGAAAACTACGTTACTTCAGAGGGAGCCGTTTCTCCAATGTTTTATACTAACAGCTCTCTATTGCATACCAAGAAAGTTTGTTATGCTAAACATTATTTTGAGTAATTACCAATAATGTGTCAACTTCCTTTAAAGGGAAGATTATGAAACAATCTAGCCATATATACTAATTGGAGACTGTTGCCGACATTCATTTGTGACTTGTTTTCTTTCTTTTTGAAGCCATTTTTAACGTACAATTTTCTCTTTTTACAATTTGAGTTGCACCGATTTGTTCATACATAACGACAAATGTGCTCTTCGTTTCAATTTACTGGCACATAATTTTGGTTGAGACTTTTCAGAAAAGGCCGAAAATTCCAGAAGCCCTTTTGACTAATTAAATATTCACACAGAGGTCATGCACAAAAAAACGGATGAATGATTTTCAGATGAAAGGAAATGAAATTCAGATGTCTGCCGATTGAGTGTTACCTTCGAAAATAGGTAGACCGACTGGTGAAGTGTGACCACTTTCCGCCAATTGAAGAGCTCAAAAACAGCAAACTTGATCACGTTAAATACCGTCTCGGGGGGGAACATTCGGAATAATCTCGGGTAGAATTCTCGATCAGATAAAGCAGGAGATGAGGCTGAGTAAGAAAGCTGTAAGGAACAGAGAAAACAAGGATGAAGCAATGATTAAGGGCTCGCTTAAAGGGAAGGTACACGTTCGGTAATTACTCAAAACAAATATTAACTTTAAAAACTGACTTGGTAACGAGCGTTGGAGAGCTGTTGATAATATAAAACATTGTGGGAAACGACTCCCTCTGAAGTAACGTAGTTTTTGAGAAAGAGGTACATTCTCACTAAAATAGTAAAAGACTTCTAGCTAGAAGTCTTTAATTCTTATCTGAAAGCACACAAATTCGTCTAACAAGGGTGTTTTTTCTTTCATCATTTTCTCGCAACTTCGATGACCAATTGAGCCCAAATTTTTACAGGCTTGTTATTTTATGGTTATGATGGGATACACCAAGTGAGAAGACTGGTCTTTGACATTACCAAACGTGTACCCTCCCTTTAAGGATACAAGCGTATTGGCTGGGGATTTAACATCTCTTGTAAGGGGATGAATTCATCGGTTCTGAAAAGCAAGCTTGTGGAAGTGTCGTGGCCGAGCGTTGTTTCTGATCAGCATGCACAGAGTGTGGGTTCAAATCCCCAGCCGAGACACTTGTGTCCTTAAGCAAGACACTTGACCATTGCTTCGTCCTTCGGATGAGACGTAAAGCCGTTGGTTCCAAGTGTTGTGTAACGCATGTAAAAGAACCCAGTGCACTTATCGAAAAGAGAAGGGGTTCGCCCCGGTGTTCCTGGCTGTGGCTGCTGTATGCGCCGTAGCACCTTGTAAACCATTATAAGTGCTACATGATTGGGTCTCAGGATCCTTCATTGCAATAACCTATCTTTCTGAAAGTTTTGAGTACCTTGTTTGGTAGATACGTGCGCTATATAAGACTTCGATATTAATACCTTTCTGTACTTAGTCTTGGGCCAAGACTACAAGATTTCAAGCCGTCCAGCTAACTAAATCATACCGTGGCGGGCGCGCTTTGGCGATTCAACCGCGCGTAGTACACTATCCAGAATCAAGCACCATAGTCTTGGCCCAAGACTAGTCTGTACTAGTCTAGCCTTACTTGTATAATATTCCAGTGGTGTGACGCCTGGGCAGTAGGCTCTGTAGAAATTGAACATCCGTCACCAAGGATCATGATCTTAGTGGTACTAGTGTTGTATAACTCTCTATACATCATGTCAGTGGCTGTCCCTCCATCACACTATATACACACAATAAGAAAATGGATGTGTAATTAAGATGGTACAATGCAAGATCATGGGTGTAGAAATCGACACCATTGGTGTTAAAATGAGAGAATGTTAATACTTGGCCCCAGCCGTAACACTAATAGTGTTCTTTAAAGGCAGTGGACACTATTGGTAATTACTCAAAATCATTATTAGCATAAAACCTTTCTTGATTACGAGTAATAGGGAGAGGTTGATGATATAAACATTGTGAGAAACGGCTCCCTCTGAAGTGACGTAGTTTTTGAGATAGAAGTAATATTGATCGAGTTTGATTTCGAGACCTCAAGTTTAGAATTGGAGGTCTCGAAATCAAGCATCTAAAAGCACACAACTTCGTGTGACAAGGTTTTTCTTTTTTTGATAGTTATCTCGCAACTCTGACGACCAATCGAGCTCAAATTTTCACAGGTTTGTTATTTTATGCATATGTTGAGATACACCTAGTGAGAAAACTGGTCTTTGACAATTACCAATAGTGTCCAGTGTCCAGTTACTTCAGAGGGAGCCGTTTCTCACGATGTTTTATACTGATTTTTGGGGTTGAACAAATAATTGACTAGAGTGGGATTTGAACCAACGACCTCCGGATTAACGTGCCGGCTCTCTACCAACTGAGCTATCTAGCCATATGTTGGCGTTGTCAATATCTTTGTTCGGGGGTGCCAGTCAGAAGCCATACAACTGCCGTGTAGCCAGGGATCACACCCAAATTACGATACAACCTGGGAAGCGGCAGCCAGGGGATCACCTTAAGGGGATGCGACTTTTTGTTTCAGATATTAATATAAACCACAAGGGAAACTGACTGGGTAAATTTTGAAATGATTTTTGGGGTTGAACAAAAAATTTACTAGAGTGGGATTTGAACCAACGACCTCCGGATTAACGTGCCGGCGCTCTACCAACTGAATGTTTTATATACTATCAACAGCTCTCCATTACTCGTTACCAAATAAGTTTTCATGCTAACAATTATTTTGAGTATTTACCAATGGTGTTCGGTGCCTTTAATAGTGTTTGCTATGTGAACCATTCACAGATGACATTGCACTCTGTGAGTCAACCATGAATAGTGTGAGATCGCATGCACCTTAAACCCCTAGATCAGCGGGGCTTAGGATGAGTAGGCCTAGTCAACCATACACAAACCTCATACTCAATTGGAGAACAGGCATCAAAATATAATTGTAACACTTGTGGCTTCTTATATAGCGCACATGTCCGTCACTCAATGACTCTCCTGGCACTGTAACATACAGTATTTGGGACCACGTTTGAATTATGAGACCTTATTCTGATTATAGCACCATGTAATGTTTTTACAAGGTGCTTTGGCGCAATTTGCTGCCGATCGGACCAGGAACACCGGGGCGAACTGGGGGCGCACTGGTGTGGATTCCACAAAGAGTTAAGACTATTCTTATCTCTAGTTAGGACGAGTTAACTTTTCATAACATAGGACTAACCATACGTTTTTAATATCTCATAGGACTAGTCCTAAGTCAGGACTAGTCCCAACTCTTTGTGAAATCGACCCGTTGGTTCTTTTTACATGCGTTCACATAACACATTGGACCAACGGCTTAACGTCCCATCCGAAGGACGAAGCAATGGTGAAGTGTCCTGCTTAAGGACACAAGTGTCACGGCTGGAGATAAACATCAGAAATACACATCGGACTTCAAATTTGTGGGTCAATGATGGCCTTATCAGAGACTGAAATACAAATAATAATAATAACGAAAATGGTAATGTATTAATCTAATAAAGAATAGGTCTAAAAATAGATTGGATGAATTTTTTTTACTTAAACCGATGTATTTAGTACCAATGTCCTTGGAAATTCTGTCGTCTAAAAACTATACCCGTGTCAGAAAAATCACACCTTAATATTAAAATCTCATTTTAATTGGTTGTTATATGTAGGAAACTGCACTGAAATCCTCGCTTATACATATGCATGCTTAAAGGTAGTGGACACTATTGGTAATATACTCAAATTAATTATTAGCATAAAACCTTACTTGGTAACGAGTAATGGGGAGAGTTTGGTAGTTTAAAACATTGTGAGAAACGACTCCCTCTGAAGTGGAGTAGTTTTCGAGAAAGAAGTAATTTTCCACGAATTTGATTTCGAGACCTCAAGTTTAGAATTTGAGGTCTCGAAATCAAGCATCTGAAAGCACACATCTTCGTGTGACAAGGGTGTTTTTTCTTTCTTAGTTATCTCGCAACTCCGACGACCAACCGAGCTCAAATTTTTACAAGTTTGTTATTTTATGCATATGTTGAGATACAGCAAGTGAGAAGACTGGTCTTTGACAATTACCAATAGTGTACCTCCCCTTTATGGCCCCATTCAATAAATCCTTGACAATCATCTTCAGGGGATTTGTTTGTTTACTAATCTTTCCATTGTTGGTAAACAAAACACGATGGTTGGCATGGGCGGCCGAATGTAACCAAAACATTGAGTTATCAGTTGCTCCGATCAAACTCAAAATTTTCTGCAAAATTTCAATAAAATAAAACATCTTCCAAAAATTGTTGCTTAGTTTTCAGTAAATTCAACACTAGGCCTAACTTCACAAAACATACTGGCTAAGGTTTTTCAATGCTAAGCAACAAATGAGTAGGGCACCAGTCAAAACAGTGTAAATTTCATGGATTTGGGGCTAGTAACGAGTTTCTGCGAAGCAATATGTTTTTGGCTTAGCAAATGTTTCTGTTAACATGCTTTATGCATAAAGCCACGGACCTTCACTCTAACAATAGTCTATAATAATGAATCCATTCACATTATGTTTTACCAGTAGGGAGGTAGTGCTTTTTTCACCACCCAGGCTTCTGATGGATGACACCCAAGCCTTCATCCGTATGGACTGTAAAGGGGGTAACCCCAGGAGTATGGCAATGGCCCCTAGAACAAAATTACAATGTTGATTGTAGCCCACACCTTGAAATGGCCTTCGGGCCTCGTGTATAGCTGGCGACTTGCATAACAAAAACAAGTCCAGTTGTATAGTTCCGAGCAACAAGACACAATACACGTCTAATTTCTTCGCAATTAGTGAAATCGAACTGACTCTATTATCAGGGCAATATTGAACGAGAACAAGTTCCACAGCAGAAAATATAAACATACAAATATTTTTTTTTTTTTTCATAATTTTCTTAGAATAGTAGGACACTGTTTCAAAAAAGGTCTGATGAGCTAAAGATTTTTTTTTCTTTTCTGTCCAAATTGACTCATTTTGGACAAGGCCACTCGATGTGTCGATGTTATACATTTGGTACAAAAATAACCTTTTTGATATCAAACATGCTGCACGCAGTGTAGCTATATTTATGCCTTGATGGACGTTGAAGGACAGAGCCAGTAAAAATTGGCATGGAGAATTATTGAACAACGTCACTGTATTTTGTGAACGTCACAAAGTTAAAGGCATGGACACTTTGAGTAATTACTCAAATAATTGTTCGCATAAAATCTTACTTGGTAACGAGCGAAATGAGAGCTGAAGTAACGTAGCTTTTAAGAAAGAAGTAATTTCTCACTAAAATAGTTGAATTGAATTCGAGACCTCGGCTGAATACAGATCTTCCGTTATTCTCTCGCAACTTTGACGACCAAAAGAGTTTAAATTTTTACAGGTTTGTTATGTTATGCATAATTATGTTGAGCTACATCAAGTGAGAAGACTGTTTTTTTACAATTACTTCACCTGTCGCAGCTTTTCTTTAAACTTACACAGTTTGAGAAATGAGTAAATAAATGTCCCCCCAAAAAACGTTCGTCTCGACAGACGAACATTATTTTAACATAGGCCTACAACGTATTAATTTACAGTATTGGTATTTAAAACCAACATATTTCAATACTTAAAAAGATTACAATAGTTCTAATACTACAATACAAAAGACATTATGAAAAAAATGCTGAGAATCCAAAACAAAGGCCTGCTGGCATAAATGTACTAAGAATAAATATATAATAATGATATATATGAAAATGAATTTTTTGTCAGATTTCGAAACTGTTTTCATTTAAACAGAACTCTTATTATTGAACATGTGAACTGTGGAAACTCCCATAATATGGGAAGTGTCCACCATTTTTTTTGTATAGCCTGAGTGTGTGGTTCCGGTAGCAACGATACGAGAGTTTATTTACGGGGAAGCGAAAATTGACATCGATTTTCACAGCAAAGTGGTGGGTAAAAATGTCATCAATTTTCCCTTGATTTTCACGCTTACAGTTCCGTGGCTGGCTTTTAGTTAGAGGCCACTCAATAAAACAGAATAATCGGTAATCAGACTTTTTAAAGGCAATTGACAAGTTTGGTAATTGTCAAAGACCAGTTTTCATACGTGGTGCATCTCAATATATGCATAAAATAACAAACCTGTGAAAATTGGAACTCAATTGGTCGTCGAAATTGTGCGAGAAAATAATGAACGAAAAACACCCTTGTTGCACAAGGCGTGTGCTCTCAGATGCTTGATTTCGAGACTTCAGCTGAGGTCTCGAATTCAATTCAAACATTTTAATAATAAATTACTTCTTTCTCGAAAACTACGTTACTTCAGAGGGAGCCGTTTCTCACAATGTCTTTATACTATCAACATCTCTCCGTTGCTTGTTACCGAATTCGTTTTATGCTACCACTTATTTTGTGTAGTTACCGATAGTGTCCGGTGCCTTTAAGGCTTGTCCATTATTTCAACGTTTTCTAAACCTGTCATCCAACGCTGATTTCGTGTGAACGAAGCGTAAATGGTTTTCAAATGGAAGGTCGTTTGGGAAACACTCTTAAAATCAATTGCAATGAAAACTTACTTGGTCGGAAATACATCGGCTATGGGAAATAAAAAGCATTGAATCTGAGAAACGATTCTGTCAAATACGTCTTACAGACGGTGTTATGTGTGGACATAGTCGCTGCCCCAGTTTCGATATGTAATTTACTTTCATATTACTCCAAAACAATTGTTTTACTTTCCAAACAATAGGGAGCTTTCGACTCGGGACGGGACGAGGGAGGGGACGGTAAAAAGCGTATTTTTTTCCCCAAGGCAGATGAGACCACTTTAGCATAAATGCGCGCGTTGTATCTACTAATGCGGTGCAATTCCAACAAGCATGCACTTAATAGCTTTTTGTGTACTCAGTGGAGGTGTGGACCAAGACAGAAGACGGAACGTACATGTAAAACGCATGGAGCTGTCATGGAGACACAGTTCATGACTTTACTTGTATGCAACACAATTGGAGGGTATAGGCCTACTCCAGACAAAACCATAACAAACGGTTACACACAATTTTCAAAGACCAACTCGCCCGAGTCAAGGCAACGTGTCCCTTTAAAGACACGGACACTATATTTGTTATTGTCAAATTCCAGTCTTCTCACTTAGTGTATCTCAACATATGCATAACATTAAAAAACCTGTGTAAATTTGAGCTCAATCGGTCATCGAAGTTGCGAAGTAATAATTAAAGAAAAAAACACCCTTGTCACTCGAAGTTATGTGCTTACAGATGATTGATTTCGAGACATCAAATTATAAATCTGAGGTTTCGAAATCAGATTCGTGGAAAATTACTTCTTCTCGAAAACTATGTTACGTCAGAGAGAGAGAGAGAGCTGTTTCTCACAATGTTTTATACTATCAACCTCTCCCCACTACTAGTTACCAAGTAAGGTGTTATGCTAAAAACTATTTTAAGTAATTACCAATAGAGTCCACTGCCTTTAAAATGAAGCATTTGACGAGACAGAATTACGCACTTATACAACTCAATAATATTGGATTAAACTGACGGGAAGCCAAATTCGCGAGACTTGCACAGTCTATTATTAGTTTAGCGGATGGCAGCTCTATTTTATACTCACCTCAACTTTATAACCCAATCCCAACTGACAATCACTTTCATAAATGAACAATGGGATTGATTTGCAAAGCAGAATTTACTCGACAACCTTTTGTCTGTAGGGATTATTTGATTATGGAATTGAACTGAGTTACACAAGTAAAAGTACTCTCTAGTAAAAATGCAATTCATTTGATGTCAAGAAATAGAGGTTACGGTATTGTCAGGACAGAACTATCGGCAAGGAGTTAACAGCAAATATTTAAGCATCTTTTTTAGTTTGTATTTGCAAGCACAATCTTGTTGTACAGTCAATAGTTCCACTTCATTGGAAATATGATAGTAAGAGATGTTACATTTGCATCGAGGATAAAAAAAAATTGTTTTTTCTTTCTTCAAAACCATCGGTGTAGGCCTATGGGTAAAAACAGAAATTAATATTGTAAATATGGTTTTATAATCGAAAGCCTTTCATAATGAATGGGACTAATAATATTCTTGTCGATAACTTTTAGTCCCAAACTTTAACAGAAGGTTCTTATTACATAGCGCTTTATCACACCCGCCACTTTGTATAAGTTTACTTTTGAATTATGGTAAACTTAAACGAGCATGCTTAAAAAAAACTTTGTTCGTGTTATCACAAGGCCGGGCGGCTACTTCACGGTGAGGGCTACACTCAACCGTTTTAGGCAATCGATCCAAATCAACTGCCACCCGGGGCACATTGGCACCTATCCTGGGGCTAAAAAAGGGTAGCCCCCTTCACAGTAAGGGTGTAGGAATTAGTATCAACGCTGGATTTGATATACGAAGCGACATTCATTAATGGAAACAGTGTGGTACCATTTCCAGGTCAGATTTATACGATTTTCGGGTTAGATTGATCCAGTTTCCTGGTCAGACTGATACAAATCGGGGTCAGTTTGATACAAATCAGGGTCAGATTGATACAGTTTCCGAGTCAGTTTTATAGAGTTTCTGGGTCAGATTTACACAGTTTGCGGGTCAGATTGACACAGTTTCTGGGTAAGATTAACACAGTTCCGGGTCAGATTTGCACAGTTTCTGGGTCAGATTTACACAGTTTGCGGGTCAGATTTACACAGTTTTCGGGTCAGAATTACACAGTTTCCGGGTCAGATTTACACAGTTTCCGGGTCAGATTTACACAGTTTCCGGGTCAGATTTATACAGTTTCCGGGTCAGATTTATACAGTTTGCGGGTCAGGTAGACAAAGTATGTGGGTCAGGTAGACACAGTATGCGGGTCAGGTTGATACACGTTGCGGGTCAGTTTGATA
The DNA here is from genome assembly GCF_032118995.1 of Asterias amurensis. Lineage (NCBI taxonomy): Eukaryota > Metazoa > Echinodermata > Asteroidea > Forcipulatida > Asteriidae > Asterias > Asterias amurensis. The sequence goes on along the minus strand of NC_092664.1, from coordinate 2,393,877 downwards.
CAGTTTTCGGGTCAGTTTGATACAGTTTTCGGGTCAGGTTGACACAGTTTGCAGGTCAGTTTGATAGTTTCCTGTTCAGATAAACAAAAATCATGGGGCAGAATGTTAAAAAATCAAAACAAGCTTGACACAGTTTCAACGGGTAAGTTTGACGCAATTTCCAGGTAATTGTTTCACACAGAAGTAGGGCTGACCCTGGTGATTTTGGACAGTGTAAACAATTATTGGTCCCTACTGCGATGGCAAATTAACATCGCCTCTGGATAGCCTAGTCAACGAGGACGATCCAATACAAGCACAAATTAAATCTAACATTCTTTATAGTAGGGTGAGCATTCTTAAAGTCACCTGGAAATATAATTGTTTTTCTTTCAAACATAAGAGTCTATGCTTACGAACAATAAAACATTTTTTTTAGTAATTGTTTGTCACGATTTATATGTTAAAAAAATATATAAAGTTGTTTGGGGGGCTGACTCAGCACAATCATGTTGTACAGTCAATAGTTCCACTTCATTGGAAATATGATAATAAGAGATGTTACATTTGCATCGGGGATAAAAAAAATTGTTTTTTCTTTCTTCAAAACCATCGGTGTAGGCCTATGGGTAAAAACAGAAATTAATATTGTAAATATGGTTTTATAATCGAAAGCCTTTCATAATGAATGGAACTAATATATTCTTGTCGATAACTTTTAGTCCCAAACTTTAACAGAAGGTTCTTATTACATAGCGCTTTATCACACCCGCCACTTTGTACAAGTTTACTTTTGAATTATGGTAAACTTAAACGAGCATGCTTAAAAAAAACTGTGTTCGTGTTATCACAAGGCCGGGCGGCTACTTCACGGTGAGGGCTACACTTAACCGTTTTAGGCAATCGATCCAAATCAACTGCCACCCGGGGCACATTGGCACCTATCCTGGGGCTAAAAAAGGGTAGCCCCCTTCACAGTAAGGGTGTAGGCATTAGTATCAACGCTGGATTTGATATACGAAGCGACATTCACTAATGGAAACAGTGTGGTACCATTTCCAGGTCAGATTTATACGATTTCCGGGTTAGATTGATCCAGTTTCCTGGCCAGACTGATACAAATCGGATTCAGTTTGATACAAATCAGGGTCAGATTGATACAGTTTCCGAGTCAGTTTTATAGAGTTTCTGGGTCAGATTTACACAGTTTGCGGGTCAGATTGACACAGTTTCTGGGTAAGATTAACACAGTTCCGGGTCAGATTTACACAGTTTCTGGGTCAGATTTACACAGTTTGCGGGTCAGATTAACACAGTTTTCGGGTCAGAATTACACAGTTTCCGGGTCAGATTTACACAGTTTCCGGGTCAGATTTACACAGTTTCCGGGTCAGATTTATACAGTTTCCGGGTCAGATTTATACAGTTTGCGGGTCAGGTAGACAAAGTATGTGGGTCAGGTAGACACAGTATGCGGGTCAGGTTGATACACGTTGCGGGTCAGTTTGATACAGTTTTCGGGTCAGTTTGATACAGTTTTCGGGTCAGGTTGACACAGTTTGCAGGTCAGTTTGATAGTTTCCTGTTCAGATAAACAAAAATCATGGGGCAGAATGTTAAAAAATCAAAACAAGCTTGACACAGTTTCAACGGGTAAGTTTGACGCAATTTCCAGGTAATTGTTTCACACAGAAGTAGGGCTGACCCTGGTGATTTTGGACAGTGTAAACAATTATTGGTCCCTACTGCGATGGCAAATTAACATCGCCTCTGGATAGCCTAGTCAACGAGGACGATCCAATACAAGCACAAATTAAATCTAACATTCTTTATAGTAGGGTGAGCATTCTTAAAGTCACCTGGAAATATAATTGTTTTTCTTTCAAACATAAGAGTCTATGCTTACGAACAATAAAACATTTTTTTTAGTAATTGTTTGTCACGATTTATATGTTAAAAAAAATATATCAAGTTGTTTGGGGGGCTGACTCAGCACAATCATGTTGTACAGTCAATAGTTCCACTTCATTGGAAATATGATAATAAGAGATGTTACATTTGCATCGGGGATAAAAAAAAATTGTTTTTTCTTTCTTCAAAACCATCGGTGTAGGCCTATGGGTAAAAACAGAAATTAATATTGTAAATATGGTTTTATAATCGAAAGCCTTTCATAATGAATGGAACTAATATATTCTTGTCGATAACTTTTAGTCCCAAACTTTAACAGAAGGTTCTTATTACATAGCGCTTTATCACACCCGCCACTTTGTATAAGTTTACTTTTGAATTATGGTAAACTTAAACGAGCATGCTTAAAAAAAACTTTGTTCGTGTTATCACAAGGCCGGGCGGCTACTTGACGGTGAGGGCTACACTTAACCGTTTTAGGCAATCGATCCAAATCAACTGCCACCCGGGGCACATTGGCACCTATCCTGGGGCTAAAAAAGGGTAGCCCCCTTCACAGTAAGGGTGTAGGCATTAGTATCAACGCTGGATTTGATATACGAAGCGACATTCGCTAATGGAAACAGTGTGGTACCATTTCCAGGTCAGATTTATACGATTTTCGGGTTAGATTGATCCAGTTTCCTGGTCAGACTGATACAAATCGGGGTCAGTTTGATACAAATCAGGGTCAGATTGATACAGTTTCCGAGTCAGTTTTATAGAGTTTCTGGGTCAGTTTTACACAGTTTGCGGGTCAGATTGACACAGTTTCTGGGTAAGATTTACACAGTTCCGGGTCAGATTTACACAGTTTCTGGGTCAGATTTACACAGTTTGCGGGTCAGATTTACACAGTTTTCGGTTCAGAATTACACAGTTTCCGGGTCAGATTTACACAGTTTCCGGGTCAGATTTACACAGTTTCCGGGTCAGATTTATACAGTTTCCGGGTCAGATTTATACAGTTTGCGGGTCAGGTAGACAAAGTATGTGGGTCAGGTAGACACAGTATGCGGGTCAGGTTGATACACGTTGCGGGTCAGTTTGATACAGTTTTCGGGTCAGTTTGATACAGTTTTCGGGTCAGGTTGACACAGTTTGCAGGTCAGTTTGATAGTTTCCTGTTCAGATAAACAAAATCATGGGGCAGAATGTTAAAAAATCAAAACAAGCTTGACACAGTTTCAACGGGTAAGTTTGACGCAATTTCCAGGTAACTGTTTCACACAGAAGTAGGGCTGACCCTGGTGATTTTGGACAGTGTAAACAATTATTGGTCCCTACTGCGATGGCAAATTAACATCGCCTCTGGATAGCCTAGTCAACGAGGACGATCCAATACAAGCACAAATTAAATCTAACATTCTTTATAGTAGGGTGAGCATTCTTAAAGTCACCTGGAAATATAATTGTTTTTCTTTCAAACATAAGAGTCTATGCTTACGAACAATAAAACATTTTTTTCAGTAATTGTTTGTCACGATTTATATGTTTAAAAAATATATAAAGTTGTTTGGGGGCTGACTCCGCCTACCCCTTTTGTGAATTCAATCGAGGTATAGTAAACACACGTGCAATGTACATGTACGTCCAAGTCGTGAGTTGGTACATTTTAAAAAGTGTTTTTCTGCATTCAGCAGCAAAACACCTGGTCGGCATTGCCGAAAAAAAAAAAAAAAAAAAAAAAAAAAACGTTTTGAAACGTACAAACTCACGACTTGGTCCGTAGATGTACTTTACAATTGCGTTTACTCTACGCAGTACAGGCGAAGGCTGCCTCGATTGACGTCACGAACAGCGCCCTCTCGGGTCGGGGTCTACTCTTAAATTTGTAAATAACATAAGAACTGATTTTTAAAAAACCTTAGTTAACTGTTTGTTCACATTCCACTCATCAAGACACATATATTAGTGACAAAAGCTTTATTTTGAAAAAAATACCATTTCCAGGTGACTTTAATAACGTATAGCAGTATTCACAATACGGTTACACACAGTGACTTAATTACATTGTTCCCATGTATTAACAAACTTATTGAATACATTTCACACAGTGCTTGATAAGTGACATTAAAAAAAAAAACAAGACAACGAGCAGTTAATTATGACTTATGACTAAAAATCTGAAATGCCACTCTGAGTTATCACACAACTTCATATCAAACGAAAGAAATCAACAAATTTATTAAATTTGTAATAAGTCATTACCGGCGCAAAGCGTACAAGTTCGTTGAATATTATGTTCAATCAATCAATTTCAATAGACGTAAACTAATGATGACAGAACTCGGGTCCCAAAGCCCGTTCAAAAATTGCCAACCAATTTTCTGACGATTTTTATTTCCTGCGGGGATGCTCTGTGTTGTGTTTTATTGGACGAGCATCTGAAAGTTCGTGCTTTAATATTCCTTATGGAGATCGAGGACGAAACAGCTAGATAAGGGAGAACAATGGGTCTCAATATGGAAAACATAAAAATAAAAATGGGGTGCCCCACAAGGAATTTGGTGTACGAAGTCTATGGGAGGTTCTAAGCCAGGGACAAAGGAACGGAAAAAAGGTAACTCGACAGGGATGTAAAAATAGAATATGTGTTTTGTTCCAAACAGGAATTCAAAAGATAAGCTCACACTGCTGTTGTGACGCTGTGCAGACATGAGAATCGTCCTCATAATGTAGGGACTTGAAACGAAACACTATGTGGACACGCACGTCCGTCCACACAGTGTTATTCACAGTGTTGACGAATATGATTTTCTTGAGGTGCACAGAACAATCATAATTTTACAAATCTGAAAAGGCTTACGTCGCAGCACGTTTATCAAATGAAATCACTCAAAAACATGTACACATTGAGGTAAATTAAAGAACATATTAGGCCTACACAATAATACAAACATTATGCACACATAGCATGCAGTCGATCGACTAAGGCAACAAAATTACATCACCTAAAACCATCACCTAAAACCAATTATAACACAGATATGGAAAGCTACGCCACTCTGTTTATCCAATGAAATCGTTCCATCAAAATGTACCTATACACAATACATCAAAGTAATACAACTATAGACCTATGACGTACAGCCATAATACAATATATATAAAATGATTGACACGCTGCAAACAGGCGGTCAAAAAGACAAAACAACAAATTACATCACCACAGACCAATTATAACACAGATATGGAAAGCTACGCCACTCTGTTTATCCAATGAAATCGTTCTATCAAAATGTACCTATACACAATACATCAAAGTAATACAACTATAGACCTATGACGTACAGCCAAAATACAATATATAAAATGATTGACACGCTGCAAACAGGCGGTCAAAAAGACAAAACAACAAATTACATCACCACACACCAATTATAACACAGATATGGAAAGCTACGCCACTCTGTTTATCCAATGAAATCGTTCTATCAAAATGTACCTATACACAATACATCAAAGTAATACAACTATAGACCTATGATTTACAGCCATAACACCTATAACATGATGCACACGCTGCAAACAGGCGGTCAAAAAGGCAAGACAACAAATTACATCACCTCAAACCAACACAGATGCTATGCCACTCTATGTTTATCCAATGAAATCGTTCCATCAAAATAATTTAACGGTACACATAATAGTGAATAAAGCCACATTGGGTCTATATGATCATGTACAAATATAATACACACGCTGCAAACAGCCGATCAAAAAGGCAAGCTAATCAATTACTTCACCTCAAACCAATCATGGAAAGTATGTCAGTATACGTTTATCCAATGAAAACATATTTTACCCAAATGAAATCATGGCATGTAAGCACAGGTTGTTATTGTTACCATCCCAATGGATGCTAAACTAGATTCGATACGACCCTACGCGACTTAACAAAAACATCTTCTATTTGTTTTTGTTGGACTTTTTTACTTTGTGATTGGAACTCGAAACGCATTGCATTCAGTGATCGAGTTTTTAATCAAGACACACCCGTTAACCATGCAGTGAATTTATCATCAATATGAGTTGTGACGTTGTATTGACAAAGCCGAGGATTTAGTTTTCAATTTAGTAAATTTAATCTGGAAATTGCATGTAAGCGGCGGTGGGTGGGAATTTCTTCTCGCATGGGGATAGTATATCGAAATGAAGTATTCAGTAATGAATCAATGTGTTATGTTACAACACGTTTTGTCAGTAAACGGGTTTTAAATCGAGTTACACACCCGCAAGGGAAACTAACAGAGTATAATTTAGATGCTCTAGCACGATTTGAACATTAAATTTAGCAAGATGTGATCATCGCACTGTACAAAGTGAATCATATAATATCGAGTTTTGGAACGTGTTTCGTGTCAACTGTGCTTGTATATTTATACACGTCTTGCGGCATATTATATGGTCTAGACAAAAATAAACCTAAACCATCATATCATGTTTAAACCACCACAGCTGCTTTGCAACTAAAACGCGTAACTGTTATTACAGCTGTAAAAACTTTCGTGGGTACAGCTTTTGTTTTCTAGGTTTACAAGGTGCTAGGGCGCATACAGCAGCCACAGCCAGGAACACCGGGGCGAACCCCCTTCTCTTTTCGATAAGTGCACTGGGTTCTTTTACATTCGTTACACAACACATGGGACCAACGGCTTTACGTCCCATCCGGAGGACGACAATCCAATGAATCTAATGTACCGTCGGTGAATAGATTAATCATTGAGACCCAAGCTTTCTAAAAAGATTAATGACGTCATCATCGCTTCCTCGGTCGTCGACTATGACCATGTGAAGGGAAGCGTTGATAAAAAAAAATTAGCGAACTTTCGAGTTCTCAGTTTTTTAAACTAAAGATTAAAAAATTAGTGGTGGGAAGTAATGCAATTAGGCTTAATATGAAAAACACTCGTTACGGACAATGAGTTCTTATACTAGCATGTTGTTCGGGAAGCTGTAAAAAGGTATTGTCAGGTTTAATCATCTTTCAATAGTGCACTGAACCTAAGCTGACGGGTTTTCAGATTGACCTTCAAGACAGCGGTCAGTGATAATATCCAATGATGCTTGTTTTTTATGCAGGTGTGAACAGGGAGGACTACCGAGAGTTAGCACCGAGATTAGGACAAGGCGGCTGAGATTATCAGGTTACTACTGCCTTTGGGCTGGCAGTGAGCAGGCTGGTGCTATGGGCCCCCTACTCAGGGTCAGTGTTCCCGTGGCAGACCAAAAAACACCGTGGGTGGATATCAGAAAGTAAGACTAGTCTTATCTCGAGTTTATTATAGGACGAGTTACTCTTAAAAATGTTAATATCTCATGGGACTAGTCCTAAGTTAGGACTAGTTCTAAACCTTTGTGGGATCTATCCATGGGGTGGATAACACAAAGAGTTAAGACTAGTCTTAACTCGAGTATGGACGAGTTACTTGTCCTAACTTAGGACTAGCCATACGTTTTTATAGTATTTCCCAGGACTAGTCCTAACTCTTTGTGAAATCCACCCCTGGATACCTTGTGCTGTGACTCTTGCCTGCTACGGGAGGAGCTTTGTACAGCAATGGAGGACCAATTTGGAGGACCATCATCCGATGCTCCGCATCGACTGACTAATGTACGAACAAGATAATGCCTTGTTTACAAAAAGTGCACTAAAACTATCCCAGCAGTATAGGTAATTGCACTTTGGGACTCTACGAAAATGTTGCTGCAATGCGAAAGTGAAAACAGCCAGGGGGACCTTTTGCGAGTTCAATCTTGAGTAGATTTACGGTTATAATTGATCTCTTGTTGAAGTGGAAACGAGTGACTATATATTACTGGTTTGACTACGAGTGAACAAGCAGTTATACTAGGGAAACAAATTACGATTTTGCTTTCTTCTTTTTTTGTATACTATGGTTCTCTACTGATAGCCGAAGACTAATGCAATTTCCCGCTCCGTCGGCCAAATCCAGATGAAATTGCTGCAGCTGACCGGCCGGAAATCAATTCAGTGGTCGCTGAAATTGTGAAGTATTTATTTTGATTCTTTGTGGACGGGCCAAGAAACCTCTGGTCACAATCGCTAATACTTTGGACAGTGAGTAAGCGGTAGTGTCTAATACCTTTACTTACACGCTGCGGGTGTAATTGTATTACACGCACTTTTAGGCTTCAGGGCTTAATCAAATTTGCAATTTGTCTTGTTGTATATTCACGGTTCACTTTCCTCTTGTCATACTCACAATCGTTTCCTCTCGTGAATTTTGTTAGAAGCTCCCTAGTACAGAAGCATCTCTTGATAACTTATCCTGTACGTACACGATAAATCCAAACTTATCTTGTACGTACATATAACATATCGTGTACGTACACGATCAATTCAAACTTATCATATACGTTCACGAAGGCGAGGGCCTTTAGCACACGGCAACGACCCAGCACGGTTTTAAACGGACGTTCAAGAACGAGTCAATACTCTTTTATTCCCGTTCATAAATGCCATTATGTTAAAAAAAATGTAAACAAAAATCAAAAAACAATTACAGACACTTTGACAGTTGAAAATTAGAGATTTGAAATATTTTTTTCAAAAACTTTGTGAAGAGTCTGTTGCGCTTGGGTTGTGTGTACGCGCGCGCACTTAGAAATAGATTACGCGCAAGCGCTTAGAAGTAGACTACGCGCTGTTACTAATAGCTATGAATTGCGTTCCGCGTGATAGTCTTGCGCGCCTGACACGCGGAAGCCAGCCGGTTATAAACACTGGTCATTATCAACCGTTTATGAATGGTATATAAGCCCCTTGCGCTACCTCACCAATTTTTCTGAATATTTTTGTAAAAGCTGTATTGTTCTCCTTTTCTGATTTGTACTTGTGGGGTATTCTTCATCTAGCTTGCTCTAGTCATCGTCAGGAGACTCCTGACGATGACTAGAGCAAACTAGTCGAAACGTTGAGACCATTTCCGAACTGATTCCGCGGCAGTACAGTTATTACGATCCTATAAGCTAAAGTAGTAGTCCAGTCTAATTTCTATACCATCCGCCCTGGTAGTAGTTATAAGATAGGACAGTTCTTTTCAGAACTGAGAAGTCTCCCGAACCTCCGATTATCTACTCCGCGGCAGTAGAATAAAGCAAGACAGTTCCCTAAGAACAACTCTACCTGGCAAGTAGATACACACATGGTGTTAACGCAAACCAAATATATATTGATACCCCACCATGCAATGCCTCAAATCCTATATAGGTAATTTCTCACTAGACTTCAGCTAAAATCATTTATTATTCTGAAAGCACGCAAAATTATGGAACAAGGGTGTTTTCGTCCATTATTCATTTGCAACTTCAATGACTAATTGAGCCTAAAATGTTCACACGTTTGGTATTTTATGCATATGTTGAGATACACCAAGTGAGAAGCCTAGTCGTTAACAATTAACCACATGTGTCCATCAGTGTCTTAAAGAAAGGGACGAAACAAGATAGAACAACAAAGCAAACGCTATAGAGATGTTAAGAAAACGCTACCGAACGCGCTACGACTGAACAAGATATTCTTGATCTTGATTTTTTTGCTGCACAAATCTCCTCAGAACAAGAAGGTAATATGAATCATAAGTATAAATTCAGAGAGCAGGTGCATATAGGTGAAGGATGAAAGAGACAAATTTACTAAAACCTGTATTGTATGTCTCCTTCCTTCCTACAAACGTAATCAAATTAGATTTGTGTATTCTTATTTGATTATGGGTGCATGATGCTTGAGTCCAAGTCTCTCAAGTGTTTTCATGCCGGCGAAAGGGAACATGGAAAAAATATTAATTGGTGCATGACAAGAAATAATGCTGGTTAATACTGCATCAAATAACAAACCTGTTAAAACTTGAGCTCAATTGGTCGTTGAAGTTGTGAGATAATAATAAAAGAACAAAATACCCTGGTCACACGCAGTTGTGTGCTTTCAGATGCTTGATTTCGAGACCTCAAGATCTAAATCTGAGGTCTCGAAATTAAATTCGTGGAAAATTACTTACTTTCTTGAAAACTATGTCACTTCAGGGGAAGCCATTTCTAACAATGTGTTACACCATCAACCTCTCCCCATTACTCGTTACTAAGTGAAGTTTTATGCTAATAATTATTTTGAGTAATTACCAATAGTGTCCACTGCCTTTAACTCCGAGCAGTCATTGACAAAAAATGTACACGCTAGCCCCCCTGGGCGCGATCAGAAGGCAGATTGTAGAATGGATAATTAACTGTGTTTGCGGGCGCTACTCTTGTCCTAACGATCTGAACAGATGAATAGATGCTCACCGGACCAAAAAACTAAAGATTGAAGCATTCTGAAAAAGTACACATTGGTGTTATACTAATTTTCACAAAATAGTACATTTCAAAAGCTGTACATTTCAAACACAGTTTCAGTCAATTGGTAAATTTTGTTTGCCCATTATAGGTTAATCTGCCATCCCACACTATTTTTGTCAACCTATGCGTTAACCCACACATAAATCTATAGTTACAGGCCTAAAATAAAAGAGTGATTTTTAAGGGTAGTTCAAGCATGGAGGTAGGATTAGACCTCCATGGTTCAAGCTTGACATGAGTTGGTAGAACGCCGAACTTATTGAGGTCGTTGAAAGACAAAGACATCAATCGCAGTTGAACCGCTGCCTCTGAAAATTAACCTTTCTTTTAAAGTGAACCTCTCTTAAAAAATTGTTTGACTGACTGCACGCATCTTTCCCTGGTTGTCCATTATATACAAGGTCATGTAGTTTCCTACGGATAAGTGACTTTAAACCATCGAAAGGAAAATCAATCTTAGTTCAAATAAGATTGCCCTTTCTTCGCTTATTCACGTGGATTAGTTTCTTTAGATCGCGTCTTAATGTCCCCTTCCTCCTTGAAGCGAAAAATTTACTTTATCTGAGTGGAGAGAAGACTGTGCTTTTATAGTGCACTGCACATCAAGTAACAAACCACAAGGGAAATGGAGAAAAAATGTAGGCATAAATATTCAAATAGCTTGGTTTTAAATTGGCCATCAAATTTTCAAGAGATATGAAAGGAAAAACACCCTTGTTTCAATACTTTGTGTGCTTTCTGATGCATAATAAAAAACTTGCAGCTATTTTATGATCTTATGGAAAAATGCGTATTTAAACAAATAGGGGAATAAATTAATGTCTCACTTAGAAAACGGATGATTCTTTTTTGCCAAATAAATACTTTGTAAACAACTCTTGATCACAGTTCTCCTGAAGACGAGCAGAACCTTCTGTTCGAAACGTCGAGACCAAACTGGCTCTTCTAAGAGCCAACACTCCATTAAAAGAGACTTAACACATGGTTGTACCGGCAAGTTACTATCCATATTTATATTTATAGTCTCTCATATTATCCACACAATGCAAGGCTTCAAACATAACTCTTGATCAATAAACAACATTTTACCAGGAGCTCCAAAATATGAAAAAGCAGTTTTACGCAATCCATACAAATTGCACCAAGGACCTTAAAAATCAGACCAGACGTATTCATTAAAACCTCTACATTGTCAAAGAGATCATAACTCCTTTGTCAAGAGATTCTCTTCTAAAAGCACATGATATTTCCAGCTTAGTTTTTCTTTTCAACTAGAGAGAGCTTTTAATCTATTAACCTACATTTTTTTTTTATTATTTCATTTTCAATTGCTGCCAACCGAAACTGGGACATGCTTGCTTTTAAAGCCACTTGGCAATCTTGGCATTGTGCTAAGCTGATCGATAAAAGGATTTCCATGAACACAAGGTTTTTCTCACACAATTTTGAAGGATGAAACAACGCCATTCCGTCAACCTGTGACGTTCTGTGAAGAACAGCTTATGTCCTTGAATTTCTACACATACATTTAGTAGCCACTCTTTAAACAAATGAAATGAAAACTTGTTTAGAAGTACAGCAGGTTTCAATAGTATAAAAACAAATTAAAAAAAACATGTTTAGAAGACATCTCACATCGAGTGTTCTGGAAAAGATATCATTTTCTACACAAATATTCTTTCTGCGTCGATTTTCGGCGATATCTAAAAACAACACACATACCTTTTGGGATGACATTTTCACAGGTAAGTTTTTCATTGCATATAATGATAAAAACAAGCGAACAGTTCCAAAATCAAAAGGTACAATCCATGTAATTAAAACCAAAAAAGAACTTAACTTTGACATATAAAATAGCGTTTGTGTTTGAATAGTCATTGTCCATTGACTATCGTTTTGGTTCCTCACATTTGTGACTTGTAATCGCTGTGACCAACGAGATACCATTGGCTATCTACAAATTGGCCGCCTAATTTAAATAATACCATTAACTTAGCCCAAATTACACGAAACATTTGCATTTTATGAATAATTTGAAACTGACCTTCGTGTCTTTTTGCGAAATGTCGAGCTCGTATCCGGGCAGAATATTCGGATTGGCGTTGATGTCTCGAGCGGCCATGAGGGTGGCTGGAAGCTGCGCTTGCCCCCCTGCCCATGACCCTGTCATGGGGTACAGCCCCACGATGTGCAGTTTAGTGACGTTCGAGCTGCACGCTCCGTGCTGGGTGAGACCCGTGAAAAACACACATAACACGGCCAAGGATAACGACGAGCTGCCGCCTGCTATTGTCATGCCTCTGATGAGCACTCGTCGTGTGTAGCTAATTACGCCAGTCGTGACCATAGTTAAAGACAATTAGCTCCTACTGATGTCAACCAAGCAATAAATCTGCAGCAAGGTTCCCAGAATAGGTCTATTACACACAAAAATAAACAGCTACTGTGTGGTTGTGTTATTGGTATAACAGGTTACACATGGTAGTAAAAGCCTGCACGCTGCGAGTGAGTATACTGTTACTGTAGAACAACTCTCCAAAGGCTAAACGCAGAGCGTTGATGCACAACTCTCCATTTAAGTGAATAATCCACAGAAATCAAGTGCAGTTTGCTTTTTATATCCCCAGTACACAAAGACACAACTTAAAATGAATTTAATAAAGTGGTTAAATTTGCCTGTGGTGGACAGAACCAATCATGGACGCTCTACGTTGTGTAAGATGTGAGTACGTTTGTGAGATGAGGCAAAGTGGTTTTTGCGCGCGATGATGCGTTTCGTAATTCTGTGGAATTTTGCAGCTAATGATTGGTCGAAACATCAACTACAAGTTCTCTTCAGAAATCCGTTGTGCTGAAGAGTATTTTGTCTGAGGCAACGTGGTTTGTGCGCTATGCTGACAACAACAAACAGTCGTTGTGTGGAATTTTGTGGCTAATGATTGGTCGAAACATCAACTACACGTTCTCTAGATAACTCCATTTGCTAATCGAATTTGAACACTATGATATTGTATCATAATCAGATTTTAAACTTTATTTAATGAAAGTGTACTTCCGGATGGCAATTTCTCACATTTGTGTTATACCAGCTGAGTCTCGTATACAAAAGGTGACCATTGATCTTCCAGGCGTATTTTTTTTCAGACTACGAAATTACCATTGGTCGTAGGGCTTTGCAATGGGGAATTTTTTCTTCTAAAAACCGATTCTAAAAAGGAAATCCTTAATACAGAAACATGATCTCATTTGCTTGAGGATGGCAATTCCGAACAGCAATATACCTTATGCGCATGACGTCTTTTCAGTAGGGCGCCCTCACCTAAAGGTCAAAGGGAGGTTGTTCATTGGCCAATCCTGTGCACCGCGCGTACAGATCTGTGCGTTTCAATTGTTTCGTCAGCGTTTTACCTCTAAGATGGCGGCTAGATGACGTCAATGCATAAGAGGAATCGCCTCCCGGGCACTTCTGGGCCATCGGCTATGGGAGATTAACGCGATGCAATTTTGTGTGATACTTCCTTATATATGCATGGCTTTTCTGGCACACGAAACAGACATACTGACTAATATATGAAGACCACCAACAAAGGGCTCAATAGCTCAGATGGTGTAGTATTTCATGCGGAGGTCGTTGGTCCAAGTCCAGCTTGGGTAAATGTTTCTTTGTTCAAACCCTAATCTAGATCAACACAATAGATTACACAATAATACCCAAATCGTACCTTGTGTGCTCTCACGTCGTGTGCTCCAAAGTAGCGCCCTCACACATGTTCGTCGGATTTAACTGCGAATCTTCAGAGAACAATGCTTCAAGGCCGTATAACAGTCTGCGAGGACAAAGGTGATCATGTTCGTGGGCTCAGCGGCAGCTCTCTGGCGTAAAATACAAGCCCGAAGTGTGACGTCAGGCTAGATAAAAAGGAAGCAAGAGAACAATGAGACGAGATTGAGGCCAAGGCTCAGGTTTCCAAAAGGCACGAAGCGCTTAATGAACCGACATCGTTGGTGATTCGTAACCTTCTCTCAAGTCGGATTTCCATTAGCGAATCGACCAAATCATTTGTTTTTATGATATCGTTGAGCGAAGCTTTTTAGCCTCGTGATGCCCCACCCTTGCTAAATACTACACATGAGTGCCATTTTACTGCAGCATGGAAAACCTGTAGGCCTATACCTCACTTGCAATGTTGATTACTCTTTTTTCAAAGCTAAGAATTCTTCCAGACGTTAGTATAGAGATAGTCTTTTGAAGAAGCCCCAGAAGCCCAGGGCTGTATACTTCACAGGGAACTGAGAAAGATTAAAGGAATAATATTATTGGCCCAATGACCAAAGAACTAATGTAAAGTGAATTTGATACTAATATTCATGCGCTGTTAGGATTTAGTTTAATAGCTCATAAACGCACGGAACACCTTTGACATTCGTCAAAGACCAGCATTCTCAGTTAGTGAATACATTCACATGTATAAAATAACAAACCATGTTGAATGGGTCGTCGAAGTTGCGAGATAATAAGGGAAGAAAAACCATCCTTGTCGCAAACGTTGTGTGCTTATTAGATGCTTGAATTCGAGACCTCGGCTGAGAGGTCTCGAATTCAATTCAAAGAATTATTTTAGTGACAAATAACTTCTTTCTCGAAAACTACGTTACTACAGAGGGGCCATTTCTCACAATGTTTTATACCAACAGCTCTCCATTGCTCGTTACCGAGTAAGTTTTTATGCTAACACTTATTTGAGTAGGCCTAATATTACCAACAGTTTCCAGTGCCTTAAGCACAATCAGGTACTGCTAAAGATAGATGGCAACATGCACGCAGCGTGACAAAATGTTCGCCAGTACCGTGTCACTTTAACTGATTTTTGTCAAGACGGCATAGCCCTTTTGTGTTTTCAAGGAGGCAATACGCGGAGGACAAGGTCTCCAATTACATATTCTTTGGTTCTTTGATGTAGCTAAGAAAATGTCAAATCCTAGGCCTATACAGGCGATTTGAATGAACTCAGCTATCATGAGAAATGACTCCATAGTGAAATTCTAAAGACCTGGATGTTCCGGATGGAAGTTTGTGCATACACAGTCCATGGGAAAATGTTAAGTACATGGACAACAGAATAAACAAAAGATGTCTCCACAGGGATTTGAGATTGCGTGTACCGACCTTATAAAACACTAAACCACAGTTTTGCTTTTGTCATTATGGGGTGTGTTGTTGACATGTCCCGGTTGTGCCCGGTTTAGTAAGTTGTTGTTTTTTTGCTTAATTAATTGCTTGACTTGATTTCATTTACAATTGAAAACTGACATAACGATTTTGTACAAAAAAGATGCTGGCAGAGTTTTTTCCTGCCCCCTCCAAACAAAACCACTGTCCAATGTTGGTTGACACCCCTCTAGTACGTTTGGCACGGTCCAGCTTAGGATATCATGACATACGAACTGACCAGTGTGTATGAAAACAACAACGATATGTATTTCTTCGTCAATTGTGAATTGTTGTTGTTGTTGGATTTGTTATAGGGTATTGCCTCACACCATACGGTTGGATGGCCACTTCAAGGTGAGGACTACACTTTTAAACTGGGCTATCGACCCAAATCAACTGCCACCAGGGAAACATTGCCCCCGAATCCTGGGGCTGAAAAAGGGCTACCCCCGTAAGGGTGTAAGGCATGGGTATCATCAACTAGGAGCCACCTACTCCTGGGGCTGAAACAAGGTTACCCTCTTCAAAGTCTGTAAGGATGTAGGCATGGGTATCATCAGCTAGGAGCCACCACTTCCTGGGGCTGAAACAGGGTTACCCTCTTCAAAGTCTGTAAGGATGTGGGCAAAAGTATCATCCACTAGGAGCCACCTCTTCCTGGGGCTGAAACATGGTTACCCCTATCAAAGTCTGTAAGGATGTAGGTATGGGTATCGTCCACTAAGGGCCACTGCCTCCTGGGGCTGAAACAGGGTTACCCCCTTCACAGTCCGTAAGGATGTAGGCAAAGGTATCATTCACTAGGAGCCCCCTACTCCTGGGGCTGAAACAGGGTTACCCCCTTCACAGTCCGTAAGGATGTAGGCAAAGGTATCATCAACTAGGAGCCACCTACTTGTGGGGCTGAAACAGGGTTACCCTCTTCAAAGTCTGTAAGGATGTGGGCAAAAGTATCATCCACTAGGAGCCACCTCTTCCTGGGGCTGAAACATGGTTACCCCTATCAAAGTCTGTAAGGATGTAGGTATGGGTATCGTCCACTAAGGGCCACTGCCTCCTGGGGCTGAAACAGGGTTACCCCCTTCACAGTCCGTAAGGATGTAGGCATGGGTATCATCAGCTAGGAGCCACCACTTCCTGGGGCTGAAACAGGGTTACCCTCTTCAAAGTCTGTAAGGATGTGGGCAAAAGTATCATCCACTAGGAGCCACCTCTTCCTGGGGCTGAAACATGGTTACCCCTATCAAAGTCTGTAAGGATGTAGGTATGGGTATCGTCCACTAAGGGCCACTGCCTCCTGGGGCTGAAACAGGGTTACCCCCTTCACAGTCCGTAAGGATGTAGGCAAAGGTATCATTCACTAGGAGCCCCCTACTCCTGGGGCTGAAACAGGGTTACCCCCTTCACAGTCCGTAAGGATGTAGGCAAAGGTATCATCAACTAGGAGCCACCTACTTGTGGGGCTGAAACAGGGTTACCCTCTTCAAAGTCTGTAAGGATGTGGGCAAAAGTATCATCCACTAGGAGCCACCTCTTCCTGGGGCTGAAACATGGTTACCCCTATCAAAGTCTGTAAGGATGTAGGTATGGGTATCGTCCACTAAGGGCCACTGCCTCCTGGGGCTGAAACAGGGTTACCCCCTTCACAGTCCGTAAGGATGTAGGCAAAGGTATCATTCACTAGGAGCCCCCTACTCCTGGGGCTGAAACAGGGTTACCCCCTTCACAGTCCGTAAGGATGTAGGCAAAGGTATCATCAACTAGGAGCCACCTACTTGTGGGGCTGAAACGGGGCTACCCTCTTCAAAGTCTGTAAGGATGTGGGCAAAAGTATCATCCACTAGGAGCCACCTCTTCCTGGGGCTGAAACATGGTTACCCCTATCAAAGTCTGTAAGGATGTAGGTATGGGTATCGTCCACTAAGGGCCACTGCCTCCTGGGGCTGAAACAGGGTTACCCCCTTCACAGTCCGTAAGGATGTAGGCAAAGGTATCATTCACTAGGAGCCCCCTACTCCTGGGGCTGAAACAGGGTTACCCCCTTCACAGTCCGTAAGGATGTAGGCAAAGGTATCATCAACTAGGAGCCACCTACTTGTGGGGCTGAAACGGGGCTACCCCCTTCACAGTCAAAGGATGTGGGCATGGGTATCACCCCCTTCACAGCTTGTATTGATGTAGGCATGGGTAGCATCAGCTAGAAGCCACCTACTCCGGCCTGGCCTGGGGCTGAAACAGGGTTACCCCCTTCACAGTCAGGAGTGCGTTTTGGCGACCCCAACCAAAAACTGTTTCTGACGTCATAACCAAAACGGTAACCGAGCTCACAACTGAACTATCGTTCAGTCTGAACAGCAGAACCTGCGACCAACAACCGAAACCGAAGGATGTGGGCAAAGGTATCATCCACTAGGAGCCACCTACTCCTGGGGCTGAAACAGGGTTACCCCCTTCACAGTCCATAAGGATTTAGGCATGGGTATCATACACAAGGAACTTGGCTACATACATTCCCAACTTTTTACGGAGCATTTGTGATTAAGTGCCTTGTTCAAAAGCACACGTGTCATGACCGGGATTCGAACCCACACTCTCCTGCTGGATAACACCTGGGCTTGCTCCGTTGAACTAGCACGCTCGGCCAAGACGTGCCACACGCATCTATAAGATGCATCTGGCAAAATTTAGTAAGAATCAGAAATCAAGAAATTGAATTTGGTTCTCAATACATTGTGTGTTCGGGTTTGTAATGGCAGACACGGTATTTCCAATGTCAAAATGACCTTCATTATTTGCTTTAGAATAAAACACAAATAATTATTTTGGCCTTTAATGTAATTTACAACTTTCACCCTACACATAATAGACTGTACTTTCCCATACCCATTAGTGCCTTAATGATTATATTCACTGCTTAGCATCAGATTTGTTTCGGTTCTATAGAGAGCCATTATACAAATGGGTTATTTTTCAGAATTTGCTCTAAATTACCAAACAAACAACAAAAATGTTGAAAGCTTCAATTTAGAAAACCTGCCAAAGGAGAAAACGCATTGTAAATGGTTGTCCTTGACGCATTGTCCTTGACGGATTGTTCAGGCGCTTTGACACATCTGTTACTTAATTGTGTTATAATCTGGTATGGAAATTATTATATTGTTCTCACTTGACTCTTAATGTAGGGGAAGAGATGTTAGTAAACGGTTACAGTATTCAGCCGAGTACCAAGTACTGCAGGGCACTCTGGTGACCGAGTTATACTCGAGCATAAGTACTTAGGCCATCGAAACAAGTACTGAGTACGCTAGTATTTAGACCACTGATTATTCTGATGAGTACTAATTTAGTCTTACAGTCGAGTACCAAGTAATGCAGAGTGTTAAGGTTGCCGAGTAGTACTCAAGCACGAGTACTTAGGCTATCAGAACGAGTACTGAGAATGCTGATAACACGTTTCTTGAGTACTACTCGGCCACAATAGTACTCGGCAGTACTTGGTACCCTGATGTTATATTTTGTGCTCGGATATCAGATAACTCAGTGTACCCGGATACTCATTACTCCTTCTAGATGGTCTTAGTACACGTTCTTGAGTACTACTCGGCCACAATAGTACTCGACAGTACCTGGCACTCGACTGTGAGACTAAGTACTCGGATATCAGATAACTCGGTACTCGGATATCAGCATAGGCAGTACTCGCATGTTCAGTATTTCTTCTAGATTATCTTAGTACTCGTACTCGAGTACTACTCGGCCACCGTAGTACTCGGCAGTACCTGGTACGGCTCTTAGACTTATATAGTACTCGGTTAATACCATCTATAAGGAGTAATGAGTATATCCGAGTATACCGAGTTATCTGATATCCGAGTACTAAATATAACATTTGAATACCAGGTACTGTCGAATCCGAAGTTGGCTAAGTAGTACTCAAGCATGAGTACTTATATTAGGTCATAACGAACGAGTACTGAATATATAAGTACTGAGTTGTCTGATATCTAAGTACTAAGTCAACAGCCGGGTACCAAGTAATCGATGGATAGCCGAGTACGAGTACTTGTATTTCAAAAAGAAACATAATGGCGAGTGACTTATAAGACACTCTGTGTACAATACATTTCTTTTGTAATATTGTAATTAAAGGCAGTGGACACTATTAGTATTACTCAAAATAATGATTAGCATAAAACCTTACTTGGTATCGAGTAATGGGGAGAGGTTGATAGTATAAAACTTTGTGAAAAACGGCTCCCTCTGAAGTAACGTAGTTTTCAAGAAAGATTTAGATCTTGAGGTCTCGAAATCAAGTATCTGAAAGCACACAACTTCGTGTGACAAGAGGTTTTTTTTTCCATTAATATCTCGCAGCTTCGACGACCGATTGAGCTCAAATTTTCACAGGTTTGTTATGTTATGCCTATGTTGAGATACACCAACTGTGAAGACTAGTCTTTGACATTTACCAATAGTGTCCAGTGTCTTTAAAGTCAGAGTATAACTTTTAACCTATATAAATGTAGACTTAATAACACTAACCTTTGACAATTTCATGTTAAAAGGTGGAAACGTTTTGGAGATATCGCCAAATATCTGGAGCGGTGATGTCCACGCGGGAAGAAAAATCTGTAATTGGAAAACACAATCTTAGATTAAAGTTGTTGTTTTTTTAAATCAAATTAAACAACAACAAAACCAATGGATACATCATCAACAGCTGCAGTGTTTCTTGCCAAGTATCTGACGGTTTGATGTTTGAATTACACCCGAAACATAAGAAATGCTATCGGAGGTCCATTTAAAGAAGTAGATTAAAAATAAAACCGTTTACAAATGGCAATTCCTATTGCATTCTTGCATCTTTGGAACAGTTCAGCTCAAAATGTCAAACAGGCTGGATCTGCCAATCAATTATTTTGTTCATCAATGTTTACATTTACTATAATATGATGTGCTCTCTCGACTTTCTGTCGTATGAAATTATATTATACTCGCATTTATTATTTCCACTTCATCATTGAAGATTAAGACTGTTCCTGCGCATGTAAAAAACAGACTCCGGATTGATTGATTGAGTTAAATGTAAACAATCAGTTAAATCCACAAGGCCTACAGCATTTCAAGGTTAGCTGATTAAGAGACATATTCATTGTTTTTCTCAGTCTTCATCCTGCTATGTGTAATGTTGAATGCAATTTTGGTGGTCATCTATCGTCTAACAATTGACGAAAATGCTTTAAAGACATTGGACACCTTTGGTAATTGTCTAAGACCATGCTTCCCACTTGGTGTATCTCAACATATGCATACAACAACAAACCTGTGAAAGTTTGAGCTCAATCGGTTCTCGAAGTTGCGAAGTAATAATGAAAGAAAGAACGCCCTTGTCACACGAAGTTGTGTGCTTTCAGATGCTTGATTTCAAGACCTCAAATTCTAAATCTGAGGTCTCGAAACGAAATCAAATTCGTGGAAAACTACTTCTTTCTCGAAAACTAAGTTACTGCCAAGAGAGCTGTTTCTCACAATGTTTTATACTATCAACAGCTCTACATTACTTGTTACTAAGTAAGGTTTTATGCTAATAATTATTTTGAGTAATTACCAATAGTGTCCACTGCCTTTAACATTTGTTTCTTTTTGTTGCTATTAAATGGACTAAGATCGTTTATCGATGCTTCACAATTTGTTTCTTTTATTGAATGGACCAAATTCAAAGATACTCTGTTGGAAGCCATGCTGGTGTGATGTTTAAAAAGGGTGTTAAAGGAACACACAGAATTGGTAAGGAAAAAACAAATCGTCCTTACAGATTTACATCAAACGATCTTATGATGATATGGTAGAATACATCCCTTGAAATATTCCGGTCTGAAATGACATATTTGATGAGAAATGTATAAAATTGATTTCCCTCTTATGGGTTTTTATGTATAAAGGTATACCTAATTCAAAGATATATTTTGTATGAATTAACATCAGGTCAGACTAAGAGGTTGTCAAAAGGGCCTTAAAGCCATTTATTGTCTTGCAAGCAGTTTTGTGCATTCTATGAAATGTTTAACTATCGGTTATATAGATAAGCATTATTATCTTAAGAACTGGGTTTTGATGGGTTGAAGGTACCAATTCATATTTATAAAAAAAAAAAAAAAAAAAAAAAAAAAAAGTTAACTCCACTACTAAGTCTTAAAAAATACTGAATATTAATACAAAGTTATGACTTGCAAATGTTCAATAAAATTTAACAGACCTAAATAATATTGTTCAAAGAAGTTGACCAACTTTTAAGATAAGCGATCTTGGCCCAACTTCAAGTACATCCTTCGGTTCTTATTCCCACTCTGATTCAGTCCAATGGGACAAAACTCTAACGAAGACCTACTTATTGTATTGACTTTATGATTACAGAACACCTTTAACGAATGTCGTTAGCGGTTTGCTTTTTGTTCAATGTTTGCTCAACCTGAAACTTACTTGTCAAACATTTTAACCCGCCCTACAAAATTAACACTTTCTGGTGAAAGGCCCACTTAGGCGCTAACAGCTTATTTGCCGACTCTATTTACGTTTCAAATTGTAATTTTTCTTTTTAACTTAATTTATATGGCTTCACTTTTTATAATACAGATTTACACATTGTATTTGTAGGTTGTGTTACGAAGCCCCTAAAGGTAATTTTCATGAACGAAAAATAAATAAAGTAGAGCAGCTAAACCTATAAAATAAAGTTAAACAGTAACAAGGTCAAAACTAAAATGTATTTTGTGCCCTTGAATTGCTGTTTTGTGCCCTCGAATTGGTATTCCGCTACTTGTATTTTTTTTAGGGAACAATATATATATTAGTTTGAGAAAACGAAACAAATGTTAGTTTGAGGAACGAATATAGAAATGAGGGAACCAAATATGTTTGTTAGAGTGAAATATGATATTATTTATAAAAAGAAACTATAAACAAATAGTGAACTTGCGGGTACAACCATGTGTAAATATCTTAGGGTTAGTTTTGGCATTGAAAAAGAGCCGGTTTGGTCTCGACGTTTCGAACAGTATACTCTGCTCGTATTCAGGAGAATTATATTTATGTTGGAACAAAAACAACTTTTGAGAGGACGAAGAAATTTACCTGGTAAACTAAATCATTGATATTATGCGACTTTATTATTGGTAAACAGATATGGTTTTAGAGTATCCTTACTCTATCATCGCAATAATACTTAGAGCCGATTTCTGCCTATAGCTTGGGTTCGACGTTTTTGTAAATGATTTTGAGCAGCACTTTGGTATGGATATCGTACAGTTGGCTCAACATGGTCTGTTGCAGCCACTCATAGAAACTTTGACTAGATCATTAAACATGTTTTAATTGTTGTAGCTCTTATACCAAAGACAAATTTAAAGACTCTGGACCAGTCTTCTCACTTGGTGCATCTCAACATATGCATACATTAACAAACCTGTGAACATTTTAAGCTCAATTGGTCGGCAAAGTTGCGAGATAATAATAAAGGAAAAGACACCCTAGTCACACTGATTGTGTGCTTTCAGATGCTTGATTTCGAGACCTCATATACTAACCCTGAGCTCTCGAAATCAAATTCGTGGAAAGTTACTTTTTCTTCGAAAACTACATCACTTCAGAGGGAGCAGTTTCCCACAGTGTTTTTATACTATCAACCTAATACCTCGTTACCAAGTAAGGTTATATGCTAATAATTATTTTGAGTAATTACCAAAGTGTCCACTGCCTCTAAGTAAATATTAGGTAAGACATTAAAACTGTATTACCTTAAATTAAAACTGGCCTTGATTCAAACAGTACAGACAAAACACTAACATTTTGATTAATTACCAAACATTAATAAATATAAAACAAAATCAATATCATTAACTATAACAATACACTTAAGCCATGATTAAAAAGATTCCCAATTATTTATATACAAGGTTAAGCATTCACAAGAGGTAGTCCATAAAACTGAGGACCCCTATGTGGAATGTAACCTTGCTTCAATGACTTCTGAAAGACAGAAAACTAATCTGACATGAGAAGGCGCTCAGTGTTCTTGAAACAGAAATTAATAGGCACATAAATTGCTGTCACCCGTTTACCGGGTAACCACTGTAAGAACGTCCTTGTGTGCACAAATTCGAGAAAAACATAGGGTGCGTTCGTTTAGCTTCCCTGGGTCGACACTGGTGTGTGGCGGTTTTTTTTTCCAGAACGAACTTGGGTAATTATCTGCACACGTTCGTCCTAGAAAAAAACACACACACCGGGGTCGACCTGGGGAAGCTAAACGAACGCACCCATAATGAGGAAGCGGTATAGTATAATGTACGGATACCACATGAATAAAAACAAAACTCTTTGTTATCGTGTACGTACTCGATAAATCCAAACTAATTAAGAATAATAAACAGTAACTTTCGTTTAATAACATAAAGAATCAGTCAGTTTCCCTTGTGTTTGGTATACAAAATAAACATTGGATTTATTATGTACGTACACGTTATTTTATTACTGAATATGTACGTACACGAACAATCCAAACTAATCGTGTACGTACAGTACCTTATCATACGTATAAATTATAATGCATCCTAACTTATTGTGTACATACATGATAACGTATCGTGTACGTTCACGACAAGTTAGAATTTGTCATGTACGTACACGATCGCTTTAAAATTATTGTGTACGTACATGATAAGCTGCAATGTACATACACGACATGTAATTATGTACGTACACGATGGGTTTGGACTTATCGTGGTCGGACGATAGAAATAGTTTTTGTATTCATGTGGCGGCAATAAGCTTCCGTAATAACACACAATTTTCTCCCCGGCCGTGACACTTGTGTCATTAAGCAAGACACTTAACCACTGCTTCGTCCTTCGGATGGGACGTAAAGCCGTTGGTCCCATGTGTTATGTAAACGCATGTAAAAGAACCCAGTGCACTTATCGTACAGAGAATGCGTTCACCCCGGTGTTCGTGGTTTAATTGGCTGCATATTTAATTGGTGCTATGTAAAAAAGAGTAGCCGTCGATTTCACAAAGAGCTAGGACTCGTCTTATCTCGAGTTAAGATGAGTAACTTGTCCTAAGTTAGGATTAATCTTAAGGTCTGCATGCTACAGTGCAGGGTTGGGACTCGTCCTAAGTCCTAAGATTAGTCTTAAGTTAGGAAGAGTTTTGTGAACTCGACGGTAGGACTCATAACTAACAAACTTAGTCCCACATTTCTTGCAGGAAAATACTGTGTGTTTAAGCGCCTTGAGTACTACTGAGTGACGAATAAGCGCTATGTAAGAATACACTACTGCTATTGTGCTACTTTGAATTCTTCTATGTCATTTCTGCATGTATCTCTTACACGCATCTTAACGCCATTGGACCCTTTCGGTACAGAAAAAAACTAAAAGTTCACAGATTTACAAATAATTTACAGGGTTTACAGAAGGTAATGGTGAAAGACTTCTCTTGAAATATTATTCCATGAAATGCTTTACGTTTTGAGAAAACAGTAAAACAATATAAATTCTCGTTAGCGAGAATTGCGGATTTATTTTAAACACATGTCATGACACGGCGAAACGCGCGGAAACAAGAGTGGGTTTTCCCGTTATTTTCTCCCGACTCCGATGACCTATTGAGCCTAAATTTTCACAGGTTTGTTGTTTTATTTATAAGTTGTGATACACGAAGTGTGGGACTTGGACAATACTGTTTACCGAAAGTGTATAATGGCTTTAAGACGAGTGAGGATCTTTGTTTTCACAACATGACAATTTCTACACAAAATAACCAAAATATTAAGCATAAACCAAACACAAAATTGCATCACATACAATGCATTCAACTAAATCCAGGGGCCAATTTCATAGAGCTGCAAGATCTGCTTAAGCACGAAAATAGCTCGCTTATTTTACACATGTTACTGGACAAAATTTCATGACATATACATTGCTTGTGACTGGTATTTAGCTGTTGTTTACTTAGCATCTGGTTTTATTAAGCAAGATTTGTTTGCTTAAGCAAAATTTTGTGCTTAAGCAGCTCTATGAAATTGGGCCCTGTTATATTTAACTGCTTTCTCTGTCAATCAGACTTCAACATTTTAGATAAAACTGCCGATAAATTCCCCTCTCAAAATATTTGATACGAATCTAGCCCAGTTTCTCCTTCCCAGAACACTCATTTTTAAAACGTCAATATCACCACGACCATTATTCACTTATATCCCGGTTTTATATTCGACGTTTTTATTAGCGCTAGATTGGTTTAAAGATTTCCAGTTAAGGTCAGTAATTTTAGTAAACCGCCAGCTGTGTTCAGGTTCACTTAGTCCGTTCGTAAGTGGACGAGTTCCATCGACCAAGCCTCTCTTAGCGTACGGACTGTAATGAAGGAGACCTTGGTTTTAGCATGGCTATTCTGTTTGATAACGCGAACTTTGCTCTGATAGAGCCTTATCTGTGAAGAGCGTTAAAGGTCTCATAACCTGAATTCATGGGCGTTACCGGACCTTTTCGTGGGTAATTTTTGTGTCTTTTCGCTGTTGGGAATTTTGACATTAAACACCAATGTAGTAGCAGTTTGAAATGTTTAAAAAGCTGCATCCATAGTTAAGCTTTTGTTTGTTTGTTTTTTTCGTTTGTTGGGTTGTTGGGATGTTTGTTCTTTTGTTTGTTTCTTCGCTGTTTGTTATAGTAACGGTTTTTGTGTTTTCTGTTTTTAAGGGGGCTTTTGATGTAACGAACCATATAATTGTTCACTATTCTTTTTCAGTTTGTAAATATTTGTGGTATTTATACAATTTAATGTTATTCAGATGTCAAACTGGTAAACATGAAAAAGCAGTCGGTCAATTAATTGATCACGGCATAAGTCAACATTAAATCAACAAATTCTTTGGATAACCTTGGCCCATTCACAACCCATGGCGATGTGCCTTTTTCAAGACGATATCTTTGAGTGTCCCCGCACCTGAACTACAACTTTAAACGATTAGTGAACACAAAAAACGTCAACAATTTGCTGTTTTAGCGGAAGCATTTCTAGGACACCATTTTTCATTGGAAAAAAGGGTGTTTGTTTTTTATGTTTTGTCTTAAAAGCACTGAACACCTTTGGTATAAATTGTCAAAGATCAGTATTCCTATATACACTTCCCAACACATGCAGAAAATAACAAATCTGCGAAAATTAATGACTCAATTGGTCACTATCGAAGTTGCAAGAGAATAGTGAACGAAAAAAACACTTTGTGGCACAGATGTGTGTGTTTTCAGATGCCCAGTAAAAGGCTTCAGCCTTGTAGTCTTTTAATGGTTGAGTGAGAAATTAAATCTTTCTTAAAAACTACGATACTTCAGTGGGAGCCGTTTCTCACAATGTTTTATACTATCAACAAGCAGCTCTCGATTGCTTATTATCAAGTAAGTTTTGAAGTTTGAAAGTATTTTGAATAATTACCAATATAGTCTGTGCCCAGTGCCTTTAAGTAACTGTTCAAATGGGGTATTGTACTTAAATTCCACGAAACAAACTAACACATTTGGCAATGGATGTCGACCCATCAAGCGAACCGAACTAGATTGGTGTTCAAATCCCCATATTGAACCAAGTGTTCTTAAAGGGAAGGTATACATTTGGAAATCGCTCATTAACATTAAAGGCAATACAAATTATTTACAGCAGCTTTCTATAGCACAAAGCATTTAGAGAATCATCTCACTACTTAAGCACTGTGGTTATGTATAAAAAGAATAAAAAAGTTGGTTGTACCTGCAAGTTTACTTGTTCTAACTCTTCACAATATATTCCCTAAAGGTAAACTGCAAGCCAGGGGTCGATTTCCCAAAGAGTACGGACTCTTCTTTACTTAGAACTAGTCTTAGGGAAAATTAAATCTGAAGGCTGGTCCTAAGTTAGGACGAGTAACTCGTTCTAACCCGAGATAAGACTAGTCTTAACGCTTTGTGAAATCCCACCCAGGTGTGCAAGGAACGAGCATCTTAGATATAAAAAAATATAAGCCTTATCATCCACAAAATGAAAAAAAAAATAGTGTTCTTTAAATTTCACTGACCATTATTGCCTCCATTATTAGTCTTCCCTTTTATCTAATTATCAACGGGCCATTTTCTTTTGGTCTCTGTATGATTACAGGTCAACCATAAGAAGGGAATTCCATAGAATCCAATTTTGTTTTGATGCCACAAAAGAGGCCCTTCGTATTATTGAACTCACGACCCTCAGGTTTTGTCAACTAATTTAACCTTAAGTTCTTATTTGTAGCTAATTCCTTTAGAAATTAGATACAATTTTAGGACGCATTTGTTCCTCTGGGGAATGCCATAGTTTGATGGTGTACGATTTCTGATTTCAAGTTAAAATTACTGTTTTTTTTCTTTCTTTTCTTTTAAAGCAACCAAAGCCTTAAATTCCACGAAACAAACTAACACATTTGGCAATGGATGTCGACCCATCAAGCGAACCGAACTAGATTGGTGTTCGAATCCCCATATTGAACCAAGTGTTCTTAAAGGGAAGGTATACATGTGGAAATCGCTCATTAACATTAAAGGCAATACAAATTATTTACAGCAGCTTTCTATAGCACAAAGCATTTAGAGAATCATCTCACTACTTAAGCACTGTGGTTATGTATAAAAAGAATAAAAAAGTTGGTTGTACCTGCAAGTTTACTTGTTCTAACTCTTCACAATATATTCCCTAAAGGTAAACTGCAAGCCAGGGGTCGATTTCCCAAAGAGTACGGACTCTTCTTTACTTAGAACTAGTCTTAGGGAAAATTAAATCTGAAGGCTGGTCCTAAGTTAGGACGAGTAACTCGTTCTTACCCGAGATAAGACTAGTCTTAACGCTTTGTGAAATCCCACCCAGGTGTGCAAGGAACGAGCATCTTAGATATAAAAAAATATAAGCCTTATCATCCACAAAATGAAAAAAAATTAGTGTTCTTCAAATTTCACTGACCATTATTGCCTCCATTATTAGTCTTCCCTTTTATCTAATTATCAACGGGCCATTTTCTTTTGGTCTCTGTATGATTACAGGTCAACCATAAGAAGGGAATTCCATAGAATCCAATTTTGTTTTGATGCCACAAAAGAGGCCCTTCGTATTATTGAACTCACGACCCTCAGGTTTTGTCAACTAATTTAACCTTAAGTTCTTATTTGTAGCTAATTCCTTTAGAAATTAGATACAATTTTAGGACGCATTTGTTCCTTTGGGGAATGCCATAGTTTGATGGTGTACGATTTCTGATTTCAATTTAAAATTACTGTTTTTTTTCTTTCTTTTCTTTTAAAGCAACCAAAGCCAAATATGTTTTGCACATGACGTCATTGACCAACTCTTTTGACTAAATGTGCACGCGTGAAAGGGTATCATTGGACGAGAGTTGGGCGCAGTATTGCACACGCGTGCACTTTATGCGGTCAAATGCAAGTCCATCTTTTGGTTCACTTGGGTTGGCAAAGATTGTTACATGACAGGGCGCGATTTCATAAATTTAATGGTTAAGACAAAATCGTCATTATCAAGATAGTAATTTACATTGTTAGGTGACACTTAACTAAGCAACTATACTGATTTGCAGTTACGATCAATCTTATTCTTTTTGTGAAATCAGCACCTGGGCCCATAGTCATGACTCTGCTTACCGCCGAATTCTGCACTTACGATCACCATTCGCCGTTTACGTGCAAGCGCCGATTTTCCGCGCTAGCTGGTAGCGTATACTGCTTATAGTAAATGTAAAGAACGCAAGCGCAGAAGCCAACATTTCCCGCTAACCCGTAAATAACGTTTGACATAAGCACGGAGTTCCCTACTTCCGTAAGCGCCGATTCTTTGCTTACGGTAAGCAGAGCCATGAATTTGGGCCCAGATCTCGGGATCTCCGGATCTCGAAGGGCATGGAACGCAATCCTTTAGGGGGATTGAGGGGCTTTCCCCGGTGTTTTTTGTCATTGACCAAGGACCCTTGCCACATTCCCACCTGTCGTACCTTTGAACCCACACATCACACGTTCAACTGAAGATCCTTATATTGTTTTGCTAATTAAATATACTACAAGATATGGTTGTACCAATACACATTTAGGAAAGATCAGTTGATCAGATTGCCTCATGAGAACTGCAATAACTGTTATATTTGTTTACGTTAGAATTGAGAATAAAGTGTTTGGTGTGAGCAAACACAATTCTGTGATCCAATGTTTTTTTGTAATGCAATAATGGCCGGGATGTGCCGTGTGTGCGACCGACAGATACGCGATACTGAGTCACGTGTACGGATTTGCAACATATTTCGACCGGACACATGTCATGGTTTCAGGGGAAGGCAGTGTTTAACTTTAAAGGCCAGGACACTATTGGTAATTACTCAAAATACTTGTAAGCTTAAAGGCAGTGGACACTATTGGTAATTACTCAAAATAATTATTAGCACAAAACATTATTTGGTAACGAGTAATGGGGAGAGGTTGATAGTATAAAACATTGTGAGAAACGGCTCCCTCTGAAGTGCCATAGTTTTCGAGAAAGAAGTTATTTTCCACGAATTTGATTTCGAGACCTCAAGTTTAAAATTTGAGGTCTCGCAATCAAGCATCTGAAAGCACACAACTCCGTGTGACAAGGATGTTTTTTCTTTCATTATTATCTCGCAACTTCGACGATCAAATGAGCTCAAATTTTACAGGTTTGTTATTTTATGCATGTGTTGAGATACACCAACTGAGAAGACTGGTCTTTGACAATTACCAATAGTGTCCACTGTCTTAAAAGGCACTGGGCACTATTAGTTATTACTCAAAATAATTGTTAGCATAACAACTTACTTGGTAATGAGCAATGGAGAGCTGTTGGTAGTAGAAAACGTTGGTAGAAATGGCTCCCTCTGAAGTAACGTAGTAATAAGAGACTTCAGGCCTGTGAAGCCAATTATTATACACCTTTTTATCTCAATACTCATGCAACTTTGATGACAATATTTGTCAAAACTCAACCTTCTTATTGCATGTGTATAATGTTGGGCTATACACCAAGGGATGATACTAGTCTTAGACCATCACCAAAAGTTCACTCTGCCTTTAAAGACATTGATGATACTAGTCTTAGACCATCACCAAAGGTTCACTCTGCCTTTAAAGACATTGGGCACATTTGGTGTATCTCAACATATGCACAAAATAACAAAGTTTCCTATGAAAAACAAAATTGAACTCAATTGATCGTCAAAGTTGCGAGAGAAGGAAAAAAACACCCTTGTCGCAGAAGATTTTGGTGAACGAATATACTTCTTTCTAAAAAAACTACGAAACTTCAGAGTGAGCCGTTTCTCACTATGTTTTATACTATCAACAGCTCTCCAATGCTCGTTACCAAGTAAGTTGTTGTGTTACAACTGTTTTTGATTAATTACCAATAGTGTCCAGTACCTTTAAGTCTGACTTAGACTAAATAACATAACTTTAAAAACATAGTGTCCATGAACACGTGATATGTGGTTATTTATTAACCCGCTGAATAAGGATTTTAAAACCAAGAGTAAACATTATTACGTAATCAGTCTAAATACATAATATGATTTCATAAACTAGGTGGTTGGGATTTATTGAGCAATGGCTGACAGGAGAAGTGCAATCATGACAAGGATGTGCTTGGAATAGAACTAAATGTGAATCGAGGAGAAGATCTACATGAAATATATTCTTGTGAGGTTGTAACGAAAGGTAAGAGTAATTAGTATGGGTTTGTAGAGATGAGTAGGACTTTAAAGGCAGTAGACACTTTTGGTAATTACTCAAAATAATTGTTGGCATAACACCTTACTTTGTAACAAGTAATGGGGAGAGGTTGGTGGTATAAAACATTATGAGAAACAGCTCCCTCTGAAGTGACCTAGTTTTGGAGAAAGGAGTAATTTTCCACGAATTTGATTTCGAGACCTCAAGTTTAGAATTGGGGTCTCGAAATCAACCATCTATACGCACACAACTTCGTGTGACAAGGGTGTTTTTTCTTTCATAGTTATCTTGCAACTCCGACGACCGATCGAGCTCAAATTTTCACAGGTTTGTTATTTTATGCATATGTTGAGATACACCAAGTGAGAAGACTGGTCTTTGACAATTACCAATAGAGTCCAGTGTCTTTAAGTTACTGGACACTATTGGTAATTGTCAAAGATTTGTCTTCACTTATCTCAACATGTAAATAACAAACCTGTGAAAATTTGAGCTCAATCGGTCGTCGAAGTTGCGAGATATTAATGGGGAAAAAACTTGCCGCATCATGGTCACACTATAGGTTGCTTTCAGATGCTTGATTTTGAGACCTCATATTCGAAATCTGAGGTCTCGATATCAAATTCGTGGAAATTACTTCTTTCCCGAAAACTACGTCACTTCAGAGAGAGCCGTTTCTCACAATGTTTTATACAATAAACAGCTCCCCATTACTCGTAATCAAAAAAAGGTTTTATGATAATAATTATTTTGAGTAATAACCAATAGTGTCCACTGCCTTTTAAACAATATTGTACGGTCTTGACAAATCATTTAAGGGAACAGTAAGTTCATGTTTCCATCTATCTATAGCAGTATTTGCTTGTACTATACTGTTAAAAGGGTTCAAATTGAAGTCGGGCCCTGTGACCCATAAAGCTGTTTCTTTAAACAGAAAATACTGCTTGACAAATCTGTTTGCTAAGCAAACATTGAGTCGGGCACCAGCCATAACTATACAAAGCAACACTATTCTGTGTTTAGCGAGTATTTTGTGCATACATGTTTAAAGAATTGGGGCAGTCCGCTCTGGTTGTGGCTGAGCACCAGACTCTTTGGCGTTTCTGATCAACAGAGAGTGGGTTGGAGTCCACGTCGTAACACTTGAATCATTTAGCAACATACTAAACCATTAATTGAGTTGTATTTGGGTCACGTAAGACACGTCTACAAGGATGTTGTAGTGCATGCAAACAAACCACAACACTGTCAAGAAAGAATATGGGTTAACTTTAGTGTTTCTGGCTCTCATCTAGCACGCCCCTTGCTCACAGGTTTCCTCAGGCTTTTGAGCTACAGTGATTGAGGTCAGTTATAGGGCACCCTTAGTTCATCAAAATACATGATAATAACTATGATTGGTAGTTCACATGAACGACGTACAACACTTATCATAGGGGTTAACCCTGGTGTTTCTGGTTCACATAGAAAGCACCCTTGTTAACATGTTTCCTCAGGCGTGTGAGCTACAGTGATTAAGCTCACTTATGAGGCATCATTGTTTCATCAAAATACCATATGATAATAACTATGATTGGTAGTTCACATGAAAGAACACGTTTCTTGTTCACATAATAGCAAACTAAGCACCCTTGTTTACATGTTTCATCAGGCTTGTAAAGCTACAGTGGTTGAGTTAATTTATGAGGCACATAGTCGTACCAAGAGGGGTGTAGGGGTGTCTTTTGGACACCCTGTTTTAAATTGGGATACCCTGTTTTAGATGTCATTTACACGTTAAAGTATATCACTGAACCATTTGTACAACTATTTTTTTGTCATTTCCAGCAAATTTTGACACCCTTTTGCAAGTCCCGTCTAAAACTTTGACGGGGCATCACTGGTTTTAATGCCAGATTTAGATAACAATCTGATAAAACAAATCTTACTTCAAAATATTGTTCTTTACACAGATACAATTTTTGTGTCAAACTTATGACACCCTTTACCCAAAATCTGGCAAAAACTTTAAAGTCACCTGGAAATAGAATTGTTTTTCTTTCAAACATAAGAGTATATGCTTACGAACAGTAAAACAATTTTTTTAGTAATTGTTTGTCACGATTTATATGTTTAAAAAATATATAAAGTTGTTTGGGGGGCTGACTCCGCCTACCCCTTTTGTGACGTCAATCGAGGCAGACTTTGCCTGCAATTCGTATAGTAAACACACGTGCAAAGTACATGTACGTCCAAGTCGTGAGTTGGTACATTTGACGTCACGACGGCGCCCTCTCGGGTCGGGGTCTACTCTTAAATTTGTAAATAACATAAGAACTGATTTTGTAAAACCTTAGTTAACTGTTTATTCACATTCCACTCATCAAAACACATATATTAGTGACAAAAGCTTTATTTTGAGGCATCATTGTGACTTTAATGAGGCATCATTGGTTTCATTGCCAGAATAAGAAGGAAAAAAAACATGATTATATCATCAGTAATATCACTTTAAATGTGTTCTTTATACATATACAGTTTTTGTTCCAAACGCCAGAAATGATCAACAGAGGTTATAAAGGGTGTTCGGGAGCCCAGTCTGGTCTCGGACTCGTCGTGTGTGGACTTGGCATTGCCGCTATACTTATAGAGAGTAGATTCAGCGATAAGGCTGTACCACTATGGTCAGGTGCATGGGTAAGTACGAGAAGTAACACATGCCGGTCTAGTTCCCTGACGCAATCACTATGTGTGCGTTCAATGGGAGACTTTTGAACGCTAGGTGGCAGCAGACCTACCAGGTAAATTTAATACGTAATTTCCATTTACGTAGTTCGGAGCCTGCGCACATGACCGAGAACAATGGATTTTACCTGGTAAGTCTGCTGCCACCAAGCGTCCCAAAAGTCTCCCATTAGCTTCCCTGGGTCGACCCCGGTACGTTCGAATAGCTTTGACGTCATTCCAGGGGTTCACCCGGGTCAGCCCCAAGTGCCCTGCTTGTGGAGTGGGTCACTTTGGGGCTGGGTCACTTTGGGGCTGGCCCCAGGTGCATGACGTCACCATGCAAGAGATGGTGTGTGATCGTTCGATAAGCTCTTGTCAGGGGCTCACCCGAGTGAGCAGCGTGGGGTCGACACGGGGAAGCTAATCGAACGCATATTATAGTGTACCAGGCCCGATGAAGGCAGAGCCCAACCCCAAATTGTTCACATACTTTAAAATATTATTTTCTTCTCCTAAACCATACAAGAATGCTTGCCATTCCAAGTACACAAGGAACACACAATAAAGATGGGTTGGGCAGTGTACACTATTGGTAATGAATCAAAATAATTGTTGTTTTAATAGCAGAAAACGTACTTGGTAACAAGCAATGGAGAGCTGTTGATAGTATAAGACATTGTGAGAAACAGCTCCATCTCAAGTAACATAGTTTTTATAGAAAGGGGTCTCACTCAAACAATAAAATACTTCTTCAGGCATGAAGCATTTTATTAGACATCAGAAGCACACAAATTTCAATAAACGAGTCTATAGAAATAAGCCAAGTATCTTAATATGTATCAGAATATTATATTTAAAGTAACACGTTGCCTTGGATCGGTCGAGTTGGTCTTTGAAAAGCGTTTGTAACCGTTTATTATAAAACGCGTATGATTAGAAAGATATTTTAACAGTATAATATAATGATCCACACGAGTATCACTCGAAGTTCCTTTAATAATATCTCAGAATATTTGGGTTTTCTTGTATACTAATGGTTATTCACCATCTACACGTAGCTCACAAAATTACATCCTGTGTAATCCATCAATGACATTTCGTCCAGCAATTTCGCATTGTTATTTGGTCAATACACCACGCAGATATGAATTCGGAGCCTACTAATTTATATTTTTATAAATGCATATTATGGCGGCCGCGATGTCAGACAAAATAAGGTCAATGCTGTATGTGCCTTTAACCCTGGCATAAATCCAATGTTAACCTTGTTTGCCAATTGAGGTACACTCTAAAACTATATTATTAGTAAAAACAACACTATTAAATTAGTCGTACGAGACATGATTTTGACTAAACTTTTATCAAAAGCAATACTCGTACGACTAATTAGCGTTGTTTTGACTAATATTTTTTTTACAGTCTAGCTAATTGCGAAACAAATCCAGACAAATGTTTAAATGTTCAGTTGAAATAACTACTAAACCTTATTTTGTATTGTTTGTTTTAAAAACAAACATAATTGTATCAATGGTCGTAAGGCCAGACAACGACATTTTGTGTTTACTCTAGACCACTTAAAATAGTGCAGAAGGTTACACTGGTAATACGCGAAGGTTTTCTAAAGTGGTATTCACACGACATCAATTTAACTGGGGTCCCTTGCTTAATTTTAGCCTGGTTGTAAAATGTAGCAATGTGTGACAAGATTTTGCCAGAGAACTAGGACAGTAGACAACATTTTTGTAATTACACAAGAGGTGCATTTTGTAAAAATCTACTCCGCGGCAGAATAAAATAAAACAAACAAGTATTCTCCTGAAGACGAGCAGAGTATAATGTTCGAAACGTCGAGACCTAACCGGCTCTTTTCAGAGCCAACACTCATTCTAAGATATTTACACAATGTTGTACCCGCAAGTTTATTATTAATTTATAGTCTCTTCTTACAACACAGCAAAGTAAATAACATGGTCTGTAAATTGTCTTTTCTTTTCAGTTTATTATGACGGGTTTGTTGGGTTTATCGGCAGCTCATAATCAAATCAACACATGTCTGGTAAGTGTGGATGTTTGTTTCATCATTTTGACAAAAGATTTCTTTTAACGAAACTTAAAAGCAAACTATAATATGATTAAATGATAAAATGACTAAATACACGATTATATTGCACCAGTCATCGTTCAAATTTATTTGTGGGGCAAGAGGAGCGCTTCGAAGACTATGACATAAATACGAAATCTCGGTATGTTTTAAAGGTTTTTTTTTACACACACAATTAATACCTGAAGGCGAAGTGTCCCATTGCTTTATGAAATTGGGTTCGATACAAAAGGGTTTATTTTCTGCTCATGTCAAGTCCCAAAATTCTAAGGGTTCAAATTCAAATCAAATTCAAAAATTAACATCATATTTACGGGGAAGGAATTCGATGAATGAAATGTACAAACTCTAAATCTTGTTTTGACAAAGGTGCTTTAAAGGGGCACGGCCGTCGAGATCATAAGCCCTTTTCGAAACCACGGCTTCGGCTCCAGATTCGACTCAGGCTAGCTTGGCCCCGCGGTAGTTTTGACAATTGCGCGTGCTTTGCGTATACGTGCTCAGGGCTTCAGACGAGAGGATGGAGCCTAAAGCCGCATCCAAAGCCGTGGATTCCAAATAGGGCCATAGTCTGCTTGTGGCTTGATTTGGAACCATGAATTTAACCCAGTTACGCACGCGCGTGACTGTCACATTATTATACCCAAGCACATCCGTATGGACTGTAAAAGGGGTGTTTCAGCCCTAGGAGTAGGTGGCAACGGCCTCTGGAAAACATGTAATTGTAGCCCACACCTTGAAGTGACCTTCAGGCCTTGTGTGTCAGGCGACTTGCATGAAAAAAAAATACTAGTCCCATGACCCTAGATTGGGACAGGTATTGGTTTTTATTTGTATGCACATGTACGTCAGATTTAACTGTGAATCTCAAGGACCATGAAGGCCATGCAAATGAATGAGAGATCAAAAGTGACTATGGAAGATGGCTCAAGGCAGATCTGGCGTTATTCACGATCCTCGAAGTGTGACGTCAGATATTCAGGCTTTAAGTGGATTTAATGTCTAGCCACCGACTCCCTGTGATCACGACTATACATTACCCAATTTGTGGTAAACAAATTTCATGTTCTGCAGTAATTCCTTGGCATTTTCACTCGCGGAAATCCCATGTTTATAAAGTGGTATTTACTTTAACTTCAAATAAAAAAATACAAACAAAATAAAAAAAATCAGAATCAAACTCCAGCCTCATTGTATTTTTGCTAATGAGATGGAAACTCATGGCCATTACCTATTGTTCCGATTCTCATTTAAGAAAACAAGAAAATGGCCTCCAAGATTTGAAAGCACGCTGAGTATTAACCGCAGTTCGGCCGTGATGTTCAATGTATTCAGGGCGAGTAGAAAGACTAGAAATGGTTTGCTGCGATATTCCATTCAACTGGATCTCCAATGAAATTACACAGGGCTGATGACAGACGGAAGAAATCTCGGTAATATGTGCATGTGTAAAACACAATTTCTTGAATCCGGTAAAATGAAGTCTTTACTTACTGGAAACAAATTTGAACTGTGTTGGGTTGCACACGAAACTTAGTCAATGACAGTTTTTGTCTTGTCATCAATTACAAGAAAGCATGACCAGTAAAGGAAACTATTCACTTATGGGTTGGCCCATTTTTGACAAAGCAGACGTTTTTGCTGCTAACTGCCAGCAAATGCATATTGACTAACTATTGGAGATTTATAGTGTGCAAGCGTATGTGCATGATTACTATTATGTACGTGCACGATATTTATTAAGTACGTACATGATAACTATATGTAGGCCTACGCATACACGACAACTATCGTGTATATGAGAAAACTCAAGTATTTACACAATAACAATCATGCACGTAGGCCTAGACAATAACAATCGTGTAGTATAGAAAACAAACATGCACGTATACACCGTTTGTGTACGTACACAATAACAGTCATGTACGTACACAACAACAATCTTGTAGGAACATGGTAACAGTGTGTACGTACATGGTAAAACTCATGTACATACATGTTAACACTAATGTACGTACACAATAACAACCGTGTATGTACATTTTAGCAATCTTGTACGTACGCGATAACAATCATGTACGTACATGGTAACAATAATGTACATCCACAATAACAATCATGTACGTACGCAATAACAATCATGTACGTACGCAAAAACAATCATGTACGTACATGGTAACAATAATGTACATACACAATAACAATAATGTACGTACATGTAAACAACATTTATAAACGTACACCATAAATATCATGTACGTACATGTCAACCATCATGTAAAAACACAATAACACGCGACAGCTGTCTCACACAATATCGCGTACGTACATAATAGTTTCGTGTACGTAAAAAGAGCGGGATTTTTGTTATTCATGTGGCAGGCACTACGTCGCTTCCGAATTCCGTATCTTTCCAAATTATTTTTTCTCGTTCTTGTTTGTGTTGGCCGATCACAGATTGATACGTGGGTTTCAAAGATTAATATTAAACCTATTATCGCGGGGTTTGGCCTTCAGGGAATTGTGCCGTCATTTCTTGTTTTGTAGATTGTTCAGTTTTGTCGTCATAGTGTGTCCAATTCATTGGGGACAGCCGTTGTTATAACATGTATAGGTCAGGATTTTAATCAGTGGGAATGTTTGCTTATACCGCTGTCAAGGACACCATGGTTTGATTGTATCAACTCCTGGCCCGATTCCATAGAGCTGGTTAAAGACACTGGACACTATTGGTAATTGTCAAAGACCAGTCTTCTCACTTGGTGTATCTCAACCATAGAGCTGTTCTTTGCTCTATGATCTCAACATATGCATCAAATAAAAAAAAATGTGAAAGTTTAAGCTCAATTGGTCGTCAAAGTTGCGAGCTAATAATGACAGAAAAATCACGAAGTTGTGTGCTTTCAGATGTTTAATTGCGAGACCTCAAAATCTAATTCTGAGGTCTCGAAATCAAATTCGTGGAAAACTACTTCTTTCTCGAAAACTACTTTCCTTCAGAGTGAGCCGTTTCACATGATGTTTTATACCATCAGTCTCTCTCCATTACTCGTTACCAAGTAAGGTTTTATGCTATTCAATAACTATTTTGAGTAATTACCAATAGTGTCCAGTGCCATTAAGCACAAAAATAGCTCAGCAAATAACAAATACGCTTACTAGAATAAGGTTACCCGCCTTATATACGACAAGTACATTTTGTGACTGGTATCCTGCTCAATTCGGCTTATAAAATGCTTCAGGCCTGAAGTAATTTATGTTTGAATGAGAAATTACCTCTGTCAGTTTGCTTGACATTTTGGTTAAAAGGTTTAGTACTTTCTCAAGATCTGTGGGGAAAAAAAATCACATGCATGCATGTTTCTCGGGTGAGATTCAAACCTGCGACCTCTGCCAATCTAAAGCAGATGTCTTTTTAACTAGAGCTGGGGCAGTTCGAATCCTATACTTTAGCAGCACTTACCGCAA
Organism: Asterias amurensis; assembly: GCF_032118995.1. Lineage (NCBI taxonomy): Eukaryota > Metazoa > Echinodermata > Asteroidea > Forcipulatida > Asteriidae > Asterias > Asterias amurensis. Next base: position 2,354,300 of record NC_092664.1, on the reverse strand, counting down.
CGGTTTAAAGGCAGTGAACACTATTGGTAATAACATAAAATATTTATTAGCATAAAACCTCACTTGGTAACGAGTAATGGGGAGAGGTTGATAGTATAAAACATTGTGAGAAACGGCTCCCTCTGAAGTGACGTAGTTTTTGAGAAAGAAGTAGTTTTCCACGATTTTGATTTCGAGACCTCACATTTAGAATTTGAGGTCTCGAAATCAAGCATCTGAAAGCACACAACTTCGTGTGACAAGGGTGTTTTTTTTTCTTTCATAGTTATCTCGCAACTCCGACGACCAATCAAGCTCAAATTTTCACAGGTTTGTTATTTTATGCATATGTTGAGACACACGAAGTGAGAATACTGGTCTTTGACAATTACGAATAGTGTCCAGTGTCTTTAAACATGTAAAATTTGCGTCCGAAATTATTACGATTTTACCCTTACCCCAATTTGTGTAAGTACCATAGAGCTACATAATATATATTACTCTATAGTAAGCACTGTATACTCGGTTTAAACTTCTCTTTCCAACTTCTCCTTAAAACTTATTTGCAGGTTGGCGGCCATCTTGTTTTCTGCATTATTGGAATTGTCTACGCGCTTAACTTATCGGTTCTCTTTGCCACTGCATCTGCCGAAGAGCAGCAGACCTCAGATCAAGTGGTAAGCTCACTTTTGGGTATATAAATCGACGTTTCGTTCCTTGGATGTTCATCAGGATGGAATTCTATTATGAGTGCAAGGCATACTGGTAACCTGTGGGTCCTGGACTTTCAATACCTACCATTTCGGCAAGAAAATTAAATCTTGTATTAGACCCTGCATGATAAAAGAAACTTCAAGAAGGGGGCAAGACAAAACTCTGCCAGCATCCTCTGTGTACAAAATTGTTGAATATTCGTAATGTAAAAAAAAAAAAAAAAAAACGCATCAAGCTAAACAGATAAGCAAGGCAATGTGTCCTATAAAGTCTGGATACGGAACTTTACTTATCCTAAGTCCAAAGATTAATCCTAAGTAAAGAAGAATTTGGTGAAATCTACGGCTGGACAAATAAACGACAAACAATAAATTACACAAAACTTGATTAAATGCAAAACAACCCCCTTAATCAATGGAAACAAATTGCCAGCAAACTTTATCAGCAATTGATAAACACCGTACCAAAGGAAGCAATTGATAAGCAACGTTTGCATGCAAACCAAACAGCTCCCTCATTGTTAAGTTCAATATAATTATTGTCAATCGTCTCTCTTTCAATACAGAGTCCTATAGAAGCAAGAATAGCCGTTGACGTCATGTTAGCTCTTACTGGTATCTTTCAATTGGTTCTATCCGTAAGATGTTCTTTATACGCGTCTAAAGTTTGCTGTGGTGGGGAATCAATGCGAAGGCATGGCAGCAGTTCCAGAACGGTGAGTACTGGTCTTTAACTCCTAAAGGGTCTATGTACTTTTTGTAGGACAACAACAATGAGTTAAGGCCCGGTCACACAGGCCCCGATAAGTTGTTGAGGTTTCAGAGTCATTTGTTAAACATTATTTGTGTCAGACTGTTGTCAGCAGTAGAGTGTGGGTTCGAGTCCCGGTCATGACACTTGTGCCATTAAGCAAGGCACTTAACCATAGTTGCTTCGTAAACGTTTTGGGGAAAGTGGTGTATTCTGTGCATTCTGCTCTATCAACCAGGCACCTAGTGGGTGATACCTCGTGCCCACATCCTTAAGGACTGGGAAGGAGGTACATGCAACCCTGTTTCAGCTCAGGAGTAGGTGGCAACGGCCCTGGTGCGGGGTGGTGGGGGGGGCAGTTGATTTGGGTTGATAGTTAAGTGTAGCCCTCAGGCATTGTGATGTCAGGCAATCTCTCATACACAAACAAAAGACAGTTTAAGGTAATTTACAGAGTTGTGACTGTGAAAAAATTTAATCGTCGAAAACCCAATAACATTTTTTACAAACATGGTTACTTAAGCACCAGCCAAAAGTAAGAAATATCTGGGGTGCCATTATCATCGTTAAGGGAAACAATAATAAAATCACAATGTCTGCATAAAGTATAGTATCATCAAAATGTTACCATTTTTGTCATGATCCAAATCTTAATGAGCAAGTCATTATGGTTTTTGTTATGACAAGTTGTTTATTCTATGCTTTTGCCAGGCAAACAAACACATTAAAGCATCTCTATGTTTTGCATGATTTCCTTGCAGGTTCCAAGTCGAATCGTGGAAGTTGAATCCAGAACTTGCGACAATGACGTGCCACAGACACCGAGTGCCATAGCACCGCCCCCTAGTTATGGTAAGAATATGACCGAGTGGTGGCGCCCTATACATTTATAAAGTCGTTTCTTATGCCGTATAGAAACTACGGTTTAGGGCTTAGGCTTCAGTCCCGTCAGATATAAGCAACGTATAATTTTCTTATGGGGCTCACAACAAGTGAACCAAATCGCAAGCCGTAGTTTGGAAAACGGCCACAGACTACTTTGTAAACAAATAGTCAATTAATTCCTGATTACTAACGGGGTTTACAGATAATGATGGTAGAAATGTTACCATTTAAATATTACTTGCACCATATTTTACAATGGATCTACGCAACTCTTCTAAAAACCTTGCTCTGTGATTTTCAATTTTTTTTTCTAAAAACTTGGCAACTATGAGGCTGAAACTTTTTCAGGATGATTATCATGCATCTCCATTCACAGTTAGTGGTATCAATGCCATGATCTACAAAAGGTATCAACACTTTTTAATGGTTTCAACCTTGGAAACAAACCTAGAAATAATTAATCCTAAAATCAGGAAAATTACAGGTGTCATTATAGAAAATCTGTCCTCGGTCCCATGGGAAATTAAAATGAGATGGAGGAGGAGAAGTCAAGAGAGGGCGCAATCAGAATAGGGACAGAATTTCCTGTCTAACAGGCCTTAACAGTTGCTTATGAGATGTTTTAAATTGTATTACAGCATACGTCAACTCATCCGCACCACAGTCTTTAGTCCGATTCGCGAATGGGGACTTCCCACCACCACCAGCCTATGCAGACCAGCCACCATCGTACAGTGAAGTGACAGCTGGAATGGTAGCCTGGACTCCATCCACTATGCAAATTCAGATATCTTATACAGCAACGGCAGAGGGACAAGCAGCGGTTGCTAATGAAGCTGACAGCCAAGCTACAGAAACAGAGATGGTGCAGTTGCCACAGACAGAGACAGTGCAATTACCACAAACAACGCAATTGCCACAAACAGAGATAGCGCAATTACCACAAACAGAGAGCGCGCAATTACCACAAACAGCGCAATTACCACAGGCGGAGAGAGCGCAATTACCTCAAACAGCGCAACTACCACAGGTAGAGATAGCGCAGTTACAACATACAGCGCAATTACCTCAAACGCCACAATTACCTCAGACAGAGATTGCGCATTTGCCACAAACAGAGACAGTCCAAATGCTTCCAACCGAGATGTTTGTTGAAGATGTACCCTCAGACCAAAGTGACAAAGACTCAGAAAATTTAGAATGATTTTATGCCATCTACCGAAATGTTACCTGCTATGCAATGGTAGACAATAATGCAGCTTGCATAATGATACACATGTCATTTTGTTAAAAAGGGGTAAGACTATTAATTAATCTTCCTGCCTCAGTTTGTATGGAGTATACAATGCCCGTTATATGGGCAGAGGATACCCCCCCCCCCCCCCCAATACGTTCCAATACTTTATTACAACATTTTCCTTTTTGTTCAGAAATGCCCCCCCCCTAAAATAATTTTAAAGATTCCTAATATTCCAAGCAAACTACACTTAAAAGATTCAATAGAGGGGGGTTGACCTACCACACCATGCACATTGCACAATATTAAAGGCAGTGGACACTATTGGTAATTACTAAAAATAATTATTATCAAAAAACATTTTTGATTACGGGTAATGGGGAGGGGTTGATAGTATAAAACATTGTGAGAAACAGCTCCCTCTGAAGTAACGTAGTTTTCGAGAAAGAAGTAATTTTCCACGAATTTAATTTCGAAACCTCAGATTTTGCATTTGAGTTCTCGAAATCAAGCATCTAAAAGCACACAAAATCGTGAGACCATGGTGAGACAAGGTTTTTGTTTTCTTTCATTAATATCTCGCAACTTCGACGACTAATTGAGTTCAAATTCTCACAGGTTTGTTATTTTATGCATATGTTGAGACTAGTCTTTGACAATTGCCAATGGTGTCCAGTGTCTTTAAGCACCGAATTCTCTGTCTGATTACATCATCTAGGAGAGCAGAAAATAAGTTGTAGATTTGTTACAAATATGAAACACCTTATAACTTGTGGATTTCCCTTGCCCACTGATAACAACACAACATAGTAATAAATCATACAGAGCTCTCAATATTATCACACCCAACGTGCGTATCAAAGCGCTCGGTATTTTTTCCCTGCAAGATTTATATGTGGAGCTACGTTCTTGAAGTATGTGTTTTCTTATAACGAATTGGATTAACAAAATAACATGGCTCCATGAACAAATATTATTAAAAAGGCTATTAACTTATTATAAATTTCTTTACATTTTCAATACTTGGAAATTATTTTTAATGCTCACTTATTTCTGTATTGTGTTTATTTGTGTGTTGTTTTGTTTGTTGGGGTGTTTGGTCATGTCTGTTGCACAGCGATGCGGTTCACCCATACACACATACAATGGTGTATGGGTGAAACCAAGTGTTATGCTTTATCTCCGTTACAAATTTAATACCTATTAAATTAATTGATGTGTTTGTTGTTGCTGTTGCATCTTCTCCTGCCGCTGTTGTTTCAACTTATTGATTTTTTTTTTTTGTGCATTATAATCCCAGATCACATGAATTGCCTTTCTGATATGAATTTCGTTTTTTGTGATACATAATTTCGACTGCTTTAAGCTAACAGCAATTTTCCTTTAAAATAATTTGTTTCCGTCCAAATTATACCAGTAATTTTATAATTGTATTAATTGCCAGTCAAAACAACTTATGTATACGTGTTGTAAATAAATACCATTGATAAGAAGTCACCTTGGCCAACAGTTTATATCTTTTATTTAATTATTGTTATTTTTTTCAAAATTTAAAGTCAATGCGTTTGTATGCTGAGCAAGGTACAGTGAACTTTAGACTGTACCGGCAGTATAATGATTAACGAACCTATGACTAGCAAATAATAACCATTTGGTTAAAGGCACAATACACCTTTGGTAATTGTCAAAGACCAGTCTTCTCACTTGGTGTATCTCAACATATGCATAAAATAACAAACCTGTAAAAATTTGAGCTCAATTGATCAATCAAATTAATTGAACTTGCGAGAGAATAGTGAAAGAAAAAATACCATTGGTGCACAATTTGTTTGTGCTTTCAGATTCTTAAATAAAGCTTCAGGACTGAAGTCTTTTAATAATATTATTCGAGTGAAAAATTACCTCTTTCTCTAAAACTACGTTACTTAAAAAAAGACGCACTTTCTCACAATGTTTTTTTTTTTATCCTATCAACAGCTTCCCATTACTTATTACCAAGTAAGGTTTTATGTTAACAATTATTTTGAGTAACTACCAATAGTGTCCAGTGCCTTTAATTATGATACAATTTTTTTTGTGCCGGTCAGAGGTCAAGTGTAACCCGTACCTGTCACTACACACCTTGGCGTATTTTGGGGATGTGGTGAACTATTATTTCCATCGCCTGTACGTTTACTTGGAATGGTACTATTGGGAATAAATGTCTCTGAGGAACTCTCAAAATATTGTGAAGGTTATACGGCAGGAGGTTTGAGAATTGGAAAGCTGTGTTAATACAGGTATGAATATGTATTTGGTTTGCGGTAACATCATGTGTGTATCTGCTTGCCAGGTAGAGTTTGTTTTTAGAGAACTGTCTTTCTATATTCTACTACCGCGGAGTAGATTTATCGGGTGTTCGGGAGACTTCTCAGTTCTGAAAAGAACTGTCCTGCTTATTAACTATTACCTGGGCGAATGGTAAAGAAATAGGGTGGTACTACTACTTTCGCTATGATCTTACTTAACTGTACTACCGTGGAGTCAGTTCTTGGGTTGGTCTCAACGTTTCGACTAGCTTGCTCTAGTCATCGCCAGGAGACAGGTATGGTGACGTAATTGTGCTGTTTTGTTTCAGTGTAATTAATCAAAGTGCGAAAAGCGCTTTTCATCATGAACGAAATGGACTATTGGCAAATACACCTGTGCTGTCATCGTCTCTGATTGTAATTGTCAATGTCGTTGTTGTCGTCATTATAACTGGATGCTTATATGGTGATGCTTTGCTTCAGGTATGGCGGCGTTGATGTGCTGTGTTGATTATTTCCGTGTATTTTTTGAAAGTGCGACTGGCGCCTTTTAATGGACACAACTGACCATGGGCAAACACAGATCATTATCATTGCATGATGTCGCCGTCATTAAATGTCATTATCATTGATGTAATCTTTCTAACTAGATGTTTTTGTATTGACTTTTTGCTTCATTCTAAAAGACCAGGGGTATAATTTGCTTCTGTAAACAAATAATTGACATCCAATAACTAGATAATCGATTCGTTTGATAATTGAGCGAGGTATGAAGGTTTTGAACAGGATTGGTAAGGATAACGATCAATGTTTAATTTTAGTATGAAAGCTTACTGACTATGAGTTCATTCTATAACTACTTTGTGTACTGTGTCAAATATTCCTTTCTAAAATGTGAGTAATATTCGAGAAACCGAATCTGGAAACATAAGAAACAAAAACGCAACAGCTGGTTTTGGTTGTTACAACCAGAAAGGAAATTCTGTATGATGATTAACATTTTACTCTAGAGGTTTCCAATCATAAAGATCCAATTCCAAATTTGGGGAGGGGGGGGGGGGGGTGGCGGACAGCAAGTTAGGGTACGTGCCAACCGTGCGTTGTCTTTACTGTATAGGCCGAAGATAAACATGTTGCAGCTATTTCATATTTCATAGGTTGATCACACAAAACATGCAAACTGTGTCTTCGGCTATTTTGTCAGCTCCACCAATCCTGTATTAACACCTTTAAGATATGAGTTGGGATATCTCCTAACCACCACCATAAAGAACGTTAATGACAACATTGGAGAGTGGATGGGAAACTGTTGCCAATGTGATTGAAATAATATATTGAAATATCTTCAAAAAACATATCTTCGTCATAATAAAATAAGAGGAATGTTTTCATCAAACAGTCGTATTGCTGAAAATGTTAGTGACTTTATGAAATGTTAAACTTGTTTGATTAATCTAGTGGGCTATTATTAAACGATATTGCCAGATAAACAAAACTCAAAGGTCATCATCAACGAAAATGAGCTAACGCTCCAATTAAAAAAAAAATTACAAATGGAGCTGTTTGATGTAATTATTTTATTTCATGTTCATTTCATATTGTCATTAAGTTTTAGTTTAGGCCCGGCACAACTTTTCGTATGAAGTATAATAATAGGCTATGTTAAATTTGCATCTTCCTTTTCGTTTTGAAGTAAGTTTACCTCTTTTTTTTGGGGGGGGGGGGGTGGGTAGTACGTTGTATTTTTATCGGTAATATGGCTGTTAACTTGATAGCAATATTGGTCAAATAATAAACTATTGTTTGTTTGCAGTAAATGCCGCCTGTACTTTTCCAAAGTAGGTTGCTGGCAAAACTTGCGTCTGTGACGTCACATAAACAAGCAAGATGGCGGACCCAAGGCAAGAGCGCCGCCCACGTTTAACGGCATCATATCGCGGCTCTTTGGTCAACCCTGTGTATATGATGGGAATATTTCAGCTCATAATGGCGTTGATTATTGGTGTTGTGGGCATGCTGGCATCTTCACGGACGTGTGCTTTCAGCATAATGTGGGTGTACTTCTTTATTTCACTTTGGGTGAGTGAGATTTTGTGACTCTTTAAAAGTTTAAGTTTAATGTTTGGAATTTAACGGCAAAAGGTTTAAGCATTGCAAATTACGTGATTTATTATTTATTTTAATTCGCTGTATAACGGTGCTTTCCGAATCCTACTAGAAAAACGCGACCCCTGCATTTGTGAAAGTGCTGCCTTTGTTTGAAGAAATACGGAGACCAGTGCTATTACGGGGACCAGGGGGTATACCCCTCATACGGGGACCAGTAATTTGGGTCATTGTACTAAGATATTATTTAAAAAGATGTAGACAAGTACAAAGCGTAAAATCATATATTACACATTGAATATATACTGAAATCGTGAACAGACACGTTCTTAAGAAGGTTTTACTTTTATTTGTGACTCAAAATTTCTTCAAATCCTCGATTCCGTATAAATTGAAAATTATTGTTTTGTGTTGACGTTTCTTTCAGTATATTGTGGCAACTTCTATTGGGCTGTCGCCAACAAGACGAGGAATGGCAGAATGCAGTTTAAAATACATGAAGAGAACGGTAAGGAAATTGTAAATGTTTGTTTTTATAATTTGTTGCAACTGTATGTTAGTTAAAACCATTGTTAAACAAAACAATACACTATAAAAAAAATACTCCTAGGTCAGTAATGGACCTATTTCAGTGGGGCTTGAACCATTTCTGGGTCAGTTTGACCTTGAACTTGTGTCAAAACGAACACACATGGGTCAAACTGACGCAGAGTATGAGTTTAAATCCAATGTTAAACCAGTTTCCGGGTCAGCCTGACCAAGAAGGGGTCATGTCAGTCTGACCCAGAAGGGGTCCGGGTCAGTTTTCGGGTTAGGTATGGGCTCAGTCTAGGCAACAACTAACTTAGGAAGTACAATGTTACATACAAAAATAGTGAATAAATAGTTAGTACTTATATTTAATTTAAAAAACTAAGATTAGGCCCTACTGGATTTTATAGTTCATAACAATGCAGCAAAATCAAAGTTTTAATAGATGCAGTTGGAAAGGGACCCATATTCAGCGTAGGTTTGACCCCTCTCCGGGTCAACTTGATACACAGATACCTTTGTATGTTGAATGCGTGTATGTTTGTGTATCATACTGACCCACAATTAGGTCAGCACTGATACACTTAAGCCCATAGTGACCCGAAAGTTTTGAGTATCTTGTTTTTGATTTTTTTTTGTTCTCCATTTAGATGAAACTCTACAGGTTGATGTGTACAGCTGGACTCATGTTCGTACTGGCTATTATGTTCATAGAGCTGATTGGTCTGTTTCAGGAACCAGAGGAAGCTAAGGCAAGTCCTTTTAATTTTGAAAGTTGTTTTTGTTTATCACCATGCCCTCCCGTCTCCAATTGCCCATACTTTTATAAACTTTTTCCCTTTGCACAAAGACCTCAAAAGAAAAACAGTCATTGGTTTCATTATACAAAAAAATTACTGACAAAACAAAGTTTTCAATAGTTCAATAATCATTACCGGATGTCCTTATTTTTTCTTTCATAAAGACAAAGGGATGGAGCTGTGTAACGATCCATCTGATTCTGGTTTGTGTTGGAGTTATAACTGTACTCGTCACTATCGGAGGAATTGTGACGTCAAGCCGAGTCATTGTAATCTACACTGCATTGCAAAGAGAGGTTGGTCGTGTCTGCTGCCCTAAATTGAAACTTTTTACTTATACGATTCCTGTGGCTACGAATCCATTTTTGTAATTTCTATAATTATATTAAGTTGTACATTGTGACACTTAATGGGAGACTTGGGAACGCTAGGTGGCAGCAGACTTACCAGGTAAATTTCCATTGTTTACGTAGTTCTGAGCATGTGCACATTACCGAGAACAATGGATTTTACCCGGTAAGTCTGCTGCCACCAAGCGTCCCAAAAGTCCCCAAAACCTACTACTTCCTAACTAAACTCAAATGTGTTTTCATATTTTTTAGTTGAAAATCAAAAGTAATATCCAACAAGAAATTATTGTCACCCTGATATCAATTTTCAGCTAGCCTCGTTTCTAAGGCCGTTTCGCCGGGGGCCGAAACCCCAAAATAACAAACTCAAAGTAAACTAAGGTGGCTGCGACTGAGGGGTCAAAACACCTTACAAAATACTCAGCGCAAACAAGAAAAAGATTCTTGTTCTGACTGGGAGCCGAAATCACAAATATAAAAACTTTAAGAAAACAAAGATTGTTTCGGCTGATGGCTGAAACTCTCAATTAAACAATCAAGGAACTTATTATTTCTGTCATTGTTGAAGAAACGGAGATTTTATAAGTTGCATTTCGGCAAAGCATTTAATGTTTAACAAAACTCAACTTACTAAAACAAAAATTGTAAATTTATTTTTGTTTTTCCCATCAGCAGGAAGGAAGTGTATCATTTTCGGTTCAGTCAAACACAATATCAGCAAACCTCGGTCAGACAAACTTTGCTTTGAATCCGGGTAAGTGGGTTTGTTTGTTTGTTTGTTTGTTTGTTTGTTTGTTTGTTTGTTTGTTTGTTTGTTTGTTTGTTTGTTTGTTTGTTTGTTTGTTTGTAGGGGTGTTGGTTTGTTTGTTTAGATGATCTTCCCGTCAAGGGAACTCAGCAAACTCCCACAAGGAGATATAAACACCAAGCTGGCAGCAACCAATCTCTCTCAAACAAACACTGGTTTAACTTTAATGATTATTAATTGCACAAAATCAAGAAATTGTGACTCAATAACTAGACGTCAATATCCATTGACCCCAGTAAAGTCAATGTTCAAAATGGCGGCTTTTAGTTATGGTTATGGCTAGTTAAGGCATAGCCATTGAGGCTTGTAAGCCAGTGTACTTCGCTTCGGCTAAGGCTACAAGTCCTTAGCTGCAGCAATAACACTTCAGCGAAACGGTGTGCAATGGTTTTTATTAAGCGCGCCCTCTGTTGAGCATTACAGTTGCAGTTTCTTTAGCTACCCTTGCTTTGGTAGTGGAAAGGCGAAAACTTTTAATAAACAGTAACTTGGTGTTGTCATCACACTGTTTGTTTGTATGTTTGTTTGTTTGTTTGTTTGTTTGTTTGTTTGTTTGTTTGTTTGTTTGTTTGTTTGTTTGTTTGTTTGTTTGTTTGTTTGTTAGGATAGTTGATAGTTTGTTTGTTTGCTTTTTTTTAAATAAATGTATTACTTATGTTTGAAAACTAAATAAGTCATAATTTGGGCTATATTGAAAAACTACTTTTCTGTTCAAACTATTGTCTTCATTTTGACCTAGAACTTATGGTGCCGCCTGCATATTCGCTTGTTGCTGACTTGCCACCTACGTACGATGACGTCATGTCAGGGAAGGCTGATGGATTAGAACAGGGTGTGAGCGATACGAGAGATGACATATCAAGGAATACAAAACAATGTGTGACCTACTAGAGGAACCAATGTTTAAAAGTACGGCTTAGACATTTTCATATTGATTTATTATTTTCTCCTTAATACTTTTCACTGCAGCAGTTATGTAGTATTACTTACGTTTGTTTCTTACTTTTAAAGGTTCTGGGTACTTTTTGTAAGACACTAAAGACAAGGTTCACAGATTTCCATTAATGGACACGTTGCCTTGGATCGGTCGAGTTGGTCTTTGAAAAGCGTTTGTAATCGTTTGTTATAAAATGTATGTTGCTAGAAAGAAGTTTAAAAGTAGAATACAATAATCCACACACATTTGCCTCGAAATTGCGTGGTTTTCCTTTTACTTTGCGAACTAACACGGTCGGCCGCTTATGGGAGTCAAAGGCAAATGTGTGTGGATTATTATATTCTATTTTAAAAATATCTTTCTAATTATATGCATTCTGTAACAAACGGTTACATACGCTTTTCAAAGACCAACTCGGGCTTCCCTATTCTTTGCTGAGGTGCTGTAGTTTTTGAGAAATAACTAAAACGCAACTCTCCTGGTTTTTTTTCTTTCTCAAAAACTGGAGGACTAATCTTCTTTCAAAGTGAGTATCGATTCATAGCATGGTTACAAATTTGATTTACAAAAGGTAACAAACCCTCTAAAGACACTGGTCACGTTGGTTACACGCGAAATATTTAATATAAAGAATAAAAAATACTTAGTAACGGGCAACGAAGAGTTGTTGGTGGTTAATATAAAACATAAACATTGTGAGAAACGACTCCCTCTGAAGTAATGCAGTTTTTGAAGACAAAAATTAGAGTAAATTCTTAAGAAAACAAATAATTATTTGAATCTGTGAGAGACTATAGGCCTGAAGCCTTTCTAATGCATCTGACAACGCACAATTTTGGCCGCAATTTTTTTCTTTTCACTATTTGGTTGCAACTTTGGTGAGCCATTGAGCCCAAAGTTTCACAGATTTGTTATTTTAAGTATAATTATGTGGGAATACACCAAGTGAGAATACTGGTCTTTGACAATTACCTAACGTGTACAGTGTCTTTAAGTTTTATATTTGTGTTTATCACCAAACCATATTGGTAAAAATGCCTGAAGGGCACCCTGGTTTATGTTAATAAGGTCAACTACCGATGTAAAGGTTTTTATTTTTATTTATGAATATTTAATAGTTTGGCTGTTTAGTTTAACAGTTAATAGTGTTTAATAATGTCAACTCAAGACAGTCTCACTTCGTCATAATCTTACATTACAACCTATTACTACCATTGTAATCATTACATCCTTCATGGTCTTAACTAACACTAGAACTTTGGTGCTCGACCCCGTTATATACGATAACGCTGAAAAGGAATTTTCAAACGTAGTTTTGAGAACGTGTGCACGACTTATATTCATCAGCAAGTTGTCACATATCGTTTAGATGGATATCTTGAAAGTTCACTCTCGAAAACCATTCCCTCAAATTTCAGAAAGTGTGGTGTTCTTAAACAAATTCCAGCAGTAGGGCTTAATACAACTATAATTATTACATTTAATCGATAATTTTATGATCGAGAACAACGCGAACATTCCAGCTGGCACAAAAATAGGGTTGCGTTGGTGCTGGGGCCAAGGATACAAAGTAATTTTAATATACTTAGTTAGTAGTTTCTTATTGCATTTGATTGACAAGTTTTGAACTAAATTCATCCATAGAATAGAAAAGACACTTACCTGTATCCATTGAGTCACTGCCTGTTTGCATAGTCCATCCCATCTGCTTCAACTGACAGGTCGACTTGACTTAGTGTTGACTTCAACTGAGGGTCGACTTGACTGAGTGATGAATTCAACTGAGGGTCGACTTGACTTAGTGTTGACTTCAACATAGTGGAATGGTCACCTTTTCGGAATATTCCGGTAGAAGTACAAGAGTTAATACAAAAATGTTCACCAGCGAGTCCTTAAACTGTTATTGCATTTGAGCATGTTGAGTATACACCACATCAAATGAGATATTCCTTTGTGTACAAATGAGTTAAAAAGTGTCGCCAGGATACGGACAGTTTTCCCACAACACAGCGGCTCAGACACAAGACATAGCCTAATCCGTTGACTGTATACGAAACATTACACAGCACCAAGTGCACAAGATGGCGAAATTGAGCTGCATCTATTGGGGCCAGTTTTACCAATGGTTACAATGGGCATTGTTAATTTTGTTGCACCAAGGAGCTGCTCTCTGAATGGTTTCCTTTGCGCATTTCACATTCCAGGACTAGTTCCCTTCTGTACTCTATTAGCTATGCATTAACTAAGAGTAGTCTGGTGTACATTCAAAACGGGGCGTTCTAATGTCCAGCCATAGCTTCTATTGTCGGGCAGTGAAAAGAACAGATGTAGACTGGAATGGCCAGGTAATGCATCGGCATAAAAGGTATATGGTGAGACTAGTTTGCTCATTGTTCTACGAACAGTTGTGCGAACAGTTTGTCTTGAGTAGTTGTGTCTTTAAGTGGTTTTTAAAGGCACAGGGCACCTTTGGTAATATTGTCAAAGACCAATATTCTCACTTGGAGTATTCCATTATTATATGCATAAGACACAAAATCTGTGATTTTATTTTAATCAATTGGTCATTAATAAGTTGCAAGAGAATAGTGAAGGAAAAAACATCCTTGTTGCACTAATTTGTGTGCTTTCAGATTCCTAAAAGCTTCAGGCCTGAAGTCTTTTTATTAAGTAAAAAGTTACCTCGTTCTCAACTATGATACTTCAGAGGGAGCCGTTTATTTAATTTTTTAACCTATCAACAGCTCTCCGTTGCTTGTTACCAAGTTAATTGTTATACTAACCATTAGAAGAAATATTACCCGTTATGAGAAATAATTTTTTTATTACCAACAGTTTCAACTGCCTTTGATATTTATTTTTTAAGCTAAAAACCTTTCTAGACACTGTAGAGAGAGTTAAGCAAAAGAAATAGATGAAGAACAAAATTTGCCCGACGTTTCGACCCAAACAGGGTTTTTCTCGAAGGCTATTTGACAACAACAACAACAACATCACACAACATATAAACAAACAACATACATAAATAAATAATCATAAAACCACAAACAGAAGAATTGGAAATAAATAGTTTGATGCATGTGTGTTTAATATAAACAATAAGACAACAAAATAACTACGAACATATTTTGAACACAGTCAGCATTGCTAGCCAACATCCCTGCATGTTTATTTATGATTAATTATCATCTTTTTTTGTAAAGAACGGTCAGCGTGTGTATAGCCCATGTGACCTATGACGTCACATAATTACATCAGAGCCAAAGAGCCTGGAATTCCTGCAGGCTTAATTTGTACACAGCTCAATGGAAGAAAATATTCAATCCTATATTATTTTTACGAACATTTTATTGTCTGATATTAAACAATTTTTGATACGAAAAGGGGTCGAAAAATGTCAACATTTCCCTATTATGGCCGGTGTTCTTAAAGATGCTATGTCAGATTTTTGGCCCCAAACATTAAAAAATTGATTTTTTTTGAGGATATGGTATCGAAAAAAAGTGTATTTTTTTCTTGTTATCATCACTATGACAAACATTTAAAACGTTTCTTATAAAACACATAAGAATTTGTCACGTGATATATTGTAGGAATCCCGACAAAAACTAATTTTGAGCACTTTGTTTCACTGCTACTAATAATTGGCGGACTTTTTCGAGCAATGGCTCAAATGAAAGCTTGTAACTTTCTCGACCCCCATCAAAATACCTATTGAATTTTAAAATCCAAATTTTGCGGTCAAATCGGCCAAAAATCTGACATAGCATCTTTAATGCTTAAACCTTATAATAGCGCTTCATCACACCCATGGGGCATATTAAAGTGCGCAGTATTTTTCATGCAAGGTATCTGGAGCTACGTTTTGAAGTATGAGGCATATTCCTTTAAAGCACCATTATGGTTCAAAGGTGCCGTGGCGCAATATGCTGCCGATCAAACCAGGAACACCGGGCAAACACTTTTCTCTTTACAATAAGTGCACTGGGTTCATGTACGTGCATTACCCAAAAAAACGGGACCTACGGCATAACGTCCCATCCGAAGGACACATCAATGATGGTTTAGTGTCTTACTTGTGGAAACAAGTGCTAGACTGGGACTCGAACCCCCACTCTGCTGATCAGAAACACCAACGCTCGAGTCCGATGTTCTTATTCAGCGAGAATCTTGCCTGCCAGATAAAGCCCTGGAATGTACTACGTCATCACTCGTTGTGTAAACTAATGTTAAAATGTCTATACTTTTGCAGTCTGTCATAATATTTTAACTTTCAATGATTTAACCACCTTACTCATGGCTGTTGTCAACACTAACATTCCTTTGAAATGTAACCACATTTAAATGATTTGGGTACTTTTTGTAACACAAAACACAATGTCAACAGATTTACATTA
Source organism: Asterias amurensis (assembly GCF_032118995.1). Lineage (NCBI taxonomy): Eukaryota > Metazoa > Echinodermata > Asteroidea > Forcipulatida > Asteriidae > Asterias > Asterias amurensis. The sequence goes on along the minus strand of NC_092664.1, from coordinate 2,338,518 downwards.
AATTTACACCGTTTGAAGATAATGATAGTATTAGTTGCAGAGGTGCTATAGTTTTTGAACAATGAGTAAAACAATGTCATGAAAATACGTGTTCACATGCTAAAATAATGTTCGCCTCGTGATTACTGAGACAGCAATGATTTTCATGACAATTTTTTTTACTAATGTCTCACAAACTACATCACCTCAGCAAGTCATATTTTAAGGGAAGCTTTTTCTACAGTCATTATCTTCAAACTGTGTAAGTTTAATGTAAATCTGTGGACATTGTGTTTTTTGTCCTATAAAAAGTACATAGACCCTTTAATCAAACTGTAAAACCATACACTGCAAATACTGGAGTGTTTAAATCGACACCGTGGGTGTTGTTACAAATAATATACCCAGGAGAGAATAGATATTAATAGCATAAGGTGTTAAATTAACACCAATGTAATGTAACTAAGTTTTTAAATAATTTGATTTTGTTTTAATACCAAGGTGTAATTTTTTTTATGTGACACCTGTGGTGTAACTTAAACACCTCGGGTTTTGCAGTGTACACATAAATGAGATTAATTAAACTATTTGGGTTATATTATATACATGTACATAGGTGAACACAAATATATTTACGTATCTATGCAATAGTTTGGATATACAATTTGTGTAAATATATTATGGATAGTATAGTATGCAATATATTAAATATAGATATAGCTATAACATTTTGGTTGAATACACTCTCACTTGGTTTATTGATATTACTGTGAATAATTACCTAACGCCAACAGAGGATAATTATGTAAATCTTTTACAAAATATAGACGACCGAAGACATTTTCTAACAAATCAACAAATACAATTTAGCACCTTCAAGAAAAAAGAGGGCGATGCATTGCATTGCAGAAAGTGTATATTGGTGATTTATATTAAAACAGCACCGTTTGAACTAACTGTAGTCTGTACTATCGTGCGTGATTAAACATTACAAATAAATTAACAATGGAGAATTTTTGACGCTAGGTGGCAGCAGAGTTATCAGGTAAATCCATTGCTCTTGGATATGTGTTTATGCTCGAAAAACGTAGCCTGAACATCTGACGGTAAACTTCGTGGCTCGTGATTAATGCCAGATACCGGCCTCCAAATCGGTGTGTACATTCACCTTTGACCTACATTCATTTCACATAGAGATACGTAGTCAAATTATTCACTAACATTATATGCAAGTACATCCACATGCATGTACTGTATTCAAAATACCCAACGTGACCCACCACACACATGGACAAATGCAAATGACCAAAAGTAAGCTTTCCATATTCATTGTTTCGTATTATTTGTTACATTGGAGTTATCTCTCAATGTTAAGGAGATTGGACGAGAAAATGTAGATTCGTGAATAGAATGTACGAGCCGAAGACGAGTACATTGTATTCACGAATCTACACTTTAGAGTCTACTCTCTTAAACTATTTCCTTCAATAGTTATGTAACACAGTTTCAATTAATTTGGTTTCTCAAAAGTAACAGCACTAGTCTGTTAGTCTATCTAATTTCGTATGTCAAATCACGGTAGGTCACATTTTATGATTATTACAAAATATATAGGCATACTTTAACGCTTGCAACATTATCCCGTACGTCAGTTTGTTTTAAATTGAACGATAATCTAATTATTTAAGCTGTGTTTTGTTGCACTTCATGCTATCTTTCAGTTTGGAAAGAGAGTAATTTTCAAGTTGGAACTATTTACTTAAATTAAATCTACACTCAACTGTAGATTATGTTACGAGTCTACACTTAAGTGTAGGTTTGTAACGAAAGTGTAGATTCGTGCAAACTAACCTACACTTTCAACAATAGAGTGACGTCACAGACATAGTTTAAAATAAATGAATTATCAGTGTTTTTTGGAAAAACTAAAATCTAAAGCTATTAAGTTCAAAGTTTTCGTTGATAACTTATTGTGCTTCACAAATAAAAAACCAACACGCCGATACACACATTCATCTCTCTCACGATAAGAACAATACAATCTATCATAAACTTTCAGGAGTTGTATTAAAGGCAGTGGACAATATCGGTAATTACTCAAAATAGTTATTAGCATAAAACTTTACTTGGTAACGAGTAATGGGAAGAGGTTGGTAGTGTAAAACATTGTGACAACCCGCTCCCTCTGAATTAATGTAATTTGCGAAAAAGAAGTAATTTTTCACGAATTTGATTTCGAGACCTCATAAATTTAACATTTGAGGTCTCGAAACCAAGCATCTGAAAACACACAACTTCGTGTAAACAAGTGTTTATTCTTGCATTATTATCTCGCATCTTCGACGACCGATAAAGCTCAAATTTTCACAGGTTTGTTATTTTATGCATATGTTGAGATACAACTGTGTAGGCTAGTCTTTGACAATAACCAATAGTGTCCAGTGTCTTTAAATGCAAACTAGTTAATGGCCTGACGTTTCAACGAAAGGAGTCTTTCTCGAACGCTAATTAATAACAACATAACACACACCCCCACATAGACAGGTATACTGGTGTAACAGATTTTGGACGGGATTGTTTCTAAAAATAACTTGCACCTAAAAATAAGAATTAACAATAGAACTATACATACGGGTATTAAAGATAATTCCTTTAAATAAACAATCTCAGTGATAAACTCTATACTTACAACTCCCCAGGTCAGATTTGACCCGGATTCCAGCATTTGTGGTTCAGGACCCATTTTGGAGCTCGGTTGACCCGGAAATGGGTCATGAAATGGGATTTTGACTCCTATCGAGTCAGCTTGACCCTTTCTAAGTCATTTGATGCATATTCCGGGTTAATCCCACGGGAACCTCAAGTCTGACCCGGGAATTTGTAAATTGTAGGAGATAACTCCACGTGCAACTTCTATATTATTACATTTCAGTTTACTCAACACTACACTGCACTCGCCTCATCTACAGCCTTACCAAACACAAAGGTCATTAATTCTCGCACTAAATATTTGCGTACTACCACCCAAGCATTCCTGAACGAGCAATAGTCTCTTAACAGCAACTTACATACTTGACTACAACTTTCTTTATGTTCAGCATTGTTAGAAATATACTTGTTAACTTTGAGACTAAAATTCTGCCTCATGCAACTCAAAACTGCAGGGCTTTAAAAATATAGATTTTAACTCAGATTCTGCATTAGCTTGACCCATTTCTGGATGAGATGTGGGTCTGCCCCACCCATGGAACCTGGATCCGGGTCAGTTCTGAACCAGGAGGTTTAAGGGGCATGTCTTACGAGGCAGTTAATACAAGCAACCAATTCCAGACGAACTGCAAGAAGAGAATCCATTCACATTTTGAATGTCCACATTATTGGGATCGAAAGACATTGTGTGAGAAATGACGCAAGTGGTTTTAGAGTGCTCCTGTAGTATGTACTGCAGTGGGTTGCCTCCAAGTTGCCTGTAAAAGTTGCCTCCAAGTTGCCTGCAAAGTTTGCCTCCGGTGACAAGGCTCTTGGGCACTCTAAAAAGCGCAGGCTGTAGGTTTTTTTCGCATAGCGATCCTCTAAAATGCGAACTTGGTTCGTTTCTATACTTTGGAGTGATACTGCGTAGACTTGATGATTACAACATTGGGCATTTCGAGAACAGTGCCATTAGCTCCGCAATTTCCCACACAGCCCAAGATGGAGTTCAAATAGATTCCTACGTTTCGAAAACGCTCCTAACAATGAGTGGTTTAAAGGTATTTGGACACCTTTGGTAATTGCCAAAGCCCGGTGTTCTCACTTAATGAGAAATTAACTCTTTCTTAAAAACTCTTTTACTTAAGAGCGAGCCGTTCTCACAATGTGTTATATTAGGGAGGTTTCGCAGGCGAACGGGTATACATATTTTACGCATAGGTTTAGCTATCAGTAACCTACGTGTAGCAAGCAGGATATCAGTGTCGTCTGCACGTATAGCGGATATCATTAGCAAGTGGCTTATGACGTCATACTGATGACGTATCCGTCGCAAACCGTATCCGTGTGCATGCGAAACCTCCCTACTATCAACAGCTCTCAATTGTTTCTTACCAAGTAAGTTTTCATGCTAACAATTTATTTTTTGAGTAACTACCAATAGTGTCCAGTTCCTTTAAACATGTGACATCTGTGAAACATTTCCGCTGGTTCGCCTCGTCGTGCCGACTGCAGTGAGTGTAGTTAGCCGCATGGTTCCCGACCCCCGTTGAAAACGCCGTTTATTGCACATAATCTGGAAGAGGCAACAGTGCTGTCTGTGCTTAGAGCTCATAATAAATATAATCCACGGGTTTGTACAGGAAATGGTAAGCTCCATGAGAAAGCTGACAATCCGAAGATAGTCCATTGGCGAAGGGTATGCCTCACCGTACGTCATAGACTGTGTGGCGTACGCTTTCAGGTGGAGATACACAAAATGCGGTAGCCAAAATACGGCGAACAGAACTGTGATTAATAACACGATCAAAGCCAGTCGTTTCCGAAGTCGACTCTGTTGAACATGACTCTCCGAGTTGCCGAACTGTTCGATGCTCTTGTAGAGCGAGTGAGCAATACGCACGTAGTAGCCAGCAACTATATTCAGAGGTATGACGTAGCCGAGAATAAAACGCACGGTCACGAAAGCCTTTTTGAAGACGGGGTCTGCGGGAAGCTGGTTGCAGAAGTGGTGTTCTTGCGAGTAGGTTGTGAAAATGAAGGCTGGGATAGCGAGGAGTAGGGATGCAGTTACTACTACAGCTGCAGCACAGAGGCTATTCGCTGAGCATGAACCTCTCCTCCGGCGTGTCTCGATGCCTCTCACGATAGCGAGGTACCGCTCTCTGCTCAGGGCAGCCAGACTGAAAACGCACATGCTCTGCCCTGCATCCTCAACATACGCTTTCAACTTACATGTGAACTCAGTCGACTCCCATTTGGGGTGCAATTCCTTCTCAATAAACAGAGGTGCAACACTGAGAATATACAGCAAGTCCCCGACTGTGAGGTTTATGATCAAAATATTTGGCGCGTTGCGGAGTTTCTTGTGCCTCAACACGAGGTATATGATGCTCAGGTTGCCCAGAATGCCGAATATGCTAAATATCGCCACGCCGATCGGCCCGGTTTTTCTGTCAGACATCGGGGTCAAAGTGTCGTTGACATCGGAATAGTCCCAAGGGAGGCTTTCGTAGCTGGCTTCCATTGTTCAACACTTGAACCTCAATGAGGGTACTGGTTTTGCTCAACAATTGAACCTCAAGGTACCTCACATGCGTTGTTCAATAATTCAACCTCAATGTACCTTACATGTTTTGTTCAACAATTGAACCTTAATGTACCTCCTATGTGTTGTTTTAACAGTTAAACATTGAAGTTATCCACAGGTTTTGTTCAATAATTGAACTTCAAAGTAACTCACATGTTTTGAGCATCATTCTTCTCGGCAAATTTTATTCCTTTCCCAGCAGCGAGGACTGAACGGAGAAATATGAATGACCATCTACATTGAAACTACTCATGACCCTGTAACAAAACAAAAACAAAAAATAAGTTAAAATACAGTAAATTCCAAGAAATATTCAGTGTATCCGGACATCATAAGGCAACCATAAGCTCAATGTACCTCATAGGTCTGTACAACAATATTGAACTTCAATATACCACACAGGTTTTGTATAACAATTGAACCTCAATATACCACATAGGTTTTGTATAACAATTGAACCTCAATATACCACATAGGTTTTGTACAACAATTGAACTTCAAAATACCTCGCAGGTTTTATACAACAATTGAACCTCTATAACCACAGGTTTTGTACAACAATTGAACTTTAATATACCATATAGGTTTTGTACAACAATTGAACTTCAAAATACCTCGCAGGTTTTATACAACAATTGAACCTCTATAACCACAGGATTTGTACAACAATTGAACTTCAATATACCATATAGGTTTTGCACAACAATTGAACTTCAACATACCTCACTAGTTTTGTACAACAATTGAACTTCAATACACCACATAGGTTTGTACAACAACTGAACTTCAATATACCACATAGGTTTTGTACAACAATTTAATTTCAATATACCTCACAGGTTTTGTAAAACAGGTAAACCTCAAAATCCCTCACAGGTTCTGTATAACAAGTGAACTTCAATATACCTCACAGGTTTTGTATATAACAATTGAACCTCAATTTTCCTCACAGGTTTTGTACAACAATTTAACCTCAATATACCTCACAGGTTGTGTACAACAGTTTAACATACCTCATAGGAGCTGTACAACAATCGAACACCAAAACACCTACTAGGTTTTGTACACAAAACCTCTGAGCAGTTATGTTCGCCAAATGAACCTCAATGTACATCATAGGTTTTGTACACATCAATTGAACCTCAAAATAAAATACATCAGAGGTGTTGTTCAATAACTGCTATTTTTTGACTGATGCTCATTCTTGCCGGCTCACTTTAATCCGAAAAAATACGAAGTAAAGAAAGCCCATTGGTCGAAGCGTCTATGTGTCCTGAGTATAATTTGAACCATTATGATGTATCATTTTTAAAATGAGAAACTTTAACACATTGGAGCAGGTGATGATACAGTTCATTCGTCCACCCATGGGTCCTATCCATGACATGTGATTATGGCTGCATCAGTGTAATGTGTGTTATGAAATGTCTTAGGCTGAGGATCGCAGACAGGTTAGTTGAGCAGACACTCCGGCTATCCATGCAGTTATGTTCCTGTTATCCCTAATAAACTCTATATCATCTTTTATCATTAATCTAAATTAGCATCACCACAATACCCATTAAGAAGGATCGCCCATTGCGTTTAAGCTTTCCCCAGTTGCCCCGCCCCAGATTAACAGGACTGGTGTCGCCAATGGTTTGGAGCCGGATTCTTAAAAGAGACTCAACGGCACTTAAAGGCCCGTCGAGGTAGTTTGTATTAAGCCCCTTTCGCACGAGAGTCATTTAGTAAGTGTCCCTTGCTAAATTGTACTATGGTTGTAATATTTTACCTCGTGTGAAAGGACGAACACATTTTTACTGTCAAAGTTCCAATGTAAAATATTGTCAAACATTAAACATTTGACAACCATGCTAAAATTAGGCAATATTAGGCAAGTTCTGTCGTGTGGAAAGGGCTTTATTGTTTACTGTTCACGATATGTGTTGTGTTCCGCCACTCACTTGTTTCTAGTCTTGATTGGACACACAACGACTGCTTTATAGACCATGTGAACTTTACAATAAGCGCAACCTTGTACATTCCTTGGCTGGTATGGCAGGCAAGAGTGGTAATATGGGAAAGTTGACATTTTGTGTCATAGTTTCCACATAATCTAAGAGTTATGAAAGTAGAAGCTGGAAGTTTTGAGACGGTGCCCCCTTTATATCACAAATTGAAAAGAATTGGACAGTTCAATCTTCATAAAATATAAGATTTTGTGTTTCCTTCCATTGAGCTGTGTATATAAATCATGCCTGCAGGATGTCCAGGCTTGGTGGATCTTTTGTAAACATGTGATGTCACAGGTCGCATCGTCTATAGGCCGACTATAAATAGGAACTAAGCAAGTCTGTGAAGTGAAACAGATATATTTCCTTATCAGACATTCGTGTTGCGGACACATAAACAGTTTAATGATGTTTTTCATCAAGCAGACGCCGTATTCAACCGGAACTTTCCCGCAGATGCCTAAAAAGGCTTCAGGCCTGAAGTATTTTGATATTTGAGTGAGAAATCTTTCTCAAAAACTACGTTTCTTTAAACGCTGCATGTAAATCAACATCGAAAAAACCTATGACCCTACTCCTTTAAGTTCACCTAAATAGATTCCATCAGTCGGACATTTTAATTTGTAGATTGCTGGCCTCCAGTCCAAAGTATAATTAATGTCCACATGCTAACGGAATAACACCAATATCCTGTTCCATTATAGACAAACTTCTTGTCCAAAGTTTAATTAAACTAACCCATTTTTGTGATCATCTCGTCGTTGTAGCAGAGGGCACTCAACGGACCTTAAGGAAATGAAGTGAGGGTCGCGAGGGAACTGGACCAGAGCAGAGCTTCGCTCTCTCGAATAAGGACATTCAGAAAGCAACCCACGACAAAAGAGGGGGCATAGAACCCTCGAGGCTTCACCGGGGCTTTTTGACAATAAGACGGGGGGAAACAGCGGGGTCTCTTGGGGTGTACCTTCTTGGCGGAGTTGACACATGATATCCTGTTTCTAAACTCATCCCATCAAAAGAAAGGAATTCAACTCGGAGAAATCAAGGTAGACGTCTTGTCGACGCCATTGAGTACACTATATATTTTTCATCAATTCATGACTAGTGCTTCATATTATTATTCTTAAAGGCAGTGGACACAATTGGTAATTACTCAAAACAATTATCATCATAAAACCTTACTTGGTGAAGAGTAATGGAGAAAGGTTGATAGTATAACATTGTGGGAAACGGCTCCATCTGAAGTGGAATAGTTTTCGAGAAAGAAGTAATCTTCCACGAATTTGATTTCGAGACCTTAGATTTAGAATTTGAGGTCTCGAAATCAAGTATCTGAAAGCACACAACTTCGTGTGACAAGGGTGTTTTTTCGACGACGTGTTTTTCCAACTTCGACGACCAAATGAGATCAAATTTTCAAAGGTTTGCTGTTTTATGCCTATGTTGATATACATTAAGCGAGACGACTGGTCTTTGACAGTTACCAATAGCGTCCAGTGTCTTTAAGGCATGCGGGGAATTCGCAGCAATTCATTCATATCAGACTATTTATCGTCTTCGAAAAAATATTTCTTCATTTTCAAAATGCTTAAATTCGTCATGGGGATAAAAATAACATGCTTTTAAAGTGATGAATCGAGCTGCATTTTCACAAAACAAACTCTGTTTAAAAAGTTGTTTACGTGAATTTGATTCTGCAGGGGAATAACATTTGCGAAGAATAGATGGTGCATCAGTATTAGATCTGTGTTCCGACATTCATGTGTTCCGAAAACCTTATATGTTCCAATAACTTCCACTTCGTGATCTGCACGCTATATGGGTTAGGGTAGAATTCAGATGGAGTTATTGTCCAGTTAAGGGGTCGGAACAGGTATGTTTGGAACATAGGGATCAAAGGCTGACATTCGAATAATTGGTCACGTGGGTTGTTTGAACTACCCGTGATGTTAGATACTGTGCGCATGCGTAGTACATGAGCAGGTTAATTGCAGGTCACTTAGAGAAAAGAAATGACGTGGATGTATAGTGACTTTAATTCACCTCAATGGTGGAATTAATAAAATACACTGAGCTTGCTGTCTACACAGTGGTGTTTGTACACACTTCAAAATGTCAAAAATATTACGCGGAAAGTAAACAAAGAGAGTCAAGGGGTAAGACAAAGAAAAACTTAACATAATAGGTTTTCTTTATAGTTACAGTTTCAAGGTTGTTTTAAAATGCACAGTGTACCGTTGTTTTTTGGAACCGTTCGATTGTTTTAGTTCTATCAAAATGTAGATATTTAATTCGATAAAATTAACATGTGAAAATTCAATTATAAAGGGTGGTCGTGTTTTTAGGTGTCGCCGATGACCCGTAGCGGACTAGCGGTTATGTCAACACAGTTTAATCCCTAATTATTTGAATCCGAAAAGCGTTTTAGTTGACACTATTGGTAAAAATGTCATATAAAAAACATGACAAAATTGAGTTCAATTGGTTGTCGAAGTTGCGAGATAATAATGAATGAAAAAACACCCTTGTCAAACGCACTGGTGTGCTCCTTTCAGATGGTTGATTTCAAGACCTCAACATTCTAAATCTGAGGTCTCGAAATCAAATTCGTGGAAAATATCTTCTTTCTCGAAAACTACGTCACTTTAGAGGGAGCCGTTTCTCACAATGTTTTATACTACAAATAGCTCCCCATTGTGAGCATAATTATTTGAGTAATTACAAATAGTGTCCACTGCCCTTAACCATGGTGCACCCTCGAACTTGCTTCAAGATATATCTTGTCCAATGACCTATCCGGTCGGACAACAGGGCTCAATGTATTTGGTTCACAGATCACCAATGAACACGACTTGTTAATCAGCTGCATTTAAATTGTACATTATACCTAGAACACGATATAATACCGTATTCCCGGTGGAATTGGTGTTGCAAAGAAACAATAATACCCGATACTTAAATGCAAATAGTGTGTGTCGACCTAAAGGTTTTTTTTTAAATGTCAGTCAACAGAACCAATTAATTTATGTATTACCTGATTGTGGATTATTGGGGGAAAAACACACTGTTAACATATACAGACACTTGTAAATTAACGGGTGAATTCTTAAATACCTCAAGTCAAAACAATCTTTTCAAAATATAATTCTTAGAAACACCTTCCTTACAATAATTAGTGACCCATGTTTAAGAAGGATTTTATATTTGCATGGTGGAGGTAAAGCAAAGAAAGGTTTGCTGTAAACACACCTGTAGAAAATTCAGGTTTGAAAAAAGGTGAAAATAACAGAGCAATCTTTTCAGGACAGAGTGTAAATCCGTTGTACATTTTTCCTGAAATTGTTATACCCATTTTTCAAAAACAACAGCACCTCATCAAGTAATACTTCAAGGGAAACTTTCTACTGTCATTATCTTCAAACCGTGTAAGTTTAATGTAAATCTGTGTACTTATGTGTTTTGTGTCGCACACAAAGTACCCAAACCCTTTAAAGAAACTTGCTTTTTTAATTAATAGCAGCACTCTAAAATCTTGGCCCGCTCTAGACGTCTAAGTCCTTCAAGAACCTCGTTCAAAGTTCCTCAGGAAACACGATCCATAGGTAGAGAAACAAATTGGATTAATGAAAAAATATATAAACAAGAAACCAAGGAGAGTTTCAATGGTGGCTTACTAACCGATATATACATTAATTAAAAATCATAGTGTTGCGAAACTCTCTGTGTCTCCTGGGTGGCTTAGGTGCCTCCCAAAGAAAACAAAAACACATGACTTATCAAATTTTGACAACCTTCATTTCATTCTTGGTATTATTATTCGATGTTTATTGTTATTATTAATCAAGTAAACACAAAGCCGTTGGGAAATTGAAGGGAGAGCTATGGGATCAAACGACCATCCCCAAACCCCAAAACAAAAATAGGTCTGTTGATTTTGTTTCTAATTAATTGGTTGATATGAAGCAAAAGAAAGTAAAGAGGGGTTGCATAAAGAGAACTCTAAAACAGCTTGTGGATGATAACTGTTTTTATAGTGTGGTTGTTTATCAATTAAATGTAATTTTGATGTTGTTCACTTCTGATTATTTACTTACTTATTGTTAAAGACACTGGAACCTATTAGTTGTCAAAGACCAGTCTTCTCACTTGGTTGTCTCAACACATTCATAAAATAACAAACCTGTGAAAATTTGAGCTCAATTGGGTGCCGAAGTTGCAAGATAATAAATGAAAGAAAAAACACCCTTGTCACACGAAGTTGCGTGCTCATGGATGCTTGATTTCAATACATCAAAATCTTGTTCTGAGGTCTCGTAATCAAATTTGTGGGAAGTTACTTCCTTCTCGAAAACTATATACGTAACTTCAGAGGGAGTCGTTTCTCACAATGTTTTATACAATCAACAGCTATCCATTACTCGTTACCAAGTCAGGTTTTTATCCTAATAAATATTTTGAGTAATTACCAACATCGTCCACTGCCTTGAAAAGGAATAGGTTCAACCTCTAAACTTTTTTTTAACTATGTTTCAAAACTTTGTATCCAGATGTTTGTTTGACACACCTCTTCTCCAGTCATTTGAGCTGTGATATTCGACTATACGAACCTCGTCGATCAAGAATACACTTAGGGGTATATTGGGTTGGGGGGGGGGGTTGGATAGAGTTTTTAGAATATACGCTCAATTTGTGAAAAAATGCCATGTTCGTTACAAGTGTACATGTTCAACTTGAGTTCCTCAGACGGAATTCAGAGTTGCTATTAGGCCCATTCACACGGGTGCTGCAAACGATTCTCTTCGTAGTTAGTTCTGATCCGGTTCTGAATGGGAATTAAACGCAGTATCAATCACAATTTCAGATGTTCAAGTGCTATTGGCGAAAGGACGGGTATATTTATTGTTCGGGTATTGTTTCTGCTTATACAAAGCTTGGTAATGCTAAGCACATCATGGTTGTTGGGTGCTGGTATCAAGCTGTGAATGGGAATTTAAACGCGTTATCAATCATGGTTTATAAGTTTAGCTTAACAAAATATATGAGATATGTTGCAGGTCAATTGTTTCTGCTAAACAAAGCTTGATATATACTAAGCATGTCATAGTAGTTGATGCTGGTATCAAGTTGTGAATGGGAATTTAAACGCATTAAGAATCATATTTTTATAAGTTAAGCTAAGCCAGTTGGATACGTTTCAAGTAGGTGTTACTGCTAAACAAAACTTGGTTATGCTAAGCAACTCGTGGTAGTGTGCTGGTATCAAGTTGTGAATGGGAATATAAACGCATTAAGAATCATATTTTTATAAGTTAAGCTAAGCCAATTGGATACGTTTCAAGTAATTGTTACCGCTAAACAAAGCTTGGTAATGCTAAGCATCTCTTGGTAGTGTGCTGGTATCAAGTTGTGAAAATGAAATTAAACGCATTATCAATCATATTTCAGAAGTTAAGCTAAGAAAAAGAAACGGGGAATGTAGCAGGTCACTGTATATGCTAAACAAAGCTTGGTAATGCTAAGCATATCATGGTAGTGTGCTGGTATCAAGTTGTAAATAGGAATTTAAACGCATTAAGATTCATATTTCAGAAGTTTAAGAGCTAAGCGAAAGGAAGGAAGGGGAAAATTGGCAACCACTCCTCGTCTCTAGTATTAAACTGTCATGATTAAAGAGTGCTCCCACATTGTTCAGTGACAGAAATACTGGCAATAATTATTTAGATAAGGACCGGAGAGTGCATAGGTCTAATAGAGCCGAGAATGTGGTCAGCGAATCCGCCACTTTGTCATTTCCAAGTTCCACGATCAATCAAACTATGATTCTATTGCGGGTAGACAGAACTCAAATCACACACATGGCAAGCAAAAAAAAAAAAAAAAAAAAAAAATGATTGATTACGATTCCCAGAGCATGTTTTTTCATTTCGATGAAGTCTGCTGAAATGATTGGCAGTATTTCCCATGAAATTGATCGTCAATTCAGAGACGATGATATCGGGAAATATTTATCTCGTGCAGTTATTGCCTGAAACAACTTGGGGTTTAGTCCGTTGATCCTGATGTGGTCGGTTAAAGACCCTGGATTTTATTGATAATTGTCAAAGACTAGTCTTCACCGTTAGTGTATGTATCTCAACATATGCATAAAATAAACCTGTGAAAATTTGAGCTCAATCGGCCGTCGAAGTTGCGAGATATAAGTGAAAGAAAGAAAACACCCTTGTCGCACCATGGTCATACGAAGTTGTGTGCTTTCAGATGCTTGATTTCGAGACCTCAAATTTTAAATCTGGGGTCTCGAAATCAAATTCGTGGAAAATTACTTCTTTCTCAAAAACTACGTCACTTCAGAGGGAGCTGTTTATCACAATGTTTTATTCTATCAACCTCTCCCCATTCCTCGTAATCAAGTAAGGTTCTTACGCTAATAATTATTTCGAGTAATTACCAATAGTGTCCACTGCCTTTAGTTTAATCACTGAGATTTAGCACCACTGCAGGGAAGCATCTTAATTAAAGGTATACGTTTGGTAATCACTGACTCTTAAAAATCAATGGTTATACAAAATATTTGTTAAAAGCTTTCATCAGCTTTCGAATAAATCATTTGAGAAGTGGTGTCCTTTTCAAAAGAGGAAACGCCTGGGTGCCAGTTCCATTTCAAGAATGAATCATCGGGCGCATTTGTCTCAAACATTGTACATGACGAGCAATTAGGCCTTTAAAAAGATGTTTAACTTGGATAGACTTACAGGGAAGTATATACGTTTGGTAATCACTGCTCTTAAAATTAATGGCAGTATAAACTATTGGTTGGAAGCCTTTATACATCACCTTTCGTTATGTATTTATATAAAAGCATTTTGAGAAAGCATATTGGGAAAGTTACTGAATACTTCTAGTTTTATATAGGATTAAAACAATCGAGTGGTTCCAAAGAGACAGGTTAAGTTTGCCTTTTAAGAAACCACGCCTTGTTTGCATTGGTAAGACATGGACTACAGACCGTAGCTTAGTTTGAAATATTCGTAATGAAATCTGGTATCAATTTCATATACAAAGTGTTGCCTGTCTGAAATACTGCAGCCATGTGCATGAAGATATGATGATTAGTTTGAAACGTCCTATGATGTTAATTTTGATTCTCTCTTTGGTTTATGTAAAAACCCTCTTTAAAGGCAGTGGACACTATTGGTGATTACTCAAAATAATTGTCAGCATAAAACCTCACTTGGTAAAGAGTAATGGGGAGAGGTTGATAGTATAAAACATTGTGAGAAACAGCTCTCTCTGAAGTAATGTAGTATTCGAGAAAGAAGTAATTTTCCACGAATTTGATTACGAGACCTCAAGTTTAGAATTTGAGGTCTAGTCGAAATCATGCGTATGAAAGCACACAACTTCGTGTGACAAGGGCGTTTTTTCTTTCATAGTTATCTCGCAAATCCGACAACCAATCAGGCTCAAATTTTCACAGGTTTGTTATTTTATGCATATGTTGAGATACACCAAGTGAGAAGACTGGTCTTTGACAATTACCAATAGTGTCCATTGTCTTTAAAGTCATTGGACACTTTCTGAATAGAACAAAAATTAAAAGTTCACATATTTACAAATAACTTACAGGGTTTACACAAGGTAATGGTGAAAGAGGTCCCTTGAAATATTATTCCATTAAATGCTTGACTTTTTGGGAAAACATTAAAACAACTATCAATTCTCGATATCGAGAATAGCGGATTTATTTTAAAGACATGTTATAGAAGAGTTTGCGGTAACACCATGTATTAACAATCTCTAAATGAGTTGGGGTGGTTCTGAAAAGAACCGTTGGGTTAACTCGACGTTTCGATCAGTATGCTCTGATCGTCTTGAGAAGACGATCAGAGCATACTGATCGAAACGTCGAGTTAACCCAACGGTTCTTTTCAGAACCACCCCAACTCATTTAGAGATTGTTAATACATGGTGTTACCGCAAACTCTTCTATATCTTATCTCCACCATGCAAAGTTTCAAATCCTACTTAAAGACATGTCATGACACGGCGAAGCGAAACGTGCGGAAACAAGGGTGGGTTTTCCCGTTACTTTCTCTCGACTCCGATGACCGATTGAGCCTAAATTTTCACAGGTTTGTTATTTTATATATAAGTTGTGATGTTTACCGATCTTGTGCTATTGCTTTATAGGGTATGTCCGTTTAGTAATCACTCTTAAGATAAATATTGTGTAAGGTATACTTAATTACTTAAGGTATACTTAATTAACACAAAACCTCTATATTTAGAGATTATAAAAAACAAAACATGGCCGACCCATGAACTAGGTCACTATCTTCCAAGAATTAAAAGATTTATTACAATCTTTCACTGATTAGCCATGGGTACATTTCTGACATTTTGTGGCAAGCTCGCCATCTTTGGGATATTTGTCAACGTAGGGTTTCACATTGTGCTATATCCCCAGTTGATTCACCAGTATTCGCCTTACAATCCCATGACATCTTTATTGGGACTTCTACCAGACATATCTCGGTATAGTCTCTTGACGTTATTATAACACTGACTGACCCTTAAAGGCAATAGACACTATTGGCAATTACTCAAAATACATTTTCGCATAAAACCTTACATGGTAATGAGTAATGGGGAGAGGTTGATAGTATAAAACATTGTGAGAAACGGCTCCCTCTGAAGTAGCGTAGTTTTCGAGAAAGAAGTAATTTTCCACGAACTTGATTTCCAGACCTCAGATTTAGAATTTGAGGTCTCGAAATCAAGCATCTGAAAGCACACAACGTCGTGTGACAAGGGTTTTTTCTGTAATTATTATCTCACAACTTCGACGACCAATTGAGCTCAAATTTTCACAGGTTTGTGATTTTGTGCATATGTTGAGACACACTAACTGAGAAGACTAGGCTTTGACTATTGCAAATAGTGTCCAGTGTCTTTAAAGGCACTGAACACATTTTGTAAATGTCAAAGACCATTATTCTCACTTGGTGTATCCCAACATGCATAAAATAACAAAAGGGATGTGTTTTTTTTTTTCTTTAATTATTCTCTTGTAGCTTCGAAGACTAATATAGTCAAAATTTTCACTGGTGTGTTATTTCATGCATTATGTTGGGATACAACAAGTGAGAATACTGTCTTTTACAATTACCAAAGGTGTGCAGTGCCTTTAAGCCTGGCTCTGTGGATGTTCTCAAATGGGGTCAGAGCTGGCTATCGCTGCACCCAAGAGATCACAACTTGTTGTTGGACCTTTAATTTTCTCCAAAGTGAAAATGCTACCTTTAAATGATGACTGATGAAGACATTTATTGGTATTAATCAAGACACAGTTCGCATTCTGATCCGTCTCGGTTGACAAGTTAAAAAAATATATATGTTTTTTTTAAATGATTTATTGCATTAAAGATACTGGACACCTTTGGTCATTGTCAAAGACCAGTCTTCTCACTTGGTGTATCTCAACATATGCATAAAATAACAAACCTGTGAAAATTTGAACTCAATTGGTCATCGACGTTACGAGATAGTAAAGGAAGAAAAAACTTCCTCACCAAACGAGGTCGTGTGCTTTCAGATGGTTGACTCCAAGACCTCACGCGTGAGGTCTCAAAATATATTCAAATATTTTACTATCAATATAAACCACAAGGGAAACTGACTGGGTAAATTTTGGGGGTTGAACAAAGAATTGACTAGAGTGGGATTAGAGGTATCCTCTTTGCAGCAAGAATTCCTACCGTCGATCGATCAATGTTGCCGCGTGGACAGCTGCGAGTGACCCGTACCAACCCATCTCACAAATTACCCCCACGGAATGATCATTAACTGCATACCACGAACATCACATTTTTACCTGACATTACCTGGAATGTTATTATACATAAACTCCGCACTACATAAACTCCCATAGACTACAGCGCAAAATGCAAAACTTTCGCAAAAACACGAAAAATACTTTAGAAGTCCCACATTTTGTTTTACAGTAGACGAGAAATTATTCATTGACTCGAACTTTTATCCTCTGCTAAAGTTGATATGGGGAGTCCAGGGGTCCGTCGAATTATTTTTCCCTACGAAAGATTACAAAACAAAAACACCACTATACCGGTGTAATTTTCCAAACATTCGAGCATCATTCTTGCAAAAATGTCCCTACACCTCTCGGCCTGTGTCATCCAAAATACCTCAAGCTGGAACTCAACAACCCCAGGTCACAATTGGGCAAACTCTTTACACAATGCATTCCGTTTTCTTCGCCTCTCAAATCTGTCAAGAATATAATATGTTCAGGGGTGGATTTCACAAAGGTAGTCCTAACTTAGGACTAGTCCTAGGCAATGCTATGAGATAGGACTGGTCCTAAGTTAGGACCAGTAACCCATCCTAACTTAGGACTGGTCCTATCTCCTAGCATTGCCTAGGACTAGTCCTAAGTTAGGACTACCTTTGTGAAATCCTCCCCAGGCCCTAAACACAATAGTAAGGACGACGCTCCGTTTTCTCCAACTTGGTGTGCACCCTTAATATTACAGGGCATGGAGGTATGGTACCCCGACTTGATTTTACTTTCAGTGGCTAAGTAACCGGGTTTGGGTTCGAAACCTGGTCATGACCCCTGCACGAAGTACTTAACTTTAATTGCTTTTCTACACCCAGGGGTAAATGGGTACATGTGAGGGCAGAGCTGGTTATTGTGATTGATTATAGCTTACTGTGTATGCTACATACTTGGCAGTGCAGGCTATGTACTCCCAGGGAGCTGAGATGGTTTAAAGAATGAACTCAAATGACCTGGTGACTTGCAATAACTTTCAGGCGCTATGTGTAAAAAAAAAAGATTTTAAAGAGGCAGATACCAGCAATACACAATTGTGTCCAATATAATTATTGTCAAGTATGACCTTGATACCACAAAGAAAATTGTGTAGAAATGTTTTATGCAAATGCTCTCCTGCACTTTGTTAAAGACTAATATTATAGCCTGTTCACCCTAAATACTTCCGCGTCACACTGCACCTTAACCAGTTGAAACAGGGTGCCATACAAAATGGCTGATAGTTCTTACCTAAGTATGAAAGGAACTTGCTAAGCACCAGGGCCCAACTGCATAAAGCCTGTAAGCACATAACTTGCTACGAAGAAAATAGTATTGATTAGCAGAACCAGCCCAAGCTACATTAAGTTTGCATTGTTGGGGCTGGTGTACGAGTACATTTTTACTTAGGAAAGCTTAAAGGCAGTGGACACTATTGGTAATTGTCAAAGACTAGCCTTCACAGTTGGTGTATCTCAACATATGCATAAAATAACAAACCTGTGAAAATTTGAGCTCAATCGGTCATCGAAGTTAAGAGATAATAATGAAAGAAAAATAACCCTTATAACACGGAGTTGTGTGCGTTTAGATGGTTGATTTCGAGACCTCAAGTTCTAAACTTGAGGTCTCGAAATCAAATTCGTGGAAAATTACTTCTTTCTCGAAAACTATGGCACTTCAGAGGGAGCCGTTTCTCACAATGCTTTATACCACCAACCTCTCCCCATTACTCGTCACCAAGAAAGGTTTTATGCCAATGATTATTTTGAGTAATTACCAATAGTGTCCACTGCCTTTAACAGCTTTATGAAATTGGGCAAAGTTCTGTTCAACAATGTCATGAATTTAGGTCAAGGTTGTTTGGTGGGATTCTGGTCAAGGAAGATGCGGAAGGGGGTGGGGTGATACACATGCTGTGATTCTGGTCTTACACCGGATTAGGCTACAGAAATATCCAGAGATAAGGTAACATGAAGATTCAAATTACCTCATTATTTTATTTTATGGAACTGCTTCCAGAGGGAAGTGTTTCTGTTTGAGGGGCTTTGGGTTCAAGCTTTGGGGCTTGAATTGTTTCTGCTCTTTCCCAGCTTTCTACGTTGAATATATATTTGACTTCAATTACTTGAAGGGTTGACATTGCTGATTAGCAGATGAAACCAACCCCATTCTCAGATGTAGTCTTGGTTCAAGAATGTCTTTATTGAATTTGTCAAACTGAAGGGCCTACGTATATACACAAACGTTGCGACTATGAGTGATACTGGACAACAACGTCTTGCAACGAGACTATACACATGTGAAGTATATGTGCAGACAGAACCTATATCAAACTAAGGTACACTGTAAAAACTGGGATGTTATCAGATATAAATGCCACGGGTTGTTTAAAGTACACTTATTCCAAAATAAATTGTTATTCTCTCTTTATCATCAGAACTGTTTAAATATTTCATTTCAAGCAAAAGTAGCCTAAAATTTAAGAAAATAATACACTAATTACCATCTTTATGCCATGAAAGTTGTGTGTATAAATCTGTGACAATTCACCGTTTTCAATCTCGCCCGCTGTGCACATCTCTGGTTTGCAACGTAATGAGTGAAAAGTTAGTTGTGATCTCCGAAGTCCAAAGCCCAGATGTTTTGAAAAAGGCTGACACATTTTAATATGGTTTGTAACTTGACTGCAATGACCGACTGAGCGTATGTTTTTACAGGTTTGTTATTTCATGAATGTTCGGTCACATAAAGTGCAAAAACTGGGGTTGAAATTAATTTTCAAACTCCACTCACTGACTACAACGACAACTAAAAGAGAACAACCCAGGGATAGAAAGAATTTCTACTTGCAGAAAGGAAAGATACAATCCATGACCAAAACCTCTTCACAAACAACTGCTCAAATTTAGACTTACCAATAAAAAGAACCAACGACCTCCGGATTAACATGCCGGCGCTCTATCGACTGAGCTATCTAGCCCTATAAATGCGATCTCCCTATATATCTTTGTTCGATTCGCCGAAACAGCAATAAGTTGAGAAAACCAATCAATGATTCTACTTCTAACTACAGAACGTCATTACTTGTCGACAGCTGCCAACATTGTTTACCACTAAATGGTAATTTTTAATTCGATCAATTCAGCATAAGACTGGATCAGCATAAGACTGGATACCACAAACAACACAATGAGCCGCAATTAAACAAAGACAGTGAATTAAACTAAGGAACAAATAAACCAATTACAAACAACCAGTCAGATCTGTATACAGCAAATCACACGGGAATAGAAGGCGTGGTTAGGTACTGGATGGACACTATTATTGTCAAAGACCAGTGTTCTAACTTGTTGTATCTCAACATATGCTTAAAATAACAAACATGTGAACATTTTAGCTCATTTTGGTCATCAAAATTGCAAGAACAGGCTAAATACTAACGTGTTAAAAAAGATCAGCATCTTTGAAAATATATTTTGAGAAGTTTTCGCTTTGAAGTACTGCAGTAATGCAAAAAGATACCACTTTGTATCCAGAAACAAATAATCTGAGAAGCGTTACTGACAGAAACGTTTCTCATTTGGAGTTTTGCAATTGCGTGTTATTTTTCCTGCTTGGACATACACGCTCAAGATTTTCGGCAATCTCTCAATAACGATACCACTTTATGTAATGATTTTTTTTACAGATAGTATTTATACCCGGATAAACAGCTACATAGGAAAGTGCAGGGGTCGATTTCACAAAGAGTTAGGACTAGTCCTAACTTAGGACTACTCCTAAGAGATATCAAAAATGTACAGCTAGTCCTAAGTTAGGACTAGTAACTCGAGATAAGACTAGTCCTAACTCTTTGTGAAATGCACCACAGGCCTCATCACCAATCCCTTAATTTGTTAACAGCTGCCCATATCGCATGCTGCTAAATTGGCAATTTTTAAATCGATCAATCTTTCCAGCACATGTCTCGGTAACACAAAAAGCACAATGTAATGGCAATTAAACAAACACAATGAATCAAATTAAAAAACAAATAAACCAATTCGGTACAATCTGTCATCGGACCATTATGCATAAAGTTCAAATGGGCGTTAGTTTAGTGTCCATGAAATAAATGACAAACGCTTCTAGGAATTCACCATAAAGTGATCTTTACCTGCTTCTGTCCATGGAGGATTCCTCCATGTTCTGTCGTTGTACCCAACCGGGCCAATCTTTTAAATCAAGTGTACATTGCTTAAAGGCTGTGGACACTATTGGTAATTGTCAAAGACCAGTCTTCTCACTTGGTGTATCTCAACATAATACAAAACATAACAAACCTGTGAAAATTTGAGCTCAATTGGTCGTCGGAGTGAAAGAAAAAAACACCCTTGTCCTCTAGCATTTAGATGGTTGATTTCGAGACCTCAAATTCTAAACTTGAGGTCTCGAAATCAAATTCGTGGAAAATCACTTCTTTCTCGAAAACTATGTCACTTCAGAGGGAGCCGTTTCTCACAATGTTTTATACCATCAACCTCTCCCCATTACTCGTCACCAAGTAAGGTTTTATGCTAATAATTATTTTGAGTAATTACCAATAGTGTCCACTGTCTTTAAAGGCACTGGACACTACACTATAAAAAATCAGTACAATTCACAGCACTTTTACCTGGCAGCTAGGGTGCCAGGTAAAGTGCTGTAAATTTCACGGATATAATATAAAAAAATTAACAGTGTATTGATATTTACTCAAAATAATTGTTGGCATAAAAACTTACTTAGTACCAAGCAATGGAGAGTTGTTGATAGTTTAAAACATTGTGAGAAACGGCTTCCTCGTAACGTTGTTTTCGAGAAAAAGTATTTTTTTTGATTTCGAGACCTCAGAATTAGATTTGGGGGTTCCGAAATCTGAAAGCATCTGAAAGATCACTTAACTTCGTGTGACAAGGGTGCTTTCTCTTCCATTGTTATCTCGCAACTTCGACGGTCAATTGAGTCCAAATTTTCACAGGTTTGTTATTTGTTGCATATGTTGAGAAACACCAAGTGAGAAGACTAGTCTTTGAAAATTACCAAAGGTGTCCTTTAAACAATACCCTGCTAAAATGTATGAGCTGTAGCTGTGGTTCATCACGTATATTGGCTTTTTGTTCACTCGTGTGGGGGGATTTATACAAAACTCTTTTTCCAGGAATTAATCAAGGGACTTCGGTCCACATCAGGGCCCAATTTCATAGCGCTGCTTAGCGGCCGTTTTGTGCTTACTGTGCGATTTCTATTCTTCGCTGCTAACCGTAAGCACATGAAAAGGCATGTTAACCTTCCGGTGCTTACCGGACGACGACGTCACAATGCAAATCCGTGGTAAGCGCGCAATATGACCGCACAATTCTTCTGCTAATCTGTAAGATACGATTGCACATTAGAAAATATTTCTACTACAGTAAGCAAAAAAATGTGTTTACCGTTAAGCAGCTCTATGAAATTGGGCACTGAATCTTAAGTCACAACATCAAAGCCATGCTCGGCCCAATTTCATAGCGCTGCTAAGCACCAACATTTGCTCAGCATGAAACTTCTTCCTCGATAAAAACAGGATTACCAACAAAATTTCCATTTGCTGCATATTGCTTGTTATTGGTATTCAGCTGCTGTTGTTTGCTTATCCTGAAAATCACGTGGAAATTTGGTTGGCAATCCGGTTTTCACCGACGAGGAAGAAATTTTATGCTAAGCAAATGTTTGTACTTGGGCCCAGGTTAGAGGTTTACCGGATGAATCAGCTTTAACTACATACGATTTATCACATGCGCTGAACAAATTACCCGGTACGAACACGGGCCAAGCTTTCCTTTGCGGTGTTTTAATATTAAACAATGCTGATGGATTGCTTTATTAATCAAGGGTGAATCCAGTCTGTCACAGAGCGGGGAGTCACCAAGACGGCATACCGTGGAACGAAGCGATCCACGGTATACAGTCTTTATAAAAACAGTGGGAATCAGACCGGGATAGAAAATGTAAATCAATCGTTCACGCCTGATACTAGATATGATTTAGAGTGGAATTATTTCAAATCCGTGAGGTATTGAGGTTAATCGCAAAGTCCTGTCACGTCGGCCATAAATCAAAATTATTAACCGTTCATATTTAACATAATCTCAATTACGTTGTATTAAAGAAAACACGGTGTTGTTTTAAAGGTTATGCATATTAACGCAAATTGCTTTGTATTTATTTGGTGACATTTGTATTTATTTATTCATTCATTGTGTGGTGTGGGTAGTGTGCACGACCACACAAGTGTGTGTGTGGGGGCTAGGCTAGTGTATCATATACAGTACCTTCCACACAGTAACTGCAACACAGAGCTGTATATGTGTAGACGTGTCCAAGTCCACATCGTGTTTCAAATTCATACACTGTGTGGACCGGTTTTGTTCTCGGGTCCACATGTAACACTTAAAGACACTGGACACTATTGGTGTACTAGTTGGTGTATCTCAACATATGCATAAAATAAAGAGCTCAATCGGTCGTCGAAGTTGCGAGATATTGATGAAAGAAAAAACACCCTTGTCACACGAAGTTGTGTGCTTTCAGATGCTTGATTTCGAGACCTCAAATTCTAAATCTGAGGTCTCGAAATCAAATTCGTGGAAAATTACTTCTTTCTCGAAAACTATGCCAATTCAGAGGGAGCCGTTTCTCACAACGTTCTATACTATCAACCTCTCCCCATTACTCGTAATCAAGTAAGATTTTATGCTAATAATTATTTTGAGTAGTTACCAATAGTGTCCACTGCCTTTAAAGGTGTTTTGCAGTGCATCTCTCTAAATGCAAAAGAGTGAAAAAGCACTCTTTGAAGAGCCATATGAGGGACAACTCTTTTTTGAGTGGTCTTCGACTCTTTGTGATTGAAGTTTGCATCTTTTTTGAGTGATTTTTCACTCTGTCCTGGAGTGAAACCCCCTCTAAAAGATTGAAACAACCACGCTTTTAAAGCCATTGGACACTTTCGGCACAGGACAAAATATTAAAAGTTCACAGATTGGCAAATAACTTACAGGGTTTACAGAAGGTAACGGTAAAAGCCTTCTTTTGAAATATTGTTCCATGAAATGCTTTACCTTTTGAGAAAACAGTAAAACAATATCAATTCTCGATATCGACCATTACGAATTTATTTAAAACACATGTCATGACACGGCGAAACGTGCGGAAACAAGGGTGGGTTTTCCCGTTATTTCTCCCGACTCCGATGACCGATTGAGCCTAAATTTTCACAGGTTTGTTGTTTTATATAGAAGTTGTGATACACGAAGTGTGGGCCTTTGACGATACTGTTTACCGAAAGTAAAGAGTCAAATGGATTTAAAGAGTCATTTGAGGGACAACTCGAAATGTAAAGAGTGGTGTTTTTCACTCTTTTACATTTAGGGCGTAGAGAAATAAAATCATTCTGAATTATAGCTGTTATCATTAGCACATATCCACTGTCGAATCCGTAAATTCGCACACAGTCTGTCAATGCGTGCCGATGCATGCACGATTTTTTTTTTGATTTTTTTTTAATTGGATCTGCTTCGAATGTTACCCCGAATATTCTATGTTGCTCCGATTCCCAAATGGACATGGCACACAATTCAATATTTCCCATAGGAAACAGCAGGAAATGGATGAATTTTCGACTTTATATTTTGCTACATTACAACCAGGAGAACGGCATTGGATTTCGATCCGCAAAAATAGATCTCCAAAATGAATAGTGTAGACAAACTAATGGGGTGGCCTATGTATGACATATTTATACCATTCTATTTATAAAAGAATACTATTTGAAAATGACAAATAGTATTAACACTTTTAAATATTTCGATAAACACACATTGTATAACCACCGGTGAAAGTTATAAAAAATCAGAGACAACTCAAAGAAATGTCAAATCCTCAGAAAACAATGAAAATCTGACAAGTTTTTGGGGGATACAGTGCAGGTTCGATATGTTTATGTCTGATACTAAACAATGGTGAATTGTTTATACACTTACTTATTTATTTTAATTTGGGTGGGCTTATCTGTTTTGCTTTATATGCATTTGTTTCATTATACGCAGCTTTAATTATTTTAGTATTACGAATACAATCAAACAATATACTTATATACTTATTTATTTGTTTACTCATTCATACTTTATTTTGTATATCATTTATGTGTATTGATAATTTTTTCATTATGGTGTTTTTGAGTTTGTTGTTGTTTTGTTTGGTTAATTATAAATTTATTTGTATTTAATCTTTAAATTAACTTTATTGTGTTATAATTTGTTTGTTTTTCTTGTTTTTACTACCTTTTTTGAGCGGCTGTTTTTGTGTTTTATTCCGACAAAAATCTCTATAAGATAATCAGTTTTATCGATTTTTGTTTATATGTCATCATTGAGATTTTCAGAAAAATGTATTTTCTCATAAAAAAAATGTGCTTCGTTTTGGTTCAAATATAAGCCCCATACGAAGTACAAAATCGATTCATTACCAGATTTACAAACGCAAACAGTACTCAAATGCTCAAGTGTTGACACTATTAAAATAAACCCAGTAATAGCACGTTTGCATAATATAGGACTTCGTGGATTTCTTTACCTGTTGAACGAGACCAATTAAACCTGTGCAAATATTTTTACGTCGGTTCTGCTCTCTGTGGACTTACTGAAAACAACTCGCATTGGAATCCTAAATTAATGTATCTCTGTCATAACAAATAGGCTATAGAAATTATGGGTTTTTATGTTTTGTAATTGAAAGTGCCTTTACGGACAGTCATGACAGAATCTATACGGATTCTAAATTAAGTTATCGTGGTTTTAAGGAAACTGTGTTACCCCCTCAAACGCGTTTAGGTTGTCAGCACATGCTGACGTTGTCTCAACCACATTGTACAAACAGGGCCCAAGTTCATAAAGCTGCTAAGCACAAAAAATTGCTTATCATGAATTTTTTCAGGATAATAAAACAACAGTCACAACCATCGTGCAACAAATGAAAATTTGTTTAGTAATCCCGTTTTTATCAAGGAAGAAATTTCACGGTAAGCAAATTTGTTTGCTTAGCAGCTCTATGAAATCGGGCCCTAGTCAGGTCATATTTATTTATTTATTTTTATTTTAAACCTTTATACATGCACAATAGCTACAAGTTGTACAGGGGCTATCAAGGTTAAAACAAAAGTATAAAAACTGTCATCAAAAGATGTGTAAAACCAGACCCCTGCCAACGATAGAAAAATATAATCATACTTTCGAATACCCTTATCCAGCGCTTTTCTGAGAGATTTGCGAAAAGCCCCATTACGTAATCACTCTCAAAACGTCATAATTGGGAGCTCCAATTTGCAAAGCCGCTTTGTTGCAGCGTGGAGGTATAACAAAGCAAACTCCCCCAAATGACGTCAGCGGCATTGTCCTTTGACGCGCGCTCTCAACGTCAGAAGTGTTTTTAGTTTTTGCAAACCTTTAGGTTGGGGCCAGATTTTTTAATCGATAATTACGAACAATTCAGAAGTGTACACATATCAAAATTACATTAAAATGGTCAACATGTGCATTATAAGCAAGTTAAAATACAGTTTCCGTTAAAAACATTCCGCTCAGGTAGCTGTTAAACCAAATTGTACAAAACAACTAATTACGTAAACGAATAAACTCAACTTACCCATGCAATACCTGGACATGTAAACAACACTAAATAATGAAATTATTCAACAAATCTTAATATGTTTACAAATAATCTCACTCCGTAACAACCAAGGCAAAAGACCAACTACTCGACAAAATCAGACTCTTAACTATACTATCATCTCCCCAAACAAAGAATGCTATCGTTTCTCCTTGTATCTGAGAACAATACCAATCTTGAACTTACTCCAGCCAAAAGTAAAATAAGCCCTGACGCCAACAATTTAAAGTCATTCCTTGAAAAATAAAATTTTAAGTGGGGCTTGCATGCATGAGGGTCTGCACGTTTATAGCCCAGTGGCGGTGTTTTGTGCACTTAGGACAAGACGAGACTAGACAATACCTAACTAATTAACGGCACGTGCACCGTTACGTTGTTTCAAAACAGGTGCATCGGTTGAAAGGAAAAATGATATTTTCATCGACATTTATTTTTTAATTCGTATCACCTTTGTGACAAATCGAATCAGAACCGCGTTGGGGATCATTTGCTCCTTGAATTTAATTCTAACAGTAATGTATGTTATGGACTACCATCACTTGAATCTGAAATATTTCCGTAGCGCCCTACGCTGGACCCAACATCATCTGCAAGATCATTTGCAGAATGGAACAAACTACCACAGGATATTCGCGACGCACCAATTATTGAGTATTTTTAAGAGTAAACTTTAAGCTATATGGATATGGGTAACATCATCCGGGGGGGGGGGGGGTGGGCACTTCATGTAAATCATTGCTGCTCAGTCACCTGCACATGTACATCCCGATATGTGGAGATTGTGCAGATTTCACAAAGAGTCGTCTTATCTCGAGTTAGGACGAGTAACTCGTCCTAACTTAGGATTAATCTTAAGGTCTGCATGCTACAGTGCAGGGTTGGGACTCGTCCTAAGTCCTAAGATTAGTCTCAAGTTAGGAAGAGGTTTGTGAAGTCGACGGAAGAACCAGAACCGGAACAATCAACCACCATTAAAGTCATGACAGATACTGAGCTTAACTTCAAAATCTCGTTGTAATACTTTTGAATCAAACTTTTCCATGAAGCATTTTCTATTTTCGGAAACAAGTTTAAAGGTATTAGCCTATACAGGAATGGTGAGGCTGACAAAATAGTCGCAGACAGTGCTCGTGTTTTGTGCGTTCAACCGTATACATGTATTTGAACTAACATAACTATTGTGTGAGTCAGGACAAAACAGTAAAACCACACACAATATTTTCAGCATGTAAACAAATTGTAAACACAAATTTAGAAGCAACCGAGGTTTTCAGATAAAGTTTTCTCGAATTATGACTTCACTTCAGAGAGAATGGTTTTAGAGAAAAGTTGGATCTAATAGTATCATAAACTTGATAATCAGTGAGCTTTCAGACTAAAATTAAAAAAATGATTTTGTTTTTATTCTAACCAATCCTGCATAATACCTTTAAACAGAGCCACTATTAACAGGTAAATAACAATCAGGGACTTACCCAGAATCATTCTGACATCAAGGGCACACCTTCCACAGCCGGAGAAAAGGACGAGCAGGCACAGCTTGCTCCTATAGCTGATCAACTTGGCTCTAAGCTGACACTAATGCATAAAGTAGCACCCAGCAACACACTGTGTCCAACAGCGTCTGTAATCGAATAAATCACAACATGTTTTAGCAATGATCTGGTTTCACCGAGGTTGATAAAAAAAAACGTGAATTAGCCAACTGGGGCACGGCAAACAGGTAGCACCAGCCCCGTCTCATATGTGACCAATAGAGGGGCAATCCCCGGAGATACCACTCAAAGGTATCACATCACCTGTAATCTCTGCCGCACTCCACTGTATAACTCAACATGAGGATTTCAATAAACTGAAATAACACACTTTAATGCTGGCTTTTGTGTGTAGACTGCTCCTGTGTTTACTCCCAACCAGCCTGTTCTCTGAGAATGTTTGTCTGTTTAAGAATTGAACCACGGACAGGTTGAATCCAATGTACGTGACTCTCCTCCGTCGTGAACGAAGTACTGATTGAGTTGTCTGTAATGGTAAAAAGAACCCTTTCCCCAGTCGGTCTTCCCCAATGCTCTCCTCGGCTTACTCTAAATCTCCGTGTTATGAAAATTCACTGGATGCTTAAAGGGCTGTGGTACGATGTGTATGTAAAGGTACGATAGAAGTTTACGGGATCGGAGTAAGCGAAGTTCACAACCAGAATTAATCAATCACACTATGGGGACTATTTTTCTAGCATTTCTCTACGAAACAAAACCTTCGCAGACAGTGCGAATGTGTCTCCTTGACAATTGCACAGGCCTCGTTAGAGTAACTTGGTTTCTGTTGAGGACGCAAATGTGGCTGTGTCGTGATAAACTTTAATGTCATTCCAGCCAATTGATAGTTTTACAAATTATGAATGTTACCATCTGTCTATATCAACATTTAATAACAACAATAATGAAAACAAGTGCACAAATCCACAAAGGTAAAAACTTACAAATACAGTATATACACACACCAAAAAGTGAAGATTAAAAAAAATGTTTACTCATTAACATGAAAAGATGAATCGTAAGGTTTTTTTTTCTTCAAATTGGGTTAAGAACAGATGATTTAACTAGTAAGTGCAGGCAATTTGTTTCTTAGACGTGGGGCAGCATGTGAGAAAGATCGGTCTCCCCATGAATGGTTGGATATGGGCTCAATAAGGAGGCTAGAATTGCAATGGTTTTACAAGTTATGATTTTTTTACCTTTATATTATATCAACACAGAGTTTTGTTTTTCTGTGAACAAAGGGGAACATGTAATAGTGGGACAAGACTATTTCAGAATGGCTCGACTCATATGAAGCGCAAATAACTTCAATTCATGCAATAACGACTGTGCGGCACCTAAATGTAGCCCGAGCCATAAATGTAGCCTGACCTAAATGTAGCCCCAAACCTAGGTAGCCCGGACCTAGGTTCATGTTAGGGGCTACATTTAGGTCCGGGCTACATCTAGGTACATGTTTGGGGCTTCATTTAGGTCAGGCTACATTTAGGGCTCGGGCTACATTTAGGTGCCGCACAAACGACAGTGGATATGGTTTTAAAAATTGTTAGCTTTACCGTCTTTCTGTACCAACACTAATATACGGCTTGTCTCTGAAAAGAGGGAGTATGTGATAGGCCTACAGGAAAAGACTAATTTGCAGTCTTTCAAAATGGCTTGATGCATTGCACGAAGTAACCTATACATTCCTTCAGTTTACGCAATAGACCCTAACATGATAATGACAGTGGATATAGATCACCGTGTTAAATAAATTTCATTAGAGGGGGGATGTTATCTGTCAGCGACTCCCTTCCCTGACAAGCAAAAGATGGGGACTTTGATCAAGTGACATGCAGTGTTGCAATAATGAACTCTCTACACTCCCTTGGAATTGCTAGAACATTAGGCCAACTGATATAAGTGTTTGTCTGTCGTCCTCAGACCGACCGTCATTTTGCTTTGCGACCAATTTTTAGGGGGTCCTTTTCCCCCTTTTTCCTGCCTGCCAATAAAACTCTCCCATGATATCGCCGGTAAATCAAATGTCAAATCTACATCAACACACAGTTGCTGTACAATTGGCTTGAGGTAACACCTTGTTGAAATCACCTGGCTGAGTAGATTATGTTATTTTGAGAACTTGTCTTGCTTTCTTCTACTACCTCGGAGTAGAGTTTAGGAATTCGGGAGACTAAAGTTAGTTTTAAAAATGGGCCGGCTACTTTATTTTCAAAGACGTGAATGGTTTCAGTGAAGGGGCGTGCTTTGAGTTTGGACTTACCATTTTAATACCAAGAGTCTAATTTCCCAAAACACAATCCTTCAAAAATATTCGACCGGCCGATCCAAACTTTTCCAGGACCCTTTATGGACAAACAAGCGATTACATTTTGTTGGCCTTACTGGAATCTCACAAGGGTCTGGGTCTTGGTTGGACATTCCTCAATGTTAAGGCAATGGCTGAATGATCTCATTTCTTATTACCATGAATGAGCCCCATGAAAGAAAGTATACTAAACACACAGTGGTTTGTTTGTTTTTAGGACATTTTGTATTGTGATGCTGTCAGTTAGCGTTGTTTTTTTCTATGGTGTGTACACGTACATTGATTTGTTGCTGTAACCTAGTACTTTTTCAGTATATTTATGTAGGTTATTAGCCGTAGAAAAGTGCGCTGCAACGGCTGAAGTGAATCTCTTTAAAGGGAAGGTACGTTTGGTAATAACTCAAAGCTACAGGCAATAACAACTTTTGGTTAAAGGCAGTGGACACTATTGGTAATTACTCGAAATAATTATCAGCATAAAACCTCACTTGGTAACGACTGGGAGAGGTTGATAGTATAAAACATTGTGAGAAACGGCTCCCTCTGAAGTGACGCGGTTTTCGAGAAAGAAGTAATTTTCCACGAATTTGATTTCGAGACTTCAAGTTTAGAATTTGAGGTCTCGAAATCAAGCATCTGAGAGCACACACCTTCGTATGACAAGGGTGCTTTTTCTTTCAGTTATCTCGCAACTCCGACGACCAATCGGGCTTAAATTTTCCAGGTTTGTTATTTCATGCATGTGTTGAGATACACAAAGTGAGAAGACTGGTCTTTGACAATTACCAAGAGTGTCCACTGCCTTTAAAGAAGCATACAACAGTTTTTAATAGCATAAAGCATTTTGAGAAACGTTTCGAAGTAATGTTAAAAGATACCAGTTGTTTTCTCCAAAATTTGAATTTGAGAAAGGTTACTGTCAGAAACGTTTCTCGGATTACGTATTCCAGTTACAAATCGCATTAAAGGGAAAGTTTACGTGTAATAATTACTCTTAAAATTAATGGCAACAACAACTTTTGGTTAGAAGCCTACAGACGGCAGCTTTCAATTAGTAAAAAGCATTTAGAGAAACATTTCACTTCGAAGTAATGTGCAGATGTAAAAAATATATCAGTTTTGAAAGCACCACAAATTTAAATTAAAAAAATGTTTCTGTCAGAAAGGTTTCTCAGATTGTGTATTCCAGTTACGAATCGCTTTAAAGGGAAAGTATACGTTTTGGCATGTAAACTCTCTTGGCAATACAATCGTTGGTTAGAAACCTACAACATATTTCGATGGTATAAAGCATTAACTTTGAGAGCAACCTTGGTACTTGGTACTTTAATCCCTTAACAGCCCCATTTGGGCTAAACTGGGATGGTGGGAAAGTGACGTCAACAGCTAGGTGGATAAGGTGCCAAAAGAAAAAGATTAAAGGTGCACTTTTTCACTTCGAAGTAATGAAGTAATCTGGTTGTGGGAAAATATATCAGTTTTATGCCTACAAAATTTAATTTGAGAAACGTTACTGTCAGTAACTTACTACAGATTGCGTATTCATATTTCGAGTTATTCTTTATGCGTGGACTAAACCGCTCCGGGTGTTCGGCGATATTTCAAAAACGCTATCATCTTTTGAAATGAAATTTTCCCAGGTTAGGCCCTAAATGTTCTTTTCAGAGCCAACCCTATCAGAAGAGATTTACAAATGGTTGTACTCACAAATTTACTTTACTTCTTATGTTAAAACCATGCAAAGCTTCAAATATCACTTACGAGTATACCAGGGCCCAATTTCATGGCTTTGCTTACCGCCGAATTCTGCGCTTACGATCACGATTTCCCGCTTACCTGCAAGCGCCGAATTTCTGTGCTAGCCTTGTAAGCGCAGAATGCCTAGTAACGTGGAGTGCGCACGCGCAGAAGCCCAAATTCGCCGCTAACCTGTGAAATACGCTTGCCGTAAGCACAAAATTCCCTGCTTCCGTAAGCGCCGATTCCGTGCTTACGGTAAGCAGAGCCATGAAATTGGGCACTGTTTATGCGATGTGTTCCCTTTTGCCTTCAAGAAACTGCTCTGGTCAAAACGTCATGCCATCAAGTATTTATTTGCATTAATACCATAGCCTTTTGGTTGGCAAGCAGTTCAAGCTATTTCCTTGAAATTCAGAGAAATTGTTATTCACAATTTCAACACAGCGCTTAATATGTTAATCCTATGAAATTAGCTTTATGGTGAATTCCTCCCAACAATCTGAGCTGTTATTCGCAATTTCCTTATAAATCGTTGTCGAGCAAAAGCCACTGGAGCGATGTTAATGAATTTTACTTCACTCAAAATCAGTTCTGGTATAAAAACCACCATCCTTAGGGACAATATGTACTTTGTTATCACGAAAGGGTCTCCCAGAAGTGGATACATTAAAACATCTCGTTCGGTTTTTCTATTAACGCTCATTTTCAGTGTTAAAGGGACTGGGGTGGATTTCACAAAGAGTTAAGACTAGTCTTATCTCGAGTTAGAAAGAGTTAATCGTCCTAACTTAGGACTAGCCATACGTTTATTATATCTCCTAGGACTAGTCCTAAGTTAGGATTAGTCCCAACTCTTTGTGAAATCGACCCCAGGACACGTTTGGCAATGAATTGTCAAAGATAAGTGTTCTATAACTTTGTGTATATCTCAATATATGCATACAATAACAAATCTGTGATAATTTGGACTAAATTGGTCATCGAAGTTACAAGAAAATAATGAAAGAAAAAACACCCTTGTTTCACACATCTGTGTGCTTTCATGATGCCTGGGAAAGGCTTCAGGTCTAAAGTCTTTCTCAGAGTCAAATATTCAAGTGAAAAATTACCTCTTTCTCGAAAACTATTTTACTTCAGAGGGAGTTGTTTCTCACAATGTTCTACTATGTCAACAGCTCTCGATCATTTAAAACTGCAGTTTTTCTATCTAGTTACTTTTTTAATTTACAGCATAGTTCGACAATTTGCTATAGAAACAAGATTTCAAAGCAACAAGTTTTTCGTTACCATTTGTTCCCAAAATTGTGAAAAACATGCTCTAGATTTTACGAATCAATCTAATTTGTCATTTGGCTAATATTATGAAAATGGATGAATTCCACTGCTTTATAATGCACATTTTTGTCAGATTACGTTTCAAGGGATAACCAAATCTACCCTCCTCTTTTTCGCTTGGTTTGAGCAGCAAGGTGTAACAAATCTATCCCTTCCACTTCATAACTCCATAACAAAATTTACACCCTCCTTTCTCGGCTATTGTGCACCCGATTCTTACTTTTAGATGAAAAACAGCATATTTTAACAACTTTGAGAAAAATTTCTATATAATTACCCAAAAGGTGTAACTTTTTGAAAAATTGTAGTTACCAAACCTGCTTTATGTATAATCCGCGTGAGTACCAAACTCCAGTGCCTTTAATTTTCACGCAGGGGAAGTTTGTGTGGCACGCGACTGGAAGGAAAAAAACAACAGCATGAGATACGATGGGTCAGGGACGGGAAGTCTGATGCGATACTCAAGTGCAGACCCTCGGGTTTTGCGAAACATATGGCATTGGAATCACTTCTTCCCAGATGACGGCGAAAGAAAAATAAAACGAAACTGTTTGCCAATGATGGTTTTAAATAACGTCTGAAGTATGTGCTCAAACGAGTGTAGACTTAAGTTTTTGCTCACATTACTTCTTCAGGTAAACAAAAATGAGGGTTACTTTGTGTCAAAGCGTATTTACATATAGAAACGACTACACATTTTGATACATAGTGACAACATGCAATGTTGCAACAGTCATTGCATCTTTTAACAAAAAGAGCAAAGCCCAACTACCAGTAAATCTCAAAGGCTGTACAAAGCAGAATCCAAAAATCAGAGTCCAGCATCCTCCTGAAGACGATCAGAGCATACTGATCGAAACGTTGAGTTGTCAACCACCGGTTCTTATCAGAACCAACAATTCTCAAAAGAGATTTACACATTGTGCTTTCACAAACCTCACCTGATTATACTCCCACCGTGCAGAGTTTCAAATCCTACTCACAATATGAAAATTTCCAAATTTTTTTTTTAACCAAACCTCCTGAAGACCATCATAATATACTGATCGAAACGTCGAGTTGTTAACTACCGGTTCTTTTCAGAACCAACACTAATCAAAAGAGATTTACACAAATGGTGCTACCGCAAAACCTCCAAGAATTTACTCTCACCCTGCAAAGTTCCAAAACCTACTCACAATATGAAAGTTTCCAGAAGAAAAAAATGTATCAATACCTCCTGAAGACCATCAGAACATACTGACCGAAACGTTGAGTTGTCAACTACCGGTTCTTCTCAGAACCAACACTGCTCACTACAAACCTCTCCTGATTATACTCCCACCATGCAAAGTTTCCAATCGTACAAAAAAAAAACATTGAGTTGAGTTGTCAACCAAGGGTTTCTTTTTAGAAACGACACTAGTCAAACTAGATTTGCACATGATGGTACCGCAAATCTCACTTGATTAAACTCCCACCATGCAAAGTTTCAAATCCTACTCAAAATAAAAAAGTTTCCAGAAAAAAACATCACCTCCTGAAGACCATCAGAACATACTGATCGAAACGTTGATGCTGGACTCTGATTTTTGGATTCTGCTTTGTACAGCCTTTGAGATTTACTGGTAGTTGGGCTTTGCTCTTCTCAGAACCAACACTGCTCACCGCAAACCTCACCATCTTACACTCCCACCATTCATAGTTTCAGACACTCCTCGCAATTATCCATATGAATGTTATCCAGAAACAAATTTATCATCTCAAGTCATGCTTTGTCAAATCCTCTGCCAAATCTAACTTTTCTACAACGACTAATGAACGGTTGAGAACAAATCAGACCTCCAATGGTAGGTTTCTCGGATCAACATTATGCACAATAATTGCTCTCTGTGTGAAACTGAGGATTTAATCTTGGATGTGTGGAATCAATACCCACACATCAGATGTTGGGCTCATTATAGTCTGAGCAAAGAGCAAGGACACTGGATGTTGGTCTGAGCAAGTAGCAAACAACACGATGACACGGGATCAGAGTATCTTGATCATAACAAACAAGACATACAATGAAAACACACAAACATAAGCGGGAATAGCAAAATGATTTCATATTCAATGGCTATATGAGCAAGCTATAGTTGAAACGTTGACACTCCGCGACAGTGAAGATAATAATGAAAAGTCGCATTGATCCACTAAAGCTAAAAAGTAGTAGTGGTCGACGTTTCGACACTCCAGAAGAATCATTCTTGAAGGCCGAATGACGAAACAACAACCATAACAAGTATAACAGAGGCAGTGTGGAAGGATTTCTTTTCTTTTATGCAAGTCGCCAGAAGCACAAGGCCCGAAGGCCACTTCAAGGTGTTGGGCTACAATTTATTTATGCCAGGGCAGTTGCCACATACTCCTGGGGATGAAACAGGGTTACCCACTTTACAGTCCATACGGATGTAGGCTAGGGTATCATCCATCAGAAGCCTGGCTGGTAGAGCAGAAAGCACTACCTCCCAACTTTATACGAAGCAGTCATGGTTAAGTGTCTTGCTTAAGGACACAAGTGTCAAGATCGGGACTCGAACCCAGTACACTCGGCTGATCAAACACCTGGGACCAATTTCATAGAGCTGCTTAAAGTAAGAAATTTGCCTAATAGAATTGAATTTGGAAACCCACTTTTGGTTTCAATCATGTTTAGGCGTATTATAAAACTAGCATAAGAGGTTTTTGAGATAATATTGCCGAAAATCCACTGGTGGTTATGTCCACGCAGGAAGAATAATCTGCAGTTGGAATGCACAATCCGAGAAACGTCTCACGCAGAAACGTTTCTCATATTAAATTGTTTTTGAACCCCTCTCTGTAAAAGCACATTCCTTAGTAGGGAATTTAAGGGAACTTTCAACAGCTGCAGTTCTTTTTACCAGGTAAGTTTTTATGGTCAATAATTTTTGGAGTAACTTACAAAAGGTTTCCTCCCTGAAGTGGTTATGAAAATATTGAAATATGAAGAAAAAAATACAATACAAACTACAAACATGATATACACCTGACGATCATTTTTGAGTAAAAGTAATTCAATTTCAATGTGCAATTTTCAATGTGTAAATTTAGGGGAGTGGCTTAACTATTTCACCTTTTTAAAAATATTTTTTATTACCAATTTGCCTTCTACTTAATTTCAAATTTTAAATTTATGTAAAATTGTTGTAATTCAGCCTTTGTGCTGCGAGGACAGTTTTTTAATAAACCATTTTATCTATCTATCTATCTATCTGACTGGTTAATTATCGAATACTGACTACATAATATGAACCATGTATCAAAATTAAACAATTAATGGAACATGGGCATAGCTTTTGTCAATATAATAAATGAGTAGTGTAGAAACAGCTGCACTCGCACACATTGGTAAATATACATGTATTTTGAGTGACACGGGGTTTGATTGCAAAAGAGATCGGGGCCCAGTTTCTTAGCGCTGCTCAACGGTAAGCAAATTTTCGTCCTAACTGTCTAGGGGCCAATTTCATAGAGCTGCTTATAAGCAAAAATTGTGCTTAAGCACGAAAACAGCTCACTTATTTTACACATGTTACTGGCCAAAATGTTATGCCATATACATTGATTGTGACTGGTAATTAGCTGTTGTTCACTTAGCATAACAATTGAGTGGAGTCTTGCTTAAGCAGCTCTATGAAATTGGGCCCAGAAGAATTTGCTTAAGCATAAGCGTATTTCACAGGTTAGCAAGCCCATCTTGCGCGTTTTGCATTGTGACGTCGTGGAAATACGATATGGAAAGGTTTGCGGTAACACTATGTAATGACTATCTCTAATGAGTTGGGGTGGTTCTGTAAAGAACCGTTGGTTTCAACTCGACGTTTCGATCAGTACTCTCTGATCGTCTTCTGGAGAAAGCAAGTCTGGTGCTCGTAATGTAATGTCGCAACGCCCTATGAACTGCCTAGCATGTTTCTACGAAGTGTTGAGAACAGAATTCATTGAGTTCGCGAACAGGGGCCAGTTTCATAGAGCTGCTTATCACAAAAATTTGCTTAGCATGAAATTTCTTCCCTGATAAAAACAGGATTCCCAACCAAATTTCCATTTGTTCCATGTTCCTCGTATAATGTTACTGGTATTCAGCTGTTGTTTGCAATCCTGAAAATCACGTGGACATTTAGTTGGTTATCCTGTTTTTATCAAGGTAGAAATTTCATGCTAAGCAAATTTGTGTGCTTAGCAGCTCTATGAAACTGGGCCCTGATCTATGTTGTACTACATTCAAAATTACAAATGTGTTCTCCAGATTCATACAGTCTGTCAGCCCCGGGGCTTAACATATTTATTACGCGATCTTATCAGCGTTCACAGACCTGCTTATTGCGTTGTCCATTAAACTGCAGAAAAAAAGAGCAAATCATGAATAATTTTTTTGACGCAAACTTTGCAGGGATCTTGTGTCGACCTACAAACAAAGACTCTAGGGGCGTGACCCATTTCTGGGTCAGTATGACCTGGAATCTGTGTCAAAAAGACACAGAAATAGATAAATGCCGCAATATCCGAGTTCAAAATATGCGTCAAAATGACACAGAAATGGATCAAAACGACGCACTATCCAAGGTCAAATCTGTTTTAAAATACCACATAAATGGATCAAATAGACGCATTATCCGAGTTAAAATCTGCGTCAAAATTGCAGAGAAGGTGATCAAAATGACTTTGTATCCGGGTTCGAAACTGCTTCAAAATTGCAAAGAAGTTGATCAAAATGACGTTGTATCCGGGTTCGAATCGGATGCAAAGTATCGAATGACGCAATATCTGAGTTGAAATCGGTGTTAAACTGACCACAAAGTTGATCAAAATGACGCAGTATCCGAGTTCAAATTCCATTTTAACCACTTTCCAGGTCATACTGACCCGCAAAAGGGTCAGGACTGCCGGTACCCGGAATCCTGGTTAACTCTGACCCGGGACACAAATAATGAAACACAACGTAATGACCTGCCTCCTGGCAAGAGTTGCTTTAAGTGAGAGATTTTACATTTTGCCACAGAATTTCATCTAAGATAAGAATCAAGTATAGCAAAATACCTGTTTGAGGATTTGTTCTTGTCTTTGCCTCTCAAGAAATGTTGACAAGGATCATTGAGGCTCCATCTTCTTTAAGATTGTCCGTTGTCTTCTAATGTGCTGTTAATGCATCCAGGAAATTGTAGCCCTCTTGCAAGCACGTAATGTCATGAGTCAGCTCTCTTCTGTTAAAATTTAAAGAAGAAACAAAATGTCAAGACTTATGATTATTCGATTTTATAATTGTGAGATAAAGGCGGGGTATTGTCTAAGACCAGTATGCTCATTTGGTGTATCCTAACATGCATACAAATCTGTGCAAATTTTGGCTCAATTGGTCACAGTGCTCTCAGATGTCTGAGAAAGGCAGTACCTGTAGCTTTTCTTAGTTTCATATTTTGGGTGAAAATTTACCTCTAAAACTGCATTAGTTCAGAGGGGATCGTTTCTAACAATATTTTATCAACTGCTCCCCAGTGTTGTTAAGGTACGTCAGGCTATCTTTTACATTGAGTTCAAAATCCATGTTCACATTTTTAAAGGGAGTGAAATGATACCTCCTTCTCTAATACTGCATTGCTGCATTACAATTTGTAGTATAATATCAACAGCTCTGCGGTGGTCTCGCAGGCAACTTTTTAAGGTCATTAAAATTTTGGAATAATAGCCAAAATTGTGTACATCTTTGGCGTCATTCTGTAAAACTAGGTCAAAATTATGTTGTGTTGGCTTCATTTTGGTCTAGATATACACTCGTAACATGATAAGGAAACAAAAACATAAGTACGTCTTTGTATGACTGTTATTTTTTCTATCTTGAAAATGTTTGCTTACACTTGTCGTGAGTAGATTGTCCCCATAACTACGGACATTACTCCATGACCCTGAATTGCCCCGGTCGCTGCCCGGGCTTTTTGACGCTATGGTTCGGCGTAGAGTCACGTACAAGTCACGCTCTATTTAGAGAAGGGAACTCGAGTAGGCTATAACCCAAAGCAGTTTGTATATGGTTAGAAAAACATTGATTTTCCCCCATTCAATGTTCTACTGTGTTCAAGGGATAAGTCATGAACAGTTTAAGGGTTTGTGTTTTAAGGAAAACTGGGCAAGATCCAACAACCACTGTTTCCTCATTTATATATATGCGCGAACTCTGAAAAATCTACTCCGCGGTAGTAAAGCGTAAAGCAAGACTAATTCTAAAAAGAACAATGCACACAAGGTGTTTCCATATTAACAAAAATATATATATACCATCTCCGCCAAAGATTGGGCTAACATTTGGAGCCAACTCCAATTGACTTTTTACACATCAAAATATGACAATACAATAGTTTGGTTATGAAGCATGGGATTTGAAGCATATACTATAGGAAGCAAGTTTCAACTAATCTGTTTCAAATGAGGACCAAAAATACACGCACCAAATGTGACAGTTGAAAAACTATGACATTGTATCCCACTCCTGATTTGAACACAATTTATGTCAACAAGTCCATAGGTCAACCAGCACTTCGAGTTAATCTTGTTACACAAACATTGATGAGTAATGGAGAGCTGTTGATAGTATAAAACATTGTGAGAAACGGGTCCCTCTGAAGTAACGTTTTTGAGAAAGAGGTGGTTATTTCTC
This sequence comes from Asterias amurensis, assembly GCF_032118995.1. Taxonomy (NCBI): domain Eukaryota; kingdom Metazoa; phylum Echinodermata; class Asteroidea; order Forcipulatida; family Asteriidae; genus Asterias; species Asterias amurensis. The sequence goes on along the minus strand of NC_092664.1, from coordinate 2,298,085 downwards.
AATATTAAAGTCACCTGGAAATAGATTTTTTCTCTCAAACATAAGAGTATAATATGCTTACGAACAATAAAACAATTTTTTTAGTAATTGTTTGTCACGATTTATATGATTAAAAAATATATAAAGTTGTTTGGGGGGCTGACTCCGCCTACCCCTTTTGTGACGTCAATCGAGGCAGACTTTGCCTGCAATGTGTATAGTAAACACACGTGCAAAGTACATGTACGTCCAAGTCGTGAGTTGGTACATTTCAAAAAGTGTTTTTCTGCATTCAGCACCAATACACCTGGTCGGCATTGCCGGAAAAAAACAAAAAACATTTTTTTTTTAAACGTACAAACTCACGACTTGGTCCGTACATGTACTTTGCAATTGTGTTTACTCTACGCATTACAGGCAAAGTCTGCCTCGATTGACGTCACGAACAGCGCCCTCTCGGGTCGAGGTCTACTCTTAAATTTGTAAATAACATAAGAACTGATTTTTTAAAACCTTAGTTATCTGTTTATTCACATTCCACTCATCAAAACACATATATTAGTGACAAAAGCTTTATTTTGAAAAAATACCACTTCCAGGTGACTTTAAAATACTTCGGGCCTGAAGACTTTTATTAGGCATCTGGAATTACACATATTGTGCAACAAGTTTTTTTTCTCTTTTTTTTTCATTATTCTCTTGCAACTTCAATTATCAATTGAGTTCAAATGTTCACAGATTTGTTATTTTATACATATTGGGATACACCAGTTGCGAATACTGGTCTTCGACGTTTACCCAATGTGTCCAGTGCCTTTAATCTTGTTCAGCAAACACAAGGTTTTTTTTTCTCTTCTTCATAATTATCTACATTGTCAAAACGAGACCATGTTAATTTAATATCGCCACCTGCCAGCGAATTGTTGCATGATCAAATATAACCTAAACGACTTTTCTCTCTCTAACACACATGCCCTTTATCGGAGTCAACATTGTCTGAGTTATCAAACATCCGTTTTTCCCCCTCTCGGGTTAGACCCCCACCCCCCCCCCCCCCCCCCCCCCACTCGACGCACTTCAAAGATGGAACAAGTGACATATGCTAAGTCGTCATCTCGCGAGATTTTATCGATATCGTGGCATTTGCAAGTTTCAGGCCGGAGTGTATAGGAGGAGAGTGGGAGTGTTTTCTTGAAGGGGTTTAAGCAGAAAGCATCGAGGAAAATGTACTTAAAAATCACTCGCAAAAAGTATACTCGGTGCTGTAAAGTAATACATCTACAAGAAAACCTGAGTTGATGATGAACTTAAAATCTTGAATAATAATAACGAGGAGACATGAATAATTGTGGGTATGTATATGCACACATTTTATCTTCGGAGTGGAATAATATATAGCCAGCATCAAATCGAGCCCTTATCCTCAAATAATCTACCTTAATTTTTTTTCGGGCATTGCTCACAGTGCAAACAACACCGAGGAAATGTGCTTAAAAATCACTTTCAAGGTATACTCGTCGTGTATGTATAAAGTAGTACAAATACAAGAAAACCTGGTTGATGAACGAATGGACATATTGTGTTATGGATACGGTTTATCTTAGGACTATATCTTAGTCCTATACTGGAATGATATTAAGCCAGTGACAAACTGAGTCCTTTACCTCAAAAAATCTACATTATTTGTTTGCATTGAAATGTATGCTCAATGCAACCGACTATTATGTTGGCTTATATTATTGATCATTACAAAGGCTTTGAAACTCTTGGCGGGGAAGACAGGTTTAAGTTTTTGATGGACACTCCCGATGAAGCGATAATTATTATTTGCGTTGCCAAGTACTTCTTTTTATTTACTGTTTTAAAAGAAAATCGACTGTGTGACTATTTGTTTTTGTTCTAAGTTAAACTCCTGTCTCTGTATTTTGTTTTTATAATATTGACCCTCCCCAGGGTTATGGGGTGTTCTCCAGTTTGGAACAAACATAATACAATACAATACAATTAATCTTCAAGTTAAAGACAAGGTATACGTTCAATTGGTAATCATTCTTAAAATTTACTCGGTTAGACGTACAGCAGTTTTCAATAGTATAAAGCAATTTGGAAAATAATTGACTTCAAAATAATGTGGTCATAGCAAAATGTATTGATTTTTATCGAAGTTATCGTGTACGTACACGATACGTTTGGATTTATCGTGTACGTACGCGAAAAGGTTTTTTTACGCTTCTGTAGTGTCGTTTTTTAACACAATTTATCAAAAATTCGACACTTGTGTTACCTTGAAAGGCTTTACACAAGTGAGTTATGTATACACATTTAACAACAACACGCAATTAAAATGGTAATTTGATAATTGACAAACCTTTCGTGTTTCGCTTTTTTACATCAAAGAACATCCGTGATAAGCCTAACACCGTGGGTGTGCAATACAAGTAAGCGCATTGAATTTTGATTATATAGATGGGGTCATAGATAGGTTTTTTGCCAACGTGAAGCTGATTTTGAAGTGTCGTGGCCGAGCGGTTAAGAGCACCGAATTCAAACTCTGGTGTTTCGAATACCCCAGTGGCTACACTTGTGTCCTTAAGCAAGACAGCTAACCATTGTTTCGTCCTTCGGATGGGGGACGCAAAGGGAAACGATTCATGCATGAACCATTTTTCAGACTCGAAGGTTTTTCCAAACCTTGTTACTTCGAAGAAATTCAAAAAAAAAGATTTATACTATCAACAGCTACAGTGTTTCTCCTGAAGTAAGTTTCCAGCATATTAAAGTATGATACCAATAAAGGATGTGCATATAGAGTACAAATAAAAATGTTAACAACTTTTTTCACGCAACATAGGTCATACAAGGTCGGAAACTCCCTTTGGAATAGTTTTACTTGAAATGCAACAGTTATTGAGAAATTAGTAAAACAATTAGTTTTGATCTTGCAAGTCCAAAACTCAATGTTTGAAAACAGTGAAAAATGTAGGGTGCCCCCCCCCCCCCTTTACTGGTGACTCCAAGTCCAATGACCGATTGAGCTTTAACTTTCACAGGTTTGTTATTTCATGTTTGTTTTGGGCGTCATGAAATATGGCTACTGGTCTTTGATAATTACCAAAGTTAAACACGTTATCGATGGTAATTTTTGACAAAATGAAATAATGATTTCACAAGCTTATGAGCTTAACACAATGAGAAGTGAAATCATCAAAACATTTCCTCGTATTCTAAATAAAGCCTACATCTGTTATGTATATATAAATATTTAGTCATTATTCCCCCAAGTTGTACTTTCATTAATGCGCCATCTACAGTACTCGCATGTACAATAGTTGTGTGTGATTTGTACACATTCATTGTTGCTAATTCAAGAAACATATGTCAAGCGCTTAATCCTATAATTACATTTTTTTTTTAATTGATTCGTACAATTCGCTTTATTCATATCTGTTTAAAGAGTAGCCAACCCATCGGACAATGTCTCATTCCAATCAGATGAACGTTCTCTACGTGACCCCAAGAGCATTTTTTTTTCGAAATTTGATGCATAGATTGACTTTTAAAAATGAGATTTGTTAGTTTTTCTGACTTTCCTCTTTATAAATTACGGTAGCGTATTGCCAAAACACGAATACGTGAAACGTTTGAGGTACATGCTTTTTATTCATAAGGTTGCAATAAGTTTCCGTAATAAATTAATATAACACATTGTATTGTTAAAGAATTGAGTTTGTACAAAATGTATCAACGGGAAAGTATACTTTTCTCTCTCTTTTTTTTAACCGCTCGATTGTTTTAATCCTTTGTATAAATTTTTATTTTAAATCTTCGGACATAATTCTTTGTTGGCAGGGGCCGTCCAGGGTAAGGCAAGAGTTTTAAAAACTGTCATCAAAGCGATATGCCCTCCCAGACCCCTCCAACAAAAAAACATACATGATGATGTATACAATAAAACTAACATGTGAAACTTTTAATTCGAAAGGTGGTAGTGTTTTTGAGATATCGCCAACAATCCGGAGCGGTTTTCTCCACGCAGCAAGAATAAATTCGTATTGGACTCTGAGAAACGTATCTGACAGTAACGTTTCTCCGATTTAACATTTTAGGGCTGAAAACTGATACATTTACCACATTTGGCCTACTTCATATAGTGAAATTTTTCTTTAAATGCTTTGTACTATCGAAAGCTGTTGTAGGCTTCTAACCCCAGGTACTTTTTACTGCCATTAATTTTAGGACTGATTACCAGACGTATAGTTTCCCTAAGGAAGGTACGTGCGAGCCGCACATTATTATGATCTCGTGAGTCAATTTTTTTATAAATGTCAAGGAAATCTCTCGGATTTAAGACGTATGTGTTTGACATTTATCTTGTATAACTTGACGTGAACACTTGCTTTTGTTACGAAACTCGGACCACTGCACATTGCCTGACCCCGGGTCAAATCGGTCCCGGGTAGACTCTGACCACGTGTAGACTCTTAAAAATCATTACAATAGCGGATGTTATGCAAAAAGAAAGGTGAAAACATATAATTGTAAAATCATGGTACAACTTACCAGTTTGTGTGGGACTATAGTTAATCTAAGCTAGGCTGTGGAACGATTCGTGCTTTTGTTTGGCAAGCATAGCGACCAACCGTTCGTCACAATCCGTTTCACCATTAATGGTGCAGAAACAGCGAAACAATCTGATACACTGGCTACCATCTGTACTTCTGGCGCAGTGAACCTACACCGGGTATTAAATTGTATAGTCCCGCGAACTCTGCGTTTCCGTGAAACTGGGGGTTCATTTATAGTCTAAACCAGATTTCAAAAAGGGGTCACTTCAAGGGCACTTCACATTACTGGTTATTACTCTAAATACATAATATCAACTCATTTTGTAAGGAGCAATGAAGAGCTGGTGAAAGTATAAAATATTGTGAGAACGGCTCCCTCCGAAGTAATGTAGTTTTTTAAGAAAAAGGGAAAGTCTCACTCAAAATATCAAAAGACTTCATGCCTGCCTGCAGGCTTTTATGGGGCATGTGAAAGCATTTGTGCAGCAAGGGTATATTTTTTTCATTATTTTCTTGCAACTTCGATGACCAATTGATTCAAAATGTTCACATGTTTGTTATTGTATAATACTGGTCTTTGACATATACCAAATGTGTCCAGTGCCTTTAAAGCAGCGTTGCAATTTAAAGGGATTGCATATCGCTTAGTAATAGGAAACCGCTGTTTGTTTCTATCTTGTATAAAATGTAGATATAAGTCCATAAAACTAACCCGTGAAAAAAAAAATCAAATGATGGTAGCACTTTTGAAATATTGCCAAAAATTACTGTCAGTAACGCTCTCAGATTCAAAGTTTGAGGGATACAAGGTGACACCTTTTTCTATAACCGTAATAGGACAGTACTCTATGACGTTTTTATTGCCATTAATTTTCAGAGGCTATACTTACAACAGACCCTTTAAATTCTTGTCAACAGTTCATTCCACTTTTGACAACACATGACCCACTTGTAAAAATGTCAATTTGTTACTGACCGCTGACTTGATCCAATTCCAGATTGATCTGGCACATTCAACTCTCACTACCCCACAAGAATAAACGTGTTTTCGTTTCAGCTACGTGCTTAAAAGCAGGTTACGTCGTTTCTATACTGTTAGTACAACTGGTACACCTGGTTCCCGCCTACTCAAAAGATTGTGCACTGCACACTTAAAAGCACTGGACACCTTTGGTCAAAGCAATGGACACCTTTGGTCAAAGCAATGGACACATTTGGTTAAAGCAATGGACACCTTTGGTTAAAGCAATGGACACCTTTGGTTAAAGCAATGGACACCTTTGGTTAAAGCAATGGACATATTTGGTTAAAGCACTGGACATTGCACTTACATTGTTTTATGCTCTATCAACAGCTCTCCATTGCTCTTTACCAAGTAAGTTTTTATGTTAACAGTTATTTTGGAGTAATTACTAATAGTGTCTAGTGCCTTTAAACCACTAGAAGTTTGTCATTGTTGTGTCACTGTGTTCCAGATAAAATTGGCTTCGGGCAAAATTTTCAGAGTTTTGATTCTGTGTACTCATACGAATCCAAACAAAATTGTGAGCCTTAACTTTTAACGAGCTATAAAATGCACCCACTGTAAAATATTACAGTCTTTATGGTGTACCTTTGTTGATTCAATCAGATATTAATGACAAAAACTTACCTAGTAAAAAGTACTGGAGAGCCGTCGGATAATATAACACATTGTTAGAAACTAAGCCCTTTCAAGTACATGTAATGCAGTTTTCAGAGAAAAGGTTAAATAAATGTTCACCCCAAAATTTGAATATGAGAAGGACATCAGGCATGAAGCTTTTCTCGGGCATCTGAAAGCACACAATTCTATGATGATTTTTCTTTCATAATTTTCTTGCAACCTCGAAAACCAATTGAGCCCAAAACTTTTTAATGCGTATGTTGAGTGACAAAAAGTTGTCGCAAAATTTACGGTTTCGCATGAGGGAACCAACTGTAGTGTTTCACGGCAAATGCCGTTTCATATATTATTAACAGAAATTATTGCACAAGCATATTCCATGATTTGTATATTTGTTTGTTTAGATGATCTTCCCGTCAAGGGAACTCGGCAAACGATTTACTTTGGACATAAACGCCAAGCTAGCAACCTCCAATCTCTATCATACAAATATTGAATTTGCTTAACGACTACGGTTATGAGTTGCATAAAACCAAGAATACAAACATTGTGATTAAGTAGCTAGGCGACAATAATTATTCTAGTCATTGTGGAATCAGCGGTTAGCTTGGAGGATTCGAACCCACAACCTTGTATTAATAAGTCCTGCAGCCGATTTCACGAAATGTAGGATCAATCCGATCTCGAGTTAGGACGACTAACTCGTCCTAAACTTGAGATGGGTTCAATGCGTCTATGAATACGGAACTTAACTCGTCCTAAGCACTATATCAATCCTAAGAGGGAAAGAGTTTGGTGAAATTGACGGCTGCAGAAACCACGTGCTTCAAAACTATACCAGTAGTTTGTTTACGGTAATTCTGTGCAACAACCGTACGATTTCTACATTTTTTTTTCTTCTAAGATGCATCTTTACGAGTCTGGAGGCACCATCGGCCATTCAACTGAATTTGAAGAAAATTGTTCCAACATAATGCAATTATTAAATGGAAACGAACGTGACTTCTGACTTTAAACTGGTTCACAAAACTGATTGTCTGGTTTCATAGTACAACACAAATGCATAGCAATTCATCAGTGCATGCACGGCCATCTTACTGTTTGATAAGTCCCAAGTCCATCCGGAATTAAAAACTAGCGTCAAGAGAAAAATTTATATCAATGACTGAGAATATTTTGTTTCTTTGGAGGGGGAGGGAAATTTAAATTAAAAAAATATATATCACTAGAGTTTGAGTTTCCGGATGCAGACAATATTAATCTGTCCCGAAAAAAAAAATATCCGAATCGTATTACAGACAAATACATTCCTAGAGCAGGAAGACCAGAAACCTTTTTATTTCTGTCAAAGGGAACATATCTTTGGTTTTTGGAAGTGTCCAACCCTATAGTCAATGGTGATCGCATTAATGAGATATCGACGAACTGAAACCCGGAGCGGTTATGTACAATCAGGAAGAATAATCCGTAACTAAAATACACAATCTGAGAAACGTGTGTTACAGTAACTCTTCTCAGATTTAATTTTTGTAAGTATACAAACTGACATATTTTTTCATAACCACACTTATCGAAGCTGCCGTATACCTCCATTGCCATTAATTTTAAAAGCAGTGGACACTGATAGCTAAGCCCCGTGTTCATATAACCCAAAGTATTTCAAATTTACCCATTCACTTTCCCTTGTGTTTTATAACTTGTCACTTTATTTGGTGACACTAACAGAAATACGGAATGATACAGACCTATATTCGCCTACACTTGGTAAGCAGTGCATGTTTAGTTAATAAGCAGGACAGATCTTTTCAGAAATGTATCTTGAATTCCGCAGCAGATAGCAAGACCTGGTTCTAAAAGAACAAATCTACACAGCAAAGTAGATAACGGTTACACTATAACAGAAATAAAGAATGATACAGATCTTAGCAAGCAGGATAAGCAGGACAGTTCTTTTCAGTAAGTTAGTCTCCTGAATTCCGAATCTACTCCGCGGCAGTAGAATAAATAGCAAGAACCAGTGATAAAAAAAACAAATCTTAGCAGTAAAGTAATATTATACAGATATGGTGATTCCACAAACAAAATGAATGTTTGCTGAATACATTTATATGACAACGTTTCTTTGAATGTCCTCTTTTTCGGCGGGGGGTGGGGGGGGGGTGGCCCTTGCGCCCTGACCCGTCCCCTGCAAGCATAAATCTGACCATAAATCAAGGACCCCGTTTTGCTCTTTTCTTTGTTATTGCTTTGTTAGATGTTCAGATGCCATCTTCACACCTGTTGGAACTTTTCTGTCGCGTAGTCGTTTGGTTTGGGAGGTTTTAAAGTTTCTTTTAGCGACATCCCCAATTGTTTTGTGTAGGCCTACAAATAGTGTAAAGTGAAAAAAATGCCTTCACTCTGTCAAAGTACATTTGGTTAACCCCAGTTTGAACGCGTACGTGTAAATGTCAGCTTATTAGTGTCCAGTATTTGGTATTTCTCTAATTATTCAAGTTCTTAATGGGTCACAATGCCCTTATTTACTGCGATACAATCCATTTTTCTTCTCTTTTCTTTATCGTTAAAACAAGTTCACTTTGGAGAACTATTTGATAAGTGATTTTATGGTATGGTACAAAATAAGACCTCATCGCTCATTAGAGGGTTTTAATGATCTTCCTGTCAAGGGACCTCGGCAAACTCCCAAAAGAGATACAAACACCAAGCAGGAAACAGACAATGTCTTTCACGAATACAATCATTGGTTTAATGTCTATGATTATGAGCTGCACAAATTTAAAAAAATGGTGATTCAGTAACTAGACAACATCAAGCTATTGCTATCAGCGGTTAGCTCGGTAGGATTCGAACCCACAACCTTGTAACACCAGCCCAGCAGCCTAACCACTGGACTTTACGCATTCTGCACTAGATGTCTAAACTGTTTACAATCAATCTCCCTCACACAAACATTGATTTAACGTCTATGATTATGAGTTGCAGAAATCAAGAAAATGTAATTCAGACGGCAATACTTATTCCAGTCATTGTGAAACCAACGGCTGAGCTTGATAGGATTCGAACCCAAAATCTCGTGATTGCAAGTCCTGCAGTCTAACCATGCACTGGACTTTACGCATCCTTAAAAAGATGTCTAAACTGTCAATATTCGCTGTGAATACCTTGAATCAGATAATTCCCACTAGGTTTTGCAGAGAAAAAAATACTCGTAGTTCAAATGTTGTATCAAATAGCAAGCCTCCGATTACTTAGCTTGGTAGAATTCTAACCACAAACCGCGTGATTGCAATTACAGCAGTCACTGAAAAGCCACTGGACCTAACACATCCTTTACCAGATGTCTAAACTGTCAGTGAGAGTGAATATGAATCAGATAACTAACCCAAGGTTTCGCAGAAAGAATAAAAAATCTACTATAGTAACTCGAGTGTTGTATCAAATTACAAGCTCCATTTGGTAGGATTCGAACCCACAACCTTGTGATTACAAGATCTGCAGTCTAACCACTGGACTTTCACATCCTGAACCAGATGTCTAAACTGTCATTGACAGTGAAAACCTTGAATCAGATAACTAGCACTACTAGGATTTGCAGGGGGGGGGGATAACTAGAAGTTTGAACGCTGTGTCAAATAAGCCTCCGATTAGCTTGGTAGAAATCGAACCACAAACGTGTGATTGCAAGTACAGCAGTCACCGAATAGCCACTGGACCTAACGCATCCTTTACCAGATGTCTAAACTGTCAGTGAGAGTACAAGTGGCTCAAATGTTGGATTATATCACAAGCCCCAACCCAATTCTTTTGAGTTCGTCTGACAATTCCATGCAACCACACCCTCACACACCCATTTCAAATCTGGACCAGGCGTGCCAGAGATAGTTTTACTTTCATTTTACACTACAGTATGTATACAGCACAGAAAGAGTCCTATAAGACTAAATAACATCCTCATAGCTTGCTGAAATTTGATAAGACAAAAGCAACTGAAATGTAAAAGCTTTTGTTAAAACCCGTACAGCACTGGCACATTAACTTGAGAAAGGAAAATCACAAACTTCATCATTAAAAACGCTCAAGTCCTACCTCAACACAAAACCTAATCTTACCTGTATTCTGTACACAGTGATCTTTCAAGCTGGAGCTCGCGAACGTGTAAATACACACTTTGAAGAAGTGACGATGAATGAATTATAGATTTGCAAGACTTTCCTTCCAAACAGGCAAAAAGGAAGAGAAGACTAGTATTGATTCAAAGCGAAGTCTGCCCGTAATGTACACCCTGACTCGCGTCCGTTAGTCAGCTCAGCTGAACCGGTGGTTTGTTGCGCAAACACGGACCAGCCTGTTAAACGCAACGATCCGCGACACTCAGGCCCAAGGTTTGGATATTGAGTGTATTTGCCGTTGTGTTTATCCCCGTTGAGTAGCTCTCTCTGAACGCGTAGCGATCTAACTTCTACAGTACCGACCACAATAAAACAGCTGGAGACGTGGAGAGTCACGGGAGGCGTGTAGCACGTGCCCAGGTCCGGTGAGTGTTGTACCACGGTGCCATCGTCCCGTTTGTTAACTATATCAACGGACTGTCTTTTTCTTTACTACCTACAAGCAGAGCGTGTAACACGTGTTCAGTTACGACAGGTTTTCCTGAGGATGGGCCGGAAATTCTACTGTGTTTATTTTACAGCGTGCGGGATGGGTTGGTGTTTTTTTTCATATTTTACTTTACTGTTTTTTTTTCTTTAATAGTACAAGGTTTGTCAGAGACTTTCATCAGTTGATCAAACGTGAAATCTCAATATTGTTTCTGCGCTTTGGAGAACCATGGATGGGAAACAAAAAACTCTATTTGTTTAGTTTTTGGAAAGGTAAACGTCCGGTAATCACTCAAAAAATTAACAACAAAAAAAGCTTTAAAGGGACGGTTGAAAAGTTGGCAATCGCACTTTTAATTAATGACAATAACAAACTTACATGGTTGGACAACATCTTTCGATAGTATACAGTATATTGGGAATCATTTACCTCAAAGTAACATGGTAATCGATAATTATATCACTTTTTATCCCCAAAACTTGATAAATGTTACTGTCACAAACGTTTCTCAAACTGTGTTTTTCAATTACGAATTATTATTCCTAAACCCTCTGGCGTTTCGGCGATGACCACGTGACCACCTTTTGAAATGAACTCTTAGTTTGAGACTGGTTAGTTTTGTGTTAAAACGAACGGTTTCAAAAGCCCAAAGTGAGGCCTATGTTTTCTTTCATTATCAGAACAAGTGCACGTTCATGGTGGAGGTGTGCAGACGTTTTCTCTAATAATGAGACAAGCAAACCCTATCGAAACTGTCAAATCACTCGCCGCACTGATGGGTTTTATTCTGGCATTTAATCGCAATAAAGGTGCCTACCAAAACACCATTCCCTGCCACTTGTTCTTTACAAAAGGTACTCAAAGTGTCATTCTCGCTCGCTCCCCCGATCAAATCCAAGGGGAAAACTGGGGTATGGAAACAGCACAGCTACGGGGGACACTTCTATTATATTAGTTTTAAAGCTAGCACTCCGAGCATCTGCTGGTGTTTGTAGGAGGAAGCGATCACTTTGCGATCGACGCGGCGTGTCTGGGAGACCCTGGTCTTACAGTACCCCCAAGGTACCCCGCTAGATGAAAGATGACAATAATAACAAGAGTTTTAAGGAGGAATCGTGAGCCATCATTTATTAGTCGAGAGTTTGGTGTAATCACTTCTACTTAAGAAGGGAGGAGATTTGCTTAAAGATATGTTATACAGGATTAAACTATTTCTGTGACGTCACTCTATGGTTGAAAGTGTAGATTATTTTGGCTGGTACATTCTATTCACGAATCTACACTTTTTCGTCCATAATCCCTAACTTAAACTGTTTCTGTAACGTCACTTTCAATTGTTGAAAGTGTAGATAGAGCTAACGAAAAATCATAAACAGTAACCATGTTTTGTTTGATCAACCAAATAACAAGTGTAAATTTTGCTGATCCAACTTTTTGAATTTATACACTCTAAGCGCCTCTGAGTCCCATGGGTCAGTGTGGGTCGCAATCTGGGTCAAAAATAACCCAGAACTGAGTCAAACTGACGCAGAATTCTAGCTAAAATCCCCCTTTCAACCAGTTTTCTGGTTTCCAATTTTAAACTTTAAAACGTAATCAACACATACTCATAAACTAACAAACAAGACCAATCTAAACACAAGAATTCACATTTATATATTGACAACACTGGAAAGTCATGGATACTAATTCACTTTTAAACGATACTTGCGAGACTCATTGCGAAACACACACATTTGAAGTACATTCAGAAAACAAAAAGTCACTTCGGGAGAGTTTAACCACTTGATTTATCTGTCTCCCACCTTGTTTTTTAATGAAACAGTCCAATCGACGTAAAGTACTATCATCTTATATAAAAGTAAGGTATACAATTGGTAACCACTTTAAAAATTAATGGCAATCAAACTTACCAAATGTATACTTTGCCTTTAAAGCACTTGATTTATCTGTCTCCCACCCTGTTGTACAATGGAACAGTCCAACTGACGTAATACACTACCTCTTAAAAATCAGTGCTCGAAAGAAAAACATGGTTTAACCTTAAGCTATTGTCTTCTTAATGCAGCAGTGTGTTGTTAATAGGAAATGATCCAAGATCAGTGGAGCTAATAATGGTAAAGCCTGTTTGTTCAAACTACATCGGTTTGTTTGTAAACGCAGTGGTAGTACATCCTGATCAAACCACATTATCAACAAGCCCGGTAGACCAAATTCCCCACAGGGCACTACAGACAAAACATTGAAGGACCTAAAATTTTAAAGGTACTGGACACTATTGGTAATTACTCAAAATAATTGCTAGCCTAAAAACTTACTTTAACAAAAAGCAAAAGAGAGCTGATAGTATAAAACATTGTGAGAAACGGCTCCATCTGAATGGAGTAGATTTTTAGAAAGAGGCAATTTCTCACTCATATAATACTAAAACATTTTGAAGACTTTTATAGGCACCTGAAGGCACACAAATTTGTTCAACAAGGTAGTTTTTGTTTCATTACTTTTTTGCAAAGACCAGTTGAGTCAAATTTTCCAGAGATTTGTTATTTTATGAATGAGTATATGTTGGTATGCACTATGTGAGGCCCTGTTTCATAGATCTGCGGAAGCACATAAAAGTATAAGGTTACCAGCCAAACTACCATAATCACATGTACAATTTATGACTGATATCCTGCTCATTTCTGCTAAGCAGAAAACTTGTAAGCGATATTTTCTGCTTAAGTATAGCTATATGAAGTTGGGCCCTGCTCATTGACAATTACCAAAGGTGTCGAGTGACTTTAAGCAGTGAACTGAATATGAAATATGGCGTGTGTGGTGGCGTAATTATACGGCCCGGATATTTTGGATTGTGATGGTGCGTGCGATTTGGGAGAGAGGCGAGGGGTGGACGTCGATGACACCCCACCCGAGGCGTCTATGAGTTCCTCCAAGTCAACAGATTCATCGTGATGACACTGCCGTTGGAAATCCTTAAAGGCACTGGACAAGTATGGTAATTGTCAAAGACCAGTTCCTCACTTTGTATATCTCAACATAATATGCATAAAATAACAAGCCTGGGAAAATATGGGCTCAATATTGGCCATCGAATTTGCAAGAGAATAATGAAAGATGCATTATAAAAGGCTTCAGCTGAAGTATTAGTTGAGTGAGAAATAAACTCTTTTCAAAAACTACTTATCAGGGGGAGCCGTCTCTCACAATGTTTTATACTATCAACAGCTCTCCAATGCTCGTTACCAAGTAAGTTTTTATGTTAACAAATTACCAATCGTGTCCACTGCCTATAAGCAGAAAACACTGTTTGAAAAATTTCTGTTAAGCAAAAAAAAAAAAAGTGGGGGACCAGCCACAACAATGCAAAATAAATGTAACTAGGGCTGGTAACGTGTTTCTGCTAAGCAAAACTATTCTGTTCTTAGCGAGTTTGTGTGCTTACAGGCTTGAGCTGCTTAAGCACAAAAAACTGGCTATGCATCATCGGGGATAAAGAATAGTAATTTTGATTTTACCGATGAGTGGTAGCACATACTCCCTTAAAACTACATTACTTCAAATGGAGTCGCTCCTAACAATGTTTTATAATATCAACAGCTCTCCAGTCCTCTTTATCAAGTAAGTTTTTACGGTCAGTAATTTTTGGAGTAACTACCAAAGGTATTCACTTCCTTTAAAACGCTTTTGTGATTCACGGTGATTTCACTTTAGCATCGACAGCATCAACTCATGCAGGAGAAGCATCACTAAGCCTTTTAAGCGATTATGCAACTAGCATTATTTATTAAAAACTCAGACCTTTGTGTGAGAAAGATTAATTGGAAATGGAAAAATATGAAAGTCATGTTTTCTGCAGTTCTGCAAGCTGCCGGGTTTGGGTCCTTAATGTGATGACTTTCGGGGGAACTATAAATAATTCCTTACAATATACGCAGACAATTTGGATTACAGGTATCATTCATTTACACCTTATTTATAAAATAATTTACTTATTTATTTATCAATTGTCTTTTCTTTTACACATCCAGGTGCACAATCAGCGTCAATAACTGGAGTATTAGGAAACAAGAAATGTTCAGTTTAGATGTGGGAGGAAACACCAAAGGCGGAAAACCCGCACGCAATCTGGTATATAGGAACTGCAAACACAACTTACAGTGCTCCGGTCAGAGGTGGGATTCGAACCAGGTTCCAAAGAGGTGAAAGGCAGGGAAAGAAACCACTATACGCCAACGAAGATTGGTACGGTCAAAAAATCAACATTGGGTTCGAATGTGAAATCAGTGGTTATAACAATGATTTCACAGTGACTAGATTATCGTCTAGTTACTGAATCACAATTTTTGTATTTGTGCTATTCCTAATCATATACGTTAAACCAATGTTTGATTAGAAAGATTGGCTGTTGCCAGCTTGGTCTTTATATCTCCTTGTGGGACAGACAGACAGACAGACAGACAGACAGACAGACAGACAGACAGACAGACAGACAGACAGACAGACAGACAGACAGACAGACAGACAGAAGTCATAGGTTTGAACCCCACACCCAATGTTGGTTGGTACCCATTACCATACAAGAGTATAGGGTGTTTTTGGCAGAGAGATGAGGAGAACGTCTCGCCTCGCTTTCGTGGGAGTTTGCCGAGTTCCCTTGAATGGAAAATCATTTAGACAGACAGACAGACAGACATACTGACAGAAGTAACAGGTTTGAACCCCCACACCCAATGTGGATGGGTACCCATTGACCATGCAATAGTTAGGGTGTTTTTGGCAGAGTGATGAGAACGCCTCGCTTCGATTTCGCTGAGTTCCCTTGACGGGAAGATCATCTCAACACACAAAAACAAGCCATACAAACTTTGTCTTCTACACGACAAGCATGCTATTTAGCCTCAGGCTATCGAAAATTGGCACACACATCCTGATTGGTGGCATAATACGTATGACAGTTCTGATCCAAATCTAAGATCACTAGTCCAATATCCCCGGCCGTAAATTGGCACCAAACCCTCCATCAGTCTCCATCCCATCGGTCCGCTGACCAATTCCCACCCATGCCCCGTTTTAGAATCAGGTTGAACGCATCGTGATTGACAAGCATGCCACTTTGATTACACGCTCAACGACAACAGCAAAAATAGTCGCTTTGAACCACATATCCAGGAGAATTCAGATGAAGAAACGTATCCCTGACTTGTTGGAAAAACAAGTTAATGAAAGCGCTCACCCAGACCTCAGAAGGGTTTGAGAAGTTTTTGTCTAACTCCTCCATGACCAGAAACACAGGTTAGTTACCCGGAGGCGACAGGATGGGAGCAATCTGAGAAAATTAGGTGGTTATTTTTTTGGTCGCGAGGAAGATAATAAATGGGCATATATTTTCTTCAAATAATGGTTGCACGTATGGGAATATGGCATTACTAGGAAGTTGAACAAAGTAATGGCCACCTTAAAAAAATAATAAAGCACCAATTCTTCTGTAAGATTCACTGGTGTTTTTTTTTTTAGTTCATTCGAGGTAATTCGGATCTATTTTTTTTTCTTGAACACATTTTGGACGCAAAATAATAAAGCAACAAGTCTTCTGTAAGATTCAGTAGGGGATACTTTTAGAGCTTATTTTTTTCTTATTTCTTTTTTCTTCCTATTGCACGTATGGGATTATGACAATACTAAGAAATTGAACACAAAAATGGACACCTCAAAGATAAAGCAACAAGTTATAATCATAAGATTCATTTGGGATATTTTAGAGTTCATTTGAGTTTCTTCCGAATGCACGTATGGGATTATGACAACACTAAGAAATTGAACAAACAAATGGACACCTCAAAAATAAAGCAACAAGTTAGTATTATAACATTCATTTTATTTTGGGACATTTTGAGAGCTCATTATTGAGGTAATTGGGATTTACTTTTTCTTCATTTCTTCCGATTGCACGTATGGGATTATGAAAATACTAAGACATTAAAGAAACAAAATTGGACACCTTAAAAATAAAGCATTAAGTCTTCTGTAAGATGCATTTGGGGATATTTTGAGAGTTCATTTGAGGTAATTTTGGTTATTTATTTCTTTGAACATTTCCGGTTGCACGTATGGGACTATAACAATACTAAGAAGTTGAACAAAGTGGATGAACACCTTAAAAATGAAGCAAACACTTTTTGAGGGATTCTTTCGGGGATTTGTGGCCACAAGGAAGAGTTCATTCAAGGTATTATTGCATGGAGGGACTTAATTAATCAGGCGAGGTATTCACAATCAACTCAAGGTGAAGCATATTTCAATAATCATTTACAATAAGTTTTATATTATACTTGACTTTCGGATTGAAACAACTATTTCATTTGTCTAATGCTTTTGGCAGATATTAGTGTTATTCTAAAAAGTGGCATATTTAAAGTTTTTATCTTATCTTAACGAAAACAGTAACAAGTGATATTTGGTAACCATTTATTAAAATGCTTTCAATCAAGTTTACATGAGATTAAAGATATTTTAATTGTGTAAACACAATCATTTTTGATTATCTTTTTCCGATACTTTCCAGAAAGGTTCGCAAAAAAGCCCTGTTACGTCATCACTCATATTACGTCATAACTATGTGGGAGCACCGTTTTGTACAACCGCTGTGTTGCAACATGGAGGAGCAACAAAGCTCCTACAAATGACGTCACAAAAGGTCAATTTTAACAGAATCCAGTTTTTGCAATGTATGGTACGAACCATGCTTTCAAACAGTGACCAATACATACAAACCCTTACTCCCCGAATTAAGATATTCAAGTCCAAAGATAAATCTATAACAGGATATGTATCACAAATTTATGATACTGTCAAAATATTCTTATGCCAAGAACTCATCTGGAATTTCATCGCAGCTGTTCAACATACTGGTCTTCGTAACTTGATAGAAGCTACAGCTTTTGATCTCTTCGACTGCAGCTTTTAATTTTTAGACTTCAGCTTTTTTTTGCTTTTTTCGAGTGCAGCTTTTTCATTTTCAAACAAATCAATTTGCTTCTTTTCTTAGTGGAGGATTTCTATACGGGCGTCACTTATGATAGTGTATCCAGTCTCTACTGTGTATTAAAAAGACACTTCTACCACTGTCTGAAAACTGAAGAGTCGTATACAATTTGATACTACTGGATCGATGTTGTAAGATTTTGCAGAAGTGGAAAAATCACATGTTGAGAATTATTATCATTGTATGCGGCTGTGTGTGAATCTCTTCTTTCAAGCGCGTGTTTCCTGCGGGATTCTATACTTCACAGCGTATATCACGGAATTGTCATAGTGTTGAATGAACCGGATTAAAATGTTAGGGGCCTAGTGAAGTTTAGTATAACCAGTTCTGATGACTTTCAAATAAGCCCTCAGGTTTTGAAAGACACTGGACACCATTGGTAACTGTCAAAGACATAGTCTTCACAGTTGGTGTATCTCAACATGCATAGCATAACAAACCTGTGAAAATTTGAGCTCAATCGATCGTCGAAGTTGCGAGATATTAATGAAAGAAAAACACCCCTGTCGCACCATGGTCACATGAAGTTGTGTGCTTTCAGATGCTTGATTTCAAGACCTCAAATTCCAAATCTGAGGTCTCAAAATTCTGAGGTCTCGAAATTCTGAGGTCTCGAAATTCTGAGGTCTCGAAATCAAGTTCGTGGAAAATTACTTCTTTCTCGAAAACTACGTCACTTTAGAGGGAGATGTTTCTCACAATGTGTTATACTATCAACCTCTCCCCATTACTCGTAATCAAGTTATTTTGAGTAATTACCAATAGTGTCCACTGCCTTTAAAGGTGATGGATACATTATGATTGACAGAGCTGACAAAACAGCCGCACACAGTTTCCATGCTTTGTGTGATCAACCAACCCTACACATGAAATAACAAACCTATGAACATGTGGGCTTAATTCGTTGTTATGTGTGAGTCAGGAGAAAATAGTTTTTGAAAACATGCACAATTTTAACACACATTGTCCTGATAAATTTGGGTTTAACATATAAAATCAGGTTTTCAGATACAGTTTTCTCGAATATGAGAAAAATGTCAGCAAACACTAATTGTTCTAATATGAACTTTATATATGGTATAAGCTTTCAGACTACAATTGATAGTTGAGGTTTTTATCCATACAAATATTATATATAATAATTTGGTTTGCGGTAACACCATGTGTGTATCTACTTGACAGGTAGAGTTTGTTCTTAGAGAACTGTCTTGCTTTATTTTACTACTTCGGAGTAGATGTTCGGGGGTTCGGGAGACTATTCAGTCACTTTTCGTCACTTTTTAAAGGTTATTCTTTTCTTCATTGGACTCCTTGTCCATGAAAACATGGGTTTAGACACAATTTTGAGCATGCTAGCCCTCTTTGTTGTCAAGATATGCATGTTTTTTCATTTTCAGCTAATGGTGGAAACTAAGTAACATAATTATGCAAATTTGACGGCTTTCCGCCACTTGGATTTTGGAGGACTTTTGATATGTTAAACTTGGGTGTTTATAGAACCCATAACCGTTGAAATCAATTCTGTTGCAATTTTTTCCAGGTCAAGCCAGTATTTCTGATAGATTGACTGGACTATTATACAACATTAGTCCAGCTCGTTGCTCATCACACATTAGTTGCTTTGGGATTTTAGCTCAGTTTTCGCGCTCCGTACTAAAACAATTTATAACTGCCCATTTATTTTGATTAACACAGGAACTGTCGCCAGCATGTCGCATCTTCTTAATAAGTCTGATGGAATGCAATTCCATTTTGTGCTAGTATTTTGATCTGTTTCGTGTCCCAGGACGACGGGTTGGCCTTCGGTGTAGTCCTGCTTCGGTGCACTATTTGAAGCGGGTTATATTATTAAATAGCACAATTTAAAAAAAATTACGCTGAGGAAGTTGTACAATAACTACTAAAGAATCAAAACAAGCCATTATGAATAGCCGTGTGGCCAACCATCTTTTAACTGTCCACTTCGTTGCACCAACAGTTACTGATAACTGCTTCGATACAGGCGACTAAAGCACTTGTGGAGTATACCATGGGAATGCATGCTAAAATAAACATGGGTTCTAATTTGACTGTAAAACTGTAACGACAAGAGCGCAACTTTTTAAAAGCAATTCTGTTTTGTTTTTATTTTCAATTAAAACTAAAGCTGAACTTAGGGTGGGTTCAATGCGTCCTATTGTCTTTGGATACGGAACCATAACTGGTCATAATTCCTAAGAGTAATCCTAAGTTAGGAAGAGTTACGGTGAAATCGACGGCTGGCCTCTGGATGGACCACATCACATTAACGGGAAGTTTGATGGCGTCATTTTACGGGGGAGAATAATTACGAACTATTGGGTTACAGTGAAACTTTATATAAGTATTAAACATGTAATCTGGTCAGACACATACACGCATGTTGTAATTCCTTCCTACACTGTAAAAAAATTGGGTAAAAAAATTCCCAACTTTTTACCCATTTAAGGGCGAATAGTGAACTCCTCCCAACTTTTGGGCAAAGTATTACCCATCAAAGTTGGGCGCTATGATTGCCAAATAATTGGGTAATATTTCATCATCAATAGTTGGGTATATTTTGGTAACCAACAGTTGGGTCATTTTTTTGTTTACCCATTTTCTGGGTATTTAATAATTATCAATTACCCACTTATTGGGCGATGATTTTATTCATGATCTAGTTAAAGTGTTTAACCATTTTCGGTGTTATCCAACAAATGGTGAATGTATATAACCCTTTGATTTACAGTTTCTCCTGTGATACGTCATACAACCAGGCATATAAAATATATTTTCCACGATGGCAAACGGTGGTGAGTTGTGACCTTGGCATCTCTCTCAAAATCGTGAGGGTGCTCAGTGGTTTGTAGATGCTGTGGAAGGTTAGTTTTTAACTAAATAAAGTTTTGACAGTTGCAGCGCAGTCGTGACAGTTGCAGCGCAAGCAATGCAGTGATAGTTCCATGCATGTATTTCATACACAAAGCAACACAACAACCACGCATACATGCCACAACCGGCGTTGCACATAATGGCATGATAAAACTGAAACTATCACAGTAGTGTCAATGTGTTGCTCGCTCTGCAATTGTCACGACTATATGTACGACTGAATAGAAAACACAACTTCATATTTAGTTAAAAACTCACCTTCAAATTGGATCTATAGCCACTGGACAACCCCGCTCGTCACAACCACTCCTCCACTCGCCATGTTGGAAAATATCTTTGTTCTACTGTTTAATGCCCAACTTTTTGGCAACTCTTTAATCGTAGTGCGCATGATCGGACGATTTTGACCAACTAATGTGCATAATTTTAACCAACAATCAAGATTAATTAAAATTACCAAAAAGTTGCCCAATAAATAAGCACAAGTGTAACCAACAGTTATGATGAATTCAGATTACGAAATATTTTCCCAACACTTGCCCAACTTTTGTTCCGCTTTTTAAACAAAGAATGGGCAAACAAAATGTTTGCCCAACAAGACCAATTATTTGTTTTGTTGGGCAATTATCGACCAATAATTGTTGAAGTTACTTTGCCCAACAAATGATTTGACCAACGTTTTTGCAGTGTATGAAAAAGGTAGGTTAAATGACAGATGTGGTGGTACCATTAAAATGGATGATATAGTCTTACACTTATAGAAAACAAACTATTATTTAGAGTGACATCAAAAATACAGTGAAATAGATTCAAATAGAAATGAACTTATCAACTAAATTCGTTCCCTATTAATTTTTAATCAAGTCCACGAGAGAAGAGACACCAATTTGTTAATACACCAAAATCGTTCACTTCAAACGACTGTTTTTCTCATTATAGTCTGTTTTTAATGTCGCCTCCAATTCAGTTGTTATGAATATCAAATATTTTGTTATTTTCAAGGTAAGTTATTGGATATCATTACTGGTGGAAAATCACATTACATGGGACTGCAGACCGTATGTGTTCGTAACAGCACCAGGCGCACCAGTGCACTGAACTATAAGATGAAGTTACATTATTGCGTTCCTTCAGCACGTTCCTTCAATTGCTGATGTGCTATAATCTGAATGCAATTATTTTACAAAATACCTTCTGAAATCATTGCAATGTTCAGGAAGATGAAAGGCCTGCTGTTGTTTGTTCCTATTCTTATTTAAAGGCAGTGGACACTATTGGTAATTACTCAAAATAATTATTGGCATAAAACCTTTCTGGGTGACGAGTAATGTGGAGAGGTTGATGGTATAAAACATTGTGAGAAACGGCTCCCTCTGAAGTGCCATAGTTTTCGCGAAAGAAGTAATTTTCCACGAACTTGATTTCAAGACCTCAGATTTAGAACTTGAGGTCTCGAAATCAACCGTCTAAACGCACGCAACTTCGTATGACAAGGACTAATTTTCTTTCATTATTATCTCGCAACTTCGATGACCGATTGAGCTCAAATTTTATCAAGTTTGTTATTTTATGCATCTGTTGAGATACACTAACTGTGAATGCTAGTCTTTGACAATTACCAATAGTGTCCACTGTCTTTAAGCTCCTCGTTGGCTTATCCGAAACCTAAACAAAACCAGC
The DNA here is from genome assembly GCF_032118995.1 of Asterias amurensis. Taxonomy (NCBI): domain Eukaryota; kingdom Metazoa; phylum Echinodermata; class Asteroidea; order Forcipulatida; family Asteriidae; genus Asterias; species Asterias amurensis. The sequence goes on along the minus strand of NC_092664.1, from coordinate 2,275,677 downwards.
TGATTTCGGTTGCTACAACAAAACATAAACAAAGTGTTTATGCTCAAAATTGTACATGCTTTTCCACTACCACACAACAGATTTCAAAAGCCCAAACTTTCACAAGTTTTTTGGTTTAATATTTTTATGGTTGACCTAAGATTTATGTTCTAAATATGAAAACTATGTAGGTCATAACTCCCAAGACGTCAAAGGAGGTATGAGTTTTTTGTCAATGGGTCTGTGTAGTAAATTATCACTCAGTCATTTTCAACACTCACTCATTGACTCCCGCCACATTTTTAACTTTAAGAAACTTTAGTCAAGACGCACGTGGGCCTGATAAAACATCACGAACATTAATAGGATAAGGGTTCGATGACATACAGGAGAATCGAACCTTCGGTGTACACAAATCCACGTGAATACGTGATAAAGAACTGTGATACCGCAATAAAGGACTGTGAATACGTAATAAAGGATAATTGTGAAAAGGATCGTGAATACGTAGAAATTGTTAAAACGTAATAATGGATTGTGAATACGTAATTAATTCAGGATTATGAATCATTAATAAAGGATTGTGAATACGTAATACAGGATGGTGAATACGTAATTCAGGTTTATGAATACTTAATAAAGAATTGTGAATTCGTAATTAAGGATTGTGAATACGTAATAAAGGATTGTGAATTCGTAATTAAGGATTGTGAATACGTAATAAAGGAGTGTGAATACGTAGTAAAGGATTGTGAATACTTAGTAAAGGATTGCGAAAACGTAGTAACGAATTGTGAATACGTAATAAAGGATTGTGAATACGTAATACAGGATTGTGAATATATTAAAATTTCCTTTCGTTGTCCTTTAAACAAATTGTTGGTGTACTAGATACTAGTTTTCATTTTGCATATTGGTGCAGAACCAGTTGCATGCATTGGGCCACAAAGCAGTTTGATTGGTAGTTGGTACCCCAACTCGCATATAACAACAACAAAATTTACAGAAGCAAAGTAAAGACAAATTTACCAAGTTTACATCTGTCCTAGTTTCAAGAAGATGCACTTTCATTGTAAAAGTGCACTTCGTTTTAACGTAGACCACTTCATTTCCAATCAACCTAAATCAGAGAACATTTATTTCAAAACTAATTGTCATTAACTACGGGGGAAAGGTATAGTCGACAAGATGCCTAGGTTAAACGATTTCACATGCACTCTGATTTGATGAGATCTACATTCCGTGGCTGGGAAAGATGAAGTCATTCAAAGAACTATCAATTCAATTAGCATGGATACATGCAAAAGGTTTAATGTCTGTCCGTATGTTTGGTGTATGTTTCATTACTATGCTGTGCGATTTTTCAAAGCTTTATTCAAAGTCATGTTCGAAGGGGCCCATCGCATAACCCAACCCATTCTCATGAAAACTCTCTAAAAGTTTCTTCTGAACTAATTTTCATTTCAGTAATATTTGAAGGTCTTTCTATGTTTTAAACACATTGCCTTAATGGGGGTGTAACGACAGAAATCAGCCGTGTTGTTTTATGTGTTTTTTGTTGTTGTTTTTCAGATACAGTTTTCTCGAATACAACTTAATTTTAAGAAGGATTTATTTTTTCATAGAGATAATTGCCTCTGTCCGTAGTATGCTATCCATAATCAGTGGCTTAAAAATAATAATTCTGTTTTTTTACCTGGGTGGGTGGGGGTTGATGCGCAAAAAGTACTTTATCATCATTGACTAGCAATAATCAGAGACGTCCAATTATTACTCAAAATAAAAAACGATCTGTTGTTTTCTTCTTGAGAATCTAACTAGTATAAATTCCAAAAATAATGGGCAGATGTTTTGACCCTTAGCAGGGTCTTTCTCAAAGACTATTAATGAAAACACATTCAACATGAACAGAATGCTTTTGTAACAGAATCAGTCAAATGGAAATAAATGAAAAGAGAGAGAGGGGCAAAATGCACTCAGAATTGTTTCCCATTTTAACATGACCTTGTATATGAGTGACTTTTGTTGAAGAAGACACTCAAGCAAAATGGCTTGCTTCAAAGTTACCTAAAATAAGCTCAAACTTATAGACCATGTGAACTTTCTTTACAATAAGTGTGACCTTGTACATTCTTTGAGTATTCTGGCAGGCACAATACTGCACAGGTCATATGGGAAAGTTGACATTTTGTGTCATAACTTCCACATAAATCCAAGAACTATGAAAGTAAAAGCTGTACATTTTTTGAGTTGTGTCCCCTTTCATCATATCAAAAGTTGATAAGAATTATAGACAGTGCAATTTCATAAAACATAAGATTTTATGACTCCTTCCATTATGATGTGTACAAATCGTGCCTGCAGGAAGTCCAGGCTCTGTGGCTCTTTTGTAAGCATGTAATGTCACAGGTCACATCGTCTATACAGCTATAGATTTTATAAAGTGATATTTTGGCTCTTTACACTTCAGGAACCACTGACAAACATGTGGCCCCCTTCTCATTCCAGAGGGAGGGGGTCACCTGAGTTTATGAGCATTAACAAAACAGTCAATTTTACATTTCATGAACAACTGACAGACATGGGTGCACCATCTTGTTCCAGGGGGTTACTTAGGTTTATGAGCATTAGAAAACAACGAACCTGACAAGGGGCCCTAAATGTCTTGAACTTAGTAAGGCTTTTTGGTTTGAAAATACACATCAATTTCACGCCGAATGTCACCAATAAAGGTACCTGTTCCCCGAGCGTCTTCGTCTTCGCTTCGCAGCACTGCAGTCGCCCACTCGGGTAGCTAACAGGCTGGTCTTTAGCTCAGGCAGACAGACGACTGTTTCATTCATAGATGTATTATCCTTATGGAAGGTATACGTTTGGTATTGGTATTAAATATTGACTTCAAAATTAATGGCAAGGAAGTCTTTCAGCAAGAAGCCTTTACAACAGTAATTGATACTTAAAGCACTTTGAGAAACATTCCATTTCGAAGTAGAAACTACTTGGAAATAGTCATCACCCTACAGTCATGATCAGCTTTTATGCCCCGAATTTTAATCTGAGAAGCGTTACTGCAGTTACCCTTCCCAAATCGTATATTACTATTCCTATTCTCTCTGCCTGTTTCGCACCGCAATATCGGCGATTAATCTAAAAAAAAAAAAAACGCGATCATTTTTTTTAAATGAAATTTTAGTTTTATTGTATACGTTTACATAGGGTGCAGTCAAACAGTTGAAACTAAGATACTTTTCCTTCAATAAGTGAGTGAAAACGAGCAAACTCAAATGGATGCCTTGCTCATACTTGCACTAAGTTTGGATTTATACTGTATACCTCCAATCTGTTGCGCGATACATTGGTGTGCAGTGCGTGATCAGAAGGGGTATGGGCGGGGCTTGAGCCCAGAACACTCTGTCACCTCTGACGTATTCCAAGAGTGCACAAGCATCAGCTTATCACTTTAGTAACAAAATATACATTGATTTATTTGTCATGGCTTATAGCTGTGAAGGTGATTACCAAACATTCTTCCCTTTCAGAGAAATGTAAATGAAACTACTGACCCCCCCCCCAAATAAGCAACAATGCACCTCTTGTGCCCAGCGAAAAAATGGCCCGAAACAGAGACTTATTACCATGTGAGAGTTACACCAATAACGTTGGTGTCCTGAACAGACATGTTTAGTTAATTGCAGATTTATGATTGCTAACAAATGTTGATGCTGATTACTCCTAGTATACAAATATTGACTGCTTCGAGTGCTATGGTTAAAACTATGACTCCCGAGGTGATCCCCGGAGCGTTCTATTATCCCGAGGCGAAGCCGAGGGAAAATAGAACGTTCCGGGGATCACCGAGGGAGTCATAGTTTTTAACCATTGCACGAGTAAAAGCAGTCAATATTTGTTTTATAATACCCCAAACATTTCTAAATACTGTACTATTATTATTAAGTTACAGACCTGAATGCTACAACCCACGGACGACGCGAATACAGATTGCAAACACTTTTACTTACTGTGGTGTTGCATGTAGTGTCGTGCAATCCGAAATGGTTACAGACTATTAATTTATCATCCTCGTACACGCAACGGACGTCTGGGTACTGCATGGCAAACCGACGCACTATCACACGGCCGTCGTCTAGCAAAACTAAGACATGTCATGTGACGCGCTCTAAACCAATGAGCAGGCAGAATACTTGCAAGGGGTGTTATAGTATAAAACATTGTGAGAAGCGGCTCCCTCTAAAAAGTAACGTAGTTTTTGAGAAAGAAGTAATTTTTCAGTAACATAATTATTTGATTTGATTTCGAGACCTCAGAATTAAATCTTGCGGTTTCGAAATCAAGCATCTGAAAGCACACAACTTCGTGCGACAAGGGTGTTTTTTCTTACATTATTTTCTCGCAACTTCGACGACCCATTGTGTTCAAATTTGCCAGGTTTGTTATTTTTGCGTATGTTGAGATGCACCAAGTAAAAAGACTGGTCTTTCACAATTGTCAAACGTGTTCGATGCCTTTAAACTATAGCTGCATAAATATTTACTTAAAGGGATGGTAATCTATCTTTAAAATTAATGGAAATACTAAACTTAGTTAGTACAGCAGCTTTCGACAATAAAAAGCATTTTGCGAAAAATTGCAACTCGAAGTAATGCGGTTACGGAAAAAGATGTGTTTTTCTGTGCTTTGTGCTTTTTGTGCTTAATGGCTTTACGAAACTGGGTCCAGGTCATTCTTTGCATTTGCACTAGATTCCGCAAACTTCTTATTTGAATCCGCAGGCCGATTCCCACGTTTACCAACGTGGGCCACACATTAGATAAAATTGACATGTTTTCTTTTCTTCAATGTCTACTACATTACAACATGTTTTGCATACAAAATATTAGTTGAACTTATGCATACCAAATGAATGTTGTGCACAGCTTTTGAAGGGTAGATTATTTACACACATGGTATAACATCCTTCCAAGTTACTACAAAATATTTTTGACTGAAAATACATAATATTTCGAGGGTGGTTAATTCGGTTTTACGAATTGCAATTTTTTAGCAGTTCGAGGCAACGCGGTCTGCTCACCGTTGAACATGAGTTTTAATAGGTCTTGCCGACAGTTGAAACTCGGGGTAGGGTCGTCAAATTTAGCTTTCGTTTTTCGGGGCAGTCACCAATGCACCCATGCGAAGAGGTCAATACAACAGTGTTTTACATTACAGCTCACCCCCCCCCCCCCCCCAACAATATACAGCAGAGTCCAATGATACATTTGTCAGTTAAAGACAAATACAGGATCAGTAAGTATCGATCAGTTGATTGATTATAGTTTCGATAGGAAAACCCACTGATAAAAAAAGGTAATCAGTCCGAACTAGTACTAGTCTAAGCATTAATGTCATTTTGTTCTGCTAATTTTAATGTACCAATCGAATATGGGGGAATGTTTTCCTTTTATACAGTCCACCTTTCATCGCTCATGTCTAATTGAAATAAAATAAATACTTACCCTGGCTGCATAAAGACACTTCGAGACGTGAAAATCAAGCTAAAAAACAAAGACAAAACAAAAATTGAATCGTTGATTCTTCTATATTTTTAAAGGCAGTGAACACTATTGGTAATTACTCAACATAATTATTAGCATAAAACCTTTATTGGTGACGAGTAAAGGGGAGAGGTTCATGATATAAAACATTGTGAGAAACGGCTCCCTCTGAAGTGCCATAGTTTTCGATAAGGAAGTAATTTTCCACGAATTTGATTTCGAGACCTCAGATTTAGAACTTGAGGTCTCGAAATCAACCATCTAAACTCACACAACTGTGTGTGACAAGGGTGATTTTTCTTTCATTATTAAATTTGATGACCGATTGAGCTCAAATTTTCACAGGTTTGTTATTTTATGCATATGTTTAGATACACTAACTGTGAAGGCTAGAATTTGACAATTACCAATAGTGTCCACTGCCTTTTTGTATATGACTTCGTTTCAGAGGGGAAATATTTCCAGACTTTAGAGACAGTGGACACTATTCTAAACATGCATTATAGCTAACAAACCTGTGAAAATTTGAGCTCAATTGGTCGTCGAAGTTGCGAGATATGAATTAAATAAAAAACAGCCTTGTCACACGAAGTTGTGTGCTTTCAGATGCTTGATTTCGAGACCTCGAATTCTAAACTTGAGGTCTCGAAATCAAATTCGTGGAAAATTACTTCGCACTCGAAAACTACGTCACTTCAGAGGGAGCCGTTTCTCATAATGTTTTATAATATCCCTCCCCCATTACTCGTTCCAAAGTGAGGTTTTATGCTGATAATTATTTTGAGTAATTACCATTAGTGTCCACTGCCTTAAAGAATGGTGCTAAAACATAAATTTCATATCAATAGGCTTCAATCCTAAAATGATACAATGTTGCTGTTATCCTTACGAATCATGGAATAGTACTATTACGTTCAATAAATTGTTGTACTTAATATTTGAACGGTGTCCCTGAAGGGACATAGTGTCATATTATGTGCAGATGTTTTCGATTTTTTAGTGTGCAATTCCAGACGTCACTCCGGGGCCTGCTTGGGCCCATGTACTTTTATGTCATAATGTGCAAATTAAGTTCTAGTCATAAACGCAAGTGTTTCCTATAATCGGGTGTCTCCGGAATGCTCGACTGACAGGCTCCATTTTATTTGCCATGATTCAGCTAAAACTTGACCTATAATGTGCGGCATTGTATATTCCAGAATAAGCTCTTAACCCCAATACTTAGGGGTTCAAAGGGAAATAATAGCATACGTCCTAATCAGTTGAAAGCCATGTTTTTGTGTACGAAATGTGTTAGGGTTAATCTGTTTTAGTGTCCAGTTCTCAAATTCAATTTTGTATTATTATGTTGTTGGGGAAAATTCAATATTAACCAACTGGGGAAGGGACCCATAGGAGCCACATGGGATCAGCACGTGTAGGAAAAAATGCAGTAAGATTTTTTTTTTACAAAATGTCTGAATTGGCGAATAATTATGAGCCACCGTATAATTGAGTTTGCAACTATTTGACGATATCCATGTGGAGTTCTTGTAGAGTAATCCATCATGAGATTGTACACGGGAAAGGGCATTTAGGTTGGCAATCGTGTTTTGGTAAGCATAATTTTGTTGCACTTAGCTATACTATGTGCTTAACAGAAAGGCAGACAGGCCGCCAACTCATACATCCAACGACTGTGGGCCGACCATCGCTTCAAATTGTTCCAATATTCAGGTCTAAAAATTTAAATCTTAGCTGTTAAAAGAACACAAAATACTTCCAAAACAATTATATTGTTGTTGATTTTGTATCACCCCTTGATGTTAATTTTGAATCTCTCTTGGGTATGTATTTTGTGACAACACTCATGGTGTCAATGTTCAACACCCCAGTTTTTGCAGCGTGCTTCGTGTCATCGTAAAAAACGGTAGGCCGTGCTTCTTTCTTTTATAATGTTGTGATAACGCAGTACATGGAAGAGTCGTCTGTAAAAGGGCAGTTGTGTGACGGGGGCAATTTGTCACGGGGAGTACGTTGCTTGCCTCCCCGGCCGTCCACTCCTAATGAAGCCCACACCAAGGTCCCGGGTTTGTTTAAGGGCCACAGGTTGCCGTCCCGTCACTAACCTGCTCGCGTTTCTTGGCCCTGATTAAGCAATTGATCAATCAGCTAAAAGTTGAAGATCCCCCACACAAATGCCCATTACCTGTCCAGGCCACTTTATGCCGGATTGCACGATGCCTTTTAAAGAATTATCCCTCGCTTTGAAACACAAGTTGGTTTAATTAAACATCCTTTTGGCATTGATACGGCATCTGTCATGTACGTGTGATGTGTGATAGATGCGTGTTGTAGGCCGGGAGCCATTAAAGGTATGAACAATATCGTAGTGAGCAAAATGGCCTGCCCTACTGCCCACCTACTCGACGGGAGACGGTTTGGACGGGGGAAGCGTCGAAATGGGGAAGCTTGGACGGGGAGAGTGCCAGGCAAAAAGGACGGCCTCGCTGCGAAAGAGTTTGTCCTGTACTCAACATTGTGCGACTGTTGTCACGCAAATCCCTGTTGTGACGTAATGATTGGTTCCGATGTCAGACCATGGAACTATCAAGCGCATAATAAGCACGACAAATCTAGGCTTAGCAGATTAAGGTCCCAAGCGAAAATACCGTGTCACATGCACATCATGTAACTGGTTTACTGATTACTTTTGCTTAGCAGAAAGAAGCTTGTTCGGTTCTGTTATGGCTCTTTTTTAACATCAGTCTTACCATAGTCGCCATTACTGCCAAAAGCCCCTTCACATTTTATTTAATGATTTTGTTGTAAAAATCTTCAGATAAGAACATGCAAAAAATAGTTTAAAACTTGAGGTCTCGAAATCAAATTCATGGAAAATTACTTCTTTCTCGAAACTACGTCACTTCAGAGAGAGCCGTTTCTCACAATGTTTTCAACTATCAACAGCTACCCATTACTCATTACCAATCGAGGTTTATGCTGATAATTATTTTGAGTAATTACTAAGCGCTCGCAAATAGTGTCCACTTCCTTTAATTGCCTGACGTTTCGACACTGGTAGAGTCTTTATAACGGAATGAAAAGGAAACGAGAAGAAATAAAGCTCATGTAGCCTACCTTTTAAAACAAATTGTCCGGATCAGACAAGAGCACTAACAAACTGCCATCATTGATGTTTCAGACCAAATAAATTCAAAATTACAATTTTTTTAAACAAAATTTTTACAATATACAAAATGTAAAACTTACATGTTTGAAACGCTCAGTTTTCAAGGTACGAGAAAAGTCTTACTTATTAGTTCATCGCAAATATCGCCCTCATAAACATCCCATACTGCTCCAACCTGCTTTATTTTATTCCTATGTGGAATTACTATCGTACGTGGGGTAGCGGCAAATGCAAGAGGTTCAAATAATTGCTCCCCATACAACATCCAAAATAATTACTGAATCCATGTCTTGTTCGATATAAATTACTTACATCAAAATATTGAAATTGATTGTCATCGTGTGAGTAGGTCATATTCAGGATGCAACCTTGCCGTTGAGAATGACAATTTAATAGATATTAAAGAGAGTTGAAAATGGGTCAACATAATTTAATGAGCATTTCTTATACAGCAGTTAATATCCTTGCCGGTGAGTGCTCTATATTTCGACAACCCTATGTTATTATAAATACAACTATCTATGAACTATAAAAAATACATCATATTATGAGAAAGAACTGTGTGAGGTTAAAAATAAATATAGGATGCATATTATTGATACTTCGCCGTGTGAAACGGAACAGTCCAAATTTTAGCTCGTGATTATAAAAATTGTGCAATATTGTAGTAATTACCTACGCATCCAATATTTGTAAGAACACATAAGGTTTGGTTGGATTTATCATGTACGTACACAAAGTTTTGACTTATCGTGTACGTAGACGTAAAGACAGGTGGTGACAATACGCTCCCGTATCTGACAAACGCAACACCTGGTTGCGCCAGGTAGCTGTGACAGTCCGCAACAAATCGATTGGTTTGGGCGGTTCTACGGCCCCTTTGATGGACCATAGAGAATGATGATGATGATGATCTGACAAACAGTGCCCCCCCCCCCTCTCAAAATTGATAGCTCGCTACAACTTCGCAAAATCCGCCCTGACAAGTAAAACACCTCCACGAATGAGCCTAAGTCCAATCGGTCATTAGGTGATCGGTCTTTTTCTCACTCTGTGTGCCGCGTCTATGAAATAAATTAATGTAAAATCATCGGTTTCTTTCATCCAATGTATTAAGGGGACGTATACCTTTGGTTTTTGGAACCATTCTATTTCGTTATCCTATACGTAAAAACCGAAACTCCAAAGCGGTTATATCCACACGGGAAGTGTAATCATCAACTTGAAAACTCAATTTGAGAAACGTTAACAATTAATACATACGGTACTCAATGTGAAATATTATATTAGTACGAGCGAAGCACAACTGCGAAGCGTCCTTTATTTATTAATATAGGACTCCTTTACTCTGGAGTGCTGGAACAGTATGGTAACATGGCAACATAAAGTATGAAACGTGACGCATAATTCACCAATCAAATGACAAGGAAATGCGGTACTAAATAAAATTATATTTCTGGTAGAGTTTAATATTGTTCATCTATTCACACTATCCAGTACAAACTCTCTAAAAAAAATAGAATGAGAAAATCAGTTTGGTTTGTACGGTGGTTTTGTTCACTATAGACTTTATTTTGTCATTAACTGCAACAAATATTATTCTGATTCACCTCGCAAGCCTAGAGCATACTAATTTGGGTGTCTAAAATTTGAGAGTGACAAATGAATTGGTTGAGTAGCGACCACCGAGCTTCAAGTAGGCAGCTGTGTCTGAGAAACACACATTCTTACACTCTTTCTTGGCTCATGCATGTATTTCAGTCAATTAGTCTACTTTCAAAACAAGCTCACTCCAAAACCGCACCAGAGCCCGAATTAATTTGTAGTCATTTTACCCCTATACAAATCACACGTCAAAAAGTATTGTAATGTCAGTCGTGTGAGCAAATCTCAGCACACTCAATCTCAAAAATGTATCCCAGCTCTATTGGATTCCATATTTTGTCCCTGCATTCAGCAGTTTCCCTTGGACTTTGTACACAAATTTCCTTGAAGAGAACCCCAGTCTTATGAATTACGATGGCGATCTTTTGTTTACCCCCTTTACATGTCCAGTGTGTTTTACAGAGTTAAAGAATATGGGTTTTTTTCTTATGTATCCAGAGTGTATGCAAAACAGGGAGCTGTGCCCTGTGGGTGCATATTAAGGAAGGGCCATTGTGGGTCAATATACCCCACAAAGGTTTTCGTTGTTCAACTTGGACTCCACAGAGAAATTCTCAGGAAAAGGAAATAATAGAACAACAATGTCAGGACCCCACAACTGATCCTTAAGGTTTGGTTTGTGGGTAGATATACATTACAGCAGGGACCTATGTAACAAAATAAAAGAGGTCATGAGTCCTCGGTATGGTGTGGAGGTCCCCAAATGGAAAGTTCGTACAAAACCACTGGGAGCTGTTGCCAAAAACTACAATAAACAACGTTGGACAAGAGGTTCCCAATTGCAGGTGTTTGTGTGTATGTTGTTAAGATGATGCCTCTTTATTATTTTAGTTAATTGGATAAGATTGGAAAGATAAGATACGGTAATTTACGACCTGCAAATTTTCTCGCACATGTAAAAATTAATAATAATTTGAAGTTGTACACGTAAGTTATAATAACACGAGTGTTATTGTATAGAATTTCAATAGCTCAAAGCTATACTTTGATAAACATAGACTCCACGACTGCATACATTCACTCAGTCTGTACGACTAATATTTATCGAGATGTTTTTTACACTCAATGAATAGTCACCTAAAGTGACATATGAGATGGTAATAAAAAAACAAAATTATAAGGGAAGTCTTGTAGTCTTTCCCCCAAGGCGCTTATGAACTCCTGAGAGTGTGGTGCCACTGATGAGATTAACCTGTTCAAAGGAGACTATTATTGTGAATGACTTTTAAGAAGAGTTCGATGTGGGGTTATGATTTGGGCTCATTCTTCAAGGCAGGGTATACTTTTGGTAGTAACTCAAAAAATTAATAACCATAACAACTTTCTTAGAAAAAAAGCACTGGAGAGCTGTTGATATTATAAGGCATTGTTAGAAACGACACCCTTTGAATCAAATAATTTTAGAGAGCATGGGCAATTTTTTGACAAAAAATTGAATCTAAGAAAGGCTTCCCATGTATCAAAAATCCACAATATGCAACAAGGATATTTTTTTCTTAGTATTTTCTTGCAACTTCGATGACCAAATGATACCACGTTTTCACACTTTTGTTATCTTCTGTTAGTATATGTTAGTATACATTGAGTGAGCTGCCATTCACTTAAAGATAGGGTCATGATGTGTTACGTTACACAAATTTTACAAGGCAAAATTAAAAAGTCAGGTGAAAAATTCAGCTGAATACAGTATTAAGCTTGCTGAGAAAACAGCAAACAAACTTTCGTTTCACACAAACGTCGAATTATTCATCCACGTTTGGGCTGACTGCAGCAGGTACAGCCACTCTGGCCGCAGCATTCGCGAACAGACACCAACCCGCGGAAATCTGAGAAACATGATTGAACCGTGACTCTCATTCAGATGTGGGGATTTTTTGGGGTAAATTCTTTCTCAAAATAGCTCATAAACAGCCGCAATTCTTCTCACCTAAGATACGTTTTGATGGTCATTTATTTGTGTGTTATAAGGCGGTGCAGTGCGGTGTAAAAACTACTTCTCAACTTGGCTTATGGATATACTTGTCCAACGTAGGACCTACTTCTCTATAATGATGATATTTCTTTCTTTTCAGCTGTGAAATTGTATATGTTTTAATATTCTTTATGAGAGATTGCTTGAATTGTACAGTTGACATATAAAGTGGTTATGGCTTCTATATTAGACCAAAAGATGGAGTTTTGACAAAACGTGTTTGCAATTTGAGCGATACTAAAACTTCCTTGGGCACATGTAGAAAACGCACAGTTTACTAGCCCCCATTTGGGTTAATTTTCTTTTACAGCTTATAAGTGCGAGGCATGTACTTCTATCTGTACATCATTTACAAAATCCAACAGCACCTAACGGATGGGCAAAAATACATTGCTAATAAAACGCTCGTGACACCATTTTAAAAACACGTTGCTCTGGGTACCTTTTGTGGGACACAAAACACAATATCCACAGATTTACATCAAACTCACACAGTTGAAGATAATGATGGGTGCTGTAGTTTTTGAGAAACGAGTAAAACAAGTAACGAAAATAGTTTTAGCATGTAAAACGTAATTTCATGACAACAATGTTTTACTCATTTCTCAAAAACTACAGCAGTTCATTGTTCATCAGCACTAATATTTTAAGGTAAATCTTTCACATGATCTTCAAATTGTGTAAGTTTAATGTAAATCTGTGGACATTGTGTTTTGTGTTACAAAAAGTAGAACTTTTAGTTTTGGAACAGTTCGATTGTTTTCATCCTAAACATGTATATATATTCAATGAAACTGGCATGTGGGAATTTCATATTCATTTGGTCGCGTTTTTGAGGTATCTCCGAAAATCCGAAGGCTTGCTAAGAATGAAAAACATCATCGTTTAATAAAGCTTACTGATTATGAATTTCATACATAGAACGATAATTTATTCTTTGAAAATATCTCTCTAAGAAAATGAAGTCACAGCAGCTGATTTCAAATATTACAACCTACTTGAGGATAATTATAATGAAAACTGTAAACATGGTTTTTTACTGTTCCATGACTCCACAAATAATTAAGTCACAAGTTTCACACGTTTAAATAAGAATGTATAAATCGGGTATAAATCAGACAACATGTCAGCCCTAACCAATGTGTAATGCCTTTACGAGCGTGTGTTCTGTCATGATCATGCTTGTTAAATAAGCAATGCGGTAAAGCTTTAAAATCTCACTTGTGATGGGGCTAGTCGGGTGCTTTGAGTACGATAAGATGGCAATTTGTCACCTGACTTTCAAGTATTGTGGAATCGGTGTATCTAATCAAGGATCTATTGGTGGTTAAACCGTGTAAGTAAATCGGGGAGATTTTGAAACTGGCAGAGATCTGCATACGGAGCTCTGGAGCGCCACCCATCATGCTATTTAAGTACTTATTTTAAATTTTCATACAGTTAAAACAATTGGATCAGGATTAACCCAGGGAAGCATCAAAGTAAGTTGTCATAAAAAAAGAGTCTTCCACATTTTTGAGACTGCCATATGATGACGTCACAAACGTAAGATGTCGACATCCTGAGATGATTTATCTCTTGATGTCAACAAACTGAAGTAAGATGTTGACTATAAACAATCTCAATCTGAAAACATCCTGAACGTAGGATGTCGAATTCCCGAGATAATTAATCATGAGATGATAACATCCTGAGTATGCTATCAATAGACATAGCTAGCCAATTAAACGCACTGGACAATATTGGTAATCTCAAGATAATTGCTAACACAAAAGCTTCCTTTGTAAGGGCAATGGAGAGACGTTGATTAGTATAAAACATTGTGAGAAACGGCTCCCTCTGCTGAAGTAACGTATAGTTCCTTAGAGTTTCTCACTAAAATGTTCGAATTGAATAAAAGACCTCAGGTGACGTCTCGAATTCAAGACACCTGTGAAAGCAACTTGTGCAACAAGTGTTTTTCTTCCATTATTCTCTCGCATGCTGTGATTGAACCCAGTTTTTAGTATTGAGCAATAATTATTTGCAAATGATTCACAAAATAAACCTTAGTATTGTAAAGAGTGTATGTGGAATGGTCTAATGCGCATGTGCAACTTTCATCCAATGATTGTTTGCTTTGTGTCCACCAGTTTCAACTCAATTTTTGAATATTTGTATGTACCTTATTTTACAAACTGTGATTATCAGGCATAGTTTCCAGATTTGGTTGGCAAACATTTGGGCTGTGGTTGCAATATAGAAAGGTCTATATGGAATAGTGCACGCGTTATGTGCGCGCTCTGTGTACGTGTGCGCGACTCTCAGCAATTGCATTTCACGCATGCAGGTTTAATCAACTTTGGCGACCAATGCAGGGGGTCTATTGTTTTTATAATTTTTTGCACCGTTAAGATTACAGCGTGATGTTGTGTACTATCTTGCAGCACCATTTTCTGTTTCTTTCTCTGAATGCCTTGCTCATTTGTGACAAGAGGTATCGATACAGCGCGCTGCCCATGGGAGCGAGGTTGATGCATAACCCGACTCCGGGTACGATTCAAACCCTGGATTATGAACAAATCTTCCAGCACAAACATGTAAGATCGCACATTTCCATAGTAACGATGCGATAAAAACCAGACATGGATCACAGTGCATTATGGTGTTGAATGTATTGGGCTGGATTGTGTCACCATGGGGCAAGGTTTGACGAGAGTGTCTGTAAATGAAGCAATTAAAATGCAACAGAGACAAGACGTACGAGGGCCGAGAAAAGGACTGAAGATGTGAATTATTTCCACACTTTCGACATAATTATTGTACTTTTATTTTAAAGGCAAAGTATGCATTTGGAACTGTTCGATTGTTTAAATCCTGCATAAAGTAAAACTAACCTACGAAAATTAATTTCAAAAGGTGGTATAGTTTTTGAGGTAGCGCCAGAAATGGATCAGTTATGTTCCCGTAAGAATACAAACAATCCGTAATTGGAATACATACTTTTTAAGTTTTCAGATAGAGTCGTCTTGAATATGACTTCACTTGTGACTTCAAGGAGAAATGTTTTACCAGAAAAAAAATGTTCCTATTAGGGCCTGTAAACTTCATGTCAGTAAGCTAAGACTGAAACTAAACAATGATATTTTTTATCGTATATCAATCCATACAAACTCTACTTTTGCCACGATTCGGAGAACTCATAAGGCGTACACGCATACCCAACTTGAAACTCATTACTTAACATTGATCATGTGGACATGTCAATACAATCAATCATTCAGTTTCAAGTATGAATACAGTATATAGCTTTAATTGAAACCCAAAGTTTGTATGAATTGCAATACAAACAGTGTGTAATACTGATTAATGTCCACTATTGTTGTGCAGAACAATTTCCAGATCCTTCATTTTATCTGTGCCCAACTTCACGGTGCTGCAAAATGTAGCTAAGCAAAATAAAATTATGCTTACCAGATTAAGGTTTTCAGCCAAATGATCGTGTTACATGTACAATACGTGACTGGTATCATAAAAAACGGTACAAGGAAGCCGGCCCGTAAATGGGGGGGGGGGGGCAAGATTCAAATATGCTAGTGAGAAAATACCTATTTTTCATAAACTACGTTACTTCAGAGGGGTTCGTTTCTCATAATGTTTTATACTATCAACAACTCTGCATTACTTGTTAGTCGATACCAAGTAAGTTTTTACGATAAAATAATTTGTATAAATTTAGAGCAATTAAACGTATCTAATATCTTTAAGCCCTACCCTACAGAACTAAGAACAAGGATTGGAAAGTTGGGCAAGCATCCTCTCTAATCATGTCTCGCAACACAACAATTAGACCCGCTAATGATTCACAAAAATAGACAACGAAAAAACTCTTTATCGCAGTCATCTTTGACACAGAACAGACAAGTTTTAGAATTTAAGTTGTCTGGACTATATTGGTCTAGAAAATATTCGAGTTTGATTGACAGCGTATGGGATTTGAGTTCCAGATAGATTTTAGAATGCATGAAGTAGTTCACGTTACAGATGATCGCGGACTTTACTGGTGAGTGAGTAGATAGGCCGAAGTAATGCAGAGATATTGAGTGGGACTGATGCACGTCAAATAGGAGTTGATGATAGGTCAAAAGGTGGGGGATATTTCACACTCGGAGACATGTTTGTTTTAATATCAAAGGGGGGTAAATGATGGGTGCTTAAAGACCGTTTTGATATACGTCTGTGGCAATAATAAGCCGGGGTCTTTGAGAGTAAAGTCTAATGCTGAGCCATAATGCCCATCGGTAAATTCCTCCATGTTCAGCACACAAACACCGTAATTACAGGTTTTAAACAATATAGTTTGCGGCCATGATATTCTTCAATCATGTCAAAATGTAAGAACATGGTCCTATAGTTATAGATTGTACACAAAAAAAGAGTTGTGGGATACACGCTTAGGTCTAACATAATAATTATTTTTGTTAGCTGGGCGTTGTTTGAAATAGAAGTTAAAACGTGGTGACGAAATGCACAATGTCTAGGTGGCAACAGGTATAGGGAAAGGCAGCAAATGTGGGTGTTTTGTTTGCGAAATATTAATTCGTTCCATCGAAATTTTGGTAGAACACTCGTACTACTCGAGGGGTCGCGGGTGCGAATCCGTCATCGCCATTTACGGTTGTTTTGTCTTTGTTTAGCTGGTCGTGCAATATGAGCACGAACACCTCTGTTTTGTTCTGTTTTAATTTTTAAAGGCAGTGGACACTACTGGGAATTACTAGCCTAGTAATTACTCAGGATAATTATTAGCATAAACGCTTACTTGGTAACGAGTAATGGGGAGAGGATGATAGTACAAAAAACTGTGAGAAACGGCTCCTTCTGGAGTAACGTAGTTTTCGAGAAAGAAGTAATTTTCCACGAGTTTGATTTCGAGACCTCAGATTTAGAATTTGAGGTCTCGATATCAAGCATCTGAAAGCACACAACTACGTATGAAAATGGTGTTTTTTCTTGTATTATTATCTCGCAACTTCGATGACCGATGGAGCTCAATTTTCAAAGGTTTGTTATTTTATGCAAATGTTGAGATACACCAAGTGAGAAGACTGGTCTTTGACAATTACCAATAGTGTCCAGTGGTTTCCAATAATAATGACAACATTGTCATAATTTTTTTATTCAACATTTTTGTAACCAAAACTCATCATTAATATTTTTCTTATCATAAATATCAATATAATTTCTAATTGTGAAACTTTGTCAAAATCGATCCGTGCGCTTGGATGGTTAAAAGAATGTGCCGTTTGTAGTGGTATTGGAAAAAGCACATGTTATTGTGTCTCAGGAAGGCCATCGTGTCACTACCGTTGTAATCCTTTAAACTTATTTCAGTGTGACTCAAAATGAAACTGAATTTAATCTTAACATCAGACAATGAACCTTTTAACACTAAGACGGGACTTGACCATATTGCCAATGACGTCATGATGGCGTCATCACGTTTCGAATGATGATTAAACCAGAGTGTTTTTTAATACAATTCATAACTCCTGAATCACATGTGGGTTTTCAACAACCCATAT
Organism: Asterias amurensis; assembly: GCF_032118995.1. Taxonomy (NCBI): domain Eukaryota; kingdom Metazoa; phylum Echinodermata; class Asteroidea; order Forcipulatida; family Asteriidae; genus Asterias; species Asterias amurensis. The sequence continues at coordinate 2,257,773 of NC_092664.1, read as the reverse complement.
ATCATCCGAAAGTTATCAAAAATAGACATGTTTCAAAGATATGACCCTAATTTGATTTTGTCGTTGACTAAAAACTATTAAAAAAGTAAGATTTTCAGGTTGAAAGGTAAAAATGACATCATCATTTAATGACATCGTTATTTGGTGACGTGATTTACATGTACCTTGTTTGTGTATGTATGGAACAAAAACTGACTTTGAAAGGTGCTGTTGTTGTTGTTGTTGTTGTTGTTGTTGTTGTTGCTGTTGCTGTTGCTGTTGTTGTTGCTGTTGCTGTTGCTGTTGCTGCTGCTGCTGCTGCTGCTGCTGCTGCTGCTGCTGCTGCTGCTGCTGGTGTTTTTGTTGTTGTTGTTGCTGTTGGTGCTGCTGCTGTTGCTGTTTTTGTTGTTGTTTTTGTTGTTGTTGTTGTTGTTGTTGTTGTTGTTGTTGTTGTTGTTGTTGTTGTTGTTGTTGTTGTTGTTGTTGTTGTTGTTGTTGTTGTTGTTGTTGTTGTTGTTGTTGTTGTTGTTGTTGTTGTTGTTGTTGTTGTTGTTGTTGTTGTTGTTGTTGTTGTTGTTTTGGACTTTGTTTTCGTCTTTAGTCTGTTTTCCGCCTTTCCCACTTATTTGAGGTCAGTTTTATCTTAAAAATGTGTTCTGTGTCAACAAACAAAATGGTGTCAACATTGCTTATTGTGTGTATTCTGAAGCACGATCACTATGTAATCCACTTGGCACTTATACTGTGCCTCTGACCTGACTAAAAACTGGGAACTGACCTGAAATACAAAATAAAATGGCTAATACTTGATTCGAACTCACGACAGCTCGAATACATACGAGCATAAGAGTTAATGTTACCAACCTTGTTTGTGTGCGGTCCTTTTCATGGCATTCGTCTTTTGCTCTGTAGACTTTTGTAGTGGGGCCAGGTCAGTCGTTGTCTGTAGATTGATAAAATTAATATTAATAATATTAATATTTCACTTTATTTTTTATTTGTAGATCTAGGAAAAACATAAAAATGTGTCCGATTAAAGTGACTTAGTTTTCGTGAAAGAAGTAATTTTCCACGAATTTGATTTCGAGACCTCAGATTTAGAATTTGAGGTCTCGAAATCAAGCGTCTGAAAGCACACAACTTCATGTGTGACAAGGGCGTTTTTTCTTTCATAGTTATCTCGCTTCTTCGACGACCGATTGAGCTCAAATTTTTACAAGTTTGTTATTTTATGCATATGTTGAGATACACCAGCTTTGAAGACTATGTCTTTGACAATTACCAATAGTGTCCACAGCCTTTCAGCTATGTTGGCTAATGCTGCACACAGAGGTTGCCGTATTAAGTCATAAATGCCGCGGCCTTCTCAGAGATAATTCACAGCGATTTTCAACAGAGGGCGGTATTCGTTTTTAAAGGATTTGCTTTTGACTCACAGACGTAAAGGTTCTTTATGTCTGTGTTTTGACACGACAGGTGGAAAAGTTTAAATTAAAAAACAAATATTCAAATAATAATATTTAAAAGTCTTATCTTTTCATATTGACTGTAAGAACTCTTTTGGAAAGAGTGTAATTATTGAAGAAGGTAAAATATGGGCATAAATGTATGCTCTCAAACAGTTCGGCGTGTCGCTTAGGAAAAGTAAAAATATTTGGTGTGTTTTTTTGTAACAGTGCATCCCATCCAATCCACCTAAAACAGGGGTTTTGTCACTACATGTAAATGGTATTTCGATAATACAAACGTTGTGATTTGTCATCTCACTCAAAGTATGCTACTTGGTACATGGTGAGTATCAAATACTAAACTATCACAAACAAATTTTTAAATGACACTAGAATAATATCAGGACTCGAATTTTTTCACCGGACTGCAGGCCCGGGGCCAGTGGTCTATGCCGGGCCGGGCCAGAGATATGACCGGACAAAGTATGTGGTCTTGTGTTTTTTTCAATTGGATAACAAAACATGTACGTGTACACCCTGTGTAATCTTGAAAACAAATTTAAAAAAAAAAACATTCCGTAATTCTTTTGAGTACTTTATACAATGTACATTAAAAGGCAATTATGGTATTAAACTTCCTCACATTACAGTGCGTTTAAGTAATGGTATTTAAAATAATAATTTGATTCTTGTCATGTGTTCAAACAATTCTGATCCATTCAACATTTTGAGCTACAAGCCTTGTGGTGTTGTGTATTTCGTACCCCGGGTTTCAAGCCCTGATTATATTAAAACTCAACCCAAACTTCACATAGAATGTATTTTGCACATTATTTTGGTAAAGAAGACCCAAACTTTTAAAGCCATTGGACCCTTTCGGTTCAGAAAAAAAAAATTCACAGATTTACAAATAACTTACAGGGTTTACAGAAGCAATGGTGAAAGACTTCTCTTGAAATATTATTCCATGAAATGCTTTACTTTTTGAGAAAACAGCAAAACAATATAAATTCTCGTTAACGAGAATTACGGATTTATTTTAAACACATGTCATGACACGGCGAAACGCGCGGAAACAAGGACGGGTTATTCCGTTGTTTTCTCCCGACTCCGATGACCGATTGAGCCTAAATTTTCACAGGTTTGTTATTTGATATAGAAGTTGTGGTACACAAAGTGTGGGCCTTGGACAACACTGTTTACCGAAAGGGGTCCAATGGCTTTAATGGGTAAATAATTATAATTAATGATGAATGAAAAAGTGGTGGCAGGATACGGAAACTTTCCCCAACTACTCACCATACGTACAAACATGTACAAAAAGGAACACCATGGTTCAAAACTGTGGTACTCCAAAATGCATAGTCGAAAAACAGTTCGCCATCACTGGTTTAACTTATTGAAATAGCTAGGTACATGAACATGTACCGTTCCGCACTCATGTTGTGCTCCTTTTGTAGAAAATCTACACGTGTATACTACATTATGTAATACAATGTCACACACACGTTCTTGACAACAATACAAGCTACAGCTCTCAATTGTATCAGACGATAGGGCTATCTCAGTTTGTATACTGCACTGCGTACGGCAAACTAAATTGTGTCAAACGCAATGCATCAAAAACGCAAATGAACTCCCCTGCTCTTCTAGCCTTTTTGAGGTATGGTGGACACTATTATTATAGGAGTGCACTGTTTCTTTGGTGTCTACATACAAATTCACCCAAACCAAGTAGGCCCTAGTCATTATTGTCGACACCATACCTCAAATTTTACTCAATAGCGCAACATTTTTTATGAACACAAACAAAATGTCTATTTTGTACTTACAGTGCGTGTTGACATCTGATAGACCAACTCGTGTAGGCTGCACTCCGTCGACCTGGTCACTGACAGGTTTTCGGACATTTTGATAAAGATACATGCCACCCATCTTATCACCGTAGTTCCACATAATACGGATACAACTCTCAGCTCATATTCAACATATTATATAATTCACGGACGTTTTTCACGGACGTTTTCAAGTCTTCCCGCTTCCAAATTTGCAAAACATGTCAACACGTACAACGTGCACACGTGAGAAATGACAACACTGCTGGTGCCTTTCGTTTAGACTCTGTATTGTAGGTAATTAACCATGCCGCGGGTACCAGCCACTCAGAAGACACTTTTGACACAAGCCCCGCCCTGTTCGTGCGGGCACGTGCCTTACGTCACTGTAATTTCTGACTTTACATGAATAATTCAACAGCCAGGCCCAACTTGGGCTTGAATTTTGGTAATTTAATTTCCACAAAACTTACAGCCTTGTCGTTGAAAAAAACACATATTATTTTGAAAGGACTCGCACTGCACGCATAATATACGTGTTTGGTTCTACCTCCATGGTTTGAACACCCAAAAGAAGATGTATCAAAGATCTACCCCCTATCGAAGATTTATTACAATGGTGTTAGCAAACCATCCCATCTCGGCGGCTGTACTGGATTTTGTCTTTTAATTTTTATCAGTCAATGGAATATTATTTTTAACAAGCTACATAATGTAATTCTTTTGAACTTTTCAGGCCAATAACTATCGTCAATCGGCCCTCGTCATTGAATCCACTGCCACCAAATTATGGCAGTGTCCCAGCTGGGGTCCGCCTGAGATTTGATCCCCCATTGGAAAATAACGTTTGCTGAAGGAGGATGTTTCAAAAGAGGGCGCTATCGGAAGTACTTTGTACACATTGTGCCATAATGGAAGGGGCGGGACACAGAATCTCCTGCCACGGCAGCAATACACATGTATTGTTATCGTTTTCGTTATCGGGGACCGTGTGGCCTGTGTGAAGGTTTCAAATTGAATTGCAACCGAATAATTATAAATAATACTTCACTGAACATGTACATGTATTCTAAATAATACTGAATCTATTATAAAAAAGAGGGCGCACTTGAAAAATTTGCGGATCATCCAAAATATCTGATTTCTGATAAATAAATAGTTTTCAGTAAGGTTCATAAACATTATCACAAGTTAGCATCCCCTCCCAAAAAAGACATTTGAACTGGAGGGGGGGATATTGTTATTGCTACGACACAGGCTTCATTTGAAGTAACAGGATTTGGAGTAGCTAACCTCCCCGCCCCCCCCCCCCCCCTTTCCAACTTAATTATTTGACATCACGATTTGTGGTGTGGTATTCATACACTTAGTTCATACACTTAATAAGGGAAACCAGACAAAAATACTATTTTCCTATTTTTTTTTTATTGATCGCCAAGTCACTGAATGCACTTACGTTTTATAGACTTGATTTTGATGCTCCCAAACCCAACAGTCAAAATAACATATCAACCACTTCTTATGGATTAACTTATATGAAGGTTTTACTTCTCTTTAAGAAATAAAAAATGATGAAAGTATAAGTTGGTTTGTCAACTTTCGTTTCTTAAATATCAACTTACATATTTTGTTTGTCTTTTAAAAGACGCCATAGTAACAAACACATTAAAAACATCAACTCAATTTATGTATCCAACCAAGTTTCTCAAGTCTTATTGTGAAAAACAACCACCAAAAGATCAATTTTATTTCCGTTTCATATCAGGCAAAATGGAGTGTGGGACACTATTGCGGAGTGGAAAAATTCATCACCCCCCATTACCCTCAAAAGAAAATTGATAACATGGTCGGTCGATTTAATACAACAAATACATTCACTGTACAGCCACAATTAACATCAATTTTAAGTTATTTTATCCAATATTTAACATGATGCGTCTTTTCTCGACTTTGACCTTTTTTATTTAACTGAACTCAACAAGTGTGACTTTCGTTTCCAAGCCCACCCTCTGCACAATTAAGACCATTTTTCATCTTCACAAGTTTCTTTGATGGAATTGGCCAAAATAATCCGACTTGAGATACTTTCTCGTATGTAAAGTACTTTTTAAAGTGCTGCTTAACCACACAAAAAAATGAATTGCAAATTGAGTGCTTGCTTTATGCTTTTTTAGTTTGCTTTCCTGCGAAAGAACTTCCTGTGATTTATACTACTTTCTCCTTTACCCCTTGCTTTCAGGGGATCTTGTACTTTTATAATTTGATTGGCTAGGCATTTAAGAACATAGACAGGGGCAATGCTTGTTTTCATTGTATATGGTTGTTTGTTACGTGCCTTCAAAACAGGCTTACAGGCAGAGGCTAGGAGGACCTGCCATCACTTCTTCTTCTGTGCCTTCTGTGCGGACTTTGTAGTCTTTCCTGATGCCTCCTTCTTAGTGACGCTCTTGATGACACCGACGGCTACGGTCTGTTTCATGTCACGCACAGCAAAGCGACCAAGTGGGGGATACTCAGCAAAAGATTCAACACACATCGGCTTGGATGGTGTCAGGGTAACGATGGCAGCATCACCAGACTTGACGAACTTGGGGTTCTCCTCAAGGGTCTTGCCGGAACGACGATCGCACTTCTCGTGGATCTCTGTGAATTTACATGCGATGTGAGCAGTGTGGCAATCCAACACTGGGGCATATCCGTTGTGGATTTGTCCAGGGTGGTTCAGGATGATGACCTGAAATGAGAAAACAATGGTTTATTAAATGATTTGAACAATTTCCCTTTTGTCTTGGTTCTTTCAAGTCTTTAGGTGGTTTTGATAGTACAGGGGTGGATTTCACAAGAAGTTTGGACCAGCCATACGCTTCTACGTTCTCTCTAGTCTCAAGTAAGAACTAGCTCCAAGTTAGGACTGCCCTTATTCCTTGCATTGATGTTAACATTGGATCGGGGAGTTTTTACCTGTACGTAACCAAATACTTTTTTGCCAATTTAAGTTTATTCAACGACAAAAAAAGTCATGGCTTTTTATGGTGTCTGTCGTGATAAAAGGGGTAATGATTGGAAGCAACAAGCACCCCCCCCCAAATAAAAGCAGAACAAATCCACAGGGCGTATATTTTACCACGCTTCATGGAAACTCTCTTAACACGCAAGACCTTTGCAAAAGTTTTGACTCAGTGGCCGGACAAATAACATTCTGATCTGGGAAGAAAATCTGTACTTTTTTATTTCACTTCTGTTGCTGTCGAGATTTATTTTTTAGTCTTAGAGAAAGGACTCTACTGGGGTTAAAATGTCGGGCCAGCAACAAGATGAACTTTTAGATATGTTTACCTGAGCTTTGAAGGTTTCGGCAGCCTTGGGGGGGTCGTTCTTGCTGTCTCCAGCTACCATACCACGGCGGATATCCTTGACGGAAACGTTCTTCACGTTGAAACCAACGTTGTCACCTGGCAAAGCTTCAGTGAGGGCTTCGTGGTGCATCTCCACAGACTTGACCTCAGTGGTGAGGTTAGCTGGAGCAAAGGTTGCTACAGTACCAGGCTTCAGGATACCAGTCTCAACACGACCGACGGGCACCGTTCCAATACCTTACAAGCAAACAAAGTTACAATTTAATTATATTTTGCTGAAACTTTTTAGAAGGGCAAGGCAACTTCAATTTGCAAAGGGCACTTCCATTGGTAATGTTTAGTCTATGGGAAAATTTTGATGGGGCACCTAGGCCTAGGCAACAGCCTCCACATAAACACAGGCCTGTTTAGTAGTAGACTGCAATAGTTTCAAAAAAATGAAGAATTAATCGTCTACTTTGAAGTAATCCAGCTTCACTGGGCTCCAAAAATTGTTGAGCCACAAGAATACAGTAACAATCCAAACGATACAATTATGCATATAACTAATGCATACCTTCCAGTGCTTACTGTATGTAAATTTGCCTGATGTTAGCAGCGCTATGAAATTGGCCCCAGTTTTGTCTGTTCAATCATTGGGCCACTTGGAAAAGCCTTGGGGTTTGAGGCGATGAACCAATGGACACTTACCTCCGATCTTGTAGACATCCTGGAGGGGGAGACGGAGTGGCTTGTCGGTTGGTCTCTTGGGGGAAGAATGGAATCGAGGGCTTCAAACAGCGTCTTTCCAGAAGCATTTCCTTCTTTACGCTCGATTGACCATCCCTTGTACCATGGCATCTATTAACAAAAGAAAGCACAACGGTTAAAACATCTTAAATTTTAAGGGTTTGGGGTTTTTTTAACCCAATTTTGCCATTATTTTTCTTTAGAAACATTTTCAACCAAATTGCCTTTTTATTTTAAAGTAGCATGTTTGATCACAATTCAGAGTTACTTCTGTGTGGATAGCAAGGAATTGTAAGCTAGGTTTGGACTGGCAAAGCTTCTCTTCCATCAGGAGTTCTGTAAGGTTCAAGGAAAAACTTCCAAGAGCAAGGTTTTCTTCTTTTTAAACTGGAGCCAATGCATTTAATGCCAGTTTCCTTTAAACAAGACACTGCCCATTTAAAGCCATTGTACACTTTCTGAACAGAACAAAAATATTATTTTATTAAATGTTTTTCTTTTTGAGAAAACATTTGTTTAATTATCAAATCTCGATATCGAGAATAACAGATTATTTTGAACACATGTCATGACACCACGAACTGTGCAGAATTAAGGGTGGGTTTTCCCATGTTATTTTCTCCCGACTCCGATTACCGATGAGCTTAAATTGTCAGTTTTTTTATATATTTATTTGTAAGTTAAAGCGGGCCTGATACTTCACAGGAGACAATTGCCTCTATGCCCCTGGTCATTCCTCATTAAGTTCCTCTTTCAAGAAAATGCCTTGGTGCCCTTCTCTAAGCCTTACCCTTCTCCTTTCAAAAACAAACATACAGGCCAGAAAGCGTCTTTGTTTGAATTTTACTAACATAGGTTGATCACTCAGCGCAATCTTCGAAGTGATATTCTTCACTTACCCTCTCAGATGGCTCAATCATGTTGTCTCCATGGAAACCTGATATGGGGACGAAGCAGACAGCCTTGGGGTTGTAACCGACCTTCTTGAGGAAGCCACTTACTTCCTTCGTGATCTCAGCGAATCTTGCCTGTAACAAATTATTTCAAGCCACTTGGTTAGCTGCAGGTATTTTAAAAAAATTACTGTTTAGTTACCGTTTTCAGTTCATTAATCTTTTGGGGGTATGGCGGACAGTATACAGGGATGAGTCATTGCTAACGAAAAAGTCTGAAACTGGGTTACAAATTCTAAGATATGTTGAAATTCTGGCATTTCCACCTTTTGGTAAACTAAGGAGTCATAGATTCTGCAGCACTAAAGAAGTAGGCCAACATTAAAGTCTGAATTCACATAAAAGACTGAAAAATCTCATCCCGGAGTTTTAAGGATGCACTGTTTGGTTTGGGTATGTACAGATAAATTTACCCAAACCTAAAAGTGACATATTCAAATATGCCTTTTTAAGGAACCCTATAAGGGGGCTATGCATACATGAAGATGAGAGAAAAACTTTTCGTCTTTTAACTTGACACGCACACACATTGGAGAATAGCATTTGTTATATTACCTCACTGAAGGGGGGGTCAGTGGTGTCCATCTTGTTGGCACAAACAATGAGTTGTTTTACACCGAGGGTGAAGGCGAGCAGAGCATGTTCACGAGTCTGTCCATTCTTGGAGATACCAGCCTCAAATTCACCAGTTCCTGATGCAACCATGAGGACAGCGCAATCAGCCTGTAAACATCAAAAGAAAACAGATGTATTTTTTGAAATGGATTAGGTTTTTAGAACAGTTTGATTGTTTTAAATCCTGTAAAATGTAGATATTTAAGTTCACAATCAATCTAAGGAGGTAGCTTTTTAGAGACGGTAAGAAAATCTGGTGCGGAAAAACACTTTGAAATTGTTGCGTTTCAATACATACATTAAGTGCACGATAGAATCGAGTACAGGAGAAAAGCATAGACCGTGTCACCTTTTAAGTTGAATAAGACTTGGTTAAAAGAACTGGTTATTGCCAAAGACCAGTAATCTCACTTGGTGGCTCACAATGTTTAATACTATCAAGAGCTCTCCATCGGTCATTACTAAGTAAGTCTTTAAGCAAACAATTGTTTGAGTAATGCCCACGAGATAGAAAACAACTCTAACATCAACTGTGCTTGTATCGTGCTTGTATCATTCTTGCTCAACTTCTTCGTAAGAATTACTTACCTGAGAGGTACCAGTGATCATGTTCTTGATGAAATCACGATGACCTGGGGCATCAATGACGGTGATGTAGAACTTGACAGTCTCAAACTTCCACAGGGCAATGTCGATGGTGATACCACGTTCACGCTCGGCCTTCAGTTTGTCCAAAACCCAGGCATACTTGAAGGAACCTTTTCCCATCTAACAAGCAAAACATTTGAATTGATTTATCTTAAAGTGAGTTTATACAGTTTTGTTTTTTAAAAGTATTTAAATCAGGGTAATTTCATGCATTTGTACAAGTTGACAAGCTAAAAGAAAGTGTTGTGGTGAAGCGACACAGTATGCGACTCGAGACAGGTAGAGTTGTGACCGTTTTGAATGCATTAATGCATTTGAATCTTGGTGGTGAAAGTCGTGTTCTTGTGCAAGAGCTTCTCTTTTGCATGACTTAACAGTACATGTGCCTGCAGGTAGTTGGCTGCCTATGGCAGAGTTCACGCCTGAAATTTCACCGACAACACTGCCTCCATTGCCCTGGTTTTGGCCTTGGTGCCCTTTCAAAAATTTCATACGAAGACTTCAAGATTTTCCAATGGAACTGCTTTTTTCAAAATAAAAATGGTCTTGCCCTCTCAAAGATGAAATTCCAGGCATGTACTTGGGATTCAAGATGATCTTTTCATTGGCACACATTTTTTCCTATAGTCAAAAATGCCTCTCTTTGTCTTCTTAGTTTTGTTTGTTTTATGGTGTTTTGTGGTTTGTTTTTTTATGACACTCGAAATCTCACAACTAGGATGCTCAACCATTGACATTAAGTGTCAACATTATAGACCATGTGACCATTGTTTACAATAAGTGTGACCTTGTACATTCTTTAAGTATTCTGGCAGGCACTGTATTACAGTAGTCCTAAGGGAAAGTTGACATTTTGTGTCATAATTTCTACATAAAATCAAGAGTTTCGAAAGTAACAGCTGGACAAGTTTTTGTGCCCCCTTTCGTCATATCAAAAGTTGATACAAATTGGACAGTGCAATCTCCATAAAATTAAAGATTTTATATTTCCTTCCATTGAGCTATGTACAAATCATGCCTACAGGAAGTCCAGGCTCTGTGGCTCTTTTGTAAACATGTGATGTCACAGGTCACATCATCTATAGAATATTAATCCTTTGCCATTTACCTCCTGGGCTTCCTTCTCGAACTTCTCAATGGCACGCTTGTCGATCCCACCACACTTGTAGATGAGATGACCAGTGGTGGTTGACTTGCCGGAGTCGACATGGCCAATGACGACGATGTTGATGTGAATCTTTTCCTTAGGCATTGTGCTTTTGATTGGTGTTCACCAGTAACTTGGTTGGTAAATTGATATTGTAGAAGGCTGCAAGACAGAAATTATTTAACATTAGTTTTTAATTTATACAAATTTTACTGCCAAATATTTATTTTTTACAGCAATCTTCCCGACCATATGGTGCACAAGTGACGCAACAGCTTTAACAATTCAGGGATATCAACATACACAAGCGGTTTGGCCAGAAAAACATTGTGTAATCCACTGGTCACACTTCATTCAAAATACACCATGAGTCCTACAAAAATAAAAGTTTAAGAGCACCTTTAAATTTTTGTTTTAGGCCTTTTTTTCTCTTGTAGTTAAGTGGTTTATGATAGACAGTAAGAACTGTTGACAAGTTTTTCACCCTCGAAAATATGTGCGCCATTTTAAAAAAAATTAGCCAAAAATTCCAATCCATAATTTGGAAATTCGAGTGTGCCATGGATTACTGAATGCATGAATGAATTAATTAGCACATCAATTGATATGTAATACCAGAACCCTGTTTTCAAAGGGTAGGTAATATTTTGTGCAATATTTTCTCTGAAAATGGGTAAGAAGCAATGCTTTAATCATAGAAGCACTGTCGAGCAGTCCACGTTCAACTCAGAAAAGATGTTATCTATTTTGATGTGTCATTGCTTGCAGTTAACATTTATAAGTTTAAGTTTATATATTTAAGTTTCTCAGGCATTTACAAGCAACCTTTGGAAAAAAAAAAATTAACATACTAGGCACTTGGTTTGTTTTTATACCTGGGGGAAAATAATTTGTTGGGAGATATACTCTTTCATACACCAATAAGTCACAATGCAAATAGCAACTTGTACTAGAGGTTATTTATGTTTCATTTAGAATTTCAATTAAATTCTAAAATCATCAAGCTCAGCAGCTAATCACAGTTAGTATACTTTGGCATTGAGTACATGTCTCACATCAAAAATATGCCTGTCTAGAATGGTTCGATGCCATTTTGTAATAATCATACTATGTTGCATAATTGCTAGTCATTCGATAAGTCTGTAGTGCACTAAACTGTGAAATCTGGGCAAAGAGCAAGAAAGCCTAACATGACAAAATGCTAACTATTCATTTACAGTTGTGCATTAATTGCCAGTAACATTCAGCACAAAAACTAATCAAAGAAAACATGCAGTTTCATAATGCCCTATGGCCAAGGCTCTAGTAATTTGCACACAATTATGAAATAACAGAGAACAGCTTAAACTGTGGTGAAATTTGCACATTATGAAATAGTGGAGGATCTTTTTTTGGCTTGTTTTTAGCTGAAGAATTCAACCTTATGTTTTCACTTTAGTATTACCATTGTTTCCTGTAAATTTCATACATTTGTATTTCCTTGTTAAAAATACAGAGTTAAGAAATCCTTACAAACAAATAAGCTATACCTAAACATTACTTGACTGCCCCTACTTACATTTGCACATCTACCTCAAAGATAAACTTTGTGAAATACAGTTATTTATTCTTCGTTGTATAAATTTAGAGTAGACAAAGGAATAATTCCTAAATTCTTTTTCACTTTGGGCCTCGCAAAACATGCATGACATGATTCAGTCACTGCAACTTCTGTGTAAAAATACCACATGGTTTTGGATTGAACAAAGAAAAAGTGATTAGCAAACTGCAACATCCAACAAATCATTGCTTTCAAGTCCAAAGCAATGTTTTAAAAAAAATACAAACTAAACCATCTTTAATCTACATCAAAAAACTTGTTCACCTATAAGTTTTTCAGTTAATTGTTCGGGTGTGCCAACCAGTTTAAGACTGTTGCACAGGAATTCATCATCAACTTGTCTACGTACTACATCGAACATCGAATCCAAGGAAGCCGATATCAACAACCCCAAATTATTACTACATATTTCCTATCCTTGCTATAGATTATTAATTTCAATTGTTTTGTTCTAATTTCTCAATATACTTAACATTCATTCAGACTGCACTCGCTCATCTCTCACTCACTGCAATTGGCAATATGGCATGCATTATGTTTGATGTTCGAGAAACAAAAATATTTTAACTGTTTTTTACTGTTTCAATTTGGTCAACATTGAGCAGTTGAGATGATTTAAGTAGACGCCACAATTACCAGACAGCCATTTAATCTGTCTTGCTGTCTACGTAATATCAGCGGTAAGGTGTCTAGTTACAATGATGAGTGGGCTTTAGCCACAAGGACAAGACAAGTTTGCACCTTCCACAAATAACAAAATGGCCTAAAACTACTAATGTAACAACAATCAAAAACCAAATTCCAATAACATAACTTATTAGTTGGACATGTAATACAAACCAGTTCACTAGAATTATATAATTAATAATGGTTAGGTTAAAATAAAATATTTAATTTGACAAAGACGTCACAAGAATGTCACATGTAAATGAGCCAAAGCCCAAATACCGGTGAAACATATTTTACTAAATTTATCATTTTTTCAAATTACAGAAAAAAAATACGCAAACCCATGTTTTCTATGTCCTTCAACGTATCTGCCGATAACATCTACGTTACATGATGGATGATAAAAACCTGAAATTTAAAGGGATAAAAAATCGTACTGACCACCAATAATGAAACGCTTACATACCTGATCCGCCACGTATGAAAAGGACCGAAGCAAAGGCAATCATGTGGCATTTATACTGACAGGGAGGGGTTGCATGTATTGACGTCATACTCGCAATTGACGACCCCCTGAAACATTGCGCAATGGTCATGCAGTGTGGGGCAATGATACAACCTCGTTTGCAAAAACATCAACGTTTTCTGCTATGATTCCCAAAATCAAACACAAATTTCTCAAAAGTGAACAATAATGTACGTGTACAATATTTATGAACCATTATTCCCTGATAACATCAAATTTCAAGACGAACAGTTTAAAAACAAACGGAAAATTTGCATTTTTATAAAAGGATCCTAGGCAGTGAGTCCGTCCCCACAACAACAGCAAGCCAGGGGACGAGAGTGATAAAGAGCCCGGCGGCAGCCATTGGCCCTTTCGAAACAACGGCATTGTGGGCTTAGGCTCCGCCTTAAGCGTATACTTCGGTACGGGACTTCAACCATGCGGAACGAGCGTGAGCCCAACCCCAAACCATGGTTTAGCAAAGGGCCGTGGCTTGTGGCCTTATCTGGCGTCACGCCGGAAGACTTTGCTCCCCGCATGCGTGTCAGACACGATGATTGTTATACACTGAAATGATGATGTGACCATTGTTTGAAGGAGGGGGAATCCCATGCCCTGGCTAAATGGGGGAGGGGAAGGGGGATGGGGATGGGGGGGGGGGGGTACTCATAACGCCCAAACAGACCCGTGTGGCATGGCACACGCGCTTTTTTTTCTTACACCCACTTCGGTGATGAATGTTTCCGCGATGAACCATCATTGTGACGAACCATGACTAACGTTTCTTCAAACCCCACCACCAAAGTTCTGTTTATTTCCCAGAATAACCCCAAGTTCGCTAAAATCATGTATCATAGGAGGAATTAAATCCAGAGCTATCAAGCACGGGCATTGACCAAGGAACTTTGTAGGCTCTGTTTTCCGAGTCCTACATAAATTGTTCAATTATCTTGGAAATAAAGCGGTCCAGTTTTGTCCTTCCTACAGAAACAAATTAATTACCTTGTTCATTCCAAACAAAGTTAATTTAAAAACATTTCTTGGAAAAATAAGGCGAAACGTCATTAACCCATCCACTATTTAGGTGTGTAATCTTCAATGAAGTTTTATTAAGACTTTAGAGTAGAGATCTATCATTAAAAATAACAAGATTTTATTTGAAAAACGAACGCAAACGTAAACAGATCAGTTTAATATAGTTAACATTCTAAAACAAAAGGTGAACATTTACTAGAAGTACAAAAATAATGGCCAATTTAGTAATTATTCCGTTTTTCATTAATATTATTTTATTTTCAGAATGCGAGTAGTGAGGTTATACTCAGGGACGATTTACAGGGGCGGCAATGCCTTTGGTTTCAATCACATCAATGTGATGAGGAATACAATACTTTTCGGTGATTATAATTAAAGGAACACGTTGCATTGGATCGGTCGAGTTGATCTTTGAAAAGCGTTTGTAACCGTTTGTTATAAAATGCATATAATTAGAAAGATAATTTAAAAGTAGAATATAATTATCCACACAAGTATCACTCGAAATTGCGTGGTTTTCCTCTCACCTCGTCGACAAAGTCGGCCATTTATACGAGTCAAAAATTTGACTTCCATAAATGGCCGCCCGCGTTAGTTTGCAAAGTAAAAGGAAAACCACGCAATTTCGAGGCAAATATGTATCATGGATCATTGTATTCTAATATGTATTCTAACATCTTTCCAACCATGTATTTTACAACAAACGGTTACAAACGCTTTTTATAGACCAACTCGTCCGATCCAAGGCAACGTGTTCCTTTAATGTGATGAGGAATACAATACTTTTCGTCATGCGATGATTATGAGTAAAGTATAAGAGCAAGGAACAGACAAACCATTAATGTAAAACCAAAAGTTTGGGGAATCTAAAAACAACACCCGTCCTTTACATCCCAAACGCTACAGCGCCCTCTCGTGGTTATTAACCATCCCCAAGAAAACACAATTATTTTGTTCTGTTTTTTGACAACCCTCATCTGATAAGCCACTTATTATGCAACTGAAAGCACACACATTAATTGTGCAACAAGGGTGTTTTTTCGTTCATTATTCTCTTGCAACTTTGATGACCAATTGAGACCAAATTTTCACAGGTTTGTTATTTTATGTTGGGAAACACCAAATGAAACTGGTCTTTGACAGTCCACCAAAGGTGTCCAGTGCCTTTAAGGGAGTTGCACATTTTTTATTTCAAATAGCAAATTACAAAATACTAATTTATCCCAAAGATCATGTGGGCTGACTTAAGCTAAAGGTGATTTATAATGTTCACCTTTTAATGAAGTTTCAAGTTTTGTGGGTTTTTTCCTGCTTTTTACATTTTTTATACACCAAACTTTACTTTTTATTTCTGTAGTGTCCGGTTTTACCCACCCATTTGGGCCACGATGGGATGCATCTAAAGTGTAATAATAAATATCGTTGTGGAGAAGGAATTCAGTCTCGTTGAGGCAAGATATGACAACAAAATGACCATGACAAGAACTGTAAGTTAAACCTACGTATCACTATGTGATAAGTAGGTTTGTGAAAAGAATTTAACAAAATTATTATAACAGTTTTGGGTAAAACAAAAACTCTTTTGTTCCAACCCCAAAATTAAATGAATTTTTACCCAATCAGTTCTCAATGTAGTTTATACCATGATATCAACATAATATTTCAACAGTAGCTTTGGGCAAATTTGAATACAAATGCTTTAAAGACAGTGGACTTATTGGTAATTGTCAAAGACCAGTCTTCTCACTTTATCTCATCATAACAAACCTGTGGAAATTTGAGCTCAATTGGTCGTCAAAGTTGTGAGATAAGAATGAAAAAAAAACACCCTTGTCACAAGAAGTTGTGTGCTTTCAGATGTTTGATTTTGAGACCTCAAATTCTAAATCTGAGGTCTCAAAATCAAATTCGTGGAAAATTACTTCCTTCTCAAAAACTACTTCACTTCAGAGAGAGCAGTTTCTCAAAATGTTATATACTATCAACCTCTCCCCGATCCCAATTACTCGCTAGTACGGTTTTATGCTAATAATTATTTTGAGTAATTACCAGTAGTGTCCACTGCCTTTAAATTAAAGGTGTTTTACAGAATTGGTAAGAATCCAGACATCATTGTTTAGTTTTAGTCTGAAAGCTTACTGATTATGAAGAAAATCATATCTGAAAACCTAAAATAAACTCAACAGCTGATTTCAGATGTTGGAACCAAAATAAAAATCTGAATCTTGTCCACAACTTTTTCCTGCCCAACACAACGGATTAAGCCCAAATTTTCACAGGTTTGTTATTTCATGTACATGAATGATCACATAAAACACTCTCTGTGACTTTTTTGTCAGTCTCACCAATCATGCATAAATAACAAAACAGAGAAATTATCACTGATTGAAATAGTCACTTCAATAAACGTGAAATAGTATCAGTACTTTTCATTGTAACATTTTCTGCTAATTTAAGTCATTATATGCTTAGCAGATTAGCTTAGTACCTCAGCTTAGCACCTAAATGATCACTTGAACCATAGTTGTCTGAATATTGTACAATATGATCTTAGAGCAATATCTTTAAGCCTGATATAGTATTAGTACCTTTTATTGTAACCTTTTCTGGTAACTAAAGTCATTCTATGCTTAATATGGGAAACTTATAATGCGCCATGTCTGTCACAGGTGACACTCCTGGCACTCCTGGCTTAGCAAATTAGCTTAGTACCTCAGCTTAGCACCTAAATGATCACATGAACCATAGTTGTCTGAATATTGTCTTGTTGTGATCTTGGAGCACCGACTTGAAGTGTGATATAGTATATACTTTTGATCAAAACATTTTCTGCTAAGTAAAGTCATTTTATGCTTAGCATATTAGCCTAGGACCTTAGCTTTGCATCTCAATGATTCTTTGAACCACAGTTGTCTGAATATTGTCTCGTCATGATCTTTAAGCATGATATAATATTAGCACTTTTGATTGTAACCTTTTTTGCTAAGTAAATTAAATCTGTGCTTAGCAAATTAGCTTAGCACCTCAGCTTGGCACCTCAATAAACACTTAAACCACTGTTATCCAATTATTGTCTTGTCATGATCTTGGAGCATCGATTTGATGTGTGATATAGTATTAGTACTTGTGGTTGTAACCTTTTCTTCTAAGTAAATTCCCTCTATGCTTAGCAGATTAGCTGAGCACCTCAACTCAGCACTTCATCAATCACTTGATCAATAGTTGTCCGAATATTGTATCTTCATGATCTTAGAGCAAAATCATTTACTTTTGAAAGTAACCTTTTCTGCTAAGTAAAGTCACTCTATGCTTAGCAGATTAGCCTGGCTAGCACCTCAGCCTAGCAACTCAATAATAACTTGAACCATAGTTGTTCGAATATTGTCTCGTCATGATCTTGGAGCATCGGTTTGTGATACAGTATTAGTACTTTTGATCAGAACCTTTTTTGCTAAGTAAAGTCTCTCTATGCTTAGCACCTCAGCTTAGCACCTCAATGATCACTTGAACTACAGTTATTTACATATTGTCTCGTCATGATCTTGGAGCATCGATTTGAAGTGTTTCAGACAATGGTGCATCACTAACGTCATTAGTGTCTTTTTGTCCCTCCTCGATGGGCGTATTTGCCATCCAACTCAAGTATGTATTCCAGAATACAGCCACTAGATTTACTGCTAGGACCCTGGGTGAAAAAATTATGAAAAAGAAGAAGAAAAAATCAGTGAAATACAGAGGGTGTTTTAAATTGAAAAACTAAATGCAGAATCTATATAGGCAACAGCAATTAAGGAAATCTAAAAATTATTTTTTGTTCACACAGTATACAATGACAAACATCGGTGGAAGAGTGAAACCAGATTATATTATTTATCCCCAATGTAAATTTAACATCTTTAAATAACTACTTGTGTTGTTTTTAGAAATACACTTATCTACATGTATATCAAGGTGTGTTTGCAGCAAAAGCAAATATAATCAAATGTATTGTGCAACACAGTTACAACTGTGCAATTTGCAGCATTATTAAAGCTCCACTATTTTAAACAATAAATACAAAGTTTTATGATATTATATCTACAACTGTAATTGGATTAAAACAAACAGTGGGTTCAAATTACCAAACGTTTACAATATCTTTAAAGGAACACGCTGCCTTGGATCGGTCGAGTTGGTCTTTGTTTGTAACCGTTTTTTATAAAATGCCAAAAAACTATGGGTAGAAAGATGCTGTAAAAGTAGAATACAATGATCCACACAAACATGTCTCAAAATTGCACGGTTTTCCTTTTACCTCGTCAACTAACACGGTCGTCCATTTATTTATGGGAGTCAAATTGTTTACTGCCGACGTGTTAGTTTGCAAAGTCAAAATAAAACCACGCAATTTCGAGGCAAACTTGTGTGGATCATTGTTTTCTACTTTTAGAGCATCTTTCTACCCATATGCATTTTATAAGTTACAAACGCTTTTTATAGACCAACTCGTCCGATCCAAGGCAAGGTGTTCCTTTAAGTTTCAAAGCAAGTTCCCCAAAAGAGTGCAACTTGAAGCAAAAGCAAAATTTCTAAAAAATTTAAATGCAGTTTGTAATAATCTGAAAATGACATCTTAAAGGAACACGTTGCCTTGGATCGGACGAGTTGGTCAAAACAAAAGCGTTTGTAACCGTTTTTTATAAAATGCATATGGTTGGAAAGATGTTTTAAAAGTAGAATACAATGATCCACACAAGTTTGCCTCGAAATTGCGTGGTTTTCCTTCTACTGTGCGAACTAACATGGTCGGCCATTTATGGGAGTCAAAATTTTGACCCCCATAAATGGCCGACGTCTTAGTCGACGAGGTAAAATGAAAACCACGCAATTTCGAGGCATGTTTGTGTGGATCATTGGATCATTGTATTCTACTTTTACAACATCTTTCTACCCATATGCATTTTATAAAAAACGGTTACAAACGCTTTTCAAAGACCAACTCGACCGATCCAAGGCAACGTGTTCCTTTAAAGTAACTTACCTGTGTTGTAGTGGGACAAAGTAGAAGTTGACAAGTTGCACAGCAGGCCAGACCTGTAAAGAATTGTTCAATGTTTAAAGCCGTGTTCCAACTGGACTTTTTCTTCCGCTGCCATGCGGAAAGTTATCGTGACTGGCTACTGTTTGTTCCCACCTGGTCTTATATACAGCGACATTTGCAAAGCATTTTACAGCGTAGTCGCAGTAGGTTTACAGTGCAGAGCTGTTCCCATTGGACTTTTTAGGGGCCCTGTTAAGTTACCTTTGCTACGCGGAAGTCTTTCGCGAATCACGACCACTTTCAGCCTGTTTGTTTTAAAACAACGCAAACTCTTTTTTAATATGATCGTTTCATTTTTTTCTGTGTATCATAGATTCAAGACAAAAAGAGATTTGAAAAGGCCCGTCTTTTAGGAAAGGCTTTGGTAATAAATATTTAAACAAAAATTAAATACTAAATTTGAGGTTGATAGTTAACGCTTGGGTAAAACAATGAGAAAAAAAACTTTTTGGGAGGAGTGTAAATCTGAGTGTTGGCTCTGTAAAGAGCTGGCGCGAGGAGAATAATTACAGCAATATTTAGTTTTATATATCGCTTTTTCACAGGGTGTTACAAAGCGCTCAAAGGCAACAATGCGCTACTCGGCTAAATCAATCACAAGTAGGCCTGGGCGAATTATTCGAATATCCGGTTAATGGCGAAAAGGTTTCCCTATCCGTAACCGCGAATGCCTTTTTTTTCTTAACCGGATATCCGCAATGGGCGCAAATACCTATTTATAAACCGGATAGTTCTGTAATTACAACCAAGTAACCGGATATTCTTTAAAATCCGAATATCCGCGGACGTCGGGCGACAACGGATATAAATGTTTCGTCTGAATCCTTATGAAACTTCTATTAAGACAGCATAAAGCAGCATAAATTAAGTATTTAACTATGCTCACCTCCGTGAAGAGTTAAAACAATGACATTTCTGACGTAATTTGTTCAAAGATTACAAAGTTTTCCTTCACGTAGAGTCAATCACGATCAAAAGAAAAAGCAAATCGCCATCTTTAAATTAGATCCGGTCATTTTTATGAATGAACCGCGTGACACTGTCTAAAACAAATATCAATCAAAAAAATAGCAAAAAAATATTTTTTTTAATTTTTTTTTAATAGCGCCCTCTAGCGGCGAAAAAACTATCCGAATATCCGGTTAATTTCGGATAGTTGGCCAGCGGTATCCGAATAACAAAATTTCACTACATGGTTGACCCGTAAGTTTACTAGTTGTAGTTGCTTCTTATTCTCCACACCATGCAAATCTTCAAACATCACTAATAAAATTGTGCTTACCTTGTAGTTGGTGAGTAAAGTCGTCTTAAAATCCTGTAACAAAACAAAGAAAAATCAAGAAGATTCAACAAATTATACAAAGATTTACGCATATCGCCCATTTTCATGAAGAGCCTTAGTTGTCAAAAAACATAATTGAGTTATACATTTCACAGGAACATTGCTTAACTTACAACTGCAAATCTACAAGACCAAAGCACTGGCTTGCAAGAAGGGCCCAAGCTACTGCTTGCAGTTTAGGACCCAATGATTTGGGTTTGAAATAAGATATTATCAATTAGAGAGGGACTTTGAACCTGATACTACACAACCGTGCCGGTGCTCTGCAAACTGATGTAATGTCAGCCCCCTCCCAATTTCTGTTTTTGGTAAAGTTACACACAAATGTGTGCAAGTTTTTGAGTCCAACGCAACAAAAACTGTTGGCGTGGAGCGATACCAACGCGTGTGATGCAATGACTTACTAATAGTTCTGCACTTACTTATACATGAGGGACTCAGACAGACAGGGACTCAGACTCAGTGTGGAGGACTTGGACTCAAGACTCCGGCAACAGGGACACAACCAACAGGGGCACAAACTCGGTGGGGGTGGACTCAGACTTGGACCTAGACTTAAACACGGAGGCTGACAACAGGGACTCAAACTCTTTGGGAAGGATTTGGACTCAGACTTTGGCAACAGGGACACGAACTCGGTGGGGTGGACTCAGACTTGGACCTAGACTAAAACACGGAGGCAGACAACAAGGACTCAAACTCTTTGGGAAGGATTTGGACTCGGACTTTGGCAACAGGGACATGAAGTCAGTGGGGCGGACTCAGACTTTGACCTAGACTTAAACACGGAGGCAGACAACAGGGACTCAAACTCTTTGGGAAAGACTTGACTCTGACTATGGCAACAGGGACTCGGTCGGGAGGACTCGGACAACAGGGACTCGGTTGGGAGGACTCGGACTTGAATAACAGGGATACTCGGTAGGGAGGACTAGGAATCGAAGATAGACAACTGGAACTTGGACGTGGTGAGGAGGATTCAGACTCTGACAACAGGAACATGAACAAGGTGGGAAGGTCTTGGACCCAGATATAGACAACAGGGACACAGACTTGGTGGAAAAGGACTCGGACTTTGACAACAGGGTTGTGAACTCAATGGACAGAATTCTGGCTCATACTCAGACAACAGGGACACAGACTTGATGGGTCGGACTTGGACAACAGGGATACAGACTTTGTGGATCGGACTGGGTCAACAGGGACACAGAATCAGTGGGGAGAACTTGGACAAAGACATGGACAACAGGGACACGGACCTGGTGGAAAAGGACTCGGACTTTGACAACAGGTTTATGAACTTGATAAAAAGGATTCTGGCTCAGACTCAGACAACAGGGACACAGACTTTGTGGGTCGGACTTGGACAGCAGGGACACAGACTTGGTGGGTCGGACTTAGCAACAGGGACACAGAATCAGTTGGGAGAACTTGGACAAAGACTTGGACAACAGGGAAACGGACCTGGTGGAAAAGGACTCGGACTCGGACTTTGACAACAGGGTTATGAACTCGATGGACAGGATTCTGGCTCATACTCAGACAACAGGGACTCAGACTCAGTGGGGTTGACTCACTCTCGGACTCAGACAACAGGGACACTGACTCGATGGGTCGTCTACGGACTTTGACAACAGGAACATGGACTTGGTGGGGAGGACCCAAACTCGGATATTAGGGACTCACACTCGGTGGGAAAGACTCACACTCGGACTCATACAACAAGGAATGGAACTACACAAATTGAGTCAATGCTTTAAAAAACTGCTAGTACCTTTTTTAGTTTGTCTCGGACATTTTGTATTGATAGTCCACTTGTCAAGCCAATGTACGAGAAGAATGTAGTGATGAACAACGGAGCCATCACAGACTAAAGGAGAAAACAGAAGAAACAGATACTTGTGAAAACAGTTTGGGTGCACATGGTTAAAACAGTACATGAGTCAATTAATTAATTTCATACTCAATTTTATCATGTTGGGCAGAGGGAATTATTCTTTGGTCTGTCATTGACACTAAAAGGCAGTGTACACTATTGGTAATTGTCAAAGACTAGCCTTCACAGTTGGTGTATCTCAACATATGCATAAAATAACAAACCTGTGAAAATTTGAGCTCAATCGATCATCAAAGTTGCGAGATAATAATGAAAGAAGAAAACACCCTGGTCACACGAAGTTGTGTGCGTTTATATGGCTGATTTCGAGACCTCAAGTTCTAAACTTGAGGTCTCGAAATCAAAATTTCTCGAAAACTATGGCACTTCAGAGGGAGCCATTTCCCACAATGTTTTATACCATCAACCTCTCCCCATTACTCGTTACCAAGAAAGGTTTTATGCTAATAATTATTTTGAGTAATTACCAATAGTGTCCACTGCCTTTAAGCTGTTGGATGTGAGAAAAAGCAAATGTTTACAAAATTCACTGTACCTGATCAATGGCGACCATTTTAAGGACTCTGATAGTGCCTGCTCCTTTAACCAGTCGGTCTAACGTTGAAAACCACGTAAAGAGGAGTGGTCCCTAAATTGAAAAACAAAAAAACCATTCACATAAATCAAAGAACAGATTTACCAATCGCTGCATCAGTTGTCGACTTCACGGAAGTGTCGTGGCTGAGCGGTTAAGAGCACCGATAAAACTCTGGTGTTTCTGATCAGAGTGTGGGTTCGAATCCTCAGCTGTGTGACACTTATGTCCTTAAGGAAGCCACTTGACCATTGCTTCGTCCTTCGGATGGGACGTAAAGCCGTCGGTCCCATGTGTTATGTAACGCATGTAAAAGAACTCAGTGCATGCACTTATCGAAAAGAGAAGGGGTTCGCCCCGGTGTTCCTGGCTGTGGCTGCTGTATGTGCCGTAACACCGTGTAAACCATTACATGGTGTGCTAAGGATTAGGTCTCATAATTTCAAAATCTTCGTCCCACTCACCTTGCAGTAAAAATAATTGGCGCTTTGTATCCTTTGGAAAAGGTGCGTTATAGATATGTTTATTATTGTATTATTATTATTATTATTATTATTATTATTATTATTATGGTTGCAAACCCGTAGGTTACAACAAACTAGGAAAACATTTTGGGGTCCCATCAGCCGACCGAAGAGTACACAGGCACTATATTCAAATCCACTGTGATATAACTGCAACGATTCTTTGTTCCAAAAACTGTGATCATACATTTTTTTTCTCTTTTCTTGTTTTTGCTTAAAGCCAGTGCACACTATTGGTAAATACTCAAAATAATTATTGGCATAAAACCTTTCTTGGTGACGAGTAATGGGGAGAAGTTGATGGTAAAAAACAAGTAATTTTCCACGAATTTGATTTCAAGACCTCAGATTTAGAACTTGAGGTCTCAAAATCAACCATCTAAATGCACACAACTTTGTGTGACAAGGGTTATTTTTCTTTCATTATTATCTCGCAAGTTCGATGACTGATTGAGCTAAAATTTTCACAGGTTTGTTATTTTATGCATATGTTGAGATACACCACTGTGAAGGCTAGTCTTTGACAATTACCAAAAGTGTCCACTGCCTTTAAATACTTTAAATCTATTTTTATATTTTAACTAGATTTAGATTTCCAATAAATATAATAGATAACTTTTGTGATAGATTGATAATATAAAGGGGTGTGTAGCTAACTAAAGGGCAAATGGTTATCGGTTATCGATGAAATGGTTATTTTGTAGAGTGTCGTGGCCGAGCGGATAAGAGCACCGAGCTCAAGCTCTGGTGCTTCTGTTCAGCAGAGTGTGGGTTCGAATCCCGGTCGTGACACTATCTTGTGTCCCTGAGCAAGACACTTAACTATAATTGCTTCTCTCCACCCAGGGGTAAATGGGTACCTATGAGGGCAAAGATGGTTCTTGTGATTGATTTAGCCGAGTAGCGCGTATTAATGTTGCACAGGCTGCATACTCCCCACCAGGGAGCTGAGATGGTTTAAGGAATGAGTTAAGGCCCAGTGACCAGGGGTAATAATGTGAAGCGCTTTGAGACGCCCTGCGGGTGTGAAAAGTGCTATATAAAAACGAGTTATTATTATTATTTTTATACTTCATTGACAATGTTTAAACTTTGCAAACAGGAAAAACTAAGGGGCAAAGTTTGCCTCTGTTGCCCCTGGTCTTGGCGTTGGTATCAAAAGTCTCTGATATGAAGTGCCTTTTTAAAATGAAAATGGTCTTGCCCCGAGCCCCTCTCAAAGTTGAAATCCCAGGCCTGCAAGCACACAAAATAAAACTTGATATGAAGAAGCCCTTACCCCAATGATTAGCCCAAAGGAAGCCTGTCTCACTGTCCTGATTACATTATGATTCTTCAATCCGGCTTTCTCAACCACCTGTTGTGAGACGATGTCACCAACACCCATAAGAACACCTGAAAATTAGAGATTATTATTATTACATAAATTCAGTTTGAGGCCTTGAATTTCATTCTTCAAGGCTTAAAGGGGCACAGCAATTTTCCTCAGGCCTGATACTTTACGGAGGCAACAAAGGTGATTGCCTCCGTGTTCCCTGG
Source organism: Asterias amurensis (assembly GCF_032118995.1). Lineage (NCBI taxonomy): Eukaryota > Metazoa > Echinodermata > Asteroidea > Forcipulatida > Asteriidae > Asterias > Asterias amurensis. The sequence goes on along the minus strand of NC_092664.1, from coordinate 2,232,295 downwards.
TCATTGCCTTGGCGCCCTTGAAATGCTCCAGTACAAATTTGCAATTTCATCATAGGGTGCCCTTTACCAAGAAAATGCCCTGGTGCCCTTGCCCTTTAAAAAACGAAGCAGACAGCCCTGTATGAGGAAAACCATTTACACCGATGTGTCCTAGCACTGAGCACTGTATACATGGTATACTCCGAGTACTCCCCTGCCCCCCCCCCCCCCAACACACCTTCGGCTCGGGCCTTTATCCCACAGCCGCCGACCCTGCCTAATTTAAACGGCCGTAGAAGAACTAGTTGCTACCCTTTTATTCCCTTATTAATGAACGTCACACAATCATTTAGAATGTCTAAGTTGTTTTCACTTACACGTATTCATCATCTGTGCTTTCAGTGGATGTGCCTGAAGAAACCTTGTGTACGTCTGCCATAATCTCAACATCTTGATTCCTCTTCAAAGTACCTGTCATAAATAAAAAGTATAAAACAAACCATTTCTTAGAATTAAATACCTACATCAACATCTATGATATATTCAAAGCCTTTTCAGCATCTAGACAAAGTGAGATGACAATGAAGAAATTTCAATCTTAGAAGTGGGAGGAATACCCCAGAGAATTGTACCAGGGAAAACTAGGAAAACCCACGAAGTCAAGTACATGTAGGGGATAACTTTCCACCACTTTTTCACTCATTTTTACAAAAAGGGATATATCAATCAGGTAAATTAGATACTATATTATTTTATTTTGAATGAAAAAGTGGTGGCGCCATACGGAAACTGTTCCCATGTAGGGACTGAAAAACCCAAATCCACAGTGCCCCCGGTAGGATTCGAACCAAGATCCCAGTCGCAGTGGTGAGTGGAAGGCGAGGCAAGACACCATTGCGCCAACCTGACTTCCCTCCCTTTTATACTTTTATGTAGTAAAAAAAAGAAGAGTTTGCTTTTTTTAAACTAAGCAACAGGTTAGTTGCGATAACGTAACCCTACTCCCGACAACCGCCAGGAGGAGGGTTACACTATCGCAACTAGCAACAGGAAAGCAGGACAAGTTAGCTTTGGTTACTTATTAGAATACGCCCCCCCCCCCTACTCAACAGGCCAAGCAAAGGCCAGGGATCTCATCATTGGATTTTGAGGTAAATTAGACAATTTATTTCATATCAATCAAATGAAAAAGTGGTGATGCCAGACAGAAACTTTTCCACAAGGTTCCTGTGTATTTTTGTTATTACTTATCATTTAATGACTTGCAATCACAAGGTTGTGGGTTCGAATCCCCCACCCAGCTTACCGCTGATTTCACATGTGAATGACTGAATTTAATAAAATATTGTCGTCTACACTGAATCAATGTTTGCGAGAGAGATTGGCTGTTGCCAGCTTGGTGTTTATATGCCTTGTGTGAGTTTGCCGAGTTCCCGTGATGGGAAGATCATTCAAACAAACAAACAAACAAACAAACGGACAATAACAAACAACTCACACTCGATCAAAAAGTCGCACCTACCTTCTATTTTTCACCTTTTTTACCAAAACAACCAATCACACGTGAAATATATAGCGCCCTCAAGCGTCATGTACATCACCTGACCAACCCGAAGTGATCGTGTACATGATCGAGTAATATGATCAAAAATTGTTGATTGTTTTGATCCAAATCCAGTATTAATTACCCCTCATGTAAGGCTATGTGAAGTTGAAGTACAGACAACCTACATGGTAAGGTATGCTGCTTTTGATCTGTAGGTTTATTCCTATCCGATTGTTTGGTGGAGCCAGAAATATTAAATTTAAAACAATAGAGTGAAATTATCCAGCCTTTTTCGCTTCGTTGATCAGTGTGTATGAAATGCCCGCGCATTTCCGATCTTGCGCACATTTTATATTGAAACACAAGAACCAGTTGTGAAACTGCGCGAATACAACGTGCGAAATGGATGGCAGTAAAATGCGCGACTATCCATGAGAGCATTAGTGCACAGTGGTGTAGAAATGCGCACTCCTGAATGCGAATGAAGTTTCAAGTTGGCAAAACCCTCCTCAAGAACTTAATTCAAGCAAGATTAATTGGTTGGATTGTACCCATAAACGGCAGCCATAGGTAGACCCCCAATAGAAAACTCTACCTCCATGCTTCTACCTCCACGCTTCAACCTCCACCATGCCAAACCCAAAAGCAATAAATGCATTTTTTTACTTTTGCTTTTTGGGGATTGATTGATGCTAAATATAAAATAATTGATTTGAATGTACTTAAATAATTTATTGTAATATAATTCTTGTTGTAAGAATAATATTCATAAATATAAGATAATATTCATCATGGACTCCTTAGCAAATAAAGGAAGAGATTAAGAAGGATCCCATTTCATTCCCAGCCAATAGACAATAGACAACATCATTAAAAAAGTACAGACATCAATTCATTTCATGGATCCAATCTGGGTTTTGTTTTTATATGTGTAATAATAATGACTGTTCAATTTCAATTCAAGTGTAACCTGATCCAGTGTAACTGTAAGGTGTGTTTTGATTGTGAGTGAGTTACATTATTTGTTGTCCAATGTCTGAAATAACTTGTCACTTTTTTTACAGGTGTACTTTTCTCATCAGAATGCCACGGTGGTTTGAGTTTAACTGGATGCTATCATCATAATGGGTGTGACCTCCTTCCCCTACCAAAGGAATTCTGTACCTTCTGTTGGATGATTGATGCAACATAAAAAACAAAACATGGAATCGGAGAAGTTTGATGAATGGCACGGTAACCTAGTCAGGTCTTTCACCGAAGAGTTAAGCGATGAGCAACGATGCTCGGTCCTTGACAATCTCATTGCAGCCAGCGGTGCCAGCCAGCTTCGGTTTCTCTCCACCAAGCTCGAAGGTCTTGTGAAACGAGACTTCTTACGTCTCCTCCCGGTAGAGCTCGGGAATTACCTCCTAGCCTGGTTGGACGCCGAGACTCTGTGTCGATGCTGCCTCGTTAATAAACAATGGAACAAAATGGTGAATGAGTGTGGCCAGGCCTGGCAGAACGCCTGCTGTCGGCTTGGGTTGAACGCCACTGAGCTGGAGTTACGTCTGGATCAGAACGGACGAGATTGGAAGGCTGCTTATAGGGACTTTGTGTTGAGGCTTAGACAGCTACGAGAGGGATGTGCATTTGATAGTTTGACATTAAGGGGACACAGTGCCAGGGTGTATGCTCTGCATTATCGAAATGGACAATTGGCCTCAGGTAATTTGATTAAATTGCACGAATCTACAAATTGGTTAATCAAGACGCTTGAAGTGACAGAAACAATTTAAGACAGGTTTTTTTTTAATTTGACTCTCGGCTGAAAAAGCCGCGCGGCCGGGTGCATTTTTGACTCAAGTTATTTATTTCTAAATGCAAATTTTGAGAGTAAAATGGTTATTAACCGGTATCTACGATGTCTATTTGGCCATAAAAAGGTAATAGTTGATATATTAAGATCATCCTTTATTGGCTGTTTAAGTTCAGTGCTCTTAACCGCTAGAGTACGACACGACATGCCATTTATAGCACTATTTACAATGAGGAAATTAAATGCCTCTAGCTACTGCGCACTCGGTGGTCTAGTTGGTAAGACATCTTCTCTAGATTGGCAAAGTTCATGGGTTTGAATCTCACCCGAGTAATCTGCTGTGAATTTTCTTCACAGAATTCAGGGAAAGTACAGAGTATACAGTGTCTTTATGCAGTCTAGTAACACATTAGCAAATTTGGAAATTCCAGACTTCACCTCCTCCGAAAATTCTCACCAAAACAACTGAAATGATCCCTTCATTTAAAATCTTAGTCATGTCAGTGTTGCATTTAGTTTGCCTGTACTCTTTGAACAAAATGAATTTGCTGTTTACAGTTTATCATCAAATTGTTAGAGACTGTAAAAAAATAGTACCACATTTAGCACATTTGGAAATACCAGGCTACACATAATAGTAACAAATTCTTTTATAGCACATTTCACAATGACCGTATCAATGCGCTTTACATTAGTGCCCTGGTCATTTGGCCAATTACATACCTTTAATCTTTCTCAACTCCCTCGGGAATATACAGCCCGAGCTGCCGTGGCGCTCCAAAAGCTTTTTTATTCACAATATCAACCTGTACCCTCGCAGGTACCCATTTATACCCCTGGCTGAAGAGAAGCAATAAGAGTAAAGTATCTTGCTCAAGGACACAAGTGTCACGACCGGGATTCGAACCCACACTCTGGTGACTTAACCACCAGAACTTGAATTCAATGCTCTTAACCACTCGGCCATGACACTCTGCATGAAGACTTACTACAACTCCTCGCCAAAATTCTCACCAACACAACTAAAACGGTTTCTTCATTCCTTATACATGTTTAACACTCAGGATCCGATGATCGTAACTACACAAAAGCTTGCCCCGAACATTGTTACGTACATGTAGCAACTGTCTCTAACTTGTGATCAAGCACATCATGGTACCAGACAATACATGTATACAAATTCTAGGCTACACATTACGGCTTACTACACCTCGCCAAAATTCTCACCAACACAACTAAAACGATTTCTTCATTCCTTATACATGATTAACAGGATCTGATGATCTAACAGCCCGGCTGTGGGATGTTTCCACCGGCCAGTGTCTCAAAGTACTCCAGACTCACACCTGTGCTGACATCAAGTTTGACGACAACAAACTCATCACAGCTTCGTTTGATAATACAGTGGCCTGTTGGGATTGGGAGACTGGAACCAGACTTCAGAGGTTCTCTGGTCACACTGGGGCAGGTAAAACACATCCTTAAAAGGATGATTACTTCCTAACACAACTCTCAACCAGGAATGTAATGCTAAATCCCATGCAGGCCTTGAACTTCGCTCTTTAAGGGCAACAGCAATTTCCCTCTTGTAAGTGTCACCTCCATGAGAAAACCTTGTACAGGAACCTTGCATCTAGGGCACCACAGCAAAAGCACAGGGCACCCCTGGCAATTGCTGTGGGTTATTTTGAGGCCTGCCCATGGTTAGAAACTCGGTAATGCAAAGGCCAATTAAAATTGTATTATTGAACTGATCAAAAGCAGTCAATCTGACAGCTGACAAGTATTGCACACCAACATTACACTTGTGTAGAGTGCACAGACATGCACCTACAGGTGTACCCTGCTACGCTTTGTTACAAAGAGGGACAGAAGGTACTGGAATTTTGTTCGTAATCTTCCTTTTCTGGGGGTTATTTCGAAAATCCCAGACCCGAACTTTTGTCCTGAAGTGGTTATAACACTGATTTTAATGATATTCTGATCTATGTAGTTTCAATTGTTGTAAAAGTATCTTAACGGTTTTTTGTTTTAGTGTTTAGCATTGATTATAGCGACAAGCTGGACCTGTTAGTCAGTGGCTCAGCGGATACCACAGTCAAGCTATGGTGCTTGAGCGATGGCGCACTGTTGAACACACTACATGGACATTGTGACTGGGTCACTCAAGTAAGCATTAATCAAGATTATGCACAAAAACTTCCTTAGCACAAACACTTTTACTTAGCAAAAATAGGTTACCAGCGGAAAAAACATTAAAAGAAAACATTCCGTGTGATGTGATATACATGTAAAAAGAACCCAGTGCACTTACCGCTAAGAGAAGGGGTTGGACCCAGTGTTCCTGATTTGATTGGCTGCATATTGCGCCACAGCACGTTGTAAACCATCACATGGTGCTATGTAAAGAAATTTGTCTCAGACATACATCTACTTCAAAACTTAGCTATTGTGAAAAATCTTGACTTGGGTCAGTGGATATTTTGACGCCTGATTCCAACTTCTGCTGAAACAATGAATGTAATCGACGATTTTTGTTTGTCTACAGGTGATTCTACACGAAGCATGTGTTGACTCCGAGTTTTTCAGTGCCGGTGAGCCTGTTCTTCTTACAATGGACAAAGCAGAAATAAAGGTGATGAACTTTTACTTGACAAAAACAACAAGAAATTCACTGTGAACTCCAGAACTACATAACTACGCAAAAGCTTGCCCCGAATCATGTGACATACATGTAGCAACTGTCTCTATAGTCTGGTGAATTCAAAATTTAAGTGGTAACTTGTGATCAAGCACGTCATTGTACCAGACAATATTCAAATCTAACATGCATATTCCAGAAATCTACTCCGCTGCAGAAGAATAAATAGTAAGACAAGCTCTCAAGAACTATTCTACACAGCAAAGTAGATGCATACAAAATGGTATTACCACAAACAGACAAACTGAATACCTCACCATGCAACAAATAGCACTAACACATTCATCCAGATGCACAAGTTTAAACCCAGCTTTATTCAATTTGTCTTCATTCAACCCAAACTTTTTACCTGACTTCACTTTTCTTTCTTTGAAAAAATCACCAGGTTTGGAATTTGAAGAACAGCGATGAGTCACAGTGCATCAGAACATTGACATCACCAAGCACAATGGCCATCCATACTCAAACCTTCCTACCGAGGCTACAGTTTTATGGAGCCCATGTAGCGTGTGCCTCGGATATCGGCATCTTGGTCTGGAGTTTCCAAACATTTGAGTTGACAAAGTAAGTTTTATTTTGAGTACATCAACTTTGAACATTGTCTAGCTTTGTGTGTTTGGTTGATTTAAATGGCTTTTCGTCCCATCCAAAGGGTGAAGCAATCACAGTTAGGTGTCTTGCTTAGGCAGCTGATCTCTCAAAGAGCTAGAATTAATTCCATCTCGAGTTAGTTAGGACGAGTAACTCGTCCTAATACATGTACATGTAGGATGGGCTCAACGCGTCCGAATGTCTATGGATACAGAACTTTACTCGTCCTAAGTCCTAAGATTAATCCTAAGTCAGGAAGAGATTGGTGAAATCGACGGATGGACACAAGTATCAAGACCAAAACTCAAACCCATAGTTTGTTGATCAGAAACACCAGAGCTTGAGTTCAGTGTGATTGACCGCTCAGCTACAACAAGCCATCGCCATGTAGTAAATGTAGTAAGGGCAACACATGACGACTCCATAGACAGGCAACAGAATAAACAGAGAAAACACATTAACAATGGGGGGAAAATTACACAGGAAAAGAAAAACCCCGGAGAAAATGGAAACAAAGCATTTAGTATGAGCGAAAGGACAAAACACAGACACCCCACTGAAACAGAGATGCAAGCCTAAAAACTGATAACCTCAAATGCAGACCAAACCAACCAAGACAAGACAAAAAGAAATTGTGGCAATGCTAAGAGCAAAACAAAGCAAAACTTGACTAACAATTATCTGGTGAGCGAATAGGCAGCAATCTTTCTCTTTTTTTTTTTTTCCCTCAGACTCATCCCGTACGCCGACTCCAGCAACCTCATCCTCCTTGGCATCTGCTCTGCCTTCACTCTCCTCCTTGATCATCAATTCCTCCGTCTCCTCAACACCCAGACCCACGAGGTCATCTCCTCATGGCGCCTACCAGCCTACCGCCGCTCCAAACGAGGCTCTAACTTCGTAGCCGGTGCCGTCCAATGGTTGGAAGGTCTGAGGTTGGAGGCCGAGGAAGGCCTGGTGTTTGCAACGAGTATGACGGACCACAGCTTGCATCTAGTACGTTGGAGGCAGCCAGTCGAGGGTAAAGAGCTGAGGTGACGTTAAAACATCCAGAGACCGAAAATCTGGGATTACATTGTGCAGCTTTCAGTGCTATTTGCTTAAAACACAACGTCTCCCTGTAACTTTTCTGAAATAGTATACAATGTTTTTCCTTTGTAAAATGTAATCCCACAGAATATTGTAATCAAAGTTTGGATGCTTGTGGCACATCATAATTCAAGATGTGACATCACATGTTCACAAAAGAGCAACTAAGCCTTGACTTCCTGCAGGATTGATTTGTAGACGGCTCAATTGCACTCCGTAATTTTAATTCAACTTTTGATATGATGAAAGGGGGCACAAAATAAAGTAACTATTTCCATTTCATAGTGCTGATAACCATAAGCACTTAAATAGGCATGCCAATCTTTCAGTGCTTATTACTGCATGAAAATGAATGACGTATCAATGCTAATCCATGGTGAATGCGCTAAGCTGAAGCTGTCTGCTTAATTTTCTTTCTAACCTGTCAAATAAGATAACGATAAATAGTTAATGGTCTGACGTTTCGGACCTGCAGAGACTTTCTCAACAACACAATAAACATAAACAAGTTTACTGGTGTAATAGAAACAGTCGAGTGAAAATGTGTGATAGAGATGAAAGCACATAGAGAAAACAGGGGGATGACAAAGAAGGGGGTTTGGGGGAAGGGGCTGGTTTGAAACACACAGAGAAAGCAGGGAATGAACAAAGAGGGGGGTTTGGGGAAGAATGGGGTTTGGGGAGGGACTTATTTGACCACAAGAGGTAGGGAACACAAAAGACAAAATCAGTGATAGGTCAAGGGAGAGAAAACTAAGGATGACTGGAGCAAGCTAGTCGAATCGTTGAGACCAATTCAAGAGCTGACTCCGCCGCAGTGCAGTTAATTACGATCCTATAAGCTTAAGTACATGTAGTAGTCCCAGCCAATTTTCTATACCTTCTGCCCGGGTAGGAGTTAAAAAGCAGGGCAGTTCTTTTCAGAACTGAAAAGTCTCCTGAACATCCGATAAATCTACTCCGCGGTAGTAGAATAAAGACGGACAGTTCTCTACAGAACGAACTCTACCTGGCAAGTAGATACACACATGGTGTTACCGCAAACCAAATATATATATTGATACCTCACCATGCAATGCCTCAAATCCTATATGAGAGAAAAGTAGTTTATTCGTGAAATTTAAGTGGTAACTTGTGATCAAGCAAGTCATGGTACCATTATATTATTCAAATCTAACTCACTAATGGCTTATTGTCATAGTGTATTGTGCTTGTAACTCATTCATCACTGTTGGAAAGATATGTAACAAGTTGCACAATGGTTCCTTGTTTAAATAAATGTTTACGAATGTCGCATTAATCATCAACAAAAAGTTTGGTGAAAGTTTCTGCTGAAATAATGTTGAATATTTCTGATACATGAATTTTGTTTTTCAATTTGCATTCATTCACATAATGTAACAACCATTGTTAAGTAGTGGCTCATCTCAGTTTCCAATCAATTGGAAAACTTGAACAGCGTTTCTAGTAAAAGTTTGAAATTAAACCTTAACACAGGATTTCTTAATACAATCGTCAGGATTTTCTTTTACATTATCATTACTCCCAAAGCCTTTAAACATGTTTGAACTTGAACAACATTTGTCTGCCTGGCCTAGTTATTGACCCATTTCACCTGACGTCATCATCAGAAAAATCTTGAATGCACCATACTGGTGGGCAATTTCACTGTGCGTTTTTATATCTAACTCTATGCTGCGCGTTATGCAGTAAAGTGTGCATTTTAGGTGACGCGGCGTTAATACACGCAAACCTAACTGCCCATCAACATGGTGAGCGTGGCATTGGTCGCCGCGTGTGATGCGCGTGCAAGGGGTCAATAGGCAATTGTTATTTGGACCTACAGTCCTCAATCATCTACTATTCATCTACTCTATGGTCACTCAACACTAACATGTTTAGAGGTTTTGACTTGGGTAAGATTGGTCTGCCTGGCCCAGTGATACACAATTGTTATTTGGCCCTATACAGTCCTCAATCTTCCACGCAATGGTCACTCAAATTTTAAAGTTCAAGGTTATCTTGGGAGTGTCGTGGCTGAGCGATTAAGAGCACCGAATTCAAACTCTGGTGTTTCTGATCAGCAGAGTGTGGGTTGGTATCCCCAGCCGTGACACTTGTGTCCTTAAGCAAGACACATAACCAGTGCTCCGTCCTTCGGATGGGACGTAAGCCGTTGGTCCCATGTGGTGTGTAAACGCATGTAAAAGAACCCAGTGCTCTTATCGAAAAGAGAAGGGGTTCGCCCCGGTGTTCCTGGCTGGATTGGCAGCATATTGTGCCAAAGCACCTTGTAAACCATGACATGGTGCTTAAGGATTATATCTCAAAAATTCGCCCCACTCCTTGCAGTAAGAATACCTGGCGCTTTGTATCCTTTGGCAAAAGGCGCGTTATAAATACGGTTATTATTATTGTTATCTGTGAAATCATTTTAAAATGTTCAGTATTTGGCTTCCATTTGATAACACGTCTGCTTTCTGATATCCCTTCCCCGTTGCCAATAATCATGTGCAAATAAATGCTTACTGGTTACAACTTTATAACAAAGAGTTGTTAATCTGATTGTTACACAAGTTCACATAACAGTAATACTGGGTTCTTATATAGCTAATCACCCTCCTAGGGGTGTATCAAATCGTTCATTAGTTCAGTTTTTCAACAGGATAAGCAGAGCTATATGTTTTGAATTATGAGATCCTATTAGCACCTTGTAATAGTTTACAAGGTGCGGCAGCAGCAGCATGTGTGATTTTCATGGCATCGACCGGCATGTAGAGTTCAGCGGAAGAGCGCGCAATAGGGCAGTCACCAACCTCGCTACCATGGGCAGCGCGCCGAATCACCCGCTAGCTCTGCGTACGTCTCTAACCCCTGGGAGGGAAACTCTGATCCGTGTCTTTGATTGGCTATCATATACGCGCAAAATATGAAATGCCGTGCGTCTTCAAAAAGCTCTATATGCCGAAACGCGTGCGTTTAAAGATGAACTCACGTTTTTTGTCACGCAATACTGAACGCCAAGGCAAGTTTATGAATTTTATTACACACAGTGCATCCAGCGTGTGCGCAACTAACGCCCAACACAGAACAGATCAACCACAGGACTAATTGTAATTATCCCATATATTTGGATATTTTGGAGTTACACTTCCAAGGGTTATGAACGAGCAAGGCATGCTGGGACAAAATGGCGCGGCGAGATCGATCACCCCTGGTAACGAGGTTGGGCAGTCACAGTCACAATTAAAAGTGTCCCATGATGAAAAATGGGGTCAAATTCTTGACCCGTTTATCGGTCGGTGTCCGGCAGGCACTAATTCAATGTTCTACCTACATGTATGTGCGATAAGCTGTGTATAAACTTATAACATTTGCGTCCAATGTGTGCGATGCCCTGCCGGACATCGGCCAGGCATCGTCCGATTTATTAGTGATCCATTTGTGATGTGATGTAAAATGCCACACCAAGTTTTAAGTCCAAGTAAAAAGTAACTCAATGCCTGACTGGTTCCCCAAAATGACCCAGCATCCACAAGGAGTTCCGTGGGGCCTTGGCCATTGACGCTTAGAAATCCGTCATTAAATACTTGCAAACCAATCGCAAACTAATTATGACTGGGGGTATACGAAATTGACAAAGGAACATGTTTCTGCCTAAAGCACTTTCACCCAACCCATTTTGTATGTTTGGATTGTTGTATTAAATAAAAAATACTTAAGACATTTAACCATAAGTAAATAATGTCTAATTATAAAATGTCATATTTAAATCAGTTGATAATTTTCACAATTTTCGCTTTGTTCTAAAAGTGGTGTCAAGGTTACCATAGCCATCCTTGTATACTTTCAATTTTTGTATGTTACAAATTAATACAGGAAATGTTTTTCTTTGCAATTTTTATTTAAATTCATTGGACTACAATAATATTTCAGTGATTTTACAGTAATTTGTACATTTCTTTTTATAAATAATGTTATTGTGAAATACAAGGAAATAAAGTTTGCAGAAGGGTGTAGCCTTTATTGCTTTTAAAACTTACATTTGTTAATTTGTATTTATTCATTTGTTGTTTTGGCCGCGGGTGCTTTTTATTTTAGTAAAGATTCAAGGCAAAGTATACCTTTGAATTATGAAACTGTTTGATTTTTATCACCCTACATATGTATACAATGAAACTACCCTGTGAAAATTTCATTTCATTTCGTCGCATTTTTTAGATATCGCCTCAAATCTTGAGCAGTTTTGTCCACGCAAAAATAAAAATCCCCAAAAGTTTCCAGACTCAAATTAGGGGGCCTAAAATTTGATAGCTTATTACACTTACATTCCTTTGCATGGAAATGTTTCTCAAATGCTTTATACTATCGAAAGCTGTCGTAGCCTTCTAACCAAAGGTTTTTATTGCCAATGGCCTTTTTGAAGTATGGCGGATGTGATAGGAGTGCACTGTTTGGTTTGGGTGTCTACAGACAGATTAACCCAAACCTTATAGTGTTGTAGTATTGTGTCCGCCATATCTCAAAAAGGCTTATTAATTTTGAGTGTGATTGCCAAACTTATACCTTCCTTTGAAACAATTTGCAAGACACCACCGTACTGACAATGGTTTTTACCCATACACCGATGTGTGTTAGCACTGTATACTCAGTACTTTCCCGAGTCCTGTGAAAAAATATCACAGGCATGTTACTCGGGTGGGATTCGAACCCACGACCCTTGCAATTACCCCCGATGCAAATTTAACATCTATTAAATGATGTACTGAAACAAACATCTACATTTATACAATTTTCAAACAGTTAAAAGACTTACTTACAAGTTATGCACAAGATTAGTTTTTAAAACTGAACAAATGCTATATATTATTTTAATTTTCAACTTTCAGTATTTTTTTACCTTGGGGGGGGGGGCAAGAAGGAAGTACTGCTGAAAATATAACTTAAGATCCCAACGAGGAAATTAAGTACTAGATGTGAGCTTTATTATGAATAATTCAGCCAGAATAAAATGAAACGCTTGAATGGACCCCGTCCCAGCGTGCAACAATTGTATAATGTGCAGAGGCGCAATCTGCAACGCAGCCATACCAGAAATACCGGGGCGACGGGGCGAACCCCTTTTCTAAACGATATTTGCACTGGGTGCTTTCCAATCATTACAAAGCACATGGGACCATCGGCTTTACGTCCCATCCGAAGGACACAGCAATAATGGTTAAGTGTCTTGCCCAGGACCTGAACCCACACTCAGCCAATCAGAAACACCAGAGCTTGAGTCCGGTGCTATTATCAGGTTATCCGCTAGGCCAAGACACGCCACACAAAGCAAACAAAATATAGAAATCAAGGCTCTAGCCTTCAGTGCTAGGCACCTTAAAGATCACTGGGTTCCATCTAAGATATTGTAATAATGTTATAACATTACCAGGCAATCTCGGTGGTTTAGTTTACTAAGACATCTGCTCTCGAATTGCAAAGGTCATGGGTTTGAATCTCACCTGAGTATGCCTGTGATTTTTTTCACAAAGTTTGGGAAAGTACCGAGTATACAGTGCTAATACAATGGGTAAAAAAAAAAAATTCATGAATAATGTTATAATATCTGATTTATTTATAGAGGATCATCCTCTCTCAAATAAGTATTTTTGCACAAAAACCCTAGCTAATAAATTGAATAAGTAGAAAACATACAAAATTTGTGACTGAATTAAAATTGACACAACCTGATTTGAGACACCCGATAGGAATTATAAAGTGTGCTATATCTGTAGAATGCATAGAACCTCCACCAAAAGTCTTTTTCGGAAAAACAGATTATCACAAGAGACTGTACAAAAGAGTTTAAGAAAAATCATCCAATCACAGAGTTCGTACTAGGTGTTTAAGAAAAAGCATCCAATCGTAGAGTCTGTACTAGGTGCTTGAGGAAAATCATCAAATAACAGAGTGTCAGGAACTTTCAGTCTCTGATTGTTAACATCCTGAGTTTAACAACGACAGTGTAGAACAATCAAAACCAGTCGGCATCAGAAAAAGTAAAAAAATTACTACTTCTGCAAAATCAGTAGTTTTTACATTAAGTACTGCATAATAATGATGGCATTACACGTTATAGGGCATGCGTAAGCTTGCGCGCCAAAATGCGTATGGCTAATAACACCAAAAATACTTCTAGAGCAATCAGTTTCCTTATAAGTGACTTACGCATACAAGTATTTTGGGACGGCTCCAATAAAGAAAGAGCTGAGAATAAAAGTAAACATCCTTTTTGTCTGACAATTCACAACTGTTATCTCCATATAATACCTTTTTCCAAACCAGTAGGGGTACCGACTGCCCCAGGCAGATTAAAAAGTTATTTTTTTGTGGCCATACTCAAAACAAAATTCTTTAATGCAAGCTTTCCTGTAATGAGTTCTGTGTGATCACGACATTACTGTAGCAGAGCAAATACATAGGTCGACGTGAGAGCGGCTATTTGAAAATCATCCAATCACAGTGTCTGTATCAGATGCTTTAGGAAAGTCATCCTATTGAGCCCATTTCCAAACATTCATGGGGAGATCGATCTTTTTCACATGCTGCCCCTCGACTATGGAACAAACTGCCTGCACTAGTAAAATCATCCGTTTCTTTGACCCAATTTAAAAAACAACTGAAAACACATCTCTTCAAACAGGCATTTGATTCAATGGTTTAATTATTGTTATTTTTGTTACCTTTTAGGATGTTTTTTCTTAAATATTGCATTTGTATTATTGTATTCTATACCACATGTTCTAGATTTCTCTCAACTTAGGTTTACATTTTAATTTTTGTTGTTATTGTATATTAATTAATGCTATTGTTTGTATTTTAGCGCCATGAGCACTTCTGTGGATTTGTGCGCTTTATAAGTTTTCATTGTTATTATTATCCAATCACAGTGTCTGTACCAGGTGATTAAGAAAGTCATCCAATCACAGTGTCTGTACCAGATGCTTTAGGAAAATCATCCAATCACAACGTCTGTACCAGCATGACCAGTGTGCTTCATCATGTAAATCATCCAACCACAGTGTCTGTACCAAATGCTTTAGGAAAGTCATCCAAAGTATCGGGTTCTTTTAGGAAAATCATCCAATCACAGTGTCTGTACCAGGTGCTTCAGGAAAATCATCCAATCACAGTGTCTGTACCAGGTCGTAACCAAGGAGTGCCTCAGATATGACATCACATAGAGACAGGAGCTTGAACGGAGCGTGCTTGGCAATCATACTAGCATGAGGCACCGAGTCGGTTATCCAGAAATGGTTGAATTTAACGTCTGCTGCTTCGGTAGTGAATGACTTCCAAGAATCTTGGGGGAAAACAGCGTGAGTAACGAAGGCACTTACTGATACTGCTCCTTTCTCTAGTAATACCTGGAGTGGCGACAAGAAAGTACAAATTTATTTAGAAAATGGTTACGTGTCCCACTTTAAGTTTGTTCTTCAAGTATTATTATTATTATTATTTATGGTTAATTCAAAATGCAAACATGGCGACCAAAAAGCCGAATTGCGGATACATTATACAAAGAATTCAATAAACTATATACACAAGGAAACAAGTATTAAAAGAAGAAGAAAAAAAGAAAACAATTTAATGAAAAACTAGGCTTTTAAAAACTTTTGCCAGTGAGTTATTAAGGAAACAGAACACCAGCAGACAAAAAGCTAACATTTGTGATTCAGCAGACTCGTCAATTTGGGAATAGATCTGTTGCTGACAGCATAGTTCTGCAGCATTGATTTTCATCGGGCGTTTCTACTTCAGTTCCTTTTGGCATGGCATGTGCAACATTTGATTCTTTATTCTAATTTTTCTCTATTTTCCCACTTCACTGCTTATGTTTCACTAAGTTACCTGTTCATGTTTGTTGTGTTGTCATTTAGCCTTCGAGAAAGACTCTGCTAGGGTCGAAACGTCAGGCCATTAACTATTTTTTGCATTTATACTCTCGGTCCATTTGGTTGGTAAGTTGTTTGCAACAGCTAATTCTATTTTCTCCTCTATTCTAATTTTAAACACACAAAATAGATTGTACATGCACGACATTGGCACTGAAAGAGTTAAATATCATTAATTACTCAAAATAATTGGTAATGAGCAATGGAGAGCTGTCGATAGTATAAAATATTGTGAGAAACGGCTTACTTTGAAGTGATGTAGTTTTTGAGAAAGAGGTAATTTCTCACTCAAGTGTTATATACTTCAGGCCTGAAGCCTTTTATTATGCGTCTGATCTGAGAAAGCATACAAATTTGTGCAACAAGGTTTTTCTTTTGTTATTCTCATGCCAGTTCAAGTTTCCCTGGTTTGTTATTTTATGCATATGTTGGGATACACCTAGTGAGAATACTGGGCTTTGACAATTACCAATGTGTCCAGTGTTTTTAACAAATTCTAAATTACATGACGGTGGTTTCAATACAGATAATTTGGTTTTCTTCACGATCTCATCATTTACCTAGGAGTGCTTGACTTTGGTACAGAGCATTCAAGTCAATTAATTATAACTTCATACTACTATTCTCAACAACACACACAGAATAAGCAAAATAATAAGCACAGAAGGTGAAGGGAAACAAGTTAAAATATATAAACCAAATTAAAGAGAGTATGAGGCTGTTAGAATATTAAGCCAAGCCGAAACAGACAAACTACAAACAAGGAGACAAGGCAAACAAAAAACAGACTGGGTTGAAAATAGAGAAATATGTTTAAACTAGCAGGGCTAAAGAAAATGGCTGATGATGTAGGAGCAGGGATCCATTTCACAAAGCACTGAGATTCATCTTTAAGGCACTAGACACTATTGCTAATTATTCAAAATAATTGTTTGCATAACCTGGTTACAAGCAATGGAGAGCTGTTGATAGTATAAACATTGTGGGAAACGGCTCTGAAGTAGCTTAGTTTTCGAAAAAGAAGTAATTTTCCACTAAAATATTTGAATTTGATTTCGAGACCTCAGATTTAGAATTTGAGGTCCCGAAATCAAGCTTCTGAAAGCGCACATAACTTCGTGTGACAAGGGTTTTTTTTTCTTTCATTATTATCTCCAACTCCGACGACCAATTGAGCTAAAATTTTCACAGGTTTGTAATTTTGTGCATATGTTGAGAACACCAAGTGAGAAGACTTGTCTTTGACAATTACCAAAAGTGTCCAGTGTCTTTAAGATGAGTTGTCAGTATAACTGATAAAAGTGACTCACACTTAAGATCAATCATGAAGCCCGGTTCATACTTCCTGCGAACTCAAATGCAATGCGAATTTACAGTGAATTTGACGTCACAACCCCTCTTTCGCTGCGGTATTCGCAAGAGAGTTGAGCACAACTCAACTCAGTGCGAATTTCGTTGCAAATATATGACGTCAACATTCGTATCGTCAACATTCGTACTGAACCGGGCTTGACTCTTTGTGAAATCGAGCCCTGGACTAACTTTAAAAGAGAGCTATGCCACATAATGGAAGAGGACTAATACTAACTACATGTATTTCCTAGAACTACAAAAAAATGGAACTTACCCTTCCACAGTTCTTCAAAGTGCCACCAGTTTGCACCAAGTCATCAATGATCACCACATGGTAATCCTTAGGCTCCCCTGTTGGAAGAACCAATAATCCTGTTCTAAGTGGTTCTTGCTGTTCGAAGAACCAATATTCCGTTTTTCATTTGAGTGGTTCTTGTTGTTGCTGTGGAAGAACAGTCGCTTTTGTGCTTACTGCGCGATTTCCCGTTCATAGCGACGCTAACCGTAACAAAACGAAAAGGGAATGTTCCCGCATTACTGCATTACTGCAGTATACTGCACAAAAATAAATCGCGTCACAATGCAAATCTATGGTACATACAAGCGCAGGATGGCCTCCAAATTTCCTTGCTGAACTATGAAATAGGCTGATGCTTAAGCAAATTTTTTTGCTGAAAATTTGATTAGTGCAATGAAATTGGCCCCTGGTGATTTACGTATTAATAATAATAATAATAACCAATTCTTATATAGCGCATTTCAAATTAACCGTATCAATGCGCTTTACATTAGTGCCCTGGTCATAGGGCCAAAAACATCCCTGTAATGTTTCTCAGCTCCCTTGTGAGTATATATACAGCCCTGAGCTGCCTGATGGAAGGCGCTTGTGGCTTTTCATACACAATATCAACCTCTACCCTCGCAGGTATCCATTTATACCCCTGGGTGAAGAGAAGCAATTATAGTAAAGTATCTTGCTCAAGGACACAAGTTTAACGACCAGGATTCAAACCCACACTCAGCTGCTGGCACCAGAACTTGGATTTGATACTCTTAACCACTCGAGAGAAAAAAAAAGGAGCTGTAGTTTACCTTCTTTGATTGTGACGAGCCTCTGATCTCCATTGCGTACTTTAATGCAAGTGATCTGTGGGAACTCTTGAAACATCCCATTAAATCTCTTATGTGCTCCTTCATCAGGGAAGGCTATAGCAATATGGAACTTGACTTCATCTGGTAGGGTTAGCATCTCACGATGTAGGAGTGGTATTGCGGACTCCAGTCTGTGATTAGACAACAACAAGATCAAGAAACACTGATAACCTCATATATTTTTTACATACAAGGCTTTTCTTATGTTCTTTTAAAACAAGTACGGCAGTGCAAACCTGATATTTCATTTTTATGCTAGACTTGTGGACAAGTCGTTAAAGGCAGTGGACACTATTGGTAATAACTCAAAATAATTGATGGCATTAAAAACTTATTTGGTAACAAGCAATGGGGAGCTGTTGAAAGTATAAAACATCTCAGGGAGCTGAGAAAGCTGAGAAAGCTTAAAGGGATGTCGGTTATTGTAAAATGCCCTATATAAGAACTAGTTATCAGTATTATCATTAGAATGTGTACCTTGGAATAATAGTATCAGCAAAGTAGAATCGTTCCTGTAGAGCATGAATGTCAAACATAACAATCTGGGCTGGTCCTCTAGCAGTACTAGGGATTGCAGATAACATCATGGCTAGTACCTGAAGAAGTATAAGGAACGTGTTCTTTTTCTTAGTTATTAAACTCTATTCATAAATACCTCAGACAGTTTCGCTATTCCTATTGGTGGAGAGCGCGTCATGTGGGTGTGTATAAACCTTTGTTTATGACCAGTAAAAAGTGTTGAAACATGGGCGTGACAAGCGAGCTTGCACCTGTGCTTATAAGAGCTTATAAGACAGTTTCTTCATTCCTATTGGTCGAGAGCAACGGCCGGGACAGTTGTGCCACATCACGCGATACGTGCGACGCGCACAGCATTCTCGGTTAAGGAGTTGTTTACCCGGGCCTTACCATTTCATAGCTGGAGGGGTGTTGTGTTGAAAGAAATCATTGAACAATTAGAATTTTTGCATTTATTTTACTTTTTGACCAAAAGTGTTGACGTTTTTGACCGAAAAGATATTTATGAATGGGAATCAAAATGTGTTGAATCGGTTTTCAACTAGTGGTTTAAACCAGCCAGGGCCTGGTTCTTGATAATTTACCCTGACTTCGTCTCGGTAAAATTATCAAATACCAGGCCTCGTTGGGTTTAAACCACTAGTTGAAAACCTCTTCACCACACATTGATTCCCTTAATGAAGATAATAAGAAGCATTTTAATAGATGTTAAATTTGCATCAGGGATAAATACTCTTGTTTGATTTTTACCCTTAGCACTGTATACTAAGTACTTTGCAGAGTACTTTAAACAAAATTCAGGATTCAAACTCATGACCTTTGCTATTCCAGAGAAGCACGTATAAAATGTGGAACTATTTGTGTATGAGCAGAAAAAACATAAAAGAAGAACATAGCATATCGAAAACAAATGCAACGCTAAAAGTAGTTGGTTTCGCTGCACTCAAACTAAAGACAAAGCCATGGAAAGTTGTTTAGACAGTAGGATTACAGGGAAATTTGTCTGATATTTTTCTCAAAGGTGAAGATTTTTATTTGTGAATACCTTAGCGGTCGCAACTTGGCCTTCAGTGTCAACACGTTCCATGGTTCCAGTTGGGAAGTACGGTAAAATGAACTTGAAGGATCTGGCAAGATACCTATTGATGAAGAAAAGTGTTTTAATAGAAGATTTGAGACAAAAACAAGCAAACACCACAAAAACAAGCAAAACTTTTAGGGACAAGCAAACTTTAATCCAATGCATGCACTAGACTGCTTGATCTTTCGACTTCAAGGACATCAAGTCGCTCTTAGTTGTTAATTCATTAACTTGGTTCGATGGGACTGTAGAGTGCCTGTCTGAACCAGGTGAAACATCATCACTTTGAAATGGAAGTGTCGTGTCGAAGCGGTTAAGAACACCAAATTCAAACTCTGATGTTTCAGATCAGCAGAGTGTGGGTTTGAATCCCCAGCCTTGACACTTGTGTCCTTAAGCAAGACACTTAACCATTGCTTCGTCCTTCGGATGGGACGTAAAGCTGTTGGTCCCATGTGTTGTGTAAGGCATGTAAAAGAACCCAGTGCACTTATCGAAAAGAGAATGGGTTCGCCCCGGTGTTCCTGGCTGTGGCTGCTGTATGCGCCGTAGCACCTTGTAAACCCTTATAAGGTGCTACATAATTGGGTCTCAGAATCCATCACTGCAATAACCTATCTTTCTGAAAGTTTGTTTATACTCAGCGCCTTGAGTAACTTGTTTGGTAGATGCCTGCTCTATATAAACCAGATACAGATCGACAAAGAAAATATTCAGTGTACCTTGGCATGTTGTAGAGTATCGACAGTTGCTCAAAAACTATTTCTGGCGAGTGGAAACTCCCAAGAAAAATCACTGAAAAAGAAAATAATAATTATGTTCACATTCTGAATTAAAAGGGTTTCCTATTATTTAACAAAAATATTATTATTATTAATTTTCAATAGTTAACAAAGGTAGGCTACAGGCTTAGAATAAAATTCCAGCCTGAAAGTGGGACCTATATGTGACCCACTCTGTGAAAATGAGTCAGATGTCGCCCAATGTGTTATTGAGTAATGGACAGTTTAATGTGGAAAATATTTTTTTTTATTACTTTTTAACATTTATATTTACATGGGAAACCTTTAAAACACTTTTTTTCAGGCAATAAAGCTATGAACACAATTTTGTGATCATACTTTAGTTTAATTTGTTTATTTTTGCGCGAAATGGTAGTTTAAAACATCACTTTAATTGTAATTCGTCTTTAACAAAAGATTATATACTGGCTAATTTCAAATGGGAGTAACTCAGCGACGCGATACACCCCAAAGCTTAGACATATATACCAAATAACTGCTGCGGTGTGTTCTTTTCAGCCATGCATGTAAATAAAAAATTTAAATTGTCAGCAGCTGACTAATTTTCACAGAGCGGGTCACATATATGATTTGAGGCATTGCAAGGTATCAATATTTTTTATTTGGTTTGCGGTAACACCACGTGTGTATCTACTTGCCAGGTAGAGTTTGTTCTTTAGAGAACTGTCTTTCTATTTATATTCTACTGCCGCAGAGTAGCTTTATCGTATTGTTCAGGAGACTTCTCAGTTTTGAAGAAAACTATCCTGCTGTTTAACTACTACCTGGGCGGAAGGTATAGAAGTTGCCACTCTTTGGAAATTCTATGTGCTAATTTCCTTCAAAAAGGCAACAGTGCTAGTTAAACAATTTCTTGGTTGAACCAGTCATGCAGTATATTTGAAGTGTTTTTCGCAGTTACACCATGCTTGGCAAGCCTCATCTCTACAAATGTAAAAAGCATACTAAATCACTATACTAGCTAAGAACCCAATGGAGAGGAGACAATTAAAGAAGTGGAAGGAAAACCCAAGAGAATTATTCCAGGTGAAACCAACACCATCAGGGCCCAATTTCGTGGCCCTGCTTATCGCCGAATTATTTGCTTATAAATACAGTCACCATTCTTCGCTTACCCTGCAAGCATTTTCTGTGCTTGCTGCGTGAGTAAAGAATGCTTAGTAACAACTGTGCAATCGCACAAACAAAAATTCCCTGCTAACCCGTAAGTGCGAAACACCCTACTTCCATAAGCGCCAACTTTTTGCTTACGGTGAGCATAGCCATGAAATTGGGCCCTGGTAGCGACTGAAAACCAAATCCACATAGTGCCCCCTGCATGATTCGAACCGTGGGTCCTAGACATGCTAGAGGTGGAAGGCGGGGAAAGATACCACTAGAGTAGAGCAACCCAACCACTCGTACAGTATACTTACCGTCTCTGCCAGCACACTGTTTGACGTTTTCAATGAACAGATTAGGCCATCCATCCTTGAAGCTACCCCACAGTATACCATCTCTCCGAAACTCAACATGCTGAACTCGCATCTGAACACGTGTAATATTCTCCTTATTCAGAGGGTGCTGTTGTGATCAAAATAATGGATGAGTTATGGTCAGTTACTAAACATACATTCAATAGAAATGGTGTGTCAAGGTCACTGGACCCCAAGCTCTGGTGTTGCCGTTAGTGGCAGAGTGTGGGTTCGATTACCGGTCATGACACTTGTATGCTCTTAAGCAACGCACTTAACCTAACTACGTACTTTAGTATAAAGTTGGGAAAGTAGTGCATTCTGCTCTACCGGCCAGACTCCGAGTCCTAGTGGATGATACCAATGCCTACACACTCATGGCCTGTGACTCAGTTAAGCTGCCTGGATACAATTTGTCCAAGGTGTTCGCACTGTACTTAAAATGAGCAAGTCACCCATTTGCTTGGTTTAGGTTACCCAAATGCGAACGCATTCTGTATAATGCTTTGTTTTTGACAGTATGGAAATAAATGTGAATTGAATGAACACTAACAGGTTTAGAGCCTGAAAATGTCCGTCTGAATAAAAACAAATAGACCACAGATGTACACACCAACTCAGAAGGTGTCTTGTGAGCTACAGCAGGTGTTGGAGTAAGGCAAGTCATGGACAGGGACTCCCGACAACATTTCCTGGCAATTGCAGATGCTAATTCTTCCATCGATGGGTGACAGAAGAGAAGGGCTGGAGAAGGGGACAGTCTCCTTGTTGGTTCTAGGATTTCCTTCCTCAATGGTTCCATGTTGTCTTTGTTTTGCTCTATGACCAATCTGTAGTGCATTGTAGGCAAGTCACAATTAATTTTAAAAGCACACAATATAAAAAGCTGGCATGTACTTCAAATGAAAAGTTGGTAAGACATAGTTGCGATAACATAACCCTTCAGCCTTCGGCAGGAGGGTTACGTTATCGCAACTAGGTAAGACAATGCTCTAGAATTGCAAAGGTTGTGCCATGGGTTCGAATCGCGACCAAGCAAGTAATACACCAAGTGATTTTTTCCTCACCACAGATCTCGGGAAAGTACTGAGTATTTAGTGGTAAGACACATCGGTGGTGTATGGGATAAAACAAAAAAATTATATCTTCAATACAAAAATGTAGTATAAACATTAATTTAAACTTCTATCTAAACTAGTAATATATAATATAGTATGAATGGGATACAACATTATCTTTGTTGTCAACAAAGATAAAGCTACATTTGTTTATAAAAACAATTGGTGGACAAATTCCACCAAGCAAAACCGACCTCCAGTTTTTTATATTGTGAGAGTGGCATTTGAAATAATGTCTTTTTTACACACAAACAAACACCTTGTGCAGTGAGGCTTGGCCGTGGGTAGTAGCACGGCTGAGGACATGGAAGATCGAGCAGGCCCGAGAGGCCGCTTGCGCATACCGACCGGTCGGCTCGATGGTCGGCCACACCGCGCGCCTCGGAGTCCGGGCCCCGCGTCCGGGCCGCCGGGCCCTCCCCTGGCCCGACCCACTGACTGACACCACTTAGCCTCTTGGAATATCGTCCACAAAAACCTACCTTGGCTCTTTTGTCTTTTGAAATGTAACTAAATACAGCTCAGTACTGTCGTTAATTCAACACTAACGAAGCTTCATCACCCAAAGCCGAACCACGACAGGCCGTGTAGCCAGCAGGAACTATGCCGCGAACCAACTCGACCGCCGTGCGTGCACGGACAGCATTGGTTTTGTCAAAATATTGACAATGACAGAGAGATGTGCAGCTAGTTTTGGGGATGGGGGGGGGGAGGGTGTCTTGAACCTCCAGCTAAACCCTTCACGCAAACGTTCTCATAAAAGCATTCTTGGTATCAATTTGAAAAGTTATTTGATTCGCTCCTCACCTTACTCGTTTTCCTTCATCCTCCATGATGCAGCAGACAAGTGGTTAAGAGCAAGAGAAGGAGGAGGATGCGAATGGGTGTGGCGAGTGGGGGCAGTGTTTGTGTTTTACCATCTAGTTTGGCTTTTAAAAAAACCCAGATATACTGAAACTATTTTGTTTATAGGTTTTGAACTTTGTCCCATGTACAAAATTAAACAAAGAGCTTTAATTTAATCATTCGAACATTGTGCATTACTTTTTGTTTCGATTACATTGGATGGAGGATGGGATCGGGATGGGGCCAAGACCTACCGGATGCGCTTTAATA
Source organism: Asterias amurensis (assembly GCF_032118995.1). NCBI lineage: Eukaryota > Metazoa > Echinodermata > Asteroidea > Forcipulatida > Asteriidae > Asterias > Asterias amurensis. The sequence continues at coordinate 2,208,061 of NC_092664.1, read as the reverse complement.
GTTCAGAACTTCGCGGCAGGTTTTGGTTCGGCTCAATTTGCGAAAAACAAGTTTTGTGTTTATTTTCGAGGTCTTTAAAGACAGGAATGTCGGGTGAAAACAAAGCTTGTTTGTTTGCCTATTTTTATCAATCGAATGCCGAACAAAACACTCACACCGGCGAGTGGTGTGATTCATTAATAAATTGCTCATTCACAAATTCGCCAACAGAGGGCGCTCATCCACATTTCCGGTCCCAAAGAATATCGGCCATGTTGGGAGTTCCTTCCTGTTTTGTTTTCGTACTGCAATAAACAGGAACGATAAGACAGTAGCTTCTGCTGAGTTGTGTCAGGTGGATTATTTTGCTGTAGTTGTTGTTTGGTCAGAAGATCTGTGGAACACTTATTCGTGAATCACTGAAGGTAGGTATTTCTTTTAGTAATGTAGTGTGTTTGTTTGTATAATTCAACAAGCAAGTACATGTAGAAGTGGTTTTTGAATCAATTAAAATGATCATCTTGTATTTAAAACGTTTGCTGTTTCGACATCGACCTTCTCTGTCACTGTCTGTGTTGTGGCATACGGATTTCCTGGCTTGGCATGTCCACTTCGGGTCAGGTTGTGTGTGATGAATTAATAGCATTGTTGTGAGGGAGTCCAGCACATCATGTTTTGTTTTTTAAGTAAGGAACCCCACAAAAGCATGGCAAGTTTTCTATCATTTTTTGAAAGAAATTTTTGAGAGATTTAAAAAAAGAACAAAACTTCCATTTTGAAACTTTCGTTAGTAAGAAGTAGATCCAGTAACTGGGGCGCTGTAATCCTTTTTTCCCCGAAATGTTGTCATTATCGGTACGTGCGATATAGATGACAAAAAGTTTTGGGGAAAAGGGAGCACAGCGCCCCAGTTACTGGGTCTACGTTAGAAGTATTGCAGTAAATAATTGGCATTTGGTATTGGGCCTGAATGCCTGGCAACGAACCTCATATCATATACAGTTCTAGGATTAGGATCAGTCACAGTCTACCAACCTCGACCATGGCGACGTACATTCACATTTCCATGCACAAAGGTTGTGGACGTAACCTCGATCTGAACTGAAAGCAAAAGTTGTAGATTTATTGGATGTCGGGTTGGGAAAAGTTTCCGTATGGCACCTCCACTTTTTCATTCGATATGAAATATCTATAGGATCTAATTTACCTCAATGAGATATCCCTTTTTGTAAAAATTAGTGAAAAGGGGTCCCATATTTAGGGCCTCCTTAACGCTAAACGTTTTTCAAATCAGCGTTGATATAGTGGTGAAAGTTTGTAGACCGTCTGTTTGCCATCAATAACTGAAGTTTCCTATGCACTATACGTTCATGATGCTTCCTTTTTGTTAAGTTGTACTAAAACACATTTTCAAAAAATATCGATACTCACTGTTGTTTTTCCGGCGCATAGTATTTTGGCTTCTCAATAATATGCTCAACGTGTCATTTTTGTGGACACCGGTGCTGTACACGCAGGCACCGGAAATCCCAGGCACCGGGCCTACTTGCTGAACTGCCGAGCCACGACCAAGTTGGACTAAACCAAAAAAGGGGGCCCGCCGTTCACGCATACATGTAGAAGTAGTCAGGTTGCTGTAAAAGATGTCTGCGAACTGAAAATGGAACATTTTTGCTGGGTGGAAGAAGTTTGCGACGGTTTTTTATAATAATGAAGTTTCATATATTAAAATTTCATTATGAATTTGTTAATGTTGGGGTGGGGGGCCAAAATCAAGAGGGCTGACTTAATTTAAAGAAACAAGTGATCTAATTTCATTGGCCTTATTTGGCAGTTTAAGCCTTGCAACAGTTCATTGGGGTTTTTTTTCAGTCTGTTTTTTTCATTAGTTTTCTCACTTATGCAAGGTTTTACACTCGCCACAAAATGTCATTGTTTTGCTGTGTTGTGGTGAATAAATTACAAATTAAAAGGGTAATAATTTAATTTATATGTTGCTGCTATGCTACAGGATGGATATCCCTCAGGATAAGTTGTTCTATAGAACTACATACACTGGAATTACATGAAGGACACAATGTCTTGGCCTTAAGTCAGTGTTAGTGCCCCTTTAAAAGTTTCTTACACTTAAAGGAACACGTTGCCTTGGATCGGTCGAGTTGGTCTTCGAAAAGCATTTTTAACGTTTGTTATCAAATGCATTGGTTAGAAAGATATTTTAAAAGTAGAATATAATGACCCACACAAGTATCACTCGAAATTGCGTGGTTTCATTTTACTTTGTGAGCTAACATGGTCGGCCATTTATGGGAGTCTAAATGGCCGACGAGGACACTATCGCCTGCATTGCCTCTGTAAAGTATCAGGCTTGGCCTTGCCCTCCAATTCTAAAAAAAGAAGTTCCAGGCTTGCTATAAAATGTGTTTATAGCTTATATAGGCAATAAATCTTGTAGGGCCTTCTTTGACGTATATTTAAGTAGCTAACATTTTTTATAGACTAAAATGACTTGACCAATATAAATATTTAGCAGGTGCTGTGAATTGTATCCTGAGAGCCACCTGTCCTACACTCCACTGTTCTGAAGTTCTTATCAATCATGACAAATAAGTCAAGAGATGACAATGGGAGATTGACCAACTGATGACTAACATACTTGTTGTTATGATTGTTGCTAATCATTGTTGGAGTAATCCGTAGTAGAATAAATAAATACATGAGTCAGCAATGATATTGTATCGAGTAATATTAAACCACAAGGGAAACTGACTTGGTAAGGTTTTTTTTTAAAGGCACGGGACACTATTGGTAATTACTCAAAATAATTATTAGTTTAAAACCTTACTTGGTATAGAGTAATGGGGAGAGGTTTATGGTACAAAACATTGTGAGAAACGGCTCCCTCTGAAGTAACATAGTTTTTGAGAAAAAAGTAGTTTTCCACGAATTTGATTTCGTGCGGCAGATTTAGAATTTGAGGTTTTGAAATTAAGCATCTGAAAGCACACAACTTCGTGTGACAGGGATGTTTTTTCTTTCATTATTATCTCGCAACTTCGATGACTGATTGAGCTCAAATTTTCACAGGTTTGTTATTTTGTGCATATGTTGAGATGTACACCAAGTGCATCTTTGACAATTACCAATAGTGTCCAGTGTCTTTAAGGCACTGGACAAGTGTCTATCCCAACATGCATAAAATAAAAAACGTGAAAATTTGGACTAAACTGGTCATCAAAGTAACAAGAGAACAATGAAAGATAAAACACCCTTGTTGCACAACTTTTTGTGCTTTTAGATGCCTCATAAAAGGCTTCATGCCTGAAGTCTTTTATTTTAATGAGAAACTACCTCTTTCTCAAAAACTACTTACTTCCGAGGGAGCGGTTTCTCACTTGTTTTATAACTATTAACAGCTCTTCAATGTCATTGCTCTTTACCAAGTTAGTTTTTATGCTAATTGTTTTGAGTAATTACCAATAGTGTCCAGCACCTTTAAATAGTTTGGGTTTGAACAAAGAAAATTGACTGGAGCGAACTTGAACCAACGACCTCCAATGTACGTTGTCAATATAGGTGGACAGTGGACGGATTTTTCATGCATTAATTACATTTGTGTAGGATTGCAATGGTTGAATGGCTCAAATTTTAGTTCCTTTAAAGCCATTATACACTTTCGGAACAGAAAAAAAAAAAGGTTCACAGATTTACAAATAACTTACAGGGTTTACAGAAGGTAATGGTAAAAGACTTCTCTTGAATTTTTTTTTTTAATTCCATGAAATGCTTTACTTTTTGAGAAAACATTGAAATAATTATCAATTCTCGACATCGAGAATTACGGATTTATAGTAAACACTTGTCATGACACGGCGAAACGTGCGAAGACAAGGGTGGGTTTTCCCATTATTTTCTCCCGACTTCGATGACCAATTGAGCCTAAATTTTCACAGGTTTGTTATTTTATATATAAGTTGTGATACATGAAGTGTGGGCCTTTGGACAATACTGATAACCGAAAGTGTCCAATGGCTTTCAAGGTAAAATAACTGAATTTTCAGTCATTTATTTTAACACACCCACACACAATTTTGAGAAAGAATTTATTTTTATTTATTATTTTGAATGGCCTCCTAGACCATACTAAGACTCATAAATCCCCAACACAGTGGATTAACCACTCTCATCGTATCTGATGACCGGACATTGACCAAACAACCATTGATTCTTGCCATCTTGCTTGAAGCATACACCGGATGAGAGCAAGTTATGACAGGGGCGAAATTATGGACAAGATGGAGACTTGATATGATGCTGTGAAGGGGGGGAGGTCAGGAGGTCAGAGAGATTTAATTTCCTGTTTGATTTCATCTAGAATAAATATATTGCGGTGTTAATATTGGATAGAAACAGGTGAGGTGCGAGAAATCGTTTTTAGTGTGGGTTTATTACATGGTGTACTGGCAGGGCTCGAATTTTGAGGGAAAATCCACAAGACCGCTAGACTTTTTATTGACCAGAATTTTATTACAACCAAAATGAAAAGAGACTACATGTAGAATCAAAACGAGAACACAGTTTTATCGTCTAAACCATTATATTTCAACAAATACATACAAATGTACACTCAAAGCTATTGGACACTTTCGGTACAGAAACAAATTAAAAGTTCACAGATTTACAAATAACTTACAGGGTTTACAGAAGGTAATGGTGAAAGACTTCTGTTGAAATAATATTCCATGAAATGCTTTACTTTTTGAGAAAACATTAAAATAATATAAATTCTCGATATCAAGAATTACGGATTTATTTTAAACACATGTCATGACACGGCGAAACGTGCGGAAACAAGGGTTGGTTTTCCTGTTATTTTCTCCAGACTCCAATGACCGATTGAGCCTAAATATAGAAGTTGTGATACACAAAGTGTGGGCCTTGGACATTACTGTTTACCGAAAGTGTCCAATGGCTTTAAGAAGAGAAGATTTATCTCTCCTGTTTTGTTGATACTCAGCAGGATTAAAAGATCTTTGTGAAGACTCAAACACATCATTTTTAATATTTTATCTTTTGGGACATTTTAAAAGGAGTTGAATTGAAAAGAAAAAATAACCAAGACTACACTGTACTGTCTTGAGTTTACTGGCCCAACACTGAAATCACTGGCCTTGTGCCGGTGGCCTAGTGTAAAGTATAACCCCTGTTACATTTGTGCGCTGCTTCTTAGCTACCCATAGTGAAAAAATAGCCCTGTGTGTCAAACTGACAGTGCTTTTTTGTGAACTGTGTGGGTGTTCAAGTCCTTAGTCCAGTAAAAACAGAGACTACATGTACATGTACATACCTCGACTGTGTTCACACTGTGGCAGCCTTCAATCCCTACTATCATGACAATTTAGTAAACAGTTCTTTCAACAGTGTACATTACATATGTGTAGTGTGTATATAAACGTGTATTTCTGGCATGCCCTGGGTCGAGTTGCTTTGGCTTTACGGTTGGTGGGCGGTGCTGGACGGGCTTGCCCAGAACTAACAAATTTCGCCCAGTACTCTGAGCAAAATACACTGTGCTGCCTAGCACAGATTTCCCCCAGTGATGGCCCCATACATATCTAAACATGAATAGTTTGTTTAACCGTGGCTCGCCCTTGGTCTGTTGGTGGACTAAATTGGATTTAGAGCCGACCACTAAAATTGGTCTCTAGAGCCTACAAGTACAACACTGTTTGCCATCACACATGAGAGGCCCTTTCACACTATCCTTTTTCTACGAGGAAATATTAGACACAGAGATTCTCACGATTAAGTTGAGCGTTCACATTGCAGTTTTCAGGGCTAAAAGTTCTCTGGATTAACAAACTCCAAAACTGGCTTAATCCAGGTAAAACTTAATCCTTCCCACCAATCTCGGAGTTAGCATTGAGGCAGAAATATTCTACCTCCATGGTGTTAGTAAGGAATTGGGTCTAACCTTTCTTCAGGTTACACACATTGATAATTTGGTCCATAAATCAGCATTACATGTACATGTAGGCTCTACATTGACAACAAAAAAAACAATCTAAATAGTCCCTATGACCCTGCCTTTAAAAGTTACAAAAAGGTCTGTTTAACTCAATTCTAACGAATGTTTGTGAATTTTTTCAATGAACTGGAAAGTTTGTTTACCTTTGTCTTTACATTACAATGTACTTTTTCCATTGAACCACAGGCCTGTATGCTTCTTTCTTGAAAGGGCAAGGGCACCAAGGCTTTTTCTTCTTGGTAAACGGCACCCTATGAGGAAATTTTAAAGTCACCTGGAAATATAATTTTTATTTTTTCAAACATAAGAGTATATGTTTAGTAACAATAAAACAATTTTTTTAGTATTTGTTTGCCACGATTTATATGTTTAAAAAATAGATAAAGTTGTTTTGGGGTTGACTCCGCCTACCCCTTTTGTGACGTCAATCGAGGCAGACTTTGCCTTGGTGCGTAGCGTAAACACATGTGCAAAGTACATGCAAGTCCAAGTTGTGAGTTTGTACGTTTCAATAAAAAAATCTTGCATTTTTCCGGCAGTGCCGACCAAGTGTATTGCTGCTGAATGCAGAAAAACAACTAAAGATGGCATGGATGGGGTCAGTCTGCATGGCTGTTCAGACTCACAAGAGCAATAGTACCAAGGCAATGACCAGGGGGCATCGAGGCAATTGCCTCTGTTGCCTCCATGAAGTATCAGCCCTGGAACTATTTTATTTAGACTAGGATTCTGACTAGTGTTTTGAACTATGTAGATTGCAACACTAGGGAGTCAGGTATTGGCAATGTCAGTCCCAAGATGTGGTATTAATGTGAATATCTGACGCCAGAAAACATCCTTTACCCTGATTAAGATGGTAAACTATGACAGATTCAGCTGGATTGACACCTAAGGCACTGATGTGATGTATACCAGACCACACAAATACTTACTAGAATTAGCTCGGAATCAGACATTTCCCTGTGGGTGCCCTTTTTGCTGTGGTGTCTTTCATAATGATCTAATAGAAATTTAGGCTGGGGCTTTAGTTTATTTGCAATGAAAATGGCCCACCTACATTAGATGCACACATATTTTGTATACGTACAAAAAATACATGCAATTTTAAAACATGGTTACCCAAAGATACCTGGATGCATTGCTGGCTGAACTTGCCGGCAGGGTAGCTGTTCTCAAACAAAAGGTTTGCAAAAGCAAAAACCAGATAAAGTGTTGTGGCATAGTAATCTAAAAGTACACTGGACTTTTAGTACTGGTGGTGAAATTAGTGGGTTTGAATCCCAGTCATGACACTTGTGTCTTTGAGCAAGGCATCAATAATTGCTTCTCTCCACCCAGGGGTGCATGGGTACCTGTGAGGGCAGAGATGGTTCTTGTCATTGATTTAGCTTAGTGCACTAAAATACTAACAGCAGCTCAGACTGTTGTACTCCCTAGGGAGCTAGCTGAGATGGTTTGCGGAATGAATTAAATGGTTCAGTGACTAGGGGTAACACATGTAATATTCATGTGCCATAAGCGTAAAAAAACAATGGACACTGGAACTAAATGCTAATGATATTGTACTACTGTACATGTACACATAATGAGAACAATTGTCTTCGTACACAGTCCAGAGCCCAATTTTATAGTGCTGCTAAGCACACAAATTTGCTTAGCATACATATTCTTATATAGGATTTGAGGCATTGCATTGTGAGGTATCAGCGCCAGGAGCGTCACTGAGTGACGGACATGTGCGCTATGTAAGAAGCCACAATTATTATTATTATTATTATTATGTATATTTGGTTTGCGGTAACACCATGTGTGTATCTACTTGCCAGGTAGAGTTGTTCTTAGGGAACTGTCTTGCTATATTCTACTGCCGTGGAGTAGATAATCGGAGGTTCGGGAGACTTCTCAGTTCTGAAAAGAACTGTCCTGCTTTTAACTATTACCAGGGCGGATGGTATAGAAATTAGACTGGACTACTACTTTAGCTTATAGGATCGTAATTAACTGTACTGCCGCGGAGTCAGTTTTGAATTGGTCTCAACGTTTCGACTAGCTTGCTCTAGTCATCGTCATATGCATATTCTTCCTTGATTAAAACAGGATTACCAACAAAATTTCCATTTGTTGCATATTTCTTGTTACTGGTATTCAGCTGTTGTTTGCTTAAATCCTGAAAATCACGTGGAAATTTGGTTGGTAATCCTGTTTTTATCAAGGAAGAAATTTTATGCTAAGCACATTTTTGTGCTTAGCAGCTCTATGAAATTGGTCCCAGGGCTCAAATTTTGGGGGGAAATCCAATCCACAAGACCGCATGACTTGTTGAGCACTCAGAATCTTTACTTGACCGGGATTTTATTTACAACACCAGAATCAAAATGAGAAGAGACAAGAATCGAAACAAGAACACAGTTTTATAAACTGTTTAATTTAAACAAAAAAACACAACAAGATTTATATCTTTTGTTTCAAGGGTGATACTTAGCAGAATTGAATGATATACAGTGTGTGAGACTCAAACTCAACATTTGAACATCATTCTTTTGAGACAAAGATGTTGAATTGGGAAAAACAAAAGAAATATCGGTTTTGTCCTGTCTTGAGTTTATTGACCTGAAGATGCCGACGCTGAAATCACTGGCCTCCTCAGGCCAGTGGTCCAGTTTAAATGGCAAGCCCTGAAATGCTGAAACAATTACACACAAGTGTACACATCATCTGTATACAAATGTAACTGTAATATGAACTTTAAAAATTGTGTTTACCCTTCTCCCATACAAACGTGTTTTCATTTTCACAAACACAAAATTCAAGGTGTCCAAAAATAGCATCATGTAAATCTGTGGCATTCCACATCGGAACTGCCTCACAATTATGCGCTCCAGTTTCCCCACCAACCGGCTTAATCAACTCCGACTGGTCTGTCGATAAAAACAAGTCCACGTCGGGGTGAACGGATTGACCAATCCACCGAGGAATCATTTTTGTTTTTCCGTGGATTCTCTTTCGTGATAATTGCTACGCGGTGCCGGACTTTGCCAGCTCCTTAAGCTGTGAACTCGAATGAGGGTGTTGCATTAGGTGTGGCAAAGCCATGTTTGAGGATCATTGTACTAGACCCCTTTCACACAAGGGCAATTTAGCAGGGGGTTCCTTGCTTTATTTTAGCATGGTTGTGAACTCGAGTGGGGGTGTGTGGTAAAGCCATGGAAGCCATGTTTGAGGATCATTGTACTAGACCCCTTTCACACGATGGCAATTTAGCAGGGGGTTCCTTGCTTTATTTTAGCATGGTTGTGAACTCGAGTGGGGGTGTGTGGTAAAGCCATGGAAGCCATGTTTGAGGATCATTGTACCAGAGCCCCTTTCACACGAAAGCAATTTAGCAGGGTCCCTTACTTGATTTTAGCATGGTTGTGAATTCGAGTGAGGGTGTTGCATTACATGTACATGTAGGTGTTGTAAAAGACACAAAGCCATGTTTGAGGATGATTGTACCAGAGCCCCTTTCACACGGAAGCAATTTAGCAGGGTCCCTTGCTTAATTTTAGCATGGTTGTGAAATTAAGTGAGGGTTGTTGCATTACGTGCAGTAAAGCCACGAAAGAGCCATGTTTGAGGATCTTGTACCAGCAGAGCCCCGTTCACACGACAGCACTTTAACAAGGGTCCCTTACTTAATTTTAGCATGGTTGTAAATTGAATTTACAACGATGCTAATTCTTTTGAGGGTGCTGCATTACATACATGTAAAGCCATAGAAGCCATTTTTGAGGATCTTGTACCAAAGCCCCATTCACACAAGGGCAATTTATCAAGGGTCCCTTGCTTCATTTTAGCATGGTTGTGATTTTTGTTTAGGGTGTTGCATTAGGTGTGGTAAAGCCATGAAAGCCACGAGTTTACTCGTCTTGTCTTAGGATTAGTCTTACATGTAAAAGCTTTTGATTAAAAAAACTCATATGATACATCTAGGACTACATGTAGTCCAAAGTTAGTTCAAACTATCTTTGTGAAATTGACCCGTGGGATGGATTTTACAAAGAGTTAAGACGAGTTACTCGTCCTTACTTACATCCCCATGTAGGACCAGCCTTAAGTCTTGAGGAATTTCTTCTAAATTTGAGTCTTGCATGGAAAGTTGAGGACTTGCTTGTACTTGTTTATACACACCCTTATAATGTAGGCTTGCACCTGTACTGTACATCAAGATATCAATCAATTCACGATTTGAGTGATTGGTTGATATTTGCACCTGGCTGCTTGCCCAGAAGTACACTAAGTGCTTCTGAGCAACCCCTTTTCTATTTTCTCTGCTACTTGACATGTCATGTAGAACAGAATGAGACTACATGTACTGTATCTGTTAGTTGTATTTTTGAGCTGGATTAAGAGGGTCTCTCAAAGAAATGAAAAAAAAAAAAAAAATCTTACTTGGTCATGTTGGTTTCATATTTTCTTAGTTTCATAATTCTACAAGAACACGTAGGGTTATAATTAAATCAAACGGCTTCAAAAACAAAACCAAAAGTATTGCCTTTAAAGGCAGTGGACACTATTTGTAATTACTCAAAATAATTATTGGCATAAAACCTTTCTTGGTGAGGAATAATGCGGAGAGGTTGATGGTATAAAACATTGTGAGAAACAGCTACCTCTGAAGTGTCATACTAGTTTTCGAGAAAGAAGTAATTTTACACAAATTTGATTTTGAGACCTCAGATTTAGAACTTGAGGTCTCAAAATCAACCATCTAAACGCACACAACTTCGTGTGACAAGGGTTATTTTTCTTTCGATATTATCTCGCAACTTCGATGACCGATTGAGCTCAAATTTTCACAGGATTGTTATTTCATGCATATGTTGAGAAACACTAACTGTGCAGGCTAGTCTTTGACAATTACCAATAGTGTCCATTGCCTTTAAAGAAACCAAACTATACTGCATACTTGCAGTTCAGTGGGCCTGCAGTTTTGGTGGTATCCTGTACATGTAGCATAGAGCCATACATGTAGTTCAGAAAGATTTTAAATGCAGAGCAATTTGAGTAATAAATAAGGGAAACGGACTGGGTAAATTTGAAAAATAATTTAGGGTTGAATAAAAAACCATTTACCACTAGCGGGATTTTTACAGTACTTGTACGAAACTGGTATCACTCTTACACGTATTTGTTAGGCTGCTTAGCACCTAAAAGTTGACAAATGAAATGGTTTAGTATGTTTTTCTGCTGAACAGCTTCAGTAGATGAATTTAAATGACAAATATGTTTGAGTTCCTTTGGCAAATGGCCCTAGAGAAATCTGGTTGATGAGTGCCTGTCATTTAATGTAAATTTAATACACTGTATCTGATCTGAATTCAATGCTCATTGTAATGTGAGTCGCTTATAGTAGAATTTCCAGAGCTAATACATTTGGGGGGGAAATCCACGAGACCAAAAGGACTTTGTACATGTAGCTCAATCCATTTACTAGAACAGAATTTATTTCACGTGACTAGAATATAAATGAGAAGACTTGGCGATGTTGTTTTTCAAGAATGTAACAAATGTATGCTTCGTTTTTGAAAGGACAAGGGCACCAATTGATGCATTTCTCCTTGGTAAAGGGCACCCTATGAGGAAATTGTAATTTTCTACTGGAGCATTTCAGGCATGGGATTTCATCTTTGAGAAGGGCACTTCCATTGGAAAATTTTAAGGTCTATGGGAAACTTTTGAAGGGGCACCAAGGCCAAGACCAGAGGGCAACAGAGGCCGCCTCTGTGGCCCGTGTGTAATTCCAGGCCTGCCATTTGAAGGGCACCAAGGCAATGACCAGGGGGCATGGAGGCAATCGCCTTAGTCATCTGGTCACCTCCATGATATCTTAGACCTGGTTTTTGTTTTAAGTCAAGTCAACCTTCAGTGATTTCATTGTAGTATATGTACATGTACAGTACCAATGTTGAAGAACGCCAAACGTTCCTCAACCCACCAAAAACATGTACAATAACGCACCGTAGACATTTCACAAAAGCAATCAAGATGTACTCAAGATCATTGATAGGCTAATAGTGTAAAAGAAACAAAATTTAAGGCAAGATTTGACATAAAATTGGAATACAAAATTGTGTCATGAAAATGCATGACACGGTTGTTTGCGTGCATTTCTAATATTTAGTGAACATGTACATATTAATCATTTGTATGCAAGCCCTCCAGTCTATTTGGAACTAAAATTTTACAATTCTTGGTTTTGGACCTGCTGGGCAAGATGGTTATTGATCCATCTCTTTGCATTTCTTGACAAGTGGAAAATTACTTGTAGCCCCCGCACATCGATGCTTTTACATGCTACATTATACACGTTGCATGATACTGACAAAATGTAAACAGAGATTTTCACATAATATGGATGCGAGATAATATTTTAGCAGCCTTTTTAATATTGTAAGCTAAGTACTTAAAAAACGGGAAGTATATAAGGCCTGACATTTTTACCTTAAAGACACTGCACACCTTTGGTAGTTGTCACAGACCAGTCTTCTCCAACCTGTGAAAAATTGAGCTGAATTGGTCGTCGAAGTTGCGAAATAATAATGAAAGAAAAAATACCCTTGGTGCACAAGTTGTGTGCTTTCAGATGCTTGATTTGAGACCCCAAAATCTAAATCTGAGGTCTTGAAATCAAATTTGTGGAAAAATTACTTCTTCCTCGAAAACTTTGTTACTTCAGAGAGAGCTGTTTCTCACAATGCTTTATCCTATCAACGGCTCTCCATTGCTCGTTACCAAGTAAGTTTTTATGCTAGCAATTATTTTGAGTAATTACCAATAGTGTCCAGTGCCTTTAAAGTCTCATCTGAATCTGAAATGTACAATGTAGCCTGTACAATGATAGATATAGATAGATAGATAAAATGGTTTATTAAAAAACTTTCCTCTCAGCACAAAGGCTGAATTACAACAATTTTACATAAATTTAAAATTTGAAATTAAATAGAAGACAATGTGCATCCCAAATGGTATTAGATTGTACAAATAGCTCTGGTGATTTCAGTATGCATTGCATACAACCGTAACGCAACCTGGATGTCAATTTATGATAAATCTGACTCACTGCTTATTTCAAGGTTAGGCATTCAACCTTTTTATGCGGAACGTTTATTATTTTTTTCTAATCATGTGACTCATGACATCACACGAGTACAAAATAATTTATCAGATGAAACGGGCATAAGTGTACTCGGATCATTTCATCTTTGCGCAGATAGTTTCATCGCAGAGAAACAAAGGGCAATTTTTTAACAGTAGGTGGCAGCATTCATCTCCATTGTTTACGCACACAAAATGTATGTATTTCTGAGCATGCGCACCCTACCAAGAACAATGGATTTATCTGGTAAGCCTGCTGCCAACTACATAAACCTTTTCGCAAATACCCATTGCGCGAGCGCTAACTGTTGAATGGGGTGCGTGCTGGTCTAGCTAGTGATCAAATTTGATTGCTAGCATAGACCAGCACGCACCTCATTCCACGGCTATTGTGCACATACCGCGTGTTTGCGATTAAAAGGTTTATGTAGTGTCCCAAATGTCCTCGATGGTATCAAATAGCTGGTAGAGCTTGATTGTACCTTAAAGGGAAGGTACACCTTTGGTAATTGTCAAAGTCCAGTCTTCTCACTTCGTGTATCCCAACATAAGCATAAAATAACAAACCTGTGAAAACTCGAGCTCAATTGGTCATCGGAGTTGCGAGAAAATGATGACAGAAAAAAACACCCTTGTTGGATGAATTTGTGTGCTTTCAGATAGGAATAAAAAACTTCTAGCTAGAAGTCTTTTATTATTTTAGTGAGAAGTTGCCTCTTTCTCAAAATCTATGCTACTTCAGAGGGAGCCGTTTCTAACAATGTTTTATACCACCAATAGCTCTCCAATGTTCGTTACAAAGTCAGTTTTGAAGTTAATATTTGTTATGAGTAATTACCAAACGTGTACGTACCTTCCCTTAATATTCCATTAACATCAAGTTCATGTACTCACGTTATGACTGGTGTAGATGCAGTTCAGGAATAAATGAAGTCTATGTAGGCCATGGCTCTTTGTTGCCCCTGGTCTTGGCCTTGCTGCCCCTTTCAAAGCTTCCCACAGACGTGATGATTTTCTGATGAAAGTTCCTTTGCAAAATGAAAATGGTCTTGTTCTCTCAAAGATGAAATACCAGCCAGGCCTGTGGACAATTATGTTTATGATAAATTTCTTTGTAAAGTTTGAAATTATCCAAACATTGAAAGTACAACCAAGAAGTTCTATCTGAAATGAAATACTTTTAATTTCATGCACAACAGCTACATGTAGTGCCTATGATAATGTTTAATAGATGTTAAATTTGCATTGGGGATAAAGAATATTAATTTTTGGTTTTTTACCCATACACCGATGTGTGTTAGCACTGTATACTCAGTACTTTCCCGAGTCCTGTGAAAAAAATATCACAGGCCTGTACTCGGGTGGGATTCGAACCCATGACCATTGCAATTCTAGAGCAGTGTCTTACCAACTAGACTACCGAGGTTGCCCGGTAGCTAGAGGCAGTTCGAATCCTATGTACATAGGATTCGAACTGCCTCTAGCTTTAGGATTCGAACTGTCTCTAGCTACCGGGCAACCTCGGTAGTCTAGTTGGTAAGACACTGCTCTAGAATTACAAGGGTCATGGGTTGGAATCCATGGGGCACCAAGGCTATAAGACCAAGGCATAGCAGCGATCAAGGGCGTGTACATTAGCTCTTTTCAGAGCAAATTGTACCCACATTTCTACTGTGTACAGTACTACATAGTATATCTTCAAAAATATTCAAATTGTGACAGAAAATGTCAGGCTTGTCATACAAGACCAGTGTTGTATATTGCCTGCCAGGAATGCCTCGGAATGTACACATTTTTGGGGGGTGCAAGGGTACATGATGCCAGTCTGGATAGATAGTCACTCCAAGCCTATGCTTCGCTTTTGAAGGGGCAGGGCATCAAGGCATTTTCTTTTTGGTAAAGGGCACCCTATGAGAAAATTGTAAATTTCTACTGGAGCTTTTTAAGGGCACCAAGGCAATGACCTGGGGGGCATGGAGGCAATTCAGTGTCTCTGTGAAGTATCAGTCCTGGTCACTCTCTATTTTAACAATGTGACATCTAATAGATGTTAAATTTGCATCGGGGATAAAGAATATTAATTTTGGTTTTTACCCATACACCGATGTGTGTTAGCACTGTATACTCAGTACTTTCCCGAGTCCTGTGAAAAAATATCACAGGCAAGTTACTCGTGTGGGATTCAAACCCATAAGTACATGACCCTTGCACTTCTAGAGCAGTGTCTTACCAACTAGACTACCGAGATTGCCCGGTAGCTAGAGGCAGTTTGAATCCTAATGTGACATCCTTTGTCAATGGGTGTTGTTTAATATGGCTGGATGTGGGTTTGACTGTTAGTGATATCATTATCAGGAAGTATAGTCATTTGAACCTGAGATCATTTCTATGTTTAAGTTTCCTTCCTGTATGGTTTTAGGTGTTAATAAAAAGAAGGTTTCAGGTTTTGTATCCAGTCATCTTTCAGTTGTGTACAGTGTACACATGTTCTAGTACATGTAGTTTCCTTCTGTACCCTTTTTTGTGGTTTTAAAGGGAAGGTACACGTTTGGTAACTGTCAAAGACCAGTCTTCTCACTTGGGGTATCCCATCATAACCATAAAATAACAAGCCTGTGAAAATTTTGGCTCAATTGGTCTTCGAAGTTGAATCTCTGTATTTTAAACTCAATTCAGCTTGTAGCTGCAATGTTTGAATGTGTTTTAATAAACCAATAATACAAAATAAAAAATTATGAAAGAAAAAACACCATTGTTGGACAAATTGGTGTGCTTTGCATATTTTACCTCTCTCTCGAAAACTATGTTACTTCAGAGAGAGTCGTTTCCCACAATGTTTTATACTATCAACAGCTCTCCAATGCTCGTTACCAAGTCAGTTTTTAAACTAATATTTGTTTTGAGTAATTACCAAACATGTACCTTCCCTTTAACTGCTGTGTACAATGGTGTGGCCAGGGATCATACCCAAGTTTTTATGTCATTTATTTGTGGCGTACACATATACATGTATTACCAAACCCTACCTTTAACAGGCACACATACATGTACATGCACTTGCCACATGTATGTATCGGCATTTGTTTGTCTACGTGCCCAGGTACAATACCTAAGCAAGCTCCTTTAAGAGTGGTCTCCAAGGATTGAACATCAGAGATCCTCGCCACTCCAACATGTCCAATGCCTGAAGGCTTCCTAATGCATTCAGCGTCTAACAACCATCATGACCATGTCCCAAAACGATATCAGACACAGCGCATTAAAGACAGTGGACACCTTTCGGTAATTGTCATAGACCAGTACAAACCTGTGAAAATTTGGGCTCAATTGGCCATTGATGACTGCAAGAAAATAACGAAGATAAAAACACCCTTGTTGCACAAATTTATGTGCTTTTAGATGCCTAAAAATATTTAAAAGACTTCGGGCCTGAATTCTTTTAATATTTGCATACGAAGAAAATACCTCTTTCTCAGAAACTTTGTTACTTCAGAGGTAGAGCCGTTTCTCACAATGTTTTATACTATCAACATCTATTACATGTATATCGTTGCTGTACCTGCTGCTAAAACATAGGATTCTAATTGCCGGGCAACCTCGGTAGTCTGGTTGGTAAGACACTGCTCTAGAATTGCAAGTGTCGTGGGTTGGAATGCCACCCGAGTAACATGCCTGTGGCATTTTTTCACAGGACTCGGGAAAGTACTGAGTATACAGTGCTAACACATATCGGTGTATGGGTAAAAACCAAAAGTAGTATTCTTTATCCCCGACGCAATTTAACATCTATTAGCTCTTCATTGCTTGTTTTCCAAGTCGGTTTTTATGCTAACAATTATTTGGAGTAATTAACAATAGTGTCCAATGCCTTTAAAATGTTAAACACACACAGACTGCAATTTGGTTGTTGTTTTGGTGGGGCACGAATATCGTCAGCCGTATTTGTGAGAAATATGTAGAGCTTAAAGTTAATCAAGATTATTGAATCAGTTCGCCGTCGATAAGTGCACGTACTCAATTTGGTTTTCCGCATTAATGTGTACAAATGAATTATGCTGGGAAGGGTAGACTGCTGGCGGCTACATGTACATGCTGATTACATCACGTTCATTATGAAATATGGGTTGTTCACTCAGTGCTGAGTAAATTTGATTTAGGAAATGTACACTTACATGTACAGCCTTCTACCATTCGTTAATGTTTTCAGGAAGGGACGGGCATGTCAAAATGTATAAACAAGAATATTTTGAGACGCATTTGGAAAGGTGATCAATTTTAGTCTACAAACTCTGTAGTATCAATCTTGTGTGACAGTTTAAAGGCAGTGGACACTATTGGTAATTGTCAAAGACCCGTCGTCTCACCTGGTGTATCTCAACATATGCATAAAATAACAAACCTGTGAATGTGAGCTCAATTGATCGCCGAAGTTGCGAGATATATGAATGAAACAAAACACACCCTTGTCACACGAAGTTGTGTGCTTTTCAGACGCTTGATTTCGAGACCTCAAATTCTAAATCTGAGGTCTCGAAATCAAATTCGTGGAAAATTACTTCTTTCTCGAACACTATGTCACTTCAGAGGGAGCTGTTCTCACAATGTTTTATACCATCAACCTCTCCCCATTACTCGTCACCAAGAAAGGTTTTATGCTAATGATTATTTTGAGTAATTACCAATAGTGGCCACTGCCTTTAAAGGGAAAGTAGTTTTTGGAATCGTTCGATTGGTTTAATCCAATATAAATAAAGATAAAAAATAAAAAACTAACCTGTAAACATTTCATTTCAAAAGGTCGTGTGTTTTTGAGATAGTAAGAGGGCAAAATAGCTCTGGAAAGACTTTTGACTTTGGGATGTACCAAGGCAACACAAATCAGCAAGATATTGTTGGGGGGTGCCTGTCCGAAGCCATTCAACCGCAAACTGCCGTGTAGCCAGGGATCACACCCAGGTAACATACAACCTGGCCTACCCGTTGTTTAAGTATAGGGTTCAAACTGCCTCTAGCTATCATGGCTACCGGGCAATCTCAGTCCGGATTTCATAGAAATTGGGTAAGTACCGCGGATACAGTGCTAAGACACATCGGTGTATATGGGTAAAACTAAAATGAATAGTCTTTATCCCTGATGCAAACTTAACATCTATTAAAGATATATTTTGTTTTATGAGAAAGAAGAAATATGAAATTATTTTTGAAATACAGAATTTTGAAAAAGTCTTCAGAAAGCTGGGCACATTATGTTGAAGGCAGTGGACACAATTACTAAAAATAATTGTCAGCATAAAACCTCACTTGGTAACGAGTAATGGGGAGAGGTTGATATAGTATAAAACATTGTGAGAAACGGCTCCCTCTGAAGTGACGTTGTTTTTGAGAAAGAAGCAGTTTTCCACGAATTTGATTTTGAGACCTCAAGTTTAGAATTTGAGGTTTGGAAATCAAGCATCTAAACGCACACAACTTCGTGTGAACAGGGCGTTTTTACTTTCATTATTATCTCGCAACTTTGACGACAAGCTGAGCTCAAATTTTCACAGGATTGCTATTTTTATGCATATGTTGAGATACACCAACTGTGAAGACTAAGTCTTTGACATCTACCAATAGTGTCCAAAATCTTTAAAAGAAAAGTTCAAAACACAAGAGCATGGGCTTAAAGAGTTATATTTAAACATGTCAATCCCTAAATGCTAAACACATCAAGGCCTAGACAGGAAACAATGTGATTTTCCAGAAGTTACTGCACACTGTACTGTATTTTTGTATCGTATAGACTTGACTCAAGTCCCAATCCCGTGCCATCCCCAGGAAACTACTGTTTTGTGATGCTCTGCATTCCAAAACCTGTTCCGCATGTGGGACAGGGAATTGACGATGTCGCAGTCGCCTGGTATGTAAATGTATTCACTTATGAAATATGTGACATTGTTACGTGATACGTTTTGACCAATCAAACCCACCCAAAAAGAAGACTAGATCAATTGTCACTTGTGGGTTAAGTACTCAGTTGATGACTGAAATACATTTTTTAATAACCATTTAATTATAAAAAAGAAAGCACTAAATGTTCATTTGAATTTAAGTAATACGTTGTAACATACATTGGGGTCGGTTTTGTTTGTAAAATTTGAATTTTGGGAAGTGCAATCAAAAGGACTTATGACACCGACACCCCCTTGCCTGCTAATGAGTTTACCCGCCCCACGTGCGTGCCGCGTATAGACGTGTGCCTTACAACGTCTTCTACTGTGATGTCACAGACTATAATGAATATTTTACCGGCAGGGCAACGCTTCCACGCTCCCATTGGTTTTGTACATCTCCCCATTTGGGGAGATTTTCCAATAACAACGTGCAGAGTAAGAAACGACATCGTCAAGTCCCATTCTCTGGACCACATTTTGACGGCGAGCGCGCACTGTACTGTTTGCTACGGGTTGTTTCATAGTAATTTGAGGTAATAGCTTAGGGACCTCTCACACGAGAATGGGACTTGAATCAAGTCTAGGTAACGTAGGACTTGATGAAGGATAAATTGATCAAGTCCAGAGTGTGTATGCCCCTATAATTCGATTTGCAGTAATTCACTGTGTACCTGAACTCCCTCTGGTCAAAATGGAGTGTTCCACCTCAAACAAGATGGAGATCCCTAGAGACTGGACATCAAACGGGGCTAGTTCAAGTTACTCACAGCATGGAGGTAGGAAGTAATTCCTACCTCCATGCTACAGTCACAGTGATCTGGGCCCAATTTCATTGAGCTGCTTGAAAAGCGGAAAAATAGTACTTAAACATTTCTGCTTAGCAAAAATGAGCAGGGAGCTGGTCCCAAAACTGTGCACATAACAGGATACTTTAGCTGGTAATCCTTTTACAGTAAGCAAAATTGTTTGATGCTAAATGTTTGTGTATGAGCAAAGGATGGGTAGGCATGGTGGCATTGGTATCTTCCACTAGGAGCCTGGCTGCAACTTTTTACAATGCAATTATGGTTTTAAGTGCCATGCTTAAGTCAAGGGCACAAGTGACATGACTGGGATTTGAACCCACACTCTGCTGCTGATAACACAAGTGCTCGGGTCTGATGAACTAGACTTCTCGGCCAAGACACGCCAAATGAGTCTTAGGTGCACGTATCTTACATAATTATGTACAGATACTGGGCCCACACTCTCAGCGCAGGGGAGTCTAGTTTATTTCGTTCGAAACTGTAGGACGTCTATCAAAATCATTGCTATACCAACTGCTAACACATAGGATTTAAACTGCCTCTATCCACCATGCCAGCTCGGTGGTCTAGTGGTAAGACATCTGCTCTATAATGCAAGCATTGTGGGTTCGAATCTCAACCGAGTGATTTGCCTTTGTGTATTTTTTCACAGAATTCGGGAAAGTAATGTTGTACAATACAAGGGTAAAACATGTAGAATACTCAGGGCAGTATTTGAATTATGAGACCCATTTACTTGTATGTAGCAACTTATACTGGTTTACAGTAAACTTTACTAGGTACGTTCATGTATACGTACATACTGTGGTACATTCAGCAGCCACTGCAAGAACGACTGGTAATAAATTTTTGCTCTTAGCACTAAAAGTAATTGGGTTTTTTACTAGCATTGCACAACACACAGGAGTACGAGTGACGAAGCGCCATGAAATTGTGCCCAGGTCATTAGACCACATCCCAATTAGAGATCCATCATGACGTCTATCATCAACCAGATCCTAAAGGTAGAAACATCATCAACCAGACCCTAAAGGTAGAGACAGTTTGTCCTGAAGCTGTCAGCTTAGTCTGAGTCAATTATTAACTCGCTATAGCTTTACATAGCTCCGTGGCTTTAGTTAGTACCCTCATACACATGTCATAAACAGCTATGGCTTTAAAGGCACTGAACATGGTTGGTTATTACTAAAAATAATTGCTAGCATAAAAACTTACTTGGTAACAAGCAATGGAGAGCTTCAGTGCTTCTCAGCAATTAGGGCCTAAGTTTTTATTGTCATATTACACTGCCTTTAATTTCTCCGTACAGAAATTTACAATACAAAATGTGTGTGTAGTCAGGCCGTAGATTATGCAATTTGTAATTTGCTAAGCAGTGCAATGTGGAGGTAAAAGGCACTTGACACTATGTGGTAATTACTCAAAATACTTATTACCATAAAACCTTACTTGGTAACGAGCAACAAAGATTTTAACGTTCTAACATTTTGATAAATGGCTCCCTCTCAAGAAACATAGTCATACATGTAGTTTTTGAAAAAGATGTTATTTCTCACTCAAATAAAGACTGGGGTTTGTAGCCTTTTTTAGGCACCTGAAAGTCTCACAATTTTGTGCAACAAGGGTGTTTTCTTTCATTATTCATGTTGTACAAAAAGGAACCCAGACCCTTTAAAGGCAAAGAGCATACAGTTGGTTTTAGGGACCCTATTAACTCTGTGATGGATATTCACTAAACAGTTGCATCAGTCACTGTGGTTAATAATTAATAGTAGATGCGCCTGTTGGGAAATAATTAGTCTGCAGTGAAGAGACTTGGGCGATCAGTGTGTGTAATGTATAGTCATGATAGTAGGCCGAGTGTTTTCAATCTAAACTAAATTTGTCACTTCAGCAGACTTGGCTGGCAAGGCGTTGATGTTTGTCTTGAGCATTGCCAGCTGCATTCAATATGAGTTTAACATGCCTGATACTTCATGGAGGCAACAAAGGCGATTGCCTCCATGCCCCCTGGTCATTGCCTTGGTGCCCATCAAATGCTCTAGTAGAACGTTACAATTTCCTATTAGGGTGTGCCCTAAAAAAATTATTTCTACAAGGTAATGCTATTCAGGAAAGATAAGACCATTTATTACGAAAGTAAATTGTAACAGCGAACTCTTGCCTCAGAACTCACGAATAGAACCCGTTACAAATCTGTGAAATGATTTTTTACATAATGTACTCAGGGGCAATTTTCATAGAGCTGCTTAAAGACAGTGGACACTATTCGTAATTGTCAAAGACCAGTCTTCTCACTTGGTAATGGTGTATCTCAAACTATGCATAAAACAACAAACCTGTGAAAATTTTGAGTTTGACTGGTCGTCGAAGTTGCGAGATAACAATGAAAGAAAAAAATACCCTTGTCACACGAAATTGTGTGCGTTTAGATGGTTGATTTCGAGACCTCAAGTTGTAAATCTGAGGTCTCTAAATCAAATCCGTAGAAAATTACTTCTTCCCCGAAAAATACGTTACTTCAGAGGAGCCGTTGCTCACAATGTTTTATACTATCAACCTCTCCCCATTACTCGTTACCAAGTCAGGTTTTATGCTAATAAATATTTTGAGTTATAACCAATAGTGTCCACTGCCATTGATATCGCTGTACAGAAATTTAAACAATTTACATGTGGGCACCAGGCAGATCTAAATGCACATTGTAGTTTTGCTATTGAGCAGCAATGTGGACAGGCTGAGTACAGTGATAGCTCCTAAGCCACTTGAAGGCTGTGTTAATCATTTTCGCCCGTGGCAATGAGTTGAGGGAATACTCGGTAACTACTACCCATCACCTGCCAATGATGATTATCATTACTCAATGATTACCATGTACTGTAGATACAGTCCGCTTGACACGTGGGAGTGTAGGGGCGTAGTATAGCCTGGCTTTTGTCAGATTTGTATGATAAATATGTCAATGTACATTCACTAAGTACAATGCTTAAACCGTGAAGGTGTGTAAATAATTCTTTAATAAATTCAGTTATTGTTGAAATTTTGTTTAGAGTTTTGTACACACCTTTATGGTTTTAGAAAGGTCAAGGAAGGAATTGTGGTTTACAGGGAAGGTATACGTTTGGTAATCAATCTTGCAAATTAATGCCAAGAAAAACCTATGGTTAGAAGCCTACAACAGCTTTCAATAATATAAACCATTTTGAGAAGCAATTCACTTAAAGGTAATGTAGTTACTTACATCTCAAAACAGATGTAAGTTTGTTTGCCTCAAAATTTGAATCATTTAAATGCTTCTCAGATTGTAAAACAATCAAATGGTTCCAAAACTTTGCCTTTAAAAGATTGAATGTACTTTTTGTAACACAAAACACAATGTCCACAGATTTACAATAAACTAACACAGTTTAAAGATAATGATAGTAGAAAACTACTAGAAAGCTTCCCTTTAAATATTACTTGCTGAGGTGCTGTAGTTTTTGAGAAATGAGTAAAACAATGTCACAAAAGCACTTTTTACTAGACAAAAATTATTTTTCTTGACTTGTCTTGGTACTCATTTCTCAAAAACTACAGCACCTCAGTAAGCTTTCTACCATCATTATCTTCAAATCATATAAGTTTAAATGTAAAACTGTGGACATTTGTTTTGTGTTCTACAAAAAGTACCTAGACCCTTTAAGACAAATTTAAAAGTACTTTGGGCATGAAATGTTTGTGTCTGTTCATCGATTTACATGTATAATGTTACAACTTGTATATCACGTGAGGCACGTATACAACTTGGTTAAAGCTTCATAATGCAGACGTACAAACGTAATCTGTAACATCCGGAAATGTGTTGAGAACATATTATCTCATTTTATTTCATGTACATGTACATGCAGTCATGCTAAACAATTTAATATTGAAGACAGATGCAATCTGTGAACCGTACGTATTTGCATAACAGGTTTTATTACAATCAAAACTCCATTAAAGGGAGAAATCATTTTTGATAAATCGCCGGGGAAAAAAAGCTGTTAATCTGTAATTGAAATACACAATCTGAGAGATGTTACTCTCCGTACCGCTTCTTTGATTCAAATTTTGGGGGTGAAAACTGACCAATTTTTCCATAACCAGTGCACATGTACATGAATTTTTTTAAATGCTTTAAATACTATCGAAAGCTACTGTCAAGTAATCTTTTATTTGCCATTAATTTTAAGAGTGCTAACTAAATGAACACCTTCCCTTTAAAGGTGGGTCATGCATGGAGATGTTTTTTTGGCAACAATGCTGGTATTTCGATGGGCTTGTCAACAATTTGTGGGGGAAAAAACATTGGTGTTTTTTGTTGAATTTAAAGATTTACAAGACGTGCTATGTGACATTGAATTCAAAGGTTTTGTGATTTCATTTGTATTTAAAGAGTGGACACTTGGTAATTGTCAAAGACCAGTCTTCTCACTTGGTGTACATGTATCTCAACATATGCATAAAATAACAAACCTGTGAAAACTTGAGCTCGATTAGATAACTATTAAAGAAAAAAAACACCCTTGTCACACAAAGTTGTGTGCTTTCAGATGCTTGATTTCGAGACCTCAAGTTCTACACTTGAGGTCTCAAAATCAACTTCGTGGACAATACATGTAACCTCTTTTTCGAAAACTATGTTACTTCGGAGGGAGGGAGCCGTTTCTTACAATATTTTATACCATCAAAGGAACACGTTGCCTTTGATCGGTCGAGTTGGTCTTTGAAAGGCGTTTTGTGACCGTTTGTTATAAAATGCATGTGGTTAGAAAGATGATGTAAAAGTAGAATACAATGATCTACACAAATATGCCTCGAAATTGCGTGTTTTTCTTTTTACCTCGTCCAAAAACACGGTCGGCCATTTATGACAGTCAAATTTTGACTCCCATAAATGGCCGACCGTGATAGTTCGCGACGTAAAAAGAAAACTGTGCAATTTTGAGTGATACTTGTGTGGATCATTATATTCTACTTTTAAAACATCTTTCTAACCATATACATTTCATAACAAACGGTTTCAAACGCTTTTTATAGACCAACTCGTCCGATCCAAGGCAGCATGTTTCTTCAACCTCTCCCCATTACTCGTTACCAAATTAGGTTTTATGCTAATAATTATTTTGAGTAATTACCAATAGTGTCCACTGCCTTTAAGTATAGTTTAACAATAAATGGCTTGTACATTGAATTGTATAAGCCATGTTTCTACATGGAGACCAGCTGCATAATGACAACTGTGCCCTCTCTTCGACAAGCATGTTTGGAGTATGGATTTATATATTTGGAAGCTTAGAACAGGGTTTGGTGAACAGCACTTTCAGTAGAAAACCCACTCTGCCCAAGTAAATACCAATTGGTCCCAAGAGTCCCATCATAGCGCTACTCAATATAAGCCTTCCTTCCTCTTGCGTATCATTGTAATAGGTTCAGACACAAATTCCTGTATGGTCAAGCCACGGACCCCTCGCAGCGTATCATAACCTCCTAGCAGGGTAGTGCCAAGATCCTGCTGTGATTCTTTATCATTTCAGGATGGAATTCCACACAGCTTTCGCATACTGGACTACATTTACTGACTTGTCTTATCATAGAGAAAGGATATAGCTCTATGATCTTGTACTTCCTCTCCCACATTATTCCGTTATGGATATTTCTATGGTTCAATGTACACACTACATTTGTACACCATCTGAGTCCGTTTTAGTTACAAAGAAATAGACACTTATAGAAGAGTTTGCGGTAACACCATGTAATAACAATCTCTAAATGAGTTGGGGTGGTTCTGAAAAGAACCGTTGGGTTAACTCGACGTTTCGATCAGTATGCTCTGATCGTCTTCTGGAGATTCTGACGAATAGGTACTATATAAGTTATCACACAAGCACGAGTGGAATACGGAACCCAGGTCAAAATTCCAGTTGAACCTAGTTAACTGGGGTCAACTGGTTCAACTGGATAGTGACCAAACTCGTCCATTTTCCATATTAACCAACTGGTTTGGACTAGGTTTAACTGTGTTCAACTGAATTTAAGTTATAAACCAGTTGGTGTCTGTCCATTTTCCATACTAAACCAACTGGTTTTTACTGTGTTTAACTAGTTTATCAACTGAATTTTAACTAGTTCCAGTTAAACCCAGTTTACCTAGGTTCAACTGGAATTTTGACCTGGGAAAAGTATAGCGCTTCTGCGTCCCATATCCGACGAGCCCGAAGGCCGAGTTGGATATGGGACGCAGACGCGCTATATTTTCCGTATTTCCACGAGCACGCGTGTGATAACGTATTTATCTTCAAGCAAACTTGGCGCGTGACATGGAACACACAATACGCATGGTGGTGATATTAGCCGTGCAATATAGGTTTTTATCACCACTCCATTCTGCGAATCTGATTGGAGGATTAGCGCGTACTTGAAGATAAAATGCACTATGATTGGTTCTGATGTAGAAAGTGCAATATTAGTATAGCAAAAGTGAAGCTGGAGGTATATATGTACATACATAGCCTTGCATTATAAACATACATGTGTACTTGAAATATGCACTTGAACTCTGATGTGTTTCTGTTTATGAGAAATGAACGTACAGTACCTACACAATCTCTCCCTAAACAAGCTCAAGAAAACATGTAGGAACACAAAAATACAAAGGATTCCTATTTGAGTACAGTAAGTTTAGAGGACAGCATTTTAATAGGTTAAAGTATAGGACTAGTGCCCCCAGTGGGATTCAAACCAGGGTCCCAGAGGTGGAAGGCAAGGCAAGACAACACTATACCATGTACATGTACACCAACCTGACTGGCAATAGCAACATTCTCAGCAACACTGAGCTGTAGCCTCGACTATCGATACGACCCACACGTTGTGGCCGCTTGCGCGCATGTCACACGCGGCGACTGTGCCATTTTGGTGGGCAATACATGTAGGTTTACGTGTAAACTCTGCGTCGCCTAAAATGCGCACTTCACTGAATAACGCACAGTGACATTGAACACCAAAATGCCGCATCCAACATTATTCTGAAGATGACGTCAAGTGAATTGGGTCATAAGAAGGTTTCAGTTCAGTGAAAATAACCTTCTTTGATGGTAGATGAATTCAATCTTTGTTTATCTTTCTTTTCTCTGATAGGCACTGCTCAGGAAGTAAATTCTAGGGATCACAAGGATTGGTTTTCTCTATTCTTGACGGACAAGAAGACAAGAACGACACCATGCCGACCCCTAAGGCATTACCCCTACATAAGGTCATCATGGTGGGCAGTGGAGGAGTGGGCAAGTCTGCTCTGACACTACAGTTCATGTATGATGAGGTAAAGCAACACACGTTTGATATTAGGATTCAAAAACATCTACTCAGTAGAATATATTGCAAGACAAGTTCTCAAAAGAACAACTAGTAATAATAATAATAGTGGCTTCTTATAAAGTGCTCATATCCGTCACACCATCAAGGTACTTCAACATTCAGTATTTTCCTGCAAGGTACATGTATGTGGGACTGTTTGAGTTATGAGACCTACTCCTTTTACATAGCACCATGTAATGGTTTAACGAGGTGCTGTAGACAATATGCTGCCAATCCAGCCAGGAACACCGGGGCTAACCTCCTTCTCTTTACGATAAGTACACTGGGTTCTCTTACGTGAGTTACACAACACACGGGACCAATGGCTTTACATCCCATTCGAAGGACGAAGCATCATGGTTAAGTGTCTCGCTTAAAGACACAAGAGGCATGACTGGTGGATTCGAACCCACAGTATGCTGATCAGAAACACCAGAGTTTGAATTTGGTGCTCTTAACCGCTAGGCCATGACACGCCACAAGTAAATATACATGTGGTGTTACCACAAACCAAATAATACATCTAGGATGTGAAACTTTGCACAACTGTGCACGGTGGGAGTATAATCAGGTGAAGTTTGCGGTAGGACCATGTGTTAATCTCTTTTGAGTCATGTTAGTTCTCACAATGTTTTATACTCTCAACAGCTCAGTACCTTTAAATATGTGTGTAGTTTACCCTCATTAATGATTTTCTTTTGTCTCGTAGTTTGTGGAAGACTATGAGCCGACTAAAGCAGACAGTTATCGCAAGAAGATAACACTCGATGGTGAAGAGGTACAAATAGACATCCTTGATACAGCAGGACAAGAAGATTATGCAGCCATACGAGACAACTACTTCAGGTCAGGCGAGGGCTTCCTATGCGTGTTTAGCATCACAGAGCAAGAATCGTTTGCTACCACGTCAGAATTCAGGTGAGGACGAAAGTTTCCCCAAAATGTGTTTTACCCAAATCCAGAATATGTCCACAATAAACCATACACACTTCATACAGTGTGCGTTCGATTAGCTTACCTGGGTCAACCCTGGTCTGCCCCTGTATGTTCGAATAGCTTTGACATCATTCCAGGGGCTCACCTGGGTCAGCCCCAAGTGCCCTGCTTGTGGAGTGGGTAGATTGGGGGCTGGCCCCAGTTGCATGACGTCACCACGAGAGGGTGAGTGATTGCTTGATTAGCTCTTGTCGCGGGGCTCGCCTGAGTGAGCACTGCGGGGTCGACACAGGGAAGCTAATCGAATGCACCTATAGCAGCACACATTTCAAGGGCATCGAGGCAATGACCGGGGGCATGGAGGCAATCGCCTTTGGTTGCCTCCGTGAAGTATCAGACCCGTCACATGCTAGAATTTCACTAAATATATTTTCTTATGTGCAAATGATATCACCAGGGAGCAGATTTTGAGAGTGAAGTGCGATAAAACAGAAGACATGATTCCGTTCCTACTCGTTGGAAACAAAGCAGATTTAGACGACAAGCGGCAAGTGAGTCAAGAGGAGGCACAGAACCGAGCTGCAGGATGGAAAGTTCCCTACGTAGAGACGTCCGCTAAGACAAGAGAAAACGTCGACAAGGTTTGCTCATAATTTGATAGATTCGGTCAAAATAGAAGATGAGTAAATAGATTAAAACAAGGAAAAACGTCAACAAGGTTCGCTCAAAATTTGATTCGGTCAAAATAGAAGATGAGTAAATAGGATAAGGTGTTGCAAACTGCTTACCTAACCGTCCAAAATGACGTTTGGTATAACATGAAAAAACAGTTAATGGCCTGACGTTTCAAACCTAGCAGAATCTTTCTCTAAGGTGAAATGACAAAACAACTCACATGAACAGGTATACTGGTTTAATGGAAGCAGTATCAGTCAATATCAAAGTCTTATATAGCGCACGTATCTACCAAACAAGGTACTCAAGGCGCTGAGTATATACAAACTTTCAGAAAGATAGGTTATTGCAGTGATGGATTCTGAGACCCAATTATTTAGCACCTTATAAGGGTTTACAAGGTGAAAAGAGATGAACTGAAAGGGAGACAGAAAGCACACAGAAAAGCAAGGGATGAACAAAGAAAAAGGAGGCAAGAGGGAGGTTTAGGGAAGATGACCAGAAGAAAATACAAGACCAGAATCAAAATGAGAAGAGACCGGAGTCGAAATGAAAACACAGTTTCATCATCTAAACTGTTTCATTTGAACAAACAGTAAGAGAAGATGTATCTCTTTTTTTCTATGGGTGACACTCAGCAGGATTGAAAGATATTTTTGAGACTCAAAACTCGTCGCTTTAGAAGTTATGGAAAGGTTTGCGATAACACCATGTAATGACTATCTCTAATGAGTTGAGGGTGGTTCTGAAAAGAACCGTTGGTCTCAACTCGTTGTTTCGATCAGTATGCTCTGATTGTCTTCTGGAGAGAGTATTAGATGTTGGCGTTAAGTGGTTGGTTTGGCATAGTGATGTCTTCCTCACTCTCTTCCTCTAGGACTCTGGTTCAAATCTCATTTGGAGCACTACATTGATTAAGTTTTAGTCCCCACCTGACTGTGTGGGTTTTCCCTGGAATAATTCTCTGGGGTTTTCCTCCCACATGTAAAACTGAAACTTCCTTCCTTGTCTTCTCTCCATTTGGATTTGTGCCTAGTTCAATGAGAGTCCTTAGTTTCAACACCAGAATAAATGATATGAAATGTTGAATTGAAAACAAATCAAGACCACCAGACTTGTCCTGTCTTGAGTTTACTGGCCCGACACTGAAACCACTGACCTTTAGGCCTGTGGTCTAGTGTAAAATTCGAGCCCTGTAAACATACATGTATTAGGCCAAGACATCTTGCTTTGAAAGATCTTGAGCTATAGAACATGCACTTTGTATCACAACATCTCTGCATTTTCTTCTTCTTTCACAGTCGTTCTATGACCTCATGCGGAAAATCCGCGAGCAGAAGGCGAAAGAAAACCAGAAACAGAACGGCAAGAGCAAGAGCAAAGACACACCGGGGCGGCATAAACGGAAGTGTGTCATCCTGTGAGGCTGTGTGATTGTTGTGCGTCCATACTGAATGTTTTCTAACCAAGTGGATGTTAATCTCATGTATATTATACAAACAATGAAAAAAAGTAGAGGGGTTTGGGAATCAATGGGTACATCGAGGTACTTTTAGGTGCTTTGGGTTTGGGAGTCATTAAGGGAAAGGGTACAGCAAGGCGCTTTTAGGTGATTTTGATTGAAATACAAGTATCTTATGAGAGTCTGAAAGGGGTACATCAAGGCGCTTTTGGTTGAACTAGAAGTATCTATGAAAGTCTGAAATGGGTACATCAAGGCACTTTAGGTGCTTTTGATTGAATTAGAAGTATCTATAAATGTCCGAAATGGGTGCAGCAAGGCGCTTTTAGTTGAACTAGAAGAATCTATACAAGTCTGAAATGGGTACATCAAGGCGCTTTTAGGTGCTTTTGGTTGAATTAGAAGTATCTTCTCCTAGAACTATGAAACATACCTACATAAGATTTTCAAAATTCTTCCTACTTCGACAGTCGTCTATAATTTTTCCAAAAGATTTCAATCATTGAAAAAAAAAGAGACACCACTAAAAACTATATCATATTCTTTTCAATATTTCATATTTTTCTCATGGTTATTGGTTCACATCCATGCAGATACCTAAGGATGTTCCTCCCTCATTATTTCACAGCGCCTTAAATCTTGATGCATGTGTAAAAAAAAACTGACCCATATTTGAAGCATTTTTGAAGTTTAGAAACTCTTAACCACCGCCTATATTAGAATACTTTTAGTTTCATTGAATAAATATTCATTTATAGGAACAAATTTACACTTACAGTTTGATTTTAGTCACTTTTTAAGGACATTTATTTCTGTAACTTATTCTCTTTTAAAACTGACAAAATGATAAATTAACACTGACTTTGACCAAACCATTATACTGTTTAATCCCTTAAATGTGAACGTTATCCTCTATGTTGCCATATCTGCTAGACAAACTAATTTTTCTGATTTTATGACAATTTTTTGGTTGTAATGATATCTAAACAGAACGGTTACTTGTTTTTCTTATGAAATTGTAGGCATTAAACTAAAGAAGTCTACAACTCAGAGCCGGACTGTAACTGTAATTACAAGGGGGGGGGGGCTTGAAGGAAGGAACCCTGAATGAGACTAGGTTATAATTCGTTGCCATTTCTGGTCGCCCTGCATTTTGGTCGAAGCTGTTTACAAATCCCTCAAGGAATCTAAAAGTAATGTTTCATAATCCACTTTAAAGATAATTCTTAAATGGGTGTTCCCCATTTAATTTTTTTCTTCGAAAACTTCTGTCTTTTTTGTCAAGTTTGGGCAGTTGTTTGTTTGTTTGCTTGTATGGTTTTTTTTTTCATAGATGAAATTTTGTGTTGTTTGTGAAAATGTTCTTTTGTGATAAAATTGTTCACATATTTGTTCATATCAAAACATCAAAACATCATTGTAACTCCTTGGTACACTAATTATGAAACATACTTGGACTTTTTCTACACACTGTAATATTATTGATGTTTCTTTTTTTTTCTGATGAAAATGTGGTTTAACCTGGCTGGAAATTGAAACGTGATTTTGAAAGTTGTGGTTTTACGTTTCTGACAAAGCCGTGATTTGGATCTTTGTGCAAATGTTGTATTTTGATTGAGTTAATATCTTGCATGCTAAGGTTATATTCTAATTAGTGGCTACGGCTATGGCTACGGCTGTTGCTAGGTGTGTTGCTATGGACGCGCTATACTTCCAACGCATGATGACATGGAAATCTAGCCAGAGCCATTACTAAAGCCGCCAATTCGGATAGACCTTACTTTAAATGAATAGCAAAATTCCACATGTTCTTGCATGGCATAATTACTGTTGCACTCGGCACCAAAGTATGGCGTAAAAAAACTTTAAAAAACAAGTGCATGAAATGCAGCTGGGGTGTTGTACAGGTTTAAGTTTGTAAATTGTTTGTTCGGCTGAGAAGAATTATGAATTTGAATTGGTTAATTAAAAAAAATTATTTAATTGAAATTAGTGGAGGAAAAAAAATTAAAATGAATTTTAGTCAGTTGGATGAGGTGTAGACTGGTATCTTGATTTGTATATTATGTTGTAAGCGGGAATTTCTTGAAAGTATGCTCAAATAATGGCATAAACCTGGTAAGCACACAATTTTGCCAAGTACAGAAAAAGACCTGCTGAGCAGGAATACGTTACCAGCCAAAATGCTGTATTGTTTAAATTGTTGTGACTGGTACCCTGCCAATATTTTGTTTTTTTGCGGAGAAAGATTTTCTGCTATCAAACTGAACCTGTGTCTATATTGGTTGTTTTATGGTTGGTTGGTTAAAAGAAACCAGTTTGTACTTTTTGGGTTTCAGTAGCTGAAAAGGCACCTTTTTGTTTCCATAATTTGAGTCTTTTACAAAACCACAGTCGATTGTCATAAAGCTGAGACATTTCTGGCATGGTGTTCTGGTTTATGATTTTGTTTGTGCCCTCAGAAAAAAATGGTACAAGATTAACAGAGTTTTAATTAAAGGCAAAGTAAACCTTTGGTTTATGGAAACATTCAATTGTGTTTATCTTATTTAAATGAAGTTTTTGACACGATAAACTAACCTGTTCTTTAAGGTCATACATTTTTGGAGTGATTACCTAAGGAACCTCCCTTTGAATAGCTTGGACAGTCAGTGAAAGTCTATGCTCATCATATGCATAGAGGCCCAGGGATGGATTTCACAAAGGTAGTCCTAACTTAGGACTAGTCCTAGGCAATACTAAGAGATAGGCCCAGTCCTAAGTTAGGATGAGTTACTGGTCCTAACTTAGGACTGGTCCTGTCTTTTAGCATTGCCTAGGACTAGTCCTAAGTTAGGACTACCTTTGTGAAATCCACCCCTGCTCCCAATAAAGTTGTCCTACTTTTTATTTTAAAAGTCAGTAACATTGAACTTTTTATAAGCTTTGGTGTTTTAGCTGGTAAGCAGTTTTGGTTGTGTGCTTAGCAGCATAAGGAATGGCTCCTGTATGATGACCAAGTGTGGCACTGACTTGGGCTGTTAATTAATTGTGTGCAAATTGCTAACAGCTTTAAAATGCTGGCAAGCTCTGAACGACTCTGTTGCTTTGAAAAGGGAGCCCAATTTCAGAATGTTGGTTTGCACAAATAATTTACCACAAACAAATTGCTGAGCACATTTAAATCTTGCTAAGCTGATATAGGTTACCAGCCGAATTTCATGCAGTTAAACATTGTCAGACTGGTTTCCTGCTTGCATTTGGCTTTATAGCATTCTATTCTGATTAATAGCTTGCAACTGGGTCTTGTGCTTTTGCTACAAATTGAAAACCAAAATGGCCGATATTTTATGGGAAAATTATCCTTTTTTCAAGTCTTCCGCCTTAACTAGACAAAAAGCCTATTTAATCTCATATCATAAGAACAAAATTACGTCATTTAAAAAGTTAAAATGAGTATTGAATAGTAAAACTTAAATTTGTAATCAATCGACCAATCATGGCTAGACTGTTTTACTCTTCCTCCAATTACAACTTGCCTTATAAACTAGAAATTTGTTACTGTTTCCCTGATTGGTCCATACAATTGCAGAATCTGATGGGCTTCCCTGACTAGGAAAACATTATTTAAAACAAACATTTGAAAGTTTTTTTTCTTGTAATTGTAACTTAGTTACATGTGGTTTAAGTTTGTATCATTTTGATTGTGAATGATGATTGTATATTCTTTATTTGTATATTTTTTCCTTTCTCCCCCCCCCCCCCCACTATTGTAAGGTAATAGTAATGAAGCTAAAGTGGCATTATTATTTTTTGAGACAAAAACCTAATCAAGATTTATGAGTTACTTGCTAATGTATTGCATGTGTTGCACGACCTATTCTACTGAATTGTACATGTATTGTTGCTGTATGCATAAGTTAGGCAGCCATTTTGTTTTATTTTTGTTTAGATGGCTTTAGTGGAGCTTCGTTTAAAACTGGTCTGGATTTCCGTGTTCTGTGTGGATTGAGTGCTGGCAAGCGCGCACATGCTTAAACAAATGTGCGCACTTGACTTGATGAACTTTTTTAAGCCGACAGTTATTTTACTTTATTGGTGTCATGTCCAGTAAACTTTAGGAATCCTTGGAACATTTGGGGAAATATAGGGGTGACAAACTGCCAAAAGGTAGTTTTTATCAGAAAATGTCATTTGATGATATGAAGCTATTTACAAAAGAGTCAAACATCATTTTGTAAATTATCCATTCCACAAAGAGAATGTCGAACTAGCTAATTTCATTTTCTATAAGCACTTTAGAAAACAAAACTAGTTTGGCGCCCAAGACGGAACAGATTGGTACACTTCTCCATGTATTGCTTGTACATGCTTTTAAGAGCACAGGGAACCAGACTTGTTTTGAATGCAGCACACAGGCCAGGGCAATGGCTCAAAAGTCAGGTGCTGAAAGATATCAGCTATCAGTGGCTAATGAAGTCAGGGTACCCAGACAAAGATGGCCTCTGAAATAAAAAGTAGCTGATTGGAACCCGACTATCATCAAACTTGGTTTAGTGATTTTTGTTTTTGTGTCGTAATGTTACGCCATTTTCTTTTAAGCTTTACAAGAGGGTTATTAAAAATTGTGTATCTTTACAAGTTTTCTAGAAATGTTACTCTTAAGGCAAAGTATACCTTTGGTTTTTAAAATCGTTTGATTGTTTTAAAGGTACTGTACACGTTTGGTAATTGTCAAAGACCAGTGTTCTCACTTGGTGTATCCCATCATAAGCATTAAATAACAAGCCTGTGAACATTTGAGCTCAATCGGTCATCGAAGATACGAGAAAATGATGAAAGAAAAAACACCCTTGTTGGACGAACTTGTGTGCTTTCAGATATGAATAAAAGACTTCTCGCTAGAAGTCTTTTATTATTTTAGTGAGATATTACCTCTTTCTCAAAAACTTCAGAGGGAGTCGTTCCCACAATGTTTTATACTATCAACAGCTCCCCAATGCTCGTTACCAAGTAAGTTTTTAAGTTAATATTTGTTTTGAGTAATTACCAAACGTGTACCTTCCCTTTAACCCTATATAAATGAATATATAGGTCCCTTTACAATCAAAATACCTGTGCTCATTTCATTTTTCAAAAGGTGGTAGCGTTTTTGAGGTTTTGCAAACAAACTTGGATGGTTATGGCAAAGCATGGAAGAATAGTCCGTAATTGAAAATACACAATATGAGAAACGTTTCATGCAGAAACGTTTATCAGATTAAAATGGTTTTGAGTCGCTTTCTCTAAACCCACACTCCTTGAAAAGGAATTGTTTCTCAAAATGGTATGTATTATCAACAGCGAAAACTGCTTCTTACCATAGAGAATGTACTACATTTTCCTTGTCTGTGTTCTTAAGATTTTATGGTCATTCATTTTTTTGAGAACCGAAGGTGTACTCTCCTTTTAAAGCATGGTAGTTTTCTTGTGCTATTTAGGGTGACTGGCCCTGTACTTTTTTGCATTCGTTCCAGTTGTTCTGTGCTGTAAGACGTGTGTGGCACCCCGTGTACATCTTGTTACTCTACATGGATTGCTAGGAAGGAGCCCTACTACTCGACTCATACAAGGATCTTCATTATCATATATTTAGGGCGTAATGTCATTCTTACTGCAGAATTCTGCGCTTTATGTGGCCTGCAGCAGATTTCACAAAACGCTAGGATTAATCCTATCTCGAGTTAGGAACTTAGGATGGGTTAATCTTCATAAGTCCTAAGATAAACCCAAAGTTAAGAGTTTGGTGAAATTAACGGCAGAGCCCAATTTCATAAAACTGTTTGGCACAAACATTCATTTGCTAAGCAAAAAAAAGAGTGGGGTACCAGTCACGGCAGCGGTAAATGTACAGTATTTTAACTGGTAACCTTTTTGCTAAGCACATGGCGATGGTTATGTCTGGGACCCATTGCTAGTCTATCGATTTAGACACAAGGCGCCGTTTCATTGAACTGCTTTAGTACATGATTTTCCCCGCTAACCATAACTTTGCAGGTAACCAGTGACAAGCAGTATACGTTATAGTTCTTTGGCTGGTGACCTTTTTCTGCTTAGCAATGTTTTTCTGCGCTAAACAAATTTACATAATGGCTGTGATCATAGCATTGGGCCTAATTTCATTAAGTGTGTATATTGGATCTAACCACTTTAGCCCATGTTTACTTTGCGTCTACGCTCTACTCAAAATCTGTATTAACATCAACTTCCACTTCATGTATAATTCCTCTTTGGGGTTTTTCATCTTAAATTCTTCTCTTTAAAGAGTGTTCATAAAAGAGTAATAACAAATGTTCACAGATTTGAACACAATGTACAAAGAATAAGACAATCTGGTGGGACAATTTCCTTTGAATAATCTTTGCTTGAAATAGTTTTTTTAAAGTAGTAAAACAATTAGTTTTTATCTCGCGAGCATAAAACTCTATGTTTAAAAAACGTAAAAACATTTTATTTTATTTTAAATTTTTCTTGTGACTTCCAGTTCAGGTTTGTTATTTCATGTATACATGTATATGTTGGGTAACATCATGTGTGGATACTGGTCTTTGAAAATAACCAAAAGACACATGTGCTTTAATGTCATCCCAAATCAAATGAAATATTTAACTGTGATCGTGAAGAATAAAAAAAGGTTTGTTTCTGTTATGAATTATTTAAGTAGAATAATTGTAGCTATAATTTCTCTTGGTATTGTATGTGTGTAGCCTAGTTGTTAATAATGCAATAGAGATCAATCAGTAGTTATTAATTTATTTTACAAGTGCGCAGAGGACAAGTTTAACCCCTTGCAGTTTTTTAAACCAAAAATCATGGCTCAAAGAGACACATTTTCAAAAATTGGCCCGAAAACGAAATTGGCCCGAATCAGTCCAAATAACAAGTGTAACCCCTTGCAGTTTTTTAAACCAAAAATCATGGCTCAAGAAGACCCATTTTTAAAAATTGGCCCTAAAACGAAATGGTCCCAAATCAGTTAAAAGGACAAGTTTAACCCCTTGCAATTTTTTAAACCAAAAATCATGGCTCTAAAAGACCCATTTTTAAAAATTGGCCCTATAACGACATGGTCCCGAATCAGTCAAAAGAACAAGTTTAACCCCTTGCAACTTTTTAAAACAAAAATCATGGCTCAAAATGACCCATTTTTTAAAATTGGCCCGAAAACGAAAGGGTCCCAAATGAGTCAAAAGAACAAGTTTAACCCCTTGTAGTTTTTTATATAAGAAATCATGGCTCAAAAAGACCCATCTTAAAAAATTGGCCCTAAACCGAAATGGTCCAAATCAGTCAAAAGAACAGGTTTAACCCCTTGCAGATTTTTAAACGAAATGGTCCCAAATAAGTCAAAAGAACAAGTTTAACCCCTTGTAGTTTTTTATATAAGAAATCATGGCTCAAAAAAACCCATCTTAAAAAAATTGCCCTAAACCGAAATGGTCCAAATCAGTCAAAAGAACAAGTTTAACCCATTGCAGATTTTTGAACCAAAAATCATGGCTCAAAAAGACCCATTTTTAAAAATTGGCCCTAATACGAAATGGTCCCAAATCTGTCAAAAGAACAAGTTTAACCCCTTGCAGATTTTTGAACCAAAAATTATGGCTCAAAAAGACCCATTTTAAAAAATTGGCCCGAAAACGAAATGGTCCAAAATCTGTCAAAAGAACAAGTTTAACCCCTCGCAGATTTTGCAACCAAAAATCATGGCTCAAAAAGACCCATTTTTACAAATTGGCCCTAAAACGAAATGGTCCCAAATCTGTCAAAAGAACAAGTTTAACCCCTTGTAGTTTTTAAATAAGAAATCATGGCTCAAAAAGACCCATCTTCAAAAATTTGCCCTTAAACGAAATGGTCCCAAATCAGTCAAAAGAACAAGTTTAACCCCTTGCAGATTTTTAAACCAAAAATCATAGCCCAAAAAGACCAAATTTTATAAATTGGCCCAAAAACGAAATGGTCCCAAATCAGTCAAAAGAACAAGTTTAACCCCTTGCAGTTTTTTACACCAAAAATCATGGCCAAAAAAGACCCATTTTTAAAAATTGGCCCAAAAACGAAATGGTCCCAAATCTGTCAAAAGAACAAGTTTAACCCCTTGCAGATTTTTGAACCAAAAATCATGGCTCAAAAAGACCCATTTTTACAAATTGGCCCGAAAACGAAATGGTCCCGAATCAGTCCAAATAACAAGTGTAACCCCTTGCAGTTTTTAAACAAAAATGATGGCTCAAAAAGACCCATTTTTGAAAATTGGCCCGAAAACGAAATGGTCCCGAATTAGTCAGAAGAACTCTGGTACCCAATGTCAAATCTTTTCGCCTGCATACACACAACCAGTGCAGTGTGACAATGTTTGACCCCTTGCAAACTGGAGACAGTACATTACACAAATTTAAAATATTCAATACATAACTTTGAGAATTTTCTACATTATTACGAACAAAAAGGGCATTTATAAGTGGTAATAACGGATTTAAGGCCGTGTTAAACCACCGTTTAAAACCTTGCAGGGCCGTGTTCCTGCGATAAAGGACCTATACCTTCTAAAGCCACGTCCCTCCTGGTCTTAAACTTTCATATTATAATACCTTATTACTGTTCTTATGTTTAAACAATGCCAATGTAATAAGTTATTCACTGCTGTTTATGTCCGCGGCTTGCACCCTTGAAAGTGCACTCCATTTATTTGTTTTTCTTTTGTAATAGGCCTACACGTTTGACATGCATTTGTCTTGCATGCACGCATGTTATAATTTTGTTTTCATTTTTTCAACTGAATACATAAAGCACTGCATCATACAAAGCTTACCTAGTTTATAATAAAAAAAAACAATGTCTGCAAGTTGTTTATTTTGTTCATGTTCACTCTATGTAATTGTTAAACAAATGTTGTATTATGCCCTTTGTTGCCTGCGTATTACCTCTGTTATCCAAACCGTGTCAAGGCTGTGAACG
The DNA here is from genome assembly GCF_032118995.1 of Asterias amurensis. Lineage (NCBI taxonomy): Eukaryota > Metazoa > Echinodermata > Asteroidea > Forcipulatida > Asteriidae > Asterias > Asterias amurensis. Next base: position 2,168,752 of record NC_092664.1, on the reverse strand, counting down.
ATTGAGCCCCATTTCATAAAATTGTTGGCAGAGGATACTATTTTGCTAAGCGAAAATTGAGCGGGCACCAGTCACAACAGTGTAATTTTAATATAATTTTTCCAAGTAACCTGTTTATGTTCAATCTTTATAAAGAAAAAACAATTTTTCTTTTTTTTCTTTTGTGTATATTGGCTTCTAATTATTTTGCATGTTAATTTGCACAGATGAAGAACAAAATGTTTCAGCCCAAGTAATTTATTTTTAAATCATTGTTAATTCTGCTTTGCTGGAATGTTCACTTACATAATGTAAGTTGTTGTTATGATACACTCAGTTCCTAGACATACAAAGGTTGTGGGTTTAAATCCCACCCGAGTAATATGCCTTTTAAGTTATTGTTCACAGATCTAGGGCAAGTTCTGAGCTAATACAGTGCTTTCTCAATGCTTACACAAACTGCTTAAAGAGTAGAGCACTACGATAACTACCTAAATTACTGGTAGAGACATGTCTTACGAACGTAACACACCACTAATGGTGGCACTGATCTGTATAGAAAATGAACAAAGACAAACCTATTAACAGAGTCCTCATGTGGCTGGTTACAGACTAAAATGTATGCAAAATAAATGGGTTTTAATCAATTATTTGAGAAGAACATTTCAAAGAAACTTACTCTGATTTGGTGTAAGAATGCATTCCCCTTAAAAGAAATTCCCTCATCCACAGAATATGCCATGCCTTCAGCCCTCCACACACATGGTGCTACCTGGCCACATCCAAAAGACAAAATCACCCTAGCCTAGCTTTCTCTGCCTACAACTGTAAGATTTAAGAACTAAAGAATGCTGTTGAAGAAAAGGACTTTGTGAATAACTGGGCCATGCTGCAAGTGAATGATGTAACTAAACAAAGGGGATTAGGCTCAATGGGCATTGCCAAAAGAATGTAGTCACACAGGTGATGTTTCAATGTGTAGGGCCTATTGACAAAGAATCCTAGTTCAAAGGCAAAAATGTGGTTTTTATCTTTACAAGACAGTGTCCAGGGCCCAATTGAACAGAGCTGCTAAGCACAACCAATTGCGTAGCATGATTTTTTTTCCTTGTGATTACCAACCACATTTTGGTTTGTTGCATTTTGCTTGTTACTGGTATTCAGCTGTTGTTTGCTTATCCAAAAAATCACAGGGAAATTTGTTTGGTAATCCTGTTTTTATCAAGGCAAACATTTCATGCTTAGCAAACTGTTGCGCTTGGCAGCTCTATGAAGTTGGGCCCAGGGCACAATTCGATAGAGCTGTTAAGCAGGAAAAAATGCTTAAACAAATTATGTGCAAAACAAAAACTGAGTGGGCTACCAGTCACAATAATGTAAATGTTATTTTGGCTGGTAACCTGTTTCTGTTAAGCAAGACTTTTCTGTGCTTAGCAAGTTAATGTGTTTTCAGGCTTTATGAAATTGGGCCCTTTATGAAATTGGGCCCAGTCATAGAGCTGCTTAATCAGAAAATTTTGCTTAACAATTTTGCAGAAAATAGCAGGATACCAGTCACAAATTGTACATGTGACATTCTATTTTTTGTTGGTAATATTAATCTGGTAACATTTATGTTGCTGTTCGCTCCTTGTTGTGCATACACAACTCTGTGAAATTGGGCCCTGGGTCCAATTCCATAGTGCTGCTTAAGCACAAAAACTAGCTAAGCAGGAAACCGTGATTACCAGAATATGGTAATCTAGTTATCTGGTTATATGACTTGCCATGACTGTAAACAGGTTAACATTATTAATAAACCGAATGTAAAGCTAGATAACCTAGTTACTTAACTTAATAGCTGATGTTAAACTTGACTGTTGACTTTTAAAATATTACTTTATGTACCTTTAAAAAGTGTATAGCCAAGCCACATAGATACTTGTATTGAGGGGATACAACTGGACACAACAATTAACCAGTATATGCATAGGTTAACTGAAACTGATAAACTATTGTTGAATAATTGTAAAGGCATATTTAAAGTAAAGGATGCAAGCACTGAAACCGGAAACGAGAAAAAAGTAATTCAATTCACATAACACTAAACTATGAATCTGTCAAACTGTCTGAACATTTGTTAAATATTTGTATATGTAAATGTATCATTAAAGATTTATATAATTTGCACTTAACGGAACAATTACTTTTCAAATATATCTCCTTTGTACATTACCTTTTAATAATATCAGTTTTACACTGGCTAAAGTAGCTTACACTCGTAGTAGCTATAAACTGGTTTAAGCATAGAGACCAGTTTAGTGTTAGTTTTACACTGGTTAAACTATACTAGTAAAACCTTTAGTAACTGCTCAGCTGGTTCATTCAACTGATGAAGTGTAGTGATTAACTAATCCACGAGTAGATTCAGTTAATCCAGGAATAGATTAACTAATCCAGGAATAGATTAACTAATCCAGGAATAGATTAACTAATCCAGGAATAGATTAACTAATCCAGGAACAGATTAACTAATCCAGAAATAGATTAACTAATCCAGGAGTAGATTAAGTTAATCCAGGAATAGATTAACTAATCCGGGAATAGATTAACTAATCCAGGAGTACCTTAGTTATAAGAAATAGATTTTGTAATTGTAAAAAGTAGTATTGCATTTCCCTATTGGCCGTAGATTGAAATATAAAAGTAGCATCGCATTGATACAAAACTAAGTTGTCTATTGTGTTTTGAATCTATGATTTGATTGCATTCTCTGCTTTGATTGAGTCAACTCAGTCTAAAAACCAAGGTGTTGGAGCTGTGTTTTAATTTTGTATAAGTTTTTTTTAAAGTCTGTTTTCTCTTTGAGCTATTACGGCTAGACTGCGGCTAAGACTGCTGCTAAGACTGCGGCTAAGACTACGGCTAAGACTGCGGCTAAGACTGCGGCTAAGACTGCGGCTAAGACTGCGGCTAACCTGCGCACGATTGTAGTACGAGAGTCAAGCTCAAAGTGATACACAAATTACACAGTACATGTACATACATTTGGGTTTACACCGTCTTTTTTATGGGGGGGAGGGGGCGGGGGCGGGAAACCGTGACTGCCTTGAGCAAGTCTATCCTGTGCTTTGCTATCACATGTCAAATGATGTTGTTGTTTTGATGCTTTGTTTACTCTAGTCGTAGTCTTGAGTTGCTGTGTTATCTTGAGCAAGTTGTAATCAAAACTTAAACGTGCTTATTGTAAGCCAATAGGGCTCCCTCTACAGACACAAAGCTGATTTTGGGGCATGATAAGACTATTATGATATACATCAAGTGTTAGATCTCATAAGGAGTTTCAAAGCTTACTCGCACGCACTCCAACATCTTATTTCTTCATCGCCCCTATTAATCTTGTTATTTGTGATAAAAATAATGTTGGATGTGCAATGAAATAAACAAATAAACAAAGAAATACATACACAAATAAATAAATAAATAAATAAATAAATAAAAGTAAGGCTGTCTGAGTGGGCTTAACTACTTTTCATAAACTCACTATTTAAATGTATGGCTTATGAGCAGTGAAAATCTGCTAAATAAACATCAATCTTTAGGCCAGCTAGCCTACTCCGGAAGAATCAAAATCGAGGTGTTTGACATTAATAAATAACAAATGTGTTTTTTAGAATGTGGGGTCACAAGTGGGTTCGTTATTTCATGTATATGGTTGTTGACCAAAAACTTGAACACTGTTTTGTCCGCTATACAAATCTAGTATAATACCCTTAACATTGGTACAAGGTAAAACACAAACAAACAAACAAACAAACAAAGGTTGACATGTGACTTCTTAAATGAGAGCCATGAACAAAGAGTTATTATACCCAGAGTAATTATTCATATATTCATAATAAATTTATAATTTTCTTTTAACAAAGTTATGTACCAATTAAAATATACAACTGTAGCCTTTGTATAACATTAAAAATTAGTCGTTCTAACATGGGTTGTATGAGCCCAATGCACAATACCATTCAGCCAACTTCAAGGTTAAGATCATTTCATTGGAAAGCGACCATCTGTATTCGTAAAATTATTTCCTCCTTTTTAAAATTGTATGCTTACTTAAATGCACTGTACACGTTTGGTAATTGTCAAAGACCAGTGTTCTCACTTGGTGTATCCCATCATAAGCATAAAATAACAAGCCTGTGAAAATCTAAGTTGCGAGAAAATGATGAAAGAAAAAACACCCCTGTTGGACGAATTTGTGTGCATTCATATAGGAATAAAAGACTTCTAGCTAGAAGTCTTTTACTGTTTTAGTGAGAAATTACCTCTTTCTCAAAAACTACATTACTTCAGAGGGAGTCGTTTCCCACAATGTTTTATACTATCGACAGCTCTCCAATGCTCGTTACCAAGTCAGTTTTTAAGTTAATATTTGTTTTGAGTAATTACCAAACGTGTACCTTCCCTTTAGAAGGGACTGTGGATATTTGGTAACTGGAACACACTGTTTGTTTCAATTCTAAATATTTATAAGATTTACACGTATTATTATCATTTCAAAAGATGGTAGTGCCATTTTGAATCATCGCCTGAATATCTGGAGGGGTTTTATCCACACAGGAAGAATGATCTACAACTGGAATACACAATCTGAGAAATGTTACCGTCAGTAACACTTCTCAGATTCAAACTTTGACGGATAAAAATACAATAAATATTTTTTCCATAACTGCAGTATTTCAAAGGGAAAGTATTATAATAATTAATGCATTATACTAACCAAAGCTGCCTTTATACCTCTTACCAAGTAGGTTTGTATTGCTATCAATTTTCAGAGTCATTACCAAACGTGTACAGACCCTTTTATACAACAAAATATTGTCCAGATAACCATTTTCTGTTTCAAAACTGCAACCTTCGGAATTTAAATTGTATTTGTTAGCACTAGGTATAGACCGTATCCAATAACGCCCTTCTACACAAGAAAGTGGCCATATTGTCGGGCAGGCCATATGCGCGTCTAAACGCGTACATCAATGATGCACGCAGCGTTCCCGGTTTGATTTACATGGCACCATAGATATAGAATAGAACTAGATCGGCCGCGCTTACATACATGAATGCATGTTCTGGCAATGGGGCCGCCATGGCCTATCTCCCATGTTCATTTTTTGTGCGTTGCCGTCAGCACGTGACTTTTTGCCGTCAGCATGTGACATTTAGCGCGTCAAAGGCCTATCTCCCGTGTTAGTTTTCGCGCGTAACATTTCGAACGTGTAACATTTCGAACGTGAAATTTTTACCGCGTCCATGGCGAACCAAAACTTGTTCTACACAAGCAATGGCGCGTATGCACGCGCGGCCGATCTAGTTATTATAATTCTATATCTATGTATGGCACACGCACGCACGCACACGTACTCGCTCACAGTCACCACGTTGTAGGGCAGGCATTTGAATTGTGACGTAAATTCAATATAGTCTATAGCCTGCCGCTTCTATCTGAGTTATACAAAAATAATACTTAGGTACCTGATAATTATAAGTAAAATGAATACAATAATAACAAATGCTGCAAAATCATAAATCTCAATAGATTTTTCTTAGAAGAGTAGAAAATTTAAAAAAAATAGCAACCACCTTTTAGCAGTAAGTCAGAAATGTTCAAATAATAATCAACTTTTAACTGGAAGGATTGGCCTGTGCAACTTTCGCCTCCACTTCCATGATGCAGTAACACCACTAATAAGCCAATTGTCTGGTACAATGACGTGCTTGATCACAAGTTACCACTTAAATTCCTCAGACTGTCGAGACAGTTGCTATATCACATGATTCGGGGCAAACTTTTTGTGATGTTACTTAAGAGACGGTGAGCACCCATACAGGATTCTGAATGGATGTGTACGGCAATATGGTACCAGGGTTTGCTCATCTGGAGGTTGCTATACAAAGGCTTTTTGCGTAGTAACATAAGAGACATTAGCACCCATACAGGATTCTGAATGGATGTGTGTGATTCAATGGTACCAGGGTTTGCTCATCTGAAGGTTGCTGTACAAAGGCTTGCCCCGAACCATTGACACAGCAACTGTCTCTTTAGTCTAACTAATTCAAATGTAAGCGGTACATTGTGACTAAGAAAGTCATTATACCAGACATCATTCAAATCTGGTGACCAGCCTAAATGTTGCACTTTCCCAAGCTCAATGATGCCCCAGCCATACATGGACATAGTTGACAGAGAAACAACCAAAAGGGACCTGCAATTTGAATCCCATTAAATACAGTATGGAAGCCATTAGATAAATAAGTCTACAAAATACTGCCTAGTCAGATACACGTACAGAGAAATAGCAAAAAGCCTAGTATAGATCAATCCATTTTAGGTCAGTTCAAGTGTCCTGTACCAATGTTTCCAAAGTTACTGCAACCTTTTCACGCTCACACACACATAATAATAATAATATATTGTTTTATAGCGCTTTATCACACCCGTATCAAAGTGCTCTGTATTTTGACCTGCAAAGTATTTGACATGTTTGAAGCTACAATTTTGAATAATAATAAGACCTATCCTTTTACATTGTATAGCACCATGGAATGTTTTACACGGTGCTGTGGCACAATATGCAGCCAACCAAACCAGGAACACCTTGGCGAACCCCTTCTCTTTTCGATAAGTGCACTGGGTTCTTTTACATGCATTACACAACATATGAGCCCAAGGCTGATCAGAAATACCAGAGCTTGAGTCCAGTGTTTTATATGTTCGACCATGATACGCCACTTACATAGGGCACGTCATTGGTCAGAATTGGCGTGGTGTGTAACAAAATAAATGTTTGACATTTTATAATGGGTGAAACATTGGTACATACAGGACGTCCCAAATGGATTTGTCTATAGTCTTCACTGTGAGTTTGTACAAAAAGCTCCATGAAAGTTAAACACTCAACTGGAATTGCACCTTTCTCTTTTATGTGTTAATCTAGAAATTGTTTGTAAAATAAAAGCAGCATTTTTCTGTTTGTACAATTTTTTTCCAGAATTTAAGACTGGCTTTCTGTTTCCATGAAAACTTAAGGCACTTCAATCAACATGATTAGGTGTATCATGCACTCATCACTTGAGTCTAGTTCCCAATGTGCAATAACTATTGTAGATAAAAATGTCTTAGTATAGAAAGGTACCAGGCTAGCAATTAAGCCTCCCAGCCTCATTATGGTTCATTTAAAGTAAGTCAAGATGGCTGAATATGATACAAGCCAAAAGCCTGGTTCATACTGCCTGTGAATACTTCGTGCGAGGCAAATTTCCTTGCATCACAATTGGAAATGGGGCGCTGACCGCTTATTTGTGTTTTGTTTTCATTCATTTAGGAATTTTTGCTGAATTCCTTCCTTAGTCTTGTCACAATACACTGTTGTTTCTTACAAATAAACTATCCAACTCCTGCTCTCCGCCCACACCTTAATACACAAACCATCACATGTTTGTATTGGCTAGTTCATACACTGTAGCTAGTTCGTGGCTTCTAGGTAATGCCCTCTATTGGTGAAATAGTCACAAACAATAACTATAAAACTGTCTTGTACCAAGACTAGTCCATCCTCCCTGTCAGTACCTCAATACATCCTGGCTTTTCAGTACTTAAACTATTACCGTATCAAAAAGTTATTTAATTGAAGAGATATATATACACAGTTATTATTCTATAATTACAAACATAATCTGTTCAAGTTTCCATCCAGGTCACCTGGGTCGATTTTAAAGCTTAAAGCCATTGGACACTTTCGGAACAGAAAAAAATAATAAAAGTTCATAGATTTACAAATAACTTACAGGGTTTACAGAAGGTAATGGTGAAAGACTTCTCTTGAAATATTATTCCATGAAATGCTTCACATTTTGAGAAAACATTAAAACTATCAATTCTCGATATAGAGAATTATGGATTTATTTTAAACACATGTCACGACACGGCGAAACATGCGAAAACAAGGGTGGGTTTTCCTTTTCTCCCGACTCCGATGACCAAATGTGCCTAAATTTTTACAGGTTTGCTATTTTATATATAACTTGTGATACCCGAAGTGTGGGCCTTGGACAATACTTTTTACCGAAAGTGTTCAATGGCTTTAAGCGAGCGAGGAGAAAACCTATTAATTTCATAAACACAAAGTTCTCACATTACAATCATGTGACTGCATTATTAAATGTACATCATAAAATAACTATATTTATGTCAATTACAATATATGATACTGGAAATCTGGTCCTAAACATTTCCTAATACCTTTTTCTGTAAAACCTTAAACCAAGGCCATTGTTTCATAAAGCTGTCAAGCAGAAATTACTGCTCAGCAAATTTGTTTGCTTAGCACCAGTCACAATAGTGTACAGTTTATGGAATTAGTCAAGACAATGGGCAGGGAATTGTACTAGAAGTGTTACCAACCAAAAATCAGACCCGACCTTGGTTGGCAAAACCTGTTAAGAAATCAAAATCACAATCAGGTTACGAAATCAAAATCAGGTTACGAAATCTAGTGATTTTGGATTTGGGTTCAATGATTTTGGTAGAGGGCCCTGCCCAAATCTAATCACTTTGGCTGTTTGGTACTCAGTAAGCCAGAGATTTGGCGTTGATCCTACGCCCATAATCACCTTTGACCTCACATCATTTCATACGGCTTTCATCATGACTCTAGAGATTCGCAGTTTAATCCCATGTACATATGTATTCATGACTCTGGAGATTCGCAGTTACATCCAATGTACATATGTATTCATGATTTTGGAGATTCGCTGTTAAATCCAATGTGCATGTACATATGTATTCATATAAACCAATACCTGTCCAGTCCTCATACTTGCAGATAAGGACAGTGGATCAGTTTAGTTTAGTACTTAGTTCTCACAACTGGACTTTTATCACTTGTATAAAAAAAATCATGAAAAACATCAAAAAACTTCAGAATTCCTATCACCTAATCCTCATATTACTCAGAATTACATAGAAATCTATTTTCTATTCTTTCATCAAAAATATATCAGGTCAGAATCCCCTGAGTGTATAAAGTTCAATTTTCTTTTTTTCATTTTCTTTTTTGTTTTTCTCCAATTTTTGGTATGGGCAATATACCAATAGAGGGCGCTATTTAATATCCTGAGCAATCTTGATAGAGTTTGGAATGTCATTGGATGATTTAGACTCGATGATGTGGACGAGCTCCGGTACTTTAAGGTCTCCCTTAGTGATGCGATCACACGCCGAGATCAAGTCATAATTGATTTGATCGGTAACGACCGAGTCTTGTTTGTACTCAGGATGTTCGGAGACAAAGTTCCTTATCCAGGTTGCTAGTGTCATCAGTTTTCCTGAAAAGAAATCCATATTAATTTCAAATTTTATGCAAAAAAAAGTTAAAGGCACCGGCCACTTTTTGTAATTACTCAAAATACATGAGCATAAAACTCCTCTCAACCCGTTTGGTTATTGTCAAAGATCAGTCTTCTCACTTGGTGTATCCCATCATATGCATAAAATAACAAACTTGCGAAAATTTGGGCTCAATTTGTCTTTCAGATGCCTGAGAAAGGCTTCTTTCTGAGATTCAAATATTGGAGTGAGAATTCACCTCTTTCTCAAAAACTACGTTACTTCAGAGGGAGTTGTTTCTCACAATATTTTATAGTATCAACAGCTCTCCGTTGATCGTGACCAAGTAAGTTTTTATATAAATATTCTGAGTAATAATGCTAAACGCGTCCAAGCTCGGATTCCACAAAGGGTTCAGACTAGTCTTATATCGAGCGAGTAACTTAGGGATAGCCTCAAAGGCACTGGACACTATTGGTAATTGGCAAAGACCAGTCTTCTCACTTGGTGTATCTCAACATATTCATAAAATAACAAACCTGTGAACATTTTGACTCAATTGGTCGTCAAAGTTGTGAGAGACTAATGGAAGAAAAAACACCCTTGATGCACAAGTTGTGCGCTTTCAGATTTGAGATTTGAATTTGAGACCTCAACTGAGGTCTCGAATTCAATTCAAATATTTTAGTGATTAATTATTTCTTTCTCTAAAAACTAAGTTACTTCAGAGGGAGCCCTTTCTCACAATGTTTTATACTATCAACAGCTTTCCACTGCTTGTTACCAAGTAAGTTTTGATACTAACAACTATTTTGAGTAATTACCAAAAGCGTCCAGTGCCTTTAAAGTTTTTAATAACTCCTAGGACTAGTTGTTAGGACTATCTATGTGCCTTTAAAAGAGATACACATATGAGTTCAAATATTATATTTCAATCTTAAAGGAACATTACAGAATTGGTAAGAAACAAAAACCGTGAAGATCACAGATTTACATAAAACTTACACGGTCTAATGATGATGATAGTAGAAAACATCCCTTGAAATATTTCTGTCTGAAATGTCATATTTGATAAGAAATAAATATTCTAATTTCGCGTTTGGAGTTTATCGCTCAGTGAGCGTTTTATTCATTTTTGTTTTGGCATCAATGCAATGCAAAGTTTGTAATTGGTTTTCACTCTTCTCTCGTGACCCAGATGGCCGATCGATCTCAAACTTCTACAGGTTTGTCAGTTTATGTATATGGTGGATCACATAATGTGCTTACACTGCCAGTAACTTTTTTTGCTAGCAAAACCAATTCTGTAATGTTCCTTTAAAATAAGACTTACCAGAGGCTCGATCCGAGATGAATTTCAGGTAACACATGATTGTACACCTCGTATCAAGATCCGTCTCTACTGTACTGACGTACTGGTTTATAAGAGGTATCAAACCTGGGAACTCGCCCTGTCCGTCACCTAGCGGTCCTCCATTGATTATTGTATTCACACTCATCAAACATTGCTCCTTCTCGATTGGACAGTCACATGAACCTGGAGTTGAAAGGTCAAGGGTCAAACAGTTGATAGGCATTATAATTGGTTCTTTATATTAAACCTTTAATACAATAATAACAATATTATTATTATATATTTGGTTTGCGGTAATACCATGTGTGTAACCGTTTGTTAATGCATATGGGTAGAAAGATGTTGTAAAAGTAGAATACAATGATCCACACAAACATGCCTCTAAATTGCGTGGTTTTCTTTTTACCTCGTCAACTAACACCGTGTTAGTTCGCGTCTTTTTTATAGACCAACTCGTCTGATCCAAGGCATCGTGTTCCTTTAACATGTGTGCCTTGGTCAATGGGCCAATAACATTCCTTTAATCTTTCTTAGTTCCCTAGAGAATATACAACCCCGGGCAACTGTAGCGTTCCAAAGGCTTTTAATACACTTTTTTCCTTTGGAAAAAGTAGAAACAGGAGTTTACGTACATGTACATAGGTGTCAGTTTTAGAAGATATTCCAGGCTATTTTATCTCAAGTTTTCTTTATAGCTGTTCCTGTGTGTTGTTGCGGTTAGTTAATCATTTCCTTTTTATTGTTCATTGCTTAATGTTTATTGCTTATAAAAATTGTATTTAATAATTTGATGCAATTAAGCCATTGGCTACAAGTTTGATTTTTAAAAAACCATCAATGATAATAATAATAATAGTTACTTTTTTCCAAAGGGCAAAACAAAAAAATGGAAAATAAAACTTAAGTAGGAAGAAAATCTGCATCCAGATGAATGACTGGGCACATGTCTTCAAACATCTTTACTGCAATCCTTCAAGCCTATTGATACTTAGTTTAGAAATCCTGATAGGGTTCACATGAGGGTTTGGTTCCTTTGAAATGAAGCAACAAAACTACTTACATGATCTCAAATCTTTACGGAAGTGGAACATGGAGTCTAGGACAGCGTTGCGTTTCTGCGCTTGTTGCATGTTAGCATCAACCTGAAACAAAGAAATAAAGTCCAAAGTGCCGTGTTTTAATTGCGAAAAAGAGAAAGAAATATTGTAACAGAGCAATATTGTTTTGTTCATTTAAATTTGTTCATCCTTCAATAGTTTAAAGGCAGTGGACACTATTGGTAATTACTCAAAATAATTATTAGCATTAAACCTCACTTGGTAAAGAGTAATGGGGAGAGGTTGGCAGTATAAAACATTGTGAGAAACGGCCCCCTCTGAAGTGACGTAGTTTTCAAGAAAGAAGTAGTTTTCCACGAATTTGATTTCGAGACCTCAGATTTAGAACTTGAGGTCTCGAAATCAAGCATCTAAAAGCACACAACTTCGTGTGACTAGGGTGTTTTTTTCTTTCATAGTTATCTCGCAACTCCGACGACCAATCAAGCTGAAATTTTCACAGGTTTGTTATTTTATGCATGTGTTGAGATACACCAAGTGAGAAGACTGGTCTTTGACATTTACCAATAGTGTCCATTGTCTTTAATTGCGAATAAGAGGCACGGCCTTTGCTGACGTTGGCCGTTATAGTAAGCCACAGCCGTCTCTCATGCCTGACGTCAATTCCACCTTACGCCTGATTGCACAGTGGAAGTACATCATTGCCACAGACCTCACCAATGCCTTCTATCAGATCCCCCTTTCAAAAGCCTCCATGAAGTATTGCGGAGTCGCCACTCCCTTCCGCGGCATCCGTGTCTACACCAGATCAGCCATGGGCATGCCAGGCTCCGAGACAGCCCTTGAAGAGCTCATGTGCCGCAAACTCGGTGATCTTCTCAAGGACGGTGTTGTCGCCAAAATTGCTGATGACCTCTATTGTGGCGGAAACACACTAGACAGTCTTCTCACCAACTGGAGGCGTGTGCTTCATATCCTTTATACCAATGGCCTACGATTGTCTGCTAAAAAGACAGTGATTTGTCCGACCACCACCACTATCCTCGGATGGATCTGGTCATCAGGCACCCTTCATGCCAGCCCTCACCGTATCGCCACCCTATCAACATGCGCAATCCCGGAGAGAGTTTCCGCACTGCGTTCCTTCATCGGTGCCTACAAAGTACTCGCGCGGGTGCTCCCAAACTGTGCCTCAATCCTTTCCCCATTGGATACCGTCATAGCAGGACGCCAGTCCTCCGATTCTATTGTGTGGTCCGACGAATCTCGTTCTGCTTTCAAGAATGCACAGTCAGCTCTGTCGGCGTCTCGCACAATCACGCTTCCTCGCCCTACTGACCAGTTATGGATTGTTACTGACGGTGCAGTTAAGAACCATGGCACTGGCGCCACTCTGTACGTTACCCGCCAAGACAAGCTGTGCCTCGCTGGTTTCTTCAGCGCCAAACTCCGCGGCCGCCAACCCACGTGGCTGCCCTGTGAAGTTGAAGCCCTTTCCATTGCTGCATCGACCAAGCACTTCAGCCCTTATCTCATCCAGTCAACTCGCAATGCTGCCATCCTCACCGACAGCAAACCTTGTGTACAGGCTTACGAGAAGTTATGCCGCGGTGAGTTTTCCTCGAGTCCCCGCGTCTCCACATTCCTCTCTACTGTCAGCCGGTACCAAGCGACTGTACGCCACCTCGCTGGCTCTGCCAACATTCCGTCTGACTTTGCTAGCCGTAACGCCCCAGCCTGCTTGAGCCCTCCTTGTCAGATTTGCTCATTTGTCCAACAAGCTGAGGAGTCTGTTGTATTGCGCGTATCGGTACAGGATATTCTCACAGGTAAAGTGAAGTTGCCGTTCACGAGCCGGGCTGCCTCGTCTGCAATCCAATCTGAATGTCCTGATCTACGCCGCACCCGGGCACACCTGGTGCAGGGGACACGCCCCTCAAAAAAGGTCACTAATGCTAAAGATGTCAAGCGCTATCTTCAGGTTGCATCCCTGGCCAAGGACGGTCTGATCGTCGTTCGTCGCGATGTTCCACTCGCTCCAACTCGTGAATGCATCGTTGTGCCTCGTCAAATTTTAGATGGCCTACTCACAGCGCAGCACATTCAACTCGACCATCCATCTAGCCACCAGCTCAAGTCAATCGTTCATCGTTACTTCTTTGCTCTCGACATGGACAAGTCGATTGACACAGTTACAACCGGATGCCACCAGTGCGCTGCACTTCGCACTGTCCCATCTACAATCCACCTCCAGTCTTCGTCCGACCCCCCAGATGCACTTGGGTTCTCCTTCGCTGCCGATGTAATTAAGCGTAATCGCCAGCTCATCCTCGTGCTCCGGGAAACTGCCACTTCATTCACCACATCTTGCCTCATCGAAGATGAGCGCCGCAACACTCTGCGGGATGCACTGATTTGTCTCTGCATAGGCCTTAGGCCGCTCGATGGCCCCATGGCAGTTATTCGCACTGATCCAGCGCCTGGCTTCAAATCACTCGTCAATGACGAGCTCCTCCGACGTCACAGGCTGTCCATCGAACTTGGGCGGGTGAAAAACCTCAACAAAAACCCTGTGGCGGAAAAGGCTGTCCGCGAACTTATCGATGAGTTGCTCCGTCAGGACCCCATGGGTGGTGCCATCTCTCCTGTGACCCTTTCTGTTGCTACCTCATGCCTCAATTCACGCATTCGTTCCCGTGGACTCTCAGCCCGTGAAATGTGGTACCAGCGTGACCAGTTCACTAACCACCAAATACCCTTCTCCGATCAACATCTTATTTTGGAGCAACAGCGTCTTCGCACAGCCAATCACCCTCATAGTGAACATGCTAAGGCCCCTGGTAAGATGCCCCCCCTCGAAACTGCTGTCGAAATCGGCGACCTTGTGTACCTCCATGCTGACCGCAACAAGACACGCAGTCGCAATCGCTACCTAGTTGTCTCCATCGAAGGCGTTTGGTGTAACGTTCGGAAGTTTGTGGGCAACCAACTCAGGGGTACTTCTTATCGCGTGAACCGCTCGGAGTGCTATAAGGTGCCCGCTTCGTCCCACGTTGTCCCTCCCCCATCCTGCAGCCCAGACACCGAGGATGACACTGAGGACCATGACCCCGTCCCGACACCTAGTCCTCCCGATCCTCCGGACATTCCAAGCAAGCTTTCAACACCTGCTCCGACCGCTCTTGAGGAACCCTGGTCTGTGCCTTATCCACCTGAGGCCCATCTTGAATCGCCCCAACCACCGCCAGTAGTTGTTTCACAGGACACACCCTCCCTTGGACCACGACGCTCTTCGCGCTTGCTTCGTCCTCCCAAGTACCTTGATGACTATGTTACGGACTAATCACCTCGTTCTCCTGTTGAATTGTGTTTTGGATCGTTTTGTTGTATGTTTATATGGGGCAGAATAATCCCCAGGGCCAGAGGGTAGTCCATCCCTATGACGGCTCTATGTTCCCTTTTGCGGTTGCGTTCCTCGTATCCTGTTTGTGGCTTGACATCCGTCCATTGTTTCTGTGGACCTCAGACATTTTTAACTGTTGACTTTTTATCATGTAGTGTTCTCTGTTTAAGGGATTTCATTCCCCTCTTTCATTTGTTTAAGCGAAAGAAAAGTAGTCGCGCCAGTAGTTGTTATAGCGCCCTCTTGCGAGGGGTTTGTCTTTGTTTACTTCGCCATCTTTGTTGTTGCGATCTTCTCCGTCTATAATAAAAGTCCTTGGATAAGCATTCTAATTGGTATTCTGCTGTGGCTACTTTGTGGTGTTGCATCCTCCTCTTACCTTGGCGCAGAGCAATATTGTTTTGTTCATTTAAATTTGTTCATCCTGCAATAGTTTGATTTACCTTTGACAGCTGCATCAAAAAGTTGAGCTTGAAGGACAGAATCGTCCGAGTCAGTAGAACCAGGAAGACGACAAATGCAGCATTCTCAAAGTCCGTCAGCTGAACCTCGATTGGCCGGAACTCAACTCTCCAGCCGATATTGGAATTGACTGGCGGGGGCTTGAAACGCATCGTCTGCCAATTTGTGGACTGAATGTTCTACAGTAGGAATGTTAAGAATGGAACCATTTAAAGGCATGGTGTATATTGGTTATTATCTACGCTAAAAGTTATTGACCATAAAACCTTACTTGGTAAAAAACACTGGAGAGCTGCTGATATTATAAAACATTAATCAGCCCCTTTTGCCAAGTGAACTTGTCTGTCCCAAAGGTTGTATGCTATTTCATGACACACAATCACACGATGACACACATCACGTTTCTCTGACGTCCCTCGTTCGCAATTTATCAGTTCGCTGGTGCTCAGTTAAGGCCGAGTCACACTGCAGCGATAACGAAAACGATCACGACGCAAAGAGAATGCATTCCATTTGGTTGAATGAGCGTGTGCGTATTCTACGTGGAGCAAGACAACCAATAGAATGCCTTCTCTTTGCATTGTGATCGTTATCGTTTTCATTTCATTTCATTTTATTTGCCAGCAAACATGAAAGAACACATACATGTATTAAAAAATTGCACATCAAAGATTTAAAAGAAAAAGCAATACAATGGTTATAAAAAGAATTACTGAGAAACCTGGCCTGACCGCGGGCAGATATAAGGATTGTGTAGGAAACACCTCCAGTGTGGGTGGAACACAAAACACTACAGACAAAACAAAAAACTAGAACCCTGGCAGGGAAAGCCAATAGCGACAAAAAGTCACTTCGTTATCAATGCAGTGTAACTCGGTCTTCACTGTTCCAATTAGTGTAATGTAGTTGAGTTAGGTTACCACCGATGCAATTTCATCGCAAACGACCATCGGTAAGAGATCTCGTGTGAAACATGCTTTAGAAACCCAATCCAAATGCAAGGCTCTGGTCTAGGATTTGAACCGGTACAAGGTTAAAGACAGGGAAGAAACCATGGTGCCAACATAGAGTTATATATAAGAACTAGACGGTGCACTGGCTTATATACGCGCCCCGGCATGCGCGCAGGCGGCCATTTTCTAAGTTGAACAAACAGGCAGTGCGGCCATTTTGTAAGTTGACAAAACAGGATCGCGTCAGCGTTCAATAAACACAAACTCCAACGTGTACTTCATATGCAACGCGCGTGCAGAATGGTGCGCGTGTTTTCTCGCGGTCCCGTCGCGTTTGTGCAAGAAGCATCACCAGTGCGCCTTCTAGTTCTTATATATAACTCTATGGGTGCCAACAAAATAGCAGATGCAGTGAGTTTGATTCACTCTATTCCCATAATGCCAGTATTGACCAATCAAGTAAGCATATTTGCTCATGAATATTTATGAGTGTATGCAGTGAGTTGGATTCACTTTCTTTCCATGATGCAAGGATTGACCAATCAGCGGAGCATATTTGCTCATGAATATTTATGAGTTGTATGACTGGAAAGGACAGGAGAGGAATGCGAGTCCACTAACCTCAAAATGATCTGAATCTTGCGTATCATCCTGGTCAATCTTCTCTGCAAATACTGACACAGTATCACGGATAAAGAGATGAGCTATGTGTCTGGCCAACTGACGATCAATGCCTGAATAAGAATTAGTACAGCTAGTTAATCATTTGCCTCAATGTGAAGTAAAATTGTGATGTAATACAAAAGAGTCTTCAAGACTAACTGATGATCTATGCCTGCATGAGAATAAGTACAGAGATGTTGAAAAGAAATGTCAACTGATGATATTAGCCATTGTTAAAGGACAAACTGTTTCTTCAAGCGCCTGTATTTATCACAAGGCCCATGAAATCATGGAACATCCCCTTCCAACCTGGGCCCAAGATCATACAGCTGCAAAGCACAAAGAAATTGCTTAGCATGACATTTTTGCCTCGATAAAAACAGGATTGCCAAAAACAAAATTTCCATGTGATTTTCAGGATAAGCAAATAACAGCTGAATACCAGAAAACAAGCAGTATGCAAAAATAGAAAATTTGGTTGATAATCCTGTTTTTATCAAAGAAGAAATTTCATGCTAAGCAAATTTATGTGCTTAGCAGCTCTATGAAATTGGGCCCATAAGCAGCTCTGTGTATAAGCACTGTTTACTCAGTACTTTCCAAAGTTCTGTGAAAAAAAATCACAGGCATATTTGGATGGGATTCAAAACCATGACCTTTGCCTATCTAGAGCAGATGTCTTACAAACTAGACCACTGAGATTGCCCCGTAGCTAGAGGCAGTATGAATCCTGTATTATGTATTAGCAACAGGTACCGTAATGATTTAATAGATGTTAGTTTTGCATTGGGGATAAAAGAAATGAGTGTAAGGATAAAAACAAATTATATTCTTAATTCCCGATGCAAAACTACATATTTTATTAAACCTGAGTTTCACTCTGGTGTCCCAGGAGACAAGATTCAAGACATACCTGCATCCATGAGCTCTTGACAATCTTTCTCATCTAGGATCAAGTCAATGTCACTGTATCTCTCACCATTAGGTGATAGGTAGCTATCGATAGAGTCATAACGTGACTTGGGAATCACAAATTTGTTATTCTTCAAAGGCTGGAGGGGAAAGATAGAACCAGAGAATCGGGAACATGATAGTATACATTTATGTTTGGAAATGTTGAGTAAAAAAAATTAGTGACCTGGGCCCAATTTCATAAAGCGTGTAAGCATAGCAACTTCGGTACAGGTACAGATAAGTATTGCTTAAAGACACTATTGGTAATTGTCAAAGACCAGTCTTCTCACTTGGTGTATCTCAACATATGCATAAACTAGCAAACCTGTGAAAATTTGAGCTCAATCGGTTGTTGAAGTTGCGAGATATTAATGAAAGAAAAAAACACCCAGGTCACACAAAGTTGTGTGCTTTTAGATGCTTGATTTCGAGACCTCCTCGCAAACTTGAGGTCTCGAAATCAAATTCGTGGAAAGTTACTTCTTTCTCGAACACTACATCATTTCAGGAGGAGCTGTTTCTCACAATGTTTTATATTATCAACCTCTCCCTATTACTCATAATCAAGAAAGGTTTTAGGATAATATTTTTTTTTAGTAATTACCAATAGTGTCCACTGCCTTTAACAGAAACAGCTTACAAGCCAAAGTTACATACAGTTCAGTGAAATCACAACCTGACTATCTCTACTAGGGTTTTTTCACCCAAAACCAATCATTTTTTATGTTTTTTACTAAAAAACAATTAAATTGAGAGTTCACTCACCTCCAGATTGCGTTCCTCTTTGGTTCTGTCATCCACAGATCCTGCAATGACATTCCATCGGCAATCATGATCCGTCACATAGCCCTTGTACAGAGGTGAGGCTGCACTTAGTGCAAGCTGATGAATACAAACAAAACATCTTTGGAGGTTACATACAATAACAAAGTTTACAAGTAGGATTCAAAACTTGGCATGGTGAATTGACTAGAGTGGGATTCGAACCAACGACCTCAGTTAGTTCGAATCCCACTCTAGTCAATTCTTTGTTCAACCCCCAAAATCATTTAAAAATTTAACCAGTCAGTTCCCTTGTGGTTTATATTGATATCTGAAACAAAAAGAAATACCCCTTAAGGTGATTCCCTGGCTGCCGTTTCCAAGGTTGTATAGTAATTTGGATGTGATTCCTGGCTACATGGCAGTTAACGATTGTATGGCTTCTGACTGGCACCCCCGAACAAAGATATTGACAAAATAGGGACACCGCCAACATAGGGCTAGATAGCTCAATTGGTAGAAAGCCGGCCAGGGTTCGAAATTAGCGGTCGCCCGATCGCCAAATGCGAGTGAAAATAGCAGCGGGCGAGTGAAAACTCTTTCTCACTAGCCCGCCTGGCGAGTCAAATAATTATTCCTTTTCACATATAAATAAGGGTTCAGTGGCAAAATCCCACAGAAAAATTTTACTGAAGCTTTTAAAACAGTAAGTTTGACAATTCTAAATACTTAGAATTAATTTTGTCGTGATCGGGACCCGGAATTGCTGTCGTTCGTTTCAGAAAACACGTACATTCAATTGAAAACACGATGCACAAACCACATGGTGCCGAGTATCCTTACAGTACATGTAATGGTCGCCCACTGGTACATCCATGTCCATGCAGTATGCACAGCACATACACAACACACACACACAGTCGTCCAAAGTCCATTCTGACCAACACTCTGCAAGCTTTGATTGGACCATTGATCTCAATTATACTGACTGGATAGGACATCGCGTCCAAACGCAGGCCGCGCGCGTATTTTTTCAAACGGGTGAAGACCGTTCGTCACACGAAATGCGTTGTACACTTTTAAACGGAGTTGCTGCAAGCAGAAAGAAGTTTTCGTGTTTTAATTGTCATTTGGGGATTAATACAATTGGAATTGGATCAAACAAACTAAAAATGCTGATGGTGAAGTCGTGCGCGGCTGTCAATCACTGGAGGAGGGGAAAACTGAGTCGGCAAAGGGATTGTCTTTCCATAAGTAGGTAGGCCTTTGCATTTTTTTAGCGATTCATATTATTATTATTATATCTAACGTTACAAATATAAGCCGGAAATTTAAACTATCTTTCATAAAACTAATTATTATAGGCCAAGTATTTGTTATTTTTACCGAGCAATACTATTTTTGTTTTCGCTCCGTTACAGATGGTTGTCTGGAATCGACGAGGACGGGAAGCCCGGATTTCAACAGATGTTTGTCATAGCATCAATAATTAAAAGGTTCGGGAAAGCGACAAGTATATGCGAATTATGTACAGACGATACAAGTTCGTTGAGAGGATCAGTCATCTCGGAAATAGCCGACTTCGTTATTTGTGACCAAAATAAAAATATTTATTTCTGGGGGAACAGTAAAACGGTTATGGAAGTTTTGCTGTTGGGATTGTTTTTCAATTAACATGATGAATAGAAGCTTAACAATAAAAAGTTTAAATTTGTTAATGGAGTCAACTCTCAATTATCACATTGTATTTTGTTTTCATCTTTCTTGTTCCTTTCCCTCGATTTTAGCGAGTATGTAGTTCTCACTCTAGTGCCTACTCGAATTGTTTATTGTAGGAGCGACTCTTGTTTTGTCTTTATATGGTTTATTGCCATTTTCTCAATGAACTGAAAGAATAAAAAAAAAAACATGTACCTGAATCCCAATACAGTTTCTCGGCCGAGTGTTTGTTTAGAAATTTAAATATCATTATCATAATAATAATAGGGCATTTGATAGAAACAAATGTAAAGTTAGTTTGCTTTATTGCATTTCAATCAGAAACTTTTTCATACTTCAAACTATCGATCGTCATGTTTCCCCCCATTTCTATTCTCAATTTACAACTTCCGCTGGCCCCCACGAATCCTCCCCTATGAAGGCCTCTGACTCTGTACTTTATCACGCTTCGGGAGGACTGCCCTTACACCAAGTCCAGGCTGCCCCTTGGCCCTCAACCCAGGATTGTTCCATGACTTGCTATTTATTTGAGCAGAAATTATTAATAAAAAAAATAATTGAAACAAAAATGTAAAAAATAATTGTGGTTGGTATGTGACAATTCACCACAGCAAATTATAATAATTTAAATAATATCAGAGGCTAATCATTCTTACTGGCAGCTAAGAGCTGAAATGTGTTTGAGAAGCAAGTATGCAAGGCCGCCCTTGGCAGCCAGCCATACAACCCATTATGACCCTGGAGCACGGCCGAAAGTGTTTGATTTTTCCCAAGGGAAAACCCTTGTGGCACAGCAGAGAACCAACGCACAACTAAACTTACATATGGCCCTGGCTGGGTATCGAACCAGGGTCACCTTGGTGAGAGGCGAGCGCTTTACGCACAAGCCAACCATGCCCCAAAATTCTGAAAATGTACATCAACTCACAAATATCGGACAGAGAGGCGTCAGTTGATCGTAGAGATGCCTCGCTTCATCAATGTTACATGCTTGGAAGGTCATCTGTAGACAGCTATTACCCATACCGAAACCCATACAGTCCATGTATACATGATCAGGCTTAGCTGCGAGGGCGCTCTCACCGTCGTAGTCGTTGGTGAACTTCTCAACAAAGGGGGAAGGGGTGTTTATATCTTTAAAAACTGCAAAGTAAAATGATGAAGGAAGAATTTTAAAAAAGGAGGACAGAGTTGGAGATAATAAGTAGCCATGGCGTGTCGTGGCCGAGCGGACTTGGTCACCAGACCCAAGCTCCTGTGCTTCTTCTTCTTCCTTTAAAGTGCTGCTTGAAAAACTTGAAGATTACCGCACTGTGGCTGGGTGCAGTGTGGATTCAAATCCCAGTCTTGACACTTGTGCCCTTGAGCAAGACATTTAACCATAATTGCTTCGTAAAAAAAATGGGAAGGGAGTGCATTCTGCTCTACCAACCAGGCTCCTAGTGGATGATACCCATGCCTTCATCCTTATAGACTGTGAAGGGGGTAACACTATTTCAGCCCAAGGAGTAGTTGGCAACGTGTCCCAGGTGGCAGTTGATTTGGGTCGATAGCCTAAAAGTGTAGCCCTCACCTTGAAGTGGGCGTCCATGGCCAATCTCTCATAAATACAAAATGATGGCAAAGGCAATAAGTAGAATCTTGTCAGTGTTGTGTAATAACGTACAATCAATTAACACAAAATAATAATGTAGAAAACCTGGCCTTTAGGCAACGATAGTGGAAGTGTCGTGGCCGAGCAATTGAGAGCACCCAATTCAAACTCTGGTGTTTCTGATCAGCAGAGTGTGGGTTCGAATCCCCCAGCCGTGACACTTGTGTCCTTAAGCAAGACACTTAACCACTGCTTTGTCCTTCGGATGGGACGTAAAGCCGTTGGTACATGTACCTTCTGTTGTGTAAACGCATATAAAAGAACACAGTGCACTTATATCAAAAAGAGAAGGGGTTCGCCCCGGTGTTCCTAACTAGATCGGCAGCAGTTTGCGCAAAAGCACCTTGTAAACAATTACACGGTGCTAAGGATTAGGTCTCATAATTTAAACCTCGTCCCACTCACCGTGCAGTAAATACTGCGTGCTTTGTATCCTTTGGAAAAAAGGCGCGTTATAAATACGGTTATATATAAAAAAAGAGAATCTTAAACAGTGAAGACGTACTTGGTATATTGATTGCAACTTTCTCTCCACGTCTCTTTCTGATGTTCTTGGTTAGAGTTCTGAAACATGGAGAAAATATCATACATTGTAATAAACAAATCTGGAACTCATTTAATTTCATTTCAACTCTACTTACCGCCGAATTCTGCGCTTACAATCACCATTCACCGCTTACTGTGCAAGCTCTGAATTTCTGCGCTAGCCATGTAAACGAAGAACACCTAGTAACGTGGAGTACACACACGCACAGGCAAAATCCCCTGCTTCTGTTTAAAATATTATATGTACTTCCATTTACTTCTAGCTGATGAGAAGCACTGAACTAAAAAAAGAAAGGTCTTTTATCCCCGATGCCAAGGCGTGTCATGGCCGAGCGGTTAAGAGCACCGGATTCAAGCCCGGTCATGACAACTGCTACGTACAATTTGATAGGTAGTGCTTTCTGCTCCACCGGCCATGCTTCGGACTGATGATACCCAAGCCTACATCCGTATGGACTGTTAAAGGGGCAACCCTGTTGCAGCCCTAGGAGTAGGTGGCAATAGCTTCTGGAAAAAAAATAATTGTAGCCCACACCTTGAAGTGGCCTTCAGGCCCTGTGTGTCTGGCGACGTGCATTAAAAAAAAATTGACTCGCGACACAGTTTATAGTCATCGCTGACATGTCTTTTTTTTATCGCACGTCATGATTTCCATCGCCCGACAATCAAGCGTTAATAACGCAGCTTAAAGGCTTAATTATTCACCAAAAAGCTTACGCGGGGAAATATGTATTTTTTAAGGAATCCATTTTGAATGATCAGAAAGCTGGTGAATGCCAAGGAATGATGTCTTTACCTGAATCTTGGATGTCCAGGGTAGATCACCTCATCAGGGAAGAATAACGATTTAGAAACGCCTTCATCTGTTGAGTCCGGTTCATAGGATGGGGAGGAGAAATTGGGACATCCCAGTCTGGAAGAACAAGTCAAACGAAGCAATGACGCACACCCAATAATAATAATATAATAATATAATAGCCAAGCTAGTCTAAATGATCAAACAAGAAAGACTTAGAAACACCTTCATCTGTTGAGTCTTGTTCATAGGATGGGGAGGAGAAATTGGGACATCCAAGCCTGGAAGCACAAGTCATATGAGTCATTGAGAATCTTGAGGCACCTCTCCAAGATTTACTCACCAAATAAAAATAGGAATAGTTATAACAATAAATCATTTTTGTAAATAGCAAGCCGAACAAGTGGTAAAGATTATCTTAAATTGGCAACAATTACTGTAGGCAATATTTGAAACTACTTTGCAAAACTCAACAGCTCTTCATTTCTTGTTACCTAACAATTGCTATGCTAATAATTATTTTGCAATAGCGTTCGGTGCACAAAAACATTGCTACCTCCTGCAAGTACTTTAAAGTGCACTGGCGAGGATTTCACCAAGAGTTAAGACTAGTCTCATCTCGAATTAGGTAACTTAGTCCTAGCCATACGTTTTTAATAGCTCCTAGTTTTTTTCCTTGTAGCACAAGTTGTGTGCTTTCAGATGCTTGAATTCCAGAACTCGGCTGAGGTCTCAAAAACGACATTACTTCAGAGGGAGCCGTTTCTCACAATGTTTTATACTATCAACCTCTCCCCATTACTCGTTACCAAGTAAGTTTGTATGCTAACAGTTATTTTGAGTAATTATCAATAGTATCCACTGTCTTAAAGAGACAAATATCCCCAATAAAATGCTGTTACAATACCTGGGGAAAGCAGTCAGACTGAGAGCCGTTTCTCCTTCCTCTTTATTGAGTAGTTCAATGACTTGTTGCCTCCTGGAAAAAGAACGGTAAAATATACATACTTGTCATACCACCAGCTACAAACACCATCAATTAAAATGCTTCAGAAATTACATGGAACTACATAAATAGGCCTATGACATTTAGTTCCACTATCACATTGAGGCATCATCCTAAATGCCGAGGCTTGTGGCGGATGTGCCTGTTACAACAAAACAACAACAAAACAGGAAAACAGCACTAAATAAATAAAATAAATACTTACTGTTACGGTTATTTGCCTTCTCACTCCCATTTTACTATTGCTAAGTTGTCCGCAAACGCTTTTTTAATATACTTGATTTATTATTTTTGTTATTATTGGTATTATTATTGTTGTGCAATTATTATTCTCATCTCTGTTGTCTTCATCATGTCTGTCTTTGTTCTATTTTGTCAGTCCGTTTGTTCTTATCACTGTTTATTGTCTGTCCCCAGGCATCCTTAAATAAGCCTTGGCTTCCAGATGATGCCTCCATACTCTATTTTGTTTCTTCTTGGCTACATTAAATAGCTTTGTTAGTTGGTTAATCCTTAAAAAAAATTGTTTGTACAGTGTACTCTGTTTTCATTAAGTATGGAAATAAATATAAGTTTGAATGAATGAAACGGTAGATAATTACGCAAAGGTTTAACCATATTTAAGAAGAAGGTATAAACACTAGAATAGGACATGTATATTGAAGTAGACAAAGGGACTAATAATTAAACAAGCAATACGAATTAGAAAACATAGATAAGACAGGTTGATAACAAGTAAGTAACGGCTAGGCCAACTACCAGTATAAAAAAGCAAATGAGTCAATTACAAATGTACTTTTTGGGAGTTTATTAAAAGTACTTTTAGCTGGTATCTAAAATTAAATTAGCTAATTAAATGAACTATGTAATGATGGGTATGCACCAAAAATTTGCTATTTAAAAATAAATTAGCTATTAAAGCCATTGGACCCTTTCGGTTCAGAACAAAAAATAAAAGTACACAGATTTACAAATAATTTACAGGGTTTACAGAAGGCAATTGGTGAAAGACTTCTCTTGAAATATTATTCCATGAAATGCTTTACTTTTTGAGAAAACAGCGAAACAATATAAATTCTCGTTAACGAGAATTACGGATTCTTTTAAAACACATGTCATGACACGGCGAAACGCACGGAAACAAGGGTGGGGTTTTCCGTTGTTTTCTCCCGACTCCGATGACCGATTGAGCCTTAATTTTCACAGGTTTGTTATTTGATATAGAGGTTGTGGTACACAAAGTGTGGGCCTTGGACAACACTGTTTACCGAAAGGGTCCAATGGCTTTAAATGAACTACATAAAATGATGGGTACGCACAACAAATTTGCAAATTGCTAATCACCTTTGTGAACTCACAACCAAAACCCTACTGTACTTTTACCCTACTGCAATTTTTTATTTTATGTAACCCTCAAACAGGCTGGTCCTGGAGACAGTGCAATACAAAATCAATCAATTATTATTGTTATTGGTTTGCGGTAACACCATGTGTGTATCTACTTGCCAGAGTTTGTCTTTCTATATTCTACTACCGCGGAGTAGATGTATCGGATTGTTCGGGAGACTTCTCGATTCTGAAAAGAACTGTCCTGCTTATTAACTATTACCCGGGCGGATGTTATAGAAATTCAGCTTATAGGATCGTAAATAACTGTACTATCGTGGAGTCAGTTCTTGAATTGGTCCAACGTTTCGACTATCTTGCTCTAGTCATCATCAGGATTGTTATTGTTCATGTTAAACACATTATGGTTGGAAAGTCAAAACACCCCTCAAATATAGCTTCTACCTAAAAAATACCCACAATGTACTATCATCATCATTAGACCATGTAAGTTTTAAGTAAATCTGACATCTTAGATGAGTTTTTGTCTAGTACCAATTCTGTAATGTTCCTTTAAAGGCAGTGGACACTATTGGTAATTGGTAATTGGTAATCCTTACTTGGTAACGAGTAATGGGGAGAGGTTGATATTATAAAACATTGTAAGAAACAGCTCCCTCTGAAGTGGAGTAGTTTTCGGGAAAGAAGAAATTTCCCACACATTTGATTTTGAGTCCTCAGATTTAGAATTTGAGGTCTCGAATCAAGCATCTGAAAGCAAACAACTTCGTGGTACAAAGGTTTTTTTTTTCTTCATTATTATCTTGCAACTTTGATTACTGATTGAGCTCAAATTTTCACAGGTTTGTTATTTTATGCATATGTTGAGAAACACCAAGTGAGAAGACTGGTCTTTGACAATTACCAATAGTGTCCATTGTCTTCAAGGGAATTGACCAATGAAAATAATGCAAGGGGACGAACCTGAGCTTCATATTTGCTTCTACAGTGTTGAGATGAGCCATAAGACCTCCATAGGGTTTCCCAGGTGTTCCTTCCACCATGTAGGCTGCGTATTCAGGCCGCCATAACGTCTTCAGGTCACCACTGGGAAAAACACAACGGGTGTTTGATAAATTAACTTGTTATTCTGAACCACAGCATTAAAAATGTATTGCTTTTGGGAAAAAAAGTTGTTACATTTTTTAACCTTTTTTGAGTTGAGCAAAGAGAATTTGACAAGGGACTTGAAGCTTAGACGTCTGGATTAACGTGTCAGCGCTCTACAAACTAAGCTATCTATCTTATATCAATTTTGTGGCTGACTAGCAACCGTGAGCAAAGATATTTCAAGGTGAGAGCTACAATTAACTGATTTGGGCTGTCACCAGGTGAATGTTGCCACCGACTCCTGGAGCTGAAAGGGGGTTACTAATTTCACAGTCCATAAGCAGAATGCACTTACATGTACATGTACATTGAAGTGTCGTGGCCGAGCGGTTAAGAACACCGAATTCAAACTCTGGTGTTTCTGATCAGCAGAGTGTGGGTTCGAATCCCCAGCCGTGACACTGTGTCCTTGAGCAAGACACTTAACCATTGCTTCGTCCTTCGGAAGGGACGTAAAGCCGTTGATCCCATGTGTTGTGTAACGCATGTAAAAGAACCCAGTGCACTTATCGAAAAGAGAAGGGGTTCGCCCCGGTGTTCCTGGTTGTGGCTGCTTAATGCGCCGTAGCACCTTGTAAACCCTTATAAGGTGCTAAATAATTGGGTCTCAGAATTCATCACTGCAATAACCTATCTTTCTGAAAGTTTGTATATATACTCAGCGCCTTGAGCACCTTGTTTGGTGGATACGTGCGCTATATAAGACTTCGATATTATATTATATTATTATATTACCTTCTAAACTTGTTATGAAGCAACTACGGTTAAGTGCATGGCTCATGGCCACAAGTGTCGTGACTAGGATTCAAACCCACACACTGTTGCTGACAACACCAGTGCTTCGGTCCGGTGACCTTACAATCACCCACAACATGTCTCAAAATAGGGAGACCACTAACATTGGTATATCCGGATCACGTTTATCTAGCTATCGGTGGTTTAAAGGTCGACTTACTTTGGGTTCATCTCCTCATGCTCTTGGAGGACTGGAAGTACCTTCTCAGCACTCAGTAACAGCTTCGCTGATTTTGTCTTGTGGTCCAACTTCACCAACATGTACTCCACCTATTCAAAAAAGAGACACAGAATGTTCATTGAAAAGTGTTCAAATGATTTTTGGGGTTGAACTTAGAATTGACTAGAGTGAGATTCGAACCAGCGACTAAGCTTGGGCGATATCGATTTATTTTATTCATGATATATCGCCGACATTCTTGGTAGTGGACACTATTGGTAATTACTCAAAATAATTAGCATAAAACCTGACTTGATAACGAGTAATGGGGAGAGGTTGATAGTATAAAACATGGTGAGAAACGGCTCCCTCTGAAGTGACATAAAAAGAAGTAATTTTCCACGAATCTGATTTTGACACTTCAGAATTAGATTTTGAGGTCTTGAAATCATGCATTTGAAAGCCCACAACTTCGTGTGACAAGGGTGTTTTTTCTTTCATTATTATCTCGCAACTTCGACGACCAACTGAGCTAAAATTTTCACAGGTTTAAGGTGTTATTTTGTACATGTTGAGATACATGTACAGCAAGTGAGAAGACTGGTCTTTAAAGGAACACGTTGCCTTGAAACGGACGAGTTGGTCAAAACAAAAGCGCTTGTAACTGTTTTTTATAAAATGCATATGGTTGGAAAGATGTTTTAAAAGTAGAATACAATGATCCACACAAGTTTGCCTCCAAATTGCGTGGTTTTCCTTCTACTGTGCGAACTAACATGGTCGGCCATTTATGGGAGTCAAAATTTTGACCCCCATAAATGGCCGACGTATTAGTCGACGAGGTAAAAGCAAAACCACGCAATTTCGAGGCATGTTTGTGTGGATCATTGTATTCTACTTTTACATCTTTCTACCCATATGCATTTTATAAAAAACGGTTACAAACGCTTTTCAAAGACCAACTCGACCGATCCAAGGCAACGTGTTCCTTTAACAATAACCAAAGGTGTCCAGTGTCTTTAATTGAGATTCAGCAAAGATCTTGTTGCCATTCTCATCCAAGTAGTGTAGGTCTTTATAAACTAAAAACACTGCATTGCACAGAGTTTCAAGAATGCAGGAATGTAAGAATGTATATATAAAGTCTTATGTAACCACTCTGATAGCAAATGATAAACCACTAGGGAAACTGACTGGGTACATTTGAAATGTTTTGGGTTAAACAGAGAAAAATTTACTGGAGCAAGGTTTTAACCAACGACCCCCTTGTTTTGTTGAGAGTACACCAACCCATGTAGTAGGGCTAGATGGCTACTAGTTTGGGTAGAGCGCCGGAGGTCGTTGGTTCAAATCCTGCTCTATAGCAAATTTTTCTTCTTTTCTTTGTTCAACGATCAATGCACAGTGGAAAATATTTTTTAACCTGCGCTGGGCAGGAACAATTTATTTCGCTCAGAGTACTGGGCAAAAATTGTGAGTCCTGGGCAGGCTTGCCCAGCACCGCACACCATGGTTTCAACACTGGACAGAAGGCTGCATTCATCTGGGCGCCTGTCCAAAACCGCTTGTCGAGAGTTGAAGTCTTACCTGTATATAGCCCACGTATCTACCAAACAAGGTAGGCCCTACTCAAGGCGCTGAGTATATATATACAAACTTTCAGAAAGATTTAGCTTATTGCAGTCATGAATTCAGAAACCCAATTATGCAGCACCTTATAAGGGTTTACAAGGTGCTATGGCGCATACAGCAGCCACAGCCAGGAACACCAGGGCGAACCCCTTCTCTTTTCGATAAGTTCACTGGGTTAGAACTTTTACATTATATACGATCCCTTTACAGATCTGAAAACTTACCTCGTCCCCCCATTTGAGTACATCACAAGGTCTATCCTTCAATCGGTTATAGAGATTCACAAACTGAATTAATCCATGACGTCTGACGTGTTCATGATAATTGTTTGCTTTGATCTCTTCCCACGTCAGTGGCTTCCCAAGTGATAGCAGACCCATGGTACAGTTGAGTCAAAGTTAAGTCAGATAGATATACCACTCCCGATTAAAGCCTGCAAAATCGAAACAGTAATATTAAATTTAATCTTTTCATGCACCATTTATTTTAAATAAATTGATGATATGGAAATAGTAATTGTTTTCTCGGTTTTTTTTAAAATGACAACCCACGATGCCCACCCTTAAACAGGTCACAATATCACCCTCAAGAGTCCTCTGATCCCATTCGGAAAATTAGTCGAGCTATCTTTATTTTTTCTGTTTTACATCTATTTTTTTCTGAAGAGATTAAAGGCAGTGGACACTATTGGTAATGACTCAAAATAGTCATTAGCATAAAACTGTTGGTAACGAGTAATTGGGAGAGGTTGACAGTATAAAACATTGTGAGAAACGGCTCCCTCTGAAGTAAAGTTGCTTTTGAGAAAGAAGTATTTTTCCACCAATTGATTTCGAGACCTCAGATTTAGAATTTGAGGTCTCGAACAGAAAGCATGAAAGCACACACCTTCGTGTGACAAGGGTGTTTTTTCTTTCATTATTATCTCGCAACTTCAATGACCAATTGAGCTCAAATTTTCACAGGTTTGTGATTTAATGCATGCTGAGAGATACACCAAGTGTGAAGACTGGTCTTTGACAATTACTATTGATGTCCAGTGTCTTTAAACCAGTCATTAGTGAAAGGATTGAACCAGTCACTAGCGACCGGTCGGCGCATGAAAGAGAAGAGAAATAAATCTATCTGAATTTGGAACTCATGCAAAGGGTTTTCCTACGATTTTTAAAAACTAGAATTCTCATAATAACAATAATAATAAATAACCGTATTCATAACGCGCCTTTTGCCAAAGGATACAAAGCGCCAGGTATTATTACTCAGGGGTCGAAATTAAGTGTATTTCCATGGTAGTCAGCAGGGCTAGTGACCAATAATTTTTAGTAGTCCTGATAAGATTTTGGTAGCCCGAAAGACACATTATGTCTCGCGTCACGGCTCAAACTTTACAATACACCAATAACATAGTTCTTTATTGTTTGTGATGATGATTTTTGCATTATTTTTCCACTAGCCCGTCGGGCTATCAAACTGGAAAAATCAGTAGCCCGGCTGTAAATGTGGTAGTCCCGGGCTAGCGGGCTAGTGGCAATTTCGACCCCTGTTACTGCAAGGAGTGGGACGAAGTCTGAGATTAAGCCCTAATCCTTAGCACTGTAATGGTTTACTTACGCAATATGGGTGAACGGCGGGTATTGTAAACGGACAGCGCCCACGCACTGCCTTGTAACACCCCTTTTACAGAATGGTTTAGTCCGACTAGGCCACGGCTCGGCAGTTCGTCGATCTAGTAGGCTGGTGCCCGCATGTACAGCGCTTAGTGACTTAAAATATAAAGCGTTCGTTGAGCATATTAATTAAGAAGTCAAAAATTTGGCGGTACGGCAGAAAAACAACAGTGAGTACCGAGCAGAAAATTGTATTTTTTTAAGATGTTTTTTAATTTCACTCAACAAAAAGGCAATACAAGCATTATGTATATTGAGTGTGTGGGGAAAGTTTTGGTTGTGTAGTACAAAGGAAACTTCAGTTATTGGTGGCTAACGGTCGTAAAACTTTCATCTATCAATGCCAATTTTAAAAACGTATCTATTGTATTAGTTTCTTTTTTAATATTGGGACCCAAAATATTAAAGTTAGACTTAGACTTAGAGTTAGAATAGGCCTAGAGCTAGACCCTGTAAAGGCTCACGTATCTCCATGGTATTACTTAGAAACCATCTCTTCTACTATTGTTTCATATTTACGTATTTTCATGATATGTTAGGATAAATGAAAGTAAAGTAAAGTAACTAAAGTAAGCTATTCTTCATATGCTATATTATGGTTATCTGGTTAAATACTTACGCAATCTGTGCGACACTTTCCAAATCCAAGCTCTCCGTGTGACTGTAACTTGTGAGGAGATTTCTCTTAGGTAAAAATGTCTTTGCTGCGGTGCAGTCGAACCACGTCTCGTCTAAAATCTTATCTTGTCTGCAGAAATAGCAATGTCATCGTTGTTCATATACCTGGATTGTTTGTACACACTCACTCCCAAACAAAACAGTTCAAACAAAGTTGATGATATTCACGTAGAGGATTGACATGCCAAAAGAAAGAGATTGCTGAGTCACGCACGGTGTCCACATGAGTAGACTTGGCCTAGTCTGTGTAGTGTTTTGGTGTCGTGACCGTGAACTGCGCCCTCTTGTGGGCTATGCCTTCGAGCACAAAAAGTGATGTTATGCCTAGGGCCTACGGAAAACGATTACAGCCTCTTCCGAGCGCCATTCCTAAGTGTGTAGCCGCCATTTATACGAGTTATTTTCTACTCATGCTCTCCTCATTTCAGCTTTGTATATTGTACATACGACCTAGTCGTTTACACGAGTAATTATCCGTAATTGTCGTAGTTATAAGTTATATCCTTTATGACGGGACACGAGCATCCAATGCCGATATATGGATGTTGGAAATAAAATTTATCACCAGAAAAAAGGGGTCAGTCAAAACTGTAATCTAATTTGGTTTAAAAGGCATCGATACCTTTTGAGTTTTTGAACCGTTTGATTGTTTTATTCCTATAATAAGTCGCCGTTTCTGAGATATCGCCGAATTCCGGAGCGAACTTTTTATAGTCATTAAATTTTTCGGAGTATACCACTCTGAATCAGCATTCATTATTTCTTCATGACCAATGGTTTTGAAAGGCCAAGCAGCTCTCGAGTACACCTTGATTTTGAGGACGCCGCGATCGTTTTCATGATTAAAACATTCGTTTGGAAAGGCCGCAATCCGCAATCACCTTTATCGATCGACAATATTCTTCTCATAAATTATTGGGTAGTCATGGTAATATTGAACAGTATCCTCTTATGACGAATGGGCGTACCTTCAGCTCAAGACCCTTAATATTAAAATTTCGGAAGAGCAGATTCTTTAGTTTTATACGCTTCATAGACGTATAGTACCGATATATCCTGCACGATTCGTCACTTAGGAAACCACTCTGATCTGTTGGACGTTAAATTTGCATTGGGGATAGAGATTATTAAGTGTTGGTGCTACCCTTACACCGGTGTGTTACTCTGATCTGCATTGGATCATTTTGAAACTCTGAAATTGAAAGCAGGAAAACGTTTCTTAATTGATGAGAGTCCATGGAAATTAATTTAAACATGCACATTTCTATCCTTTTCCTTGGTGTAGCAACCACATCCTGCATTTTACCACAAGTCGTAGCAGCTGCTGAAAAGTTGTGCTACACAATTGTCGACCCCTGTCCAGTATCGTGGCACCACTGGGGCAGCTTCTGCTACAGGGTAACAGGGACAACCTTCCCCTGGGCAAACGCCAGACAAGAGTGCGAGAATTTGGGAGGCATTCTAGCTGTCCCAAGATCTCTCAAAGAAAGCGATTTTGTAGTGACTTTGATTCCAGTGGATAAGAATGCTTGGATTGACTGTAGTTCGTTGGAGACTGATGGGGCAGTGGTGTGCAAAGAAGGCAATGACGAGGTCGCCTACAGGAATTGGGAAGTCGGCCAACCCGGCAAAGGTGCTGGGGAGGATTGTGTTCTGATATCACGGCAGCACGGCTCCCAACGTAAGTGGCATGATTATTTTTGCGGGTTTCAAGAATTTGCAGTTTGTAAGCAACCGGCTGCTCGTAACAACACACTGGCATAACATTAAACTCCAGTGTAGACGTGATCTTCATGGACCATCTGTAAACAAAATCATTTCAACGCTAACTGGCGACCACCAACAGTAAACATGGGAAAGAAAACAATCAGATGAGAGAGTTTCGATAGTTATGGACCGGAGTTGGGTAACTTTCGACTCATGAACATTGTAAGACGAACATGGTGCTAAAGTCATGAAATTGTGGTGAATCTGGATTTCCCCTAACAGAACCGAGAAAGCAAGAAACATCAGTAGGCATATTATGAAGATTTTACTTAGGCATATTATGAAGATTTTACTTATCGTTGGTTGATGATCTACAGTGAACAATGAAAATAAAAATAATTGTTTTTACAATAATAATAACCCCTAGTAAATAGGCATTTGCATTTCTTTAATATTTTGTCATTGTTAGAACGTTAGTATAACTATGTTGTGTGTTCATATTATTTTAGAAAGGGGCCTAGAAAGAGAATAATACATACACATGAAACGGTCACAATTGACCCGGATCTGGTTCTCTTTGAGCTTGACTCATCTCTGGGTCAGCCATGCCAGACTCTATGTCAAACTGACGCAGAATCATGGTTAAAATCCCCCTTTTTAAATCAGTTCCGTGTCAACCCGACCACTGGAAGGGTCAACCCGACCTAAGGATCAACCCGACCTAAGGGTCAACCCGACCAATGGAAGGGTCAACCCGACCAAGGGAAGGGTCAACCCGACCAATGGAAGGGTCAACCCGACCAATGCATTAGTCGGGCACACTAATGAGACCCCATCCGGGTCCATTCTGACCCGGTTTTAAGGTGTGAGTTATTCATAGTTAGTAATAAATAATGTGTCTCGTGGTTCAAGTTTCTATACATATCTATTTGTAATTCTTTGTATTACATATTGATTCACAGCCAAGGACCTTACGTGGGAAATGTAATGCATAACATTTTTTCAAACCGCTTACGTTTTAATACAAAATGGCACAACAAGAGTGCTGAAAATGGATTTGTTTACGAGAAATGTAAACGGAAACGGAAGTTTTAATCTGAGAAGTGCCACCAAGGTAATGGTTCATCCCATGTGACCCTTAAAATTGTGCCCTAGTTTCGGCACTGCGTACATTGTTGTCATTCAAGTTCGTTTTCAGGCAGGCATTCTGTGTGAAAAAGTGCGGCTGAAGGCCCGGTCACACACGCCTCGATAACGAGAACGAAAACGAGAATGTTAAAGGAACACGTTGCTTTGGATCGGACGAGTTGGTCCATGAAAAGCGATTGAAACCGTTTGTTATGAAATGCATATGGTGAGAAAGATGTTTTAAAAGTAGAATATAATGATCCACACAAGTATCAATCAAAATTGCACGGTTTTCCTTTGACGTCGCGAACTAACACGGTCGGCCATTTCGTTTTCGTTCTGTCCTTCCTCTATGATGTGAGTCTTCCATAAATGGCCGACCGTGTTTTTCGACGAGGTAATACGAAAAGCACGCAATTTCGGGGCATATTTGTGTAGATCATTGTATTCTACTTTTACAACAGCTTTCTACCCATATCGATTTTATAACAAACGGTTACAGGACGCTTTTTAAAGACCAACTCGACCGATCCAAGGCAACGTGTTCCTTTAACAATGCACGCCCTCGATTGGTTGAATAAGCGTGGGCGTATGGAGCAACTCAACCAATAGAGTGCGTTCTCTTTGTGTCGTGATCGATATCGTTTTCGTTATTGCTGCAGTGTAACTCGGCCTTAACTCAACGTTCGTGGACCTGTTGTAAATGTGGCCTCCCCATTAAGATTTTAAAAGCTGTAAATAATTATTACAGCAAGAAACCCATGAGACTTATCAGCCAGAAAATGGCAATAACAGTAAAATGAGATTATAAATTTAAGCCAATTGTAATAAAATAACCTTCACTTTTTGTCAAATCTATTTTTAAGGAAAAACAAAACAGACATCAAAATACATACGAGGTACGAAGGTAATTACTTGCACGAACCCAATCCTCTTAACTGTGTTTAATGTTCCATGCATGAATCAGTCTGTTTAAAAATATCCAGACAGACGCTGTTTGTTTCTTTTCGTTTTCGGTTGTCGACTACAACTGCAACTACTGTACTACCGCATATCATCTGTGGACTGTTTCACCAGTAAACACTATTCGTTTTGGAACCGAACAGCAACAAGAACATAGTTATCGAAGATCAATTAACTACAACTGCAGGGCATTGTGGACTGTTTACATCATACAACAAAATTCATTTTGGAAACAAACTGCTATCGAGAATATAAATTATTGACGATCAAATTACTTTTGAAGTATGTTTTAAATCAACAACACAGAAAAATCTTCAAAAGAGGTGAACACTTTTTGGGCAGTATGTTTTCTAAATCTGTGATCATTTTGACCGCTCTACAAGCTAGCCTTTTGACGACCGAAGTGGTAGCTATTCAGAACAAAGTCTGCTACACTTTCGTCGGCCCCTGCCCCACGTCCTGGCACCACTGGGGCACCTCTTGCTACCGGGTCACCGAGGCGAGTTTCCCCTGGGCAAGCGCCAAGGACGAGTGCAGGAAATCGGGCGGTATCCTCGCTGTGCCAGGCTCTATTCAAGAAAACGATTTCATCGTAACCTTGGTATCTCACAGCGTGTGGATCGACTGCAATGACATAGAGAAAGATGGCGTCTGGGATTGCAAAGAGAACGGCACAGTCGTCAGCTACAGAAACTGGGACGAGAAAGAAGGCGTGAATCAGCGGGAAGATTGTGCGGCAATTTCACGGCGTTTTGGCTCCTTTCGCAAGTGGCATGACTTTACATGTTCCGATGACTACCCAGCGGTGTGCAAACTACCAGCTACGTCTCCACACCTCAAAAAGGATTAAGAACACTGACAACGCCGACAGGTCAATTTGGTTGGTAACAAGAACTATTCTACTTTCTCAACTCTCATAAAAACACTGGGCACCAACTTACTTTCCGCCCCAAATGTCATGCTATTATAGGGTGGGTTTGTTAAGATTCCCTGGTTCGACCCCGGTCTGCCCCGGTACGTTCGAATAGCTTTGACGGGGCTCACCTGGGTCAGCCCCCCAGTGCCATGCTTGTGGAGTGGGTCATATGGGGTGACCTGAGGTGCATGCCGTCACCACGAGAGGGCGAGTGTGATCGATCGATTAGCTCTTGTTGGGGCTAACCCAAGTGAGCACAGCGGGGTCGACCCAGGGAAGCTTATCGAACGCACCCAGTGTTGCCATTGATTGGGATGGGTGAAGCCTTGGTTTTTGTACTTATTGACATAGACCTTTCCGCAAATACCGGGGCGCGCGCGTACAGCTTGGAATTAGGTGCATTGTGGTCTTGCTGGTATCCAAATTTGATCCATATATATCCCACAATGCACCTTATTCAACAGTCTGCGCTTGCGCAATGGTATTTGCGAAAAGGTCTACATGTATAGCACTGAATATGCAAGAGTCACAAAGCCAAAGACAAGGGACAACAAGGACAGACGAACACATGTAGGTGTATGCCTTGCATGTGGATTGGGCTTTCAATTCCTGTACCGATTGCATTGGTTTCCCCTATTGCCGTTTTCGTCCCACACCTAAAACTTGGCAATTCTTCTCGTTTCATAACCATCCTATTATTGAATGTGTGTATAAAAACAAATGAGAAGATGATCACAAATCAGATTCATGTTGGTTGGCTTAAGGGTTAGAAATAGACTTGCACGTTAAACGTAAGTAGTATTGTAATCACCTTAGTTGTCATGTGAATGCTTTCTTTCAAAAACCGATGATTGAGTTTTAGAGTTTATATTTATAAACAATATCTGTCGTCATTGATTGTTCGATTTCGATCGTTTTGAACCGATATTTAAATATGATAATCCTAGTTTTAAGTACTATCAAGGTAGATTTGTAGTTCGTACCTTTTGGTGACAATCCTTGTAAGTTTGAGTATACCGTGTGTCTAAAAAAGACATTTGAAATGGCTACCAAATCAAAAATATATGATTCTGTGGAAAAAGGTCAGATGTCGAGTCCATAAGCTTTCCATACATCTAAAACAAATTCCCCAAAAATCATATACTTTTTATTTGGCGTCCATTTCAAAAGTGTGTAGGTTTTTTGAGACACTCCTATATAGCATATTATTATAGTCTTAACCATTCAATCATTTCTAAAGACATGTACACGGTCAGACTCAGAGATCTCGTTGTTGTAAACGTTTACTGATTCGTAGGCACAATATCAAGAAAGGTACAATAAAAAGTACATGGGGAGTATGAACAATTCAGCTGAACACAGTTTCTCCTCTGTTTATTGAGCTAAAAACTACGGACAAGCTATTTTTGTCAGAACGTCGCGTTCATCTACGTTTGGGGTGATAGCGGGTATACCAACCTTATCTGTGAATGAATCATTAAAAAACAGACACCACAGCAATTCGAACATCCAAAAATGTAAGCATTGATACATACCTCTATTCATATAATAATATGTGTGTGTATAATTGCGTGGTTTTCCTTTTACCTCGTCGACTAACACGTCGGCCATTTATGGGGGTCAAAATTTTGACTCCCATAAATGGCCGACCGTGTTAGTTCGCACAGTAGAAGGAAACCACGCAATTTCGAGGCAAACTTGTGTGGATCATTGTATTCTACTTTTAAAACATCTTTCCAGCCATATGCATTATATAAAAAACGGTTACAAACGCTTTTGTTTTGACAAACTCGTCCGATCCAAGGCAACGCGTCCTTTAATAAGACATCTCCGATCCGTAGGGCCTATCTCACAGAGCTGCTCAAGCATACAAAATTAATTGGTCCCACGAGTTTATTTCTAAATAGAGGGAAAATAATCTGACATAGCATCTTTAATCCTACTTTAATATTATTACATCACAAAATGGTTGCTATGTACAAACTTACCACAACGCAAGTAACTTCATTGCCACACAATATTTCGATAATCTACTTCGTCAGTTTCAATCCAAATTCAAATAATCCGGTTAACAGGGACTCCTAACATTATGTGTAGACCTTAATGGTAAACCATATACCGCAAGGTGGTTTGCTATTTCTATTTATCATTCTAGCAAATTCAAAAAATTCGTTTTATACATAAAGTTAGGGTCAATTTTGTTGTCTATTTTATTATGTCCCTCGCGAAGCCGATTTGTCCTGTTTAAAAATTCTTTTAATTTTTCTCCTAAACCGCGTGGTGTGTTTTTCGTTTACTCATCGAGTAGATATCTTGGTCCTGCAGGTTTCTTGCAAGCTGCTCGCTGATTTGTCCCGAGACAAATGTGATCATGCCACAGATGTTGAGAACTCCACTCCCGTGATATGAGGGCACACCTCTGGAGCCCTCCATCAGGCTGCTGTGTCAAATACAAACGGTCCCAATTCCTGAAAAGGACCTCCTCACCACCATCTTTGCAAACCCACACGTCATACAAATTTAGAACACAATCTACCCAAGCATTCTTGCCCGCTGGAATCAATGCCCCAATGAAGTCATTTTCTATGACTGTCCGTGGGGCAACAAGGGCACCTCCCAGCTTGGTACACTCGCCTCTAGCGCTTGCCCAGGGCACGCTCGTCTCGGTGACAATGTAGCAAGAGTTTCTCCACAGGTGCCAAGAGGTTGGGCAAGGGTCAATAAATGTCATACACACTTGGCTCTTAGCTGGTGTGGTGTGAATCAGAAAGGAAGTCAGTAAAATAGTCTGCAAGGTTATTGAAAACATGATTGCCGTTTTTGCTGACAAAATCACAAACCACTGCTACATGGCTTAAAAACACGAACCTTTAAAGTGTTTGTTCATGATTGAAAACGGTTGATTGTCATCAAAAGTAGCTGTAGCACTGCACTTTGGTACGATGAGAAGACTACAAAGAACAGATTGTTAAGCTATAGCATCTTGCTTGATGGTTTAAGAAGTTGCAGCATTCACACGTTATCATTTGAAAATTGAAAACACAATCCAAATGTTTTTGTCCAAGGCGGTATCCGAACTGGGGTAAGACACGGCTCGTAGTGAAATCAATCCACAGTCTGTATGATGAGGTTTTTGCGCCAAAAGGTGATGTTACTCAATTTAGAAAAATGTCTATTTAAACACAATAGATTGTAATTGTTTCAATCAAACACCACTCAAAAGACGGTATTTTGCAACCTGTTGTATCGTGGCTGCATCCCACTCAACTAATCACACCGATGAGTTATGCCAAGATCGGTTTCCAAAACAACGGTTTTCCAATTGAAAAAAGGAATGAGTTGCCGCCGCCACTCCAAGGAAGCGTTGCATTATGATAGCCAAAGGCACCTACCGCAATGTAAAGTCAGCTAAAATTGGCTCCAATTGGCACAGTCAACATCAGTGACGTACAGCAAATACTTCGTTGTGATTGGTTTAAAATGAAGTCACTGCTGCAATGCAAAACAACTCACCACGGATATATATATGTGCTTATCATCCACCCCTCGTTTATACAAATGGCTAACATGAATACCATCAGGATATCATCTGATCGAACCGTTCTTTCAATATTGCGCTTTATCGTCCTTTCAAGACCACATGGAAAGGCCAAAATGATGTCATTACTGTGTTCAAGTTTGAGCTGAATTTTGAAACTTACATGTATTTAAAAATCTGTGCTGAACAGTCTATCCGCAGGTCACTAAATTTCCTTTCCTTTTATCTCCAAATTATTCATCGTTTTTCGTGCGTGACCTCCGTGTGAATATTTAATTGTCAAAAGGGCTTCTGGAATTTGGTCATTTTCGGCCTTTTCTGAAAATTCTCAACCAAAATAATGTACCAGTAAATTGAAATGAAGAGCATATCTGTCGTTATGTATGAAAAAACCGGTGCAACTTAAATTTTAAAAAGAGAATATTGTACGTAAAAAATTGCTTCAAAAAGAAAGAAAACAAGTCACAAAAACACGGCAAATTTTCCCGTTATGAATATCGGCAAGTCCCCAATTAGTAAATATGGATAGATTATTTCGTAGTCTTCCCGGAAATGTTAAAAGCGAGACTGGATCGTAGCTAGTCCAGTCAGGATACAGCGATTTCCACCGGTAGTCCAAAACTCCCGTTACGAAAAAAATCAATCATTAGACACCATGGTTTTCCTGCACGGTGATTGGCTGACGATGACATCATCGTGGGTATGCCCCGACCGCAATGCCAGCGTTAGTCAATAACAAAAGAGCCGGTCTGGCACGAGCTGACCCCGATGATTTAGCTCACAGATAGGCTCTTTTTTGTTTTGCCAATGCAACGCTGGCAAAACAACAAAAGAGCCGATCTGTGAGCTAAATCATGCGGGGTCAGCTCATGCCAGACAGGCTCCTGGTGTATCCCAACATATGCATAATATAACAACCCTGTGAAAATTTTGAATCAATTGCAAGAAAATGATGAAAGGAAAACACCTTTGTTGTAAAAAATATAGTGTGCTTTCAGATAGGAATAAAAGGCTTCTGGTGTTTTATCATTTTAGTGAAAAATTACCTCTTTCTCAACAAATACCTTACTTCAGAGGGATTCGTTTCTCACAATGTGTTATACTACATTGTATCAACAGCTCTCCGTTGCTTGTTACCAAGTAAGGTTTTATGCTAATGTACATTTTGAGTAATTACCAAACGTGTACAGTGCCTTTAAAACAATAAAATAAGCAGTAAGTTTAAAGGTTTGCCCTAGTGGTCCCCCTTGCTGCATGTACATAGATCAATACCGCGCTTAAAGGTACTTCACAATTCTATATTATTATTCACTTTGCTGCATGATTAATTTGTCTGTCTATTTGATCAATATTTCTAGCCATTGTGTAGAATTGCTTCTGAGGTTTTAAAACGAAACGTCAGCAATGATGTAACTTTGGCTATCTAACCAATGTGGCCGTAACCAATAACAGGTTACATGGTTGTGGCTGCTGAATGCACCTTAGCACCTTGTAAACCCTATCAGGTGCTACATAATTGGGTCTCAGAATTCATAACTTCAATAACCTATAATTTTCTGTAAAAATGTATATAATTATAATAAAGTGCCGTATGAGTAGGCCTATACCTTGTTGATACGTGCGCTACATAAGACTTCGATATTATTATTATTATTGGCAGATGTGACAGGTTCAGATATCTAACTAGCAATCTGCTCACAAATTCGCCCTAGTGCTTCTCGATTTACATTTAAAAAATATATATATCAACCGCTACCGTTAGATTAATATCGCTCTTTACGGTTCTTCACAATTCTGGATGTTATGTTCACTTTGTTGTACTAACGTCTCAATTTCTCTCTCCATCATCAGCCCCCAGTGATTTTTGTAAAATAATTTGAAATGACACGTCACTCGTCAGCAACGGTTATCGATGGCTCTCTACACATCTTTACTTACTTGGCAGCGCACACTTTATCTCGTGATAAATTTGTCTCTACGACCTCAAGGATTTCTGTAACAATGCTTTTATTTAGCAACTTTATATGACACGTCAGCAACTGATCTCGGTTTGCTTTCTACCTACGACGCCCTAGAATCAATATTAACATCTGGTACATGCCTGTTTTCTTGTCAATAAGTTTGAAGCAACTTAAAACTTGACCAAAGTTACCGTCAAGTTGTCTACCTGTTGCTTGGTTTCCTAGAGTTGAACTTGCAGTTGTGCTGCAGGGGTTGAATAAGAAGGGGTTGAATTACCGGTGCCTTTCCAACTCAGCTATACAAAGCCCTATTGACAGTGATTTTCGGTGTATTATCCTTTTTTCTTTTTTACACACAATAAATACAAGCCGAAATAAACTTTACAATATTTACTGACAAGTTGGCAATGTAATTAGTCAATGAATTTTAAAGAAGGATATCTCTCAGAGGCAACTCAAAAATAAACACATACCCCCCCCCCCAAAAAAAAAAAAAATAATAATACAAATAATACCGCGTACAGAAACTATTTGAAAATATTAGTACAAATTCTGAACATAAATTATGAGATGCTTTTACAAATGAAGCCAGGAACCCACGGCGTGCCCATTAGCGAAATAAATAAGCAACTGAAAAAAATAAATGAAAGAACTCGGAAATACACGAACAACTTGATAACGAACAAACAACTCACGAATTATTAGCCTTGCTCAAGGCAGTCGCATTATTCGCTCCGAAAAGACGCAGCTGTAAACCCACCCGCCGTATACCCTGTGCATGGTGTGTGCGATCACACCGAATGACCCACCCGTATACACACTGTCACATCGCACGAATACTGTTCACACAAGTCATCGCACTCGTACACCACTAACCGCATGCGGAGGCCGTTAGGCCGACAGCCTTGTCGGGTCTGTATCTTCCCGTTTTAATGTGTTGTATTGAGAAAATTCCAATTGTGGACGAAATTGGGGGGGCTCTAGGATATGCTAGTATGCAGCTCATGAATATGTATATCGTTCGTCAGACCTATCAGACAACACAGGATGTGAGGCAAATGAATTATTCATTTTGACGTCCAATCACGCAGTTCCCTTATCACGACCTTTGGACCCTATCATGTGTCCGTGGTGGTGGTGTGTGAGGTAAACATGTCTCGTCTTTCGCGGGCATTATGGTAATGAGCTTTTTACGCACAGTGAATACGGGTGGGTTTTTATACAGCGGCGGTCTTTTTTCGGAGTGAATAATTCGACTGCCTTGAGCAAGGCT
This sequence comes from Asterias amurensis, assembly GCF_032118995.1. Taxonomy (NCBI): domain Eukaryota; kingdom Metazoa; phylum Echinodermata; class Asteroidea; order Forcipulatida; family Asteriidae; genus Asterias; species Asterias amurensis. The sequence continues at coordinate 2,125,165 of NC_092664.1, read as the reverse complement.
AACGAATTATACGAATGAACGAACATTTAATCGGTCATGAGCCAACAATACAACAATGGTTTATGTTTTTACCTGGAATCAAATGCTCATTATTTTTAAATTATCATGATGCTGATCAGTTCATTATGAAGCAATAAACTAAATAGTAATTAACATTTAAAGACACTGGACACAATTGGTAATTGTCAAAGACCAGTGTTACCACTTGGGTATCTCAACATATGCATAAAATAACAAACCTGCAGGTTTGTTATTTTGCACAAACCTGTGAAAATTTGAGCTCAATTTGTCGTCGAAGTTGCGAGATAACAATGAGGAAAAACACCCTAGTCACACAAAGTTGTGTGCTTTCAGATGCTTGATTTCGATACCTCAAAATCTAAGTCCGAGGTCTCGAAATCAAATTCGTGGAAAATTACACCTTTCTCGAAAACTACGTTACTTCAGAGGGAGCTGTTTCTCACAATGTTTTAGACTGTCAACCTCTCCCCATTACTCGTTAAAGTAAGGTTTTATGCTAACAATTATTTTGAGTAATTACCAATAGGGTCCACTGCCTTTAAAAATCAACGGCGAAGAGAACAATTACAAATATTTATTGTCGTCATCCTTGAATAAATACTCATCAACAAATTATCGGTAGCCGTCTACGCGAGGCAATTAATGTTCCCTGGCTATGGACTTTTCAAGTCTCATCACGTACGTACATTAACTTATCGTGTACATACACGATAAGTTATTGAACTGGCATAGCATAAGTTATAGCGCGGACGAGACCAAGCTTGTCACAAGAAATTCTGAACTTACGTTCGTGTTAGCAGACCCTTTTTCAAACAAAAGACAAATTATAACTTCATATTTAGAACTATTATTATAATCTTATTTGCCATAACAGTACAAAACAAAATACAAGACAATATACCACGAGATGGGCAAGGGACAACAAAAGCAAATACATACTACTTTCCGTAGATCTTTTGCACCACATCTTGGGTAAGAAAGTTTGCGCCCGAACTTTCCTACGCAAATTGAAAAATAAGGCAATGTCCGGGAAAAGGTTGCTACGTGAAAAAATGGCCCTTCGGCGCGAATTTCAAAATGGCCATGCGCCCAAACAACAGTGCATTTTTTCTGGCTATATATTACTCAAACTTGCCTGGCATGTTTGTGGAGAACCTTAAGCCCGTCTTGTGCATTTAAAAGCACACTTTTTGTGCAACAAGGGTGTTTTGAAAGCGTTAAGACTAACAGGTTCAAGAACTCATTTTTACCTATTGCTATCCATAATTTTAACTGTGATTTTATTAGATAACTGCAATGCATCCAGCCCTATGTACTACCTTAATTGTTTATTATTGTTTTATTTGATTTTCTGGCATCCCCTCTGCAATCTGGCCTCTTTAATTTGGGGAGGGGGTCCACTACCCAATCATGCTTTAGCGTTTGACTGTTTGTTTGTTTGTGTTTTTTTTAATTTTTTTTTTATATAAACTTTAATGATTTTTACTAACATTAAGGTTATTGTTTTATGTAGTATTGTGGTAATTCTTGTGCAATTTTACATTTTAATATTTCATATGTTGCTCTACAATAGGATTGTAAATTTCATGTATTTTTAATACTTCTTGACGAATAAACCATTCAATTCAATTCAATTCAATTCAATTTTTCTCTCATTAATCGATTACAAATAATGAGCCCAAATTTCCACTAGTTTCTTTTATGCATAATGTTTGGATAGGCCTACACCAAGTGAGAATATTTATTATCTTCGACAAATTAAACAAACGTGTCCAGTGCCTTTTCCATAGTACTATGTTGCCAGTTTTTACGCTAATTTCAGCAGTAATAAAATAGCATTAAGAAAACCATGACCAAACCAGTGTCTAAGCATTTTAGTGTATTTTCCGACCCTCGCCACCAATTTATCCGCCCTAATGGAAAAGTTTCCGTATGGCGCCACCACTTTTTTTTTCGATACGAAATAATAAAGTATTTTATTTACCTCAATGAGATATCCTTTTTTGTAAAAATTAGTGAAAAAGTGGTGGCGCCATACGGAATGTTATCCAAGAAGGGTTACAGTATCCAGAGAAAGGAGAGAGGAAAAATAAATAGTTGTGAATAGTTCACAAACTTACCCTATCTTTATCGTGTTCCGTCTCCTCGCTGTGCTTGGTGTAAGCCGCCATGGAGCAATGCTGAGCCAACTCGACCTGGGTAGTTTGGCAACAAGGTGCCTGATGAGCCATATGATACTGTATACAATCCACCACAATGATATTAATATCCAGTTCACATGTGTCCACACCTTCACCAAACACCCGGAGGAACAAGCCATCACTTATCCAATTCATGATGCTGCTCGTGATTCCTACAAGTTCTCCTTCTGAGGATCATACCAATCTGGACACTTTGGCACCTCGCAAACTCAGGATATGCCGGGTTGTGGGTGCCGAGTTTGCTAAGTTGGTGTCGAGTTTGTGGGTGCCGAGTTTGCTAAATTGGTGTCGAGTTTGTGGGTGCCGAGTTTGAAAGGTGCCGAGTTAGTGGGTGCCGAGTTTGCAAGGTGCCGAAGTGACCGGTAACCTCTGCCTGGAATAGACGATAACCTGCCAACGCAGTGACTGGAACATCTCCTACGCGGTCGTCAAATCCGTAGCTATATACAGGCAGTGCTGCAATTTCTTCCCACTGCCACTCACCACCGTCTGCAGCTGATGAAGGTTTTTTACTTGCATCTTTGTTACTTTTCTACTATCCTCACAGCTGCACAGCAATATGCAATCTAGCATCTCCATAGATCAATCTTCACTTTGTTTTGAGCTTTTCAACCAAGAACCCTTTGGTCGGAGTCGATTGTGTGGGGCGTGTTCGCCTTTTGGTGGCAGTCTTGGTTCCAGACTATACTCTTGTTTTACGGTGAATAAATAAAGTTGAATGAGGTGTCTGACTACCCTTATGGAAGCAATATCTAAACTCTGGGAAAGGCCTAAAAAGAATAGAGGGTGTGACACCCAGCTATCTGACGTCTTGCCTCGTGTCTTGCCTTATCATGCATGACATAAACATAAGGCCCAACTTCATGGCTCTGCTTACCTTAACCACAGAACTGGCGCTTACTGAAGCAGGGAATTATGTGCTTACGGCAAGCGTATTTCACGGGTTAGCAGCAAATTTTGGCTTCTGCGCGTGCGTACTCCTAGTTACTAGGCATTCTACGCTTACAAGGCTAGCGCTGAAATTCGGCGCTTGCACGTAAGCGGGGAATCGTCATCGTAAACGCAGAATTCGGCGGTAAGCAGAGCGATGAAATTGGGCCCTGCACTATCAGAGGCCCTGGGATATCCAGGTATACATTTAAATAAAAGCACTAGGGACCAAGTTAGGAGTAGTCCTTATTTCTTTGAGAAATCGACCCCTGGGTCAGAATTGACCCAGTGCTTGGTCCAAGCTGGCTTGACCCATTTATGTGGCACTATGACCCGGAATTCGAATCTGCTTACCACGGAATTCTGCAATTACATCGGGTGCGTTCGATTGGCTTCCCCTGGGCCCCGGTCGACCCGATTTGCCTGGTACGATCAAATAGCTTTGATGTCGTTCCAGGGGCTCACACAGGGCCCAATTTCTTAAAGCTGCTAAGCACAAAAATTTGCTTAGCATGAAATTTCTTCCTTGATATAAACAGGATTACCAACCTAATTTCCATTTGTTGCATATTGTTTGTTACTGGTATTCAGCTGTTGTTCACGTGGAAATTTAGTTGGTAATCCTGTTTTTATTGAGGCAAATATTTCATGCTAAGCAAAATTTTGCATTTAGCTGTTTTAGGAAATTGGGCCCTGGTCAGCCCCAAGTGCCCTTGCTTGTGGAGTGGGTCACTTTGGGCTGGCCCGAGGTGCATGACGTCACCACAGGAGGGCGAGTGGTTGTTCGATTAGCTCTTGTCAGGGGCGACACAGGGAAGCTAATCAATGCACTCATCGATTGTTTTGGGGAGCAAATCAATACATGAATCAAGTGTTTGTGTTAAATGATGTTCGTTTGTTTCAGATAGCTGAAACTAATTGATGGACCTTTTCGATAATGTACTGTTCTCAGAAAGGAAGCGCATGTGCAGACATACGTAATTGACTAAAATGTTACCAGATGAGCTTAGTGGTAACTTACACTCAAAATCTTTTGTGGCGTACACTGCGCTATGACAAATGACACAAATCAAACTAATACAGGCCAACAAAATCATTTACATATAACGACTCCATGTTTGGATGTTTATAATTTTCTAGATACATGTAATTTGTTATAAACGTTACTTCATATACAGGGTGGCATCATACACGCAAAATATGGAGTACATTATTCATACAGTCAATTTAGTACATTGTATCATGTCCTACATGTTTATGCACATTACAACTTGTCAATACACATTGTGGGGAGGCAATTTGTTAACATAGGGTATTAATCTAACATCAAATTTACAACTTTTCCTTGGGATTTATAGTTGAGATTTAGGGGGAAAGTTAGTTGAATACCTTAGTGAAAGAATTGAACATTGTATTAAGCAAAATGTTGGATTCCATATGCAATAAATTAAGGTAAAGCTCAATTAAGAAATAGTCCAGAATAATACACCCTTTTTATCTTTGCCAACTCACACCTGTTATCTCCATATAATTCCTTGTCCAACAGTGAATGCCAATTTTATTACAGGATCAAGAACAAACCGGGAGTGCTGCTGTTTGTTCCAGGCAGATTAACTGTTCATCAATTAAGTTTAACGACCCACGTAATGACAGTGTAAACACACTCACTTACTCAATAGGATGTATAGTTTCAAAGTTTTTGTGGCCAATTCATGAATTCTTAAATGGAGCCTTCTCTGAAATGCAAAATTTTACCATGCAGCAGGGCCTAAATAATTTAGTGAGGGAAGGGTGAAATCATATGCGTACCCTGTCATAAGTTAGCCTGTAAATCTATGTGAACGGTGTTGAAGTGTTGGGCCGAGCGGTTAAGAGCATCGAATTCAAACTCTGGTGTTTCTGATCAGCAGAGTGTGGGTTCGAATCCCCAGCCGTGACACTTGTGTCCTTATGCAAGACACTTAGCCATTGCTTCGTCCTTCGGATGGGACTTAAAGCCATTGGTCCCATGTGTTGTGTAACGCATGTTAAAAGAACCCCGTGCACTTATCGAAAAGAGAGAGGGTTTGCCCCTGTGTTCCTGGCTGTGGCTGCTGTATGCGCCGTAGCACCTTATAAACCCTTATCAGGTGAATCTATCACTGCAATAACCTTAAATCTTTCTGTAAGTTTGTATATAACTCACTCAGCGCCTTGAGTACCTTGTTTGGTTGATACATGCGCTACATAAGACTTCAATATTATGTGTTTGCCTTGCATTGTGCCTAACACATAGTAATGTGTACAAATTAATATGCTTGCCAAGCAATGCAAGTATAATATTAACAATAAAGAACACTTAATAGAGCCCTGGTATCTGCCTCAGGAAGGCGCTCATGGCGCTTGAGGAGAGAAAGACATACATGTTTCTTAGTGTTACCAACATAGTTAAAAGCTTTACTGGCACGTATTTTCATTTGAAAAGATTGCACATCATGCATTACGCATGAAACATGACGGACACATGAATTTGCATTAAAAATCCCATCCAAATCCCACCATCCCGGATCCCGCCAAATTCTTCTGCAAATTATTCCTGCCAGGATCCTGCTAGGATTTCCAGTGGAATCCCATTGGATTCCCGCCGGGAATCCGGGTAGATTGTTCTATAAGGCAGTCACATCTCAGGCTCCTACTTCATCTTGAAGATAATACTGCTTAGCACAATTTAGCATGGAACCAATCAGTTACAATATACATTTCATTGTATGTTTTGTTTTGTAATTCAGCCTTTCTAAGCAAACTTTTTCTATTTCACGTTATAACACACCTCTTGCTTGTTCTGTATTCTGGTTGGCTGTAAACATGGTCACATGGGAGGAACCTGGTGATCGCGCGCGCGTGTTTTGCGGGAACTAGTTCCCGAGCGGGCACTAGTCTTTGAAAATAGTGCCTGGTTACAGCGGCCTCTCTTCACTCTCGTGAACCGCAACTACAAAACTTCCTTTCTTTTCCAGATTTCTGTTCTTATTTCACATTTAAGACCGAGCTGTGTTATAAAAAGCATATTGACTAGCATAATTTGGTAACTAGTGTACATCTAGGTCCCTCCTCTGGTCACTCAAAGTCCCTCGGGGGAATAGATGTACACTATTTACCTCATTGCCAGTCAATATGTGTATACTAGAGCCAACAAGCCAACCCAGATGACAAGTCAGTGCCAAGCAAGAGCTGTGGATATGAACAGGGCCCAATTTCATAGAGCTGCTTAAGCAAAAAACTGGCTTAAGCACGAAAATAGCTTGCTTATTTTACACATGTTACTGGAAAAAATCTCATGCCATGTACATTGCTTGTGACTTAGCCGGTAATCTGATTTTACAAAGCAAAGATTTTTTTGATTTAAGCAAACATTTTTGCTTAAAGGCAGTGGACACTATTTGTAATTACTCAAAATATTTATTAGCACGAAACCTTACTTGGTAACGAGTTATGGGGAGAGGTTGGTAGTGAAAAACATTGTGAGAAACAGCTCCCTCTGAAGTGGAGTAGTTTTCGAGAACGAAGTAATTTTCCACGAATTTGATTTCGAGACGTCAAGTTTAGAACTTGAGGTCTCGAAATCAACCGTCTAACCGCACACAACTTCGTGTGACAAGGGTGTTTTTTCTGTCATTATTATCTCGAAACTTCGACGACCAATTGAGCTCAAATTTTCACAGGTTGGTTATTTCATGCATAATGTTGAGATACACTAAGTGAGAAGACTGGTCTTTGACAATTACCAATAGTGTCCACTGTCTTTAAGCAGCTCTATGAAATTGGCCCCAGGCCTTATGTATGACTAAACAGAGCTTGGGCTAATGAGGTCGAACTATAGTCAACAATAGTCACTGCAGGAACTTAATATACTGTACTTCCCCATGCATTATCAGCAGGCTCCTTTGACCACTTAGAACACAAGGTCCCTGTTTAAAGACTGGGTACCACACACCATTTGATAATACCCTTTGCTATTGCACTAATACATGATGGCAAACTTGGGAGACAAATCTTGTGAATTAAAACAAGAATCAAACTGCACACCAATGTATAAGGTTAAGATAACAGTGAAAGAAATTTGGAGAATAAAGTTAAGACAGGGTCATCATTTATGTGGAATTTGACTTCATAAGCAAAATGGAAACATTATCAACATCAAATAATTGTTGAAGCTGTGGATAGTCAGGGCTCAAGACCTGGCTGCTCAAAATGTTTGCAGGACCGGTCCCATAACTTATTTCTTAAGACCAGAATATTCATGTAAATTGTGTTTATTTGCACAAGCACTATAAGAGAATATCTTTTGTCTCATGGGTTAGTACATTTTGATACTCAAAGTAATTGTATAAATACCAAGCTCAAAGTCAAAATTTTAACAATTTCAATGATACAAAATGACTACATTGTACTATTCAACTGAAAAACACAAGACCACAGAACTTGTCATTTTACTAGCCCAAAGCTAAATCCACTTGCCTCAGGCCAGCTGTCCAGTGTCAAATTAGAGCCCAAATTAGAAAGTGACTGTTCTAGCAGTACCTGCTGGGCCCGATTTCATAAAGCTTAAAGCACAAAAACCTGCTAAGCAAAGACAAATCTTGCTAAGCATAACAGGTTACCAGCCAACAATCAGTTTACACTATTGCGACTGGTGCCCCACTCTTTGTGCTCAGCAGAAATATTGTCAGGCAGTATTTTCTGCATGTCCCCCATAATGGTTAATTAGCATGGGCTGAAGAAACTTCAGGTCAAATGAGGGCGCTATCGGGTAGCATGATTTTGTTGTGCTGGGCTATATCAAAACTTTTTCCCTGTTTTCCGGTGACACATATTAAATGTATGCCAGCGACATTGTATGCACCCAGACGGCTCCAGAACACTTTTTGCGTTTAGATTTCTATGTAGTGCTTTCATCAATGAATGAAACAATCATAACAAAACTTTGCATGCAGCTCAAAACCAAAATAAACAATTAAAATGTATGTGTTTGAAAATCTCAACCACTATATAATAATTTGGGGGGCTAATCGTCCTTACTCGCAGCTAAGAGCTGAATTGCGAAGGACGCGGCTACAACGTGTTCGAGAAGTAGGCATGCAAGGGCGCATTCAGCTGCCAGCCACATCAACCCATTATGACCACGGAGCACAGCCAAGATCGAAAGTGTTTGATTTTTTCCTGGTTCGAAAGGTTAATTTTGTTTGATTTGAAAGGGTAGTTACAGTACAATCAGTCTTTTGAATAGTATGTACATGTTTGGCACATCTGCTAGTGTTGAATTGTGGACGTGCTGATCAGGAAATGTCTGTGCTCTCAAAACATTAATTTCCTTCATTTTTCAGTCTTCGAGTATCTCCAAGCTGCATTCATGCGTATCACCCCTACAAATTTGAATGGTTGAATCTTGTCTCTATTCCATCGTGTAGTGTCAGTGTTTGTCCCATTCACAATAAAGGGTGGAGAATCATAAAAACACCAATCTCTCAATTGTCTCACCCAAACAGATGTCCTGATGTAAACTTGTTGACTACACTCCGACAAAAGAGGAGCGATTAAATCCAATATACAGTGAAGTCCATACTTTAGGAGGCTTCGGTTAAATATTTTTTGGCAAGTTTTTATTTGTTTGTTTCATTCACATTGGGCTACAATAATAATGCTACCTTACGATATAGAGCAGCAATGCAAGACTCATCCTTGCGCTGTCAATAAGTAACTAGGTTGGATTCGAACTGTAGACACCACATTGTTAAATGCAAATTGGTGAATGAGACGGATGCCTCAAATCATTCCTCCACGATGTCAATAAGTAACTAGGTTGGATTCGAATTGTAGACACCATATTGTTAATTCCAAATTGGTAGACATTATGAGATGGATGCCTCAAATCCTTCCTCCACATGTTCAATAAGTAACTAAGCTGGATTTGAACTGTAGAAACGGACCACATTGTTAAATGCAAACTGGTGAGCACAAGACGAATGCTTCAATTCTTCCTCCACAATTAAATTATCAAAGCTGGATTCAAACTTCCGTAACACAATAACAAAGTCAACTGCAACCATATTATTTATAAAACAACAGGAGCTGTACTCGAACTGTGGAGTCCGTACTTAACGTTGTTTTTCCACCTTCGCTTGCCTCAGGTGACCATTCAAAGGAATCCCAAACATTTGTTAGAGATGAGTTTGAACTTCTCTGCCAAACTGATGCACAAATTCATAAAAAAAAGGAGTACTCTTGTTGCAGTTTGAGGTTCGCATTCTGGAGTGAGACTGACAAAACATCTTAATCCTGCGTGGGTGTGAACCACCGTCCAGTCGGTAATCTTGTTTCATGTTCAGCTTGGACATTCAGTGTACTTCATTTGCAATCTCACACTTGAGTGTATTTCGCTTGCAACCTCAATTGTGCATTTCACAAATATTGTGTTCCAATCACTTCCAATCTTTCCATGGGCAGTATTGTTCTCCTGTTAAACTGCAGCTGGATTCGAACCTCAGCCAAATGCACTTCTGAGCATGTTCACTTGCAATTTCAATTGAGCATTCTATTCAGTGTTTTTGTGATTACCAAAACTGTCATCTTCCAACTTGCGTAGGACATCAGTTCCAATCATCTCACAGGCAAATGGGTTATCTTCTTAAAACCTGTGGCTGGATTCCAACCTCAGCCAAAAAGTGCATTTCACTTGCAATCTTGATCGAGCATTCCATTCAGTGCTTTTGTGAGACATCAGTCTCAATCATTCCACCGTACAGCATGCCCGAGAAACGGCAATCCAAAGTTGTACAAAAAAATCAGGGTATACCTGAAGTCAAAGTTTAACCGAGTCCGAAGCCCCACGCTTCAACATCAGCAATGATAAAGTCCTCATCGTGAGCTATACACGGATTGGAGAAGGTTTTACAACTTCTACTTCGACCTCGATACAGATCACCGTCCAGCCATAGACCGAATGCACCACTGCGGGAAAAAATAAACACACAATAACCACAGTGACAGGCCTGAATGCTTCGTTTTTAAAACGGCAAGGGCAACAAGGCATTTTCTCCTTGGTAAAGGGCCGGCACCCTATGAGGAAATTGTAAATTTCTACTGGAGCATTTCAAAGGCACCAAGGCAATGACCAAGGGTGAATTTCACAAAGAGAAAAGACTAGTCTTTTTTTTAAACACTTAAAAGAACCATGTCAGTGAAAACTTACTCTCCGCCCCCAAGTGTCAGGCTATTGTAGTTGCCCTTGATGAAGAAATTGTTTTCACCCGTCCACCGAAACACGTTCAGCTCCCAGTCCACAAAGTTATAAAGAAACGTTTCGCCTGTACCGTAGTAATGCTCACTGACCCTAACTGGGCACGGAGTCAGTGCACCAAAGATCTGCATCAAAAAGAAATCAATCAATCAATCAACCAATCAATCGTAACATTTATATGGCGCCATATTCTAATGATCATTGCTCATGGTGTCATACAGTAAGCTAAGAGATAAACTTGAAGTAAACAGCAAACTTGCCGGCACAACCATGTTTTATATCTCTCATTTTTGCATTTGGAGTTTATCCCTTAGTGAGCGTTTTAATAAAAAAATTCTTCCATCGATGTCATGCAAACGGACCCAGATGGCCGATCGATCTCAAACTTCTACAGGTTTGTCAGTTTATGTATATATGGTGGATTATATAGAGTGCTTACACTGCCAGCAACTGTTTGGTTAGCAAAACCAATTCTGCAATGTTCCTTTCAAGCATACCTGCCAACCTCTCAGAAATAGGAACACCAGTTTAATAAGTTTACAGATAACGATGCGGGAAAAGCGAGAAAAGCTTTTAACATGTATAGAGTATACAAATGATGTACATGTACGTATTTCAAACAATGTACACAATTAATCACCCCATCCCATAAGAAAATCTCTACTGTCACAACTAATTGGCGCCCTCTGTTGCTAGAACTTATGCTCATTGATGTCTCTTGTCAGAATTAGGAATGGTTTTATGTGCAGCCTGTACAAAAAAATGGCAGTGTGACGCAGACGTGATTGTGCATCTGCTGAGTGCTGAGTGCACTCTAAAGCGTTTGCCAGCCCATAGGGTCTGTACGCAGGTGTGAATGCCTGTGATATTTTTTCACCAGACTCGGGAAAGTACGGAGTATACAGTGCTATCACACATCAATGTATGGGTAAAACTAAAGTTAGTTCTTTTTATCCCGATGCAAACTAACATCTCTTATATCGTTGCACTACCCCCTGCCAAAACATAGGGATTCGAACTGCCTCTAGCTACTGGGAAACCTCGGTAGTCTAGTTGGTAAGACACTGCTCTAGAATTGTAAGGGTCGTGGGTTCGAATCCCAACCGAGTAACATGCCTGTGATATTTTTTCACAGGACTCGGGAGAGTATACAGCGCTTACACACATCGGTGTATGGGTTAAAAACCAAAATGAATATTCTTTATCCCTGCTGCAAATTTAACATCTCTTATATGTGTGAATGTTATTAGAATATTTCATGGGAAGGATCTATTGATACATGACTTACCATTCCTGAGGAGTCCCTGATAACCAGTAGTACAGGGCTATCTATACCCGTCATACTGCGATATAGATTGCGTAAGCTGTAGCCATGCTCAGCTGTATTGTAGATATTCTTCCAGCTATACCCTTCAGTTCTAGCAGGAAGCTGTTTGGTGAGCTACAGTAAAGAAAGACAAATACACTAACTTTATACAATATTCATATTCATAAATACCCGCGACAGTTTATCCATTCTGATTGGGCAAGAGGGCATCATATGTACATGTAAGTGTCGTGGCTGAGCGGTTAAGAGCACCAAATTCAAACTCTGGTGTTTCTGATCAGCAGAGTATTGGTTTGAATCCCCAGCCGTGACACTTGTGTCCTTCAAAGCAAAACACTTAAACATTGCTTCGTCCTTCAGATGGGATGCAATTATCGAAAAGAGAAGGGGTACGCCCAAGAGTTCCTGGCTGTGGCTGCTATATGCGCTGTAGCACCTTGTAAACCCTTATAAGGTGCCAAATAATTGGGTCTCAGAATTCATCACTGCAATAACCTATCTTTCTGAACGTTTGTATATACTCAGCGCCTTGACTCCTTGAGTACCTTGTTTGGTAGATACGTGCGCTCTATATGGCTTTGATATTACTATTATGTGGCCGTGTTTAATTGTGCTACACAGTAAGAAATGAAAACAAAGGCAGGGCGTACCAGCTTACTTGTGGCATTAATTTTCGCATGTCGCAATCAATACATACCAGTTCTCAATGTAAAGACTATTAGCACGTGCGTGTATGCACGCGCTGTTTAGCGTCAATGCAACTTTGACCCTTTGCAAAACGGAGCCCAATAGCGTGAAAGAAATGGGAAACTTTCAGAAGGTTATCTTTTTCCTTCAGATTTTCCAACTTTATTTTGCTTTCTTACAAGAAGGCGTCTATGAATGGGAATCAAAGAGTAGTGACTTGCTCTTAAACGCCCTTTTAAAACCTTGTCTTGCAGGGCCATGGTCATGTCATAAAGGACATCTCTTTGGAACTCCTTGCTTGGTGCATATTTCCCTCCAACCTACAATCAGACTGTTTTAAAGGATTCGGGTACTTTTTCAAAATGTCCACAGATTTACATTTTAAACTTACACGGTTTGAAGATAATGATAGTGGAAAGCTTCCCTTCAAGTATTACTGACTGAGGTTGTGTCGTTTTTGAGAAATGAGTAAAACAAGTCACAAAATAATTTTCGTCTCAAAAGACAAAAATAATTTTAGCATGTAAAATCCCATTAACCAGTTATGATATTATACCAAAACCATAGCATAACTGGTTAATAAATTTTTACATGCTTAAACTGAGATGAAAATTATTTGTTTTACTCATTTCTCAAAAACTACAGCACCTCAGTTAGTAAAATTTCAAGGGAAGCTTTCTTCAAACTGTGTAAGTTTAATGTAAATCTGTGAACATTGTGTTTTGTGTTAGGAAAAAGTACATAGACCCTTTAAGAGGAATATCGATCCTACCTTGAGCTCCCTTAAGTTATTTTGCTCTAAAATATTTTTCTTCTTGTAGCACCTTACCAAGAGTAGCAGCCTTGTTTGGGGCAAACTTGCGTATCTAAATACCCCCCACCCCCAAAAAAAGACATGCCGCCTGGTGCCCTGTATTGAACAATGTTGTAGCTGCAGGCCTGGAATTACATGCATGCTATGGAGGCAATGTCCTTCAGTGCCCCTGGTCTTAGCCTTGGTGCCCTTCCTATTGACTTCAAGATTTTGAAAGTGGCCTTGCCCTTTCAAAGGTGAAACTCCTGGCCTAAGATGGACGGTTGGCTTGTGCGTAAAGCGGTCACCTCTCACCAAGGTGACCCCTGTTCGATTCCCGGCCAGGGCCATGTGAGTTGAGTTGTGCGTTGGTTTTCTGCTGTGCCATGAGGGTTTTCCAGAACATCCGGTTTTCCTCCCTCGGGAAAAATCAAACACTTTCAATCTTGGCTGTGCCCTGTGGTCATAATGGGTTGATGTGGCGACGCCTATGCATGCCTGCTTCTCGAACACGTTGCAGCCGCGTCCTTCGCAACTCAGCTAATAGCTGCGTAAGGATGATAACTCCCCCTAGTTATTATTATTATAGAGAGCGAGCATCTTACCTTTCTGACATGTTCCGGTTCCAGCAGGATACTCGTAGCTCCTTCTAGTTCTGGTAACGGGAGGTTCATCTCGCATTCTAAGATGGTCATCCGCCGCCGATTGGCCTCTTCCTTTGTGATGATCTAAGACAAATCAAACAAAATCACGATGTTAGGGAGGAGGCACAAACAGGGCCCAATTTCATAGAGCTGCTTAGCGGCAGATTTTGTGCTTTCTGTGCGATTTCCATTTCATAGCGATGCTAACCGTAAGCATTTGAAAAGGAATGCTTACGTCCCGGTAATAACGGCACAAAAATAAATGATGCCACAAGGCAAATCCATGGTGACTGGCAATATGGGTACTATTGATTACCAGACTGAACCTTCTCTGGGTACCATTGATTACCAGACTGTAACCTTCTCTTATACCCATTGTACCCATTTGGGTACCATTGATTACCAGACTGTAACCTTCTCTTTTACCCATTGTACCCAATAGGGTACCATTGATTACCAGACTTTAACCTTTTCTTTTACCCATTGTACCCATTAGGGTACCATTGATTATCAGACTTTAACCTTCTCTTTTACCCATTGTACCCATTAGGGTACCATTGATTACCAGACTTCAACCTTCTCTTTTACCCATTGTACCCATTAGGGTTCCATTGGTTACCAGACTTTAACCTTCTCTTATACCCATTGTACCCATTAGGGTACCATTGATTACCAGACTTTAACCTTCTCTTTTACCCATTATACCCATTACGGTACCACTGATCAGGGCTCGAATTTGGGGGAAAAATCCACAAGACCGCAGGGCTTGTTGCTCAGAATTTTTACTGGACCGGAAGATTTTTTACAAGACCAAAATTTTATAAGAAAAAAAAAAGTTAACACGATAGAACAGCAGGCCTTTTTCATCCCTTAGGAGGCTTTTTTTTTTGCTGTGAAACCCAATCAGCAAAGTTCCATATACCTACTTCACGTCATTCTCGCCGCCTCAAAAAAAAAATTCTGATTTGACAGGCAAATCACCAACAAAACACTGCAACGTGCAGCATTCATAAAAAGATCGTCATAAAAAGATTGACCAAAAATTTGACAGCAGTAGTCAGAAGTATAGCGCCGCGTAGCGGCGCTACACGATCTTTGGTCAGAAGCTCATCACTGTTGGTAGCCATACTTAGCAAGACGTTTGGCAACAAGACCTTACTTTTAATCCATGCAACACAGGGATGTGTGGTATTGCAACCAGACCTTCTTAATGCAAATTCAACACTCCTTTGTAAGGTATCAGACTTTACACATGGTCAGTGATAAACAAACATCGCTGTACTAAGGTGTGCCGCCGCACCGGGTACCAACTCATCACTCCCTCGTCCCCGCTCGCTCACTCCCCGGGTGCATAAACATAAATGGTTTGAGACTAGATGTACAAGGTGTGGGCATGAGTAAACTGAATGGAAAACTTGTATGCAGCCTGATGCATGTGAAAAAAAGGACGGATTGACGTTCTGCAGGCGTGCTCAGAACACTGATTTGACGACAAGTAAAACAAAACCTTTTATTTTAAATGAGATTGAAATACATTTTTTAATGAAAGATAATATATTTCATATAATTATTTGTAATAGTAACTATATTAGTATGCATAAAAAAAACACAAGACCGCCGGACTTGTTCGGCATAAAGTTTACTGGACCGAAGCTAAAATCACTGGCCTCGGGCCTGCGGTCCAGCGTGAAATTCGAGCCCTGCTTTAACCTTCTCTTTTACCCATTGTAATCATTACCAACATTCTCCCACACCTATTTTACCCATTTGGTCACACCTGATTGCTATATCATACCATTCTTGTATACCCATAAGGGTGCCTCCAAACCTTCCTGAACATCTCAGCTGAAATAGTATGAATAGCCTGTTCCTCTTTTCTCAGTCGCTGCCTGCTCTTCCTAGATGGAACACATCCCATGGTGATCTTGTTTGACCAAACTGTCCACCGATTTACCTCCAAAATGGCATCCACCGAGTTAACCTCCAAAATGGCATTGACAAACTTTCAGTTGTTTCCAAACCCGCCATGCAGAATAATGAGCAAACTGAATTATTGCATCCATATGGATTCTAAGAATATCTATACGAGACTGTGCAACCCAATCCTAGTAGTAAGCTGTGATTGGTCAGTTACCATTCAGCTCGTGGGACTTCCCCACATCAGGCTAATGTCTGGAGGTGGAAAAACCCTCAGTCCAGAAATACGGTCTCCTACAGTAACTTACAGCTACCAATGCAAACACACAAAGCTTTCATTTTCACATGCAGCTGCCAACATGCTATAAAGGTACCCGCACCTTTGGTAATTGTCAAAGACCAGTCTTCTCCCTTGGTGTATCCCATCATATGCATAAAATACAAAACCTGTGAAAATTTGACCTCAATTGGTCATCAAATCTGCATGCGCATCATGAAAGAAAAAACACCCTTGTTGCATTACTTTGTGTGCTTTCAGATGCACAATAAAAGGCTTCAGCTAAAGTTTCTTATTATTTGTGAAATAAACTACCTCTTTCTCAAAAACTACTTTACTTTAGAGGGAGCCGTTTCTCACAATGTTTTATACTATTAACAGCTCCCCATTACTCGTTACCAAGTAAGTTTTTATGCTAACAACTATTTTGAGTAATTACCAATAGTGTCTCGTGCCTTTAATATAGCAGTGCTTACACTCAGAGTGTGTTGCCATTATGTGTGTTGCCATTATGTGTATAGCTATTATTGGATTGTTAACTGTGAATAGCCACATTGGACTTTCAACCTTTGTCTGGAGAGTCAAAAAGGAATTTATTAATGAGCCATGGATACATTCAAAAGCTTCCAATCTCCTTCCCGGCTTTAGGGAATCTGTTACTCTATCAACAGTTCGTGAAGTTCTAAAGACCCTCCTTTTTCCATATTAATGACTTTCAAGGACGCTATGATCTTGATGGAAAAGGGCCTTACAAATTGTATTCTATGTTATAATGTTATTCTATTTAGGGTTAACATTTCGTAAATTGTCCAAAGGCTTGATGTGAGCTGAATTGGCAGTTGGGCAATTCCACGGTAATGGAAGGACGTTTTGACTTATTAAACAACATTTCAATCGTGGATATCTTTAACGGTTTCATTAGTTTCATCAAGCAAATGTCACAGTTTCTTTTATTAATGACTGCCTTCAAAATGGCCTCCTCTTTTTGGCTGAAAAACTTTTAGTTTATAAAATATGAATGTTAATAAGGTCGGTAACGGAAGGACGCCAATGGTGCATTTATGAATGGGAATAATAGAGTAGTGACTCGTTCTTAAACGTCAGTTTAAAACCTTGCAGGGTCGTTGCCGTGCATAAAGGCCCTCGCCGCCGAGCCCTACCGGCTTTAAACGGCCGTTAAAGAACTCGTCGCTACCCTTTTATTCCCTTAGTTTATGGTCTCTAAAGGGTTAAATGTATAATTTGAAAGGAGTAAAACGAACCAGCGTAAGAAAAAAAAACCACAAGCAAATCACTCGGGTGGGATTCGAACCCATGAACTTTTCATGAGAGCAATAAAAAATCCAGTAGCCTCACCTCCCAGTCCTTTCCGATTGGCTCTTCAAAGAAGTCTTCGATGACCTCCAGGCTAGAGTCGAATTCTTCATCCACAGCTACGAAGCCGACATCATCGGAGCTGCCGTCCTTGCCATAAACATCTGGAGACCACTGAAGGAAGAAGGCATAAAGGTTGTCTGCCCTGGGGAGGAAAACAAACCAAGCAACAATTTTGTGTAGGTTGTAGGTTGTAGGATGTAGGTTGGTGTTAATCACTGTCTAAATCAGCTTAAGGAAACAAAAAGCGCACTGTTTTAATCTATCAATATAAACAACAAGGGAAACTGACTGGGTAAATTTTTTAATGATTTTTGGGGTTGAACAAAGAATTGAATGGAGTGAGATTCGAACCAACAACCTCCAAATTAACGTGCCAGCGCTCTACGAACTGAGCAATCTAGTACATCTAATCTGTACATCTTTTTAAAAACTTAAAAAGCTTTCTGATGGATAATATAATGCTTCAGCCCGTAGCCTTTTAATATTTGAGTGAGAAATTACCTCTTTCTCAAAAACTTACTTCAGAGGGAGCAGTTTTTCACAATGTTTTATCAATTCAACAGCTCTCCATTGCTCGTTACCAAGTAAGTTTTTTATTACTCAAGTATTTGAGTAATTACCATTAGTGACCAGTGCCTTTATTCGGTACATTTTTAAAGATGCTATGTCAGATTTTTGATTTTTTTTTGATAGGGGGTCAAGAAAGTTACAAGCTTTCATTTGAGCCATTGCATGAAAAAGTCCGCAAATTATTAGTAGCAGTGAAACAAAGTGCTCAAAGTTGGGATCCCGACAATATATCACGTGACCAATTCTTATGTGTTTTATAAGAAACGTTTTAAATTTTTGTCATGGTTCCTGACCATTAAAAGTAAAAGCTAAAAAAAAATTGTTAGAGCGGGTGATACTCTTTGAAATACCATTCACTCAAAAAATCTATTTTTTAATGTTTGGGGCCAAAAATCTGACATAGCATCTTTAACAAGTGTTTTTATTCATTTTATTTTTATAGACTCATGTTATAGACACAAGGTCAACTAAACAAAGGCCCAATAAAACTGTGCCCTATTTTCACACATTGCAAATACAATTCCAGGTTGTTATAATCCACCAAAGTGTACCTGGGAAACAAGCAGAGAAAGATCGATTGGTTTGCCAGTTGGAGCTAAGTCCCTATGCACATGATCTGAGCAAATGATTCTGGGGTAAAATATGAGTCCCGGCCACAAGGGCAACCATCATGGCGCGCTGATTTTAAAGCAATGCGGTACACAACTATAAACCCACAAACATAAATATTATAAGTTATCACACAAGCGCGAGTGAAATACAGGAAAAATATAGCGTCCCATATCCAACAAGGTGAAATATGGGACGCAAACGCGTTATCTTTTGTGATGAGAAAATAGAATTAGCTGTTGCAAACAACTTACCAACCAAATGGACCGAGGGTATAAAAGGAAAAAATAGTTAATGGCCTGACGTTTCGACCCTAGCAGAGTCTTTCTTAGCCTTTGAGAAAGACTCTGCTAGGGTCCAAACGTCAGGCCATTAACTATTTTATTTTATTTTGTGATGATGTATATCTTCAAGCAAACTTGGCCCGTGACATAGAACACATAAGATGCAGGTAGTAATATGAGCCGTGCAATATAGGTTTTTATTACCAATGCATTCTGCAAATCTGATGGAGGATTAGCGCAGACTTGAAGATAATGACACATACGGAGATGCCAACATAGAGCTAGATAGCTCAATTAGTTGAGCGCCGGCACGTTAATCCGGAGGTCGTTGGTTCGAATCCCGGTCTAGTAAACTTGTCTCTGATCAATCCAAAATCAACTATATACAACTTGGCACAGTGACATGCACAGTACATCATTGCGTCCATCTTGGCAGCTTGATTCTAACTGTACTACATGTAGGTTTCCCAAAGATGCATGCTGTATGTTACAAGATGGCATTTGTTCATATGGGCAATTGCCTGTTATATGTTTTTTTTTCTTGTTAAGTCACCCCTTCTGACAACCATCCTGGTCAAGTAAACATTTTGAGCAACAGCATTGTAGATTTTCCCCCGAATATTGATGCCCAATACTGTATTGCATGGACATCTAGCTCTATCATCAATATGGTTCATTTCCATTGTTTGACAGTGATGAGTGGCTTGGTGACGTTGCTTTGTTCCAATACCAACCCAAGCTTCAAGGCCCGGTCACACAGGCCCCGATGAGGGGAACGAAAACGAGAACGATAAAACGACAAGCCCTTGATAGGCTGAATGAGCGTGGGTGTATTCTGTGTGGAACATTTAAACCAATAGAGCGGTTCTCTTTGTGTCGTTATCGTTTTCGTTATCGCTGCAGTGTGAGTTGGCCTTAAGGCTTTACATAATTTGCAAAATTTAGCAAATGTTCAATACAAAAAGGCGAGAGATATGTCAGTTTGAGGCAGCAATGTACTTACTTCTCTCTTGGGATTGCGAACCAGTACTCTGGTGGCTTGTTAGCTTTTTTGGATGAACCTTTGCTTCCAGCGTTACCCCGGCTCCCTGGAAACGTCTTCACCATCGGCAGACGGACTCGCAAACACAGGTATAAAGGTGGGTCTTCATAGCGTTGGGCTGGCTTCGGTAAGTACTCTGTTGGGAAAAAAGGTAATAAACAAATTTCAAGGTATGTGACAAGAATCCTTAATCAAAATTGGAACAAACAAGCTATAAGAAGAGTAACTGACAGTAACTCGTTGGGGGATAAAAACTGATGTATTTTCCCGTAACCACATTACTTTCAAGAGAAATGATCCTTAAATTGCTTTATACTATCAAAAGCTGCTGTACTTCTAATCAAGTAAGCTTTTATTGCCATCAATTTTATGAGTGATTACAAGATCATACACCACCCCTTTAAGTATACTCTACTTTAGTTCCAGCCACTTCAACCTAATGAGATACGGACTCAAACTCAGTGGGTGCGTCCAGGCATGGAACCTGGGTTTGAAAAAGGTCATCCGCTTATTGGAAAAGGTACAAAGAAGAGCCACCAAACTTGTGCCTAAATTCAAACACTTGACGTACCTAGACCGATTATATGCGCTAAACTTGTACAGCCTTGTACAGCCAAGAGAAGAGAAGAGAACGAGAAGACCTAATTGAGATATTCAAAATTCTGAAAGGATTTGAAGGGACACAAGCCATCCGCTTCTTCCAACTAGCTGAGACAGATACAAGAGGACACAGTTTGAAGCTGTTCAAACCAAGACTAGATAGACAAGTCACTGAAGTGCAGATCTGACTACTTTTTGCAGTATTTTTTGAGTAATAAATCAGTGGAACAAAAAAATTAACTCCTTAAGTATGTGATTGGAGCAAAATCTACAATTACCTTCAAAAACGAGCTCAATAGACATTGGAAAGATATGGGGTATTTAAAGGCATACATGTAGCCTACCATTTCCCATCAAATTGTTAAGTTGGCTGGTTGGCTACTTAACAAAAAGCTTTAAGGCCGTGGACACTATTGGTAAATACTCAAAATAATTATTAGCATAAAACCTTAATTGGTAACGAGTAATGGGGAGAGGTTGATAAGGTATAAAACAGTGTGAGAAACGGCTCCCTCTAAAGTAATGTAGTTTTCGAGAAAAGAAGTTATTTTCCACGAACTTGATTTCGAGACCTCAGATTTAGAATTTGAGGTCTCGTAATCAAGCATCTGAAAGCACACAACTTTGTGTAACTAGGGTGTTTTTTCTTTCATTATTATCTCGCAACTTCGACGACCGATTGAGCTCAAGTTTTCACAGGTTTGTTATTTTATGCATATGTTGAGATACAGCAAGTGAGAAGACTGGTCTTTGACAATTATCAATAGTGTTCAGTGTCTTTAATGAATCAGGTGATACATTTATGACAATACATAAAATCGGGATTCCAAAACTTCATAGGGGCAAGTTTAACCCAGAGTTTATTGGCTTGGTTGGCTACTTTAACAAAAAGCTTAAGAGCAAGCCCTGTACAGACATCAGCATCATCATTGATTGGCAAAGAAATGTGTCTGAGGCTGCCGCCACCTCAAATTGTAAATTAGATTCGCATGACCGGAGTCGCTACCATCACCTGTTCTCTATCAAATACCGCTTTCCTAAACTCTTCCACACCAGCCAGCAGGACAAATTATCTAGTTTCACTAGTCCGTCACCTTTTTAACTAGTCCATATCTCATATAAAATAGGGATGATTCTTAACACTGCACTAGCCGTCAGCTGGACCAGTTGGTGACAGTTTTAACTGGTCCTTGTACACTTTAACTAGCAATTGGTTGCTTTCCTCAACTCTTTCACACCAGCCAGCAGGACCAATTATCTAGTTTCACTAGTCCATCACCTTTTTAACTAGTCCATATCTCATATTAAACGGGGATGATTTTTAACACTGCACTAGCCAGCTGGACAACTTGGTGACAATATTAGCTGGTCCTTATACACTTTAACTAGCAATTGGTCGCTTTCCTCAACTCTTTCACACCAGCCAGCAGGACCAATTATCTAGTTTCACTAGTCCGTCACCTTTTTAACTAGTCCATATCTCATATTAACTAGACATTGGCCAGCGCAACACTTTTAAGAGAGAACCTACTTGTTCATAGTTAAGAGCTACCCGAGCAACATCTGCCATGGTATCAATATTCCGCCAGTCAATAAGGGCACCGAGCGAACCAACCTCATTCCCAGAGGTGATCGATCTCCAATTGGTTCATGTGCTCAAATCTAGCACATTTTAATAAGGCCTTTACAGATTTAACATATACAGTTTTAACATTATTTGAAGGGTAAGGCAAGTGTCTTACTTAAAGGATTTGGGTACTTTTTCAAAATGTCCATAGATTTACATTAAACTTACAGGGTTTGAAGATAATGATAGTGGAAAGCTTCCCTTCAAGTCTTACTTGCTGAGGTGCTGTAGTTTTTGAGAAATGAGTAAATGTCATGAAAATACGTTTGTAAATGATTAAAATAATTTTCGTCTCATGAGACGAAAATTATTTTCATGCCATTGTTTTACTAATTTCCCATAAACTACAGCACCACAGCACGTAGTATTTTCAATGAAGCTTTCTACTATCATTATCTTCAAACTGTAAGTTTAGTGTAAATCTGTGGACATTGTGTTGTTTGTCCTACAAAAGTTACATAGACCCTTTAAAGACATAGGTGTCAAGACCCTTACTCCATTCCCCCAGTAGTCTGATCAGAAACACCAGAGCTTGATGAGTCCTGTCGCTCGACTGCCCAGCCCAAGCACACCACAGTTAACTCTACTGATTTAACATTTGTGCAAAATGTGAAGTAGGTGTCTTTCTTAAAGGAACACGTTGCCTTGGATCGTTCGAGTTGGTCTTTGAAAAGCGTTCTGTAACCATTTGTTATAAAATCGATATGGTTAGAAAGATGTTGTAAAAGTAGAATACAATGATCCACACAAACATGCCTTGAAATTGCACGGTTTTCCTTTTACCTCGTCGACTAACTTGGTCGGCCATTTATGGGAGTCAATATTTTGACTCCCATAAATGGCCAACCGTGTTAGTTTGCAAAATTAAAGGAAAACCGCACAATTTCGGGGCAAATTTGTGTGGATCATTGTATTCTACTTTTAAAACATCTTCCTAACCATATGCATTTTAAAGCAAACAGTTACAATACGCTTTTTAAAGACCAACTCGTCTGATTCAAGGCAACGTGTTCCTTTAAGGACACAAGTGTCAAAACCATGACTCGAACCCCTCACTCCTTGATCAGAAACAACAAAGCTTCAGTCCAGTGTGCTTGATCGCTCGGCCACCAACACGCCACAAGCAAACACGCACAGTATTTTTTTCTGAAAGCCAACTTGCAAGTAAACAAAAAGAGTGTCTCTTACATGTATAAATGCAACTTCCCATTGTACATAACAACCATTTTATTTGTTCCTGAATTCTAAATTGCCTTGGTGGTTGGAGCAAACATCCAACCCATCCCTAAGTTTTAGGGACAAGAGAATCTTTAGACGTCTTTACATTGTTTATATATTTGGTTTGCAGTAACACCATGTGTGTACTGCCTGCCAGGTAGATTATGTTCTTTTGAGAACTTGTCTTGTTTTATAATCTATTACCACGGAGTAGATTTTTTGGGAAAATCGAGAGACTTCTCAGTTCTGCAAAGAACTGTCCAGCTTATTAACTACTTCATTGGTGGAAGGTAAACAAATGGCTGGGACTACTAATTTGGCTTTAAGTAGAATTTGAAACTTTGCATGGTGGAAATAAGATATGGAAAGGTTTGCGGTAACACCATGTAATGACTATCTCTAATGAGTTGGGGTGGTTCTGAAAAGAACCGTTGGTTTCAACTCGACGTTTCAATCAGTATCAGTATACTTTGGCTTTAGTTAATCGAGGGGTCTTCTTGTTATAAACTTCACTACTGCGAAGTGAGTTCTTAATTGGTCTCAACGAAACGACTAGCTATAAACTTCACTACTGCAGAGTGAGTTCTTAATTGGTCTCAACGAAACGACTAGCTATAAACTTCACTACTGCGAAGTGAGTTCTTGATTGGTCTTTACGAAACGACTAGCTATAAACTTCACTATTGCGAAGTGAGTTCTTAATTGGTCTCAATGAAACGACTAGCCATAAACTTCACTACTGCGAAGTGAGTTCTTGATTGGTCTCAACGAAACGACTAGCTATAAACTTCACTACTGCGAAGTGAGTTCTTAATTGGTCTGAACGAAACGACTAGCTATAAACTTCACTACTGCGAAGTGAGTTCTTAATTGGTCTCAACGAAACGACTAGCTATAAACTTCACTACTGCGGAGTGAGTTCTTAATTGGTCTCAACGTTACGACTAGCTATAAACTTCACTACTGTGGAGTGAGTTCTTAATTGGTCTCAACGTTACGACTAGCTATAAACTTCACTACTGCGGAGTGAGTTCTTAAATGGTCTCAACGTTACGACTAGCTATAAACTTCACTACTGCGGAGTGAGTTCTTAATTGGTCTCAACGTTACGACTAGCTATAAACTTCACTACTGCGAAGTGAGTTCTTGATTTGTCTCAATAAACTTCACTACTGTGAAGTGAGTTCTTGATTGGTCTCAACGTTACGACTAGCTTGCTGTTGTCTTGTTTGTTTTATATATTGAAACAGGTTGTAAGCAGAGGTCATGTTGATTCTTGTAAAATGTCATGTGTACATGTAGCTTCATTACTACACACTTAATTAAATGAAACTTATTAACGAAGACCTTCTCCTGTCATTTCATTTCTTTAGACGTCTCTAATCCGACACAATCATTCATAATTCAATGAGTGGTGACAGACCCAATAATACAGCAAGGAAAGTTGCGTCAATATTGATTCATTAACAATTTTAATTAAGGAATCTTTGAGTGTCATCAGCTTTTACTTAATAACAGTGGTCCGCTGGCCAAATGCCAGTTAAAACACCTAAGGACCAGTCAAAATGCACTCTGCCTGGTCCTGTGGCTTTGTAGTTCAGTTTTAAAAAGTATCCCTATTTCATAAATTGAGGAGCACGTTCTCTCTTTATTAATAGTGGTCCACTGGTCAAATACCAGTTAAAACAACTAAAACCCAGTCAAAATTCACTCTTAAACGGTCCTGTTCACTTTGATGTAGTTCAGTGTTAAAAAAATCAATTTTTCTTCAAATACCAGACCAGTGAAAAAGGTGACATACTACTGTCGTGAATCACAAGCTAATTGGTTCTGCTGGCCAGTCACAAAAAAAAAGGACAAACCCTGGTCATGTAGGGGGAAGGGTAGCAATCTATTAAATTGAATTGGTACACATCATCAACAAGAAAATTTATCTGCAATCTCCGCACAAAAATCTATAGTACAACATAACAGTAATTAACCACTAGACAGTTGTTAAAAAATCTGTTAACACACCTCAGCGCGACCTTTGTATTAAGTGCTTTGAGGCCGTTTATGGCAATATGGTGCTTTATCATGTTATCATATCTTGTTATTATCATTATATTATTTTCTGGAACATTGGAGCCTGAGGAGTAATACTTTTTTTGAGAACATCGTTTAGGGGGGGGGGGGGGGGGGGGGTGGATAGCAAGACAAGTTCTCAAAAAAATATCCAGCTAGTAGATACATACATGTACACGGCGTTACCGCAAACCAATACATTGATACCTCACCATGCAATGCCTCAAATCCCATATAATTTTCAAGCTTTATCCATCCTTGGACGAAAATTCACCTCAAATTGTTGCCTTCATTTGCTATTTTTAAGACTAACTGACAGACTGGAGGATAAACTCTGATTCCTTATTAATAAAAAATATCTCAATGTCTTCAACACCATCTTACTCAACCTCCGATTCCTTATTAATAACACAATCTCAATGTCTTCAATATCATCTTCAATACACAACCTTGATTGACTCAAACGTACATGTACGTCATTCAAGTCACAACTTTCACTAAATGGAGGGGAAAAAAACTTTCAGGGTTTAGAGCTATAAGTTGCCTTCAACTTCGCTCTTTTTTGGCGGGGGGGGGGGGGGGCACAGCAATTTTCCTCTGGTAAGAGGCACTTGTATTAAATGTGAACTTGTATTGGAAGTGTGCAAAGGGCACCACAGCAAGAGCACAGGGCACCCAAGCGCTGTGGGTTATTTTGAAACCTGGCCCCAATTTCATAGCGCTGCTTTAAGCAAATTTTCATGGGTACTGTAGCAGACAAATTTACTAAGGTGCAAGGGTATTTCACAGGTTAGCACGAAAATTAGGCGGCCATCTTGCACGGTCACAATGGAAGGTTAGTATGGCTTTTCAACCACCCCAACTCATTAGAGATAGACATTACATGGTGTTTATCGCAAACCTTTCTATATCGCATTTCCACCATGCAAAGTTTCAAATCCTACTTAGCTTTTTGATATTACACTATATATAATATCGTTCATCAACTCAAGGGCCACCCACTCAACAACCTGAAGGGTCCTTAACAATATCCAGAATACACCTGGCTCTTGCCGCCAGTCTCAAAGTCCAATTAGACTTGGAGTAGCTTCTCTTCTCGTCAAACTTCCTCCGTTTGACGTACGTTTGTACTCAAATGAAGAGTCCCGCGTAATTCAGTGTTTATTTTAATAAAGAAAATGTCTAAATATAACAGACAAACATTCATGTTCAAAACAATTTGCCCTCGGCAATTTTTTGTGTGCCTTAAATTATTTCAGTCTATTCGTTGCATTGTTTGTTCCCATATATAAGTATGTGTACACAAAACTGGGGCCTCTCCATCCAACAAGCTTGCTTTTAAGAGACCTCCTCCACTTTATCTGTTAAGTTTTTTTCTCTTGTATTGATATATTTTGTCATTTTAGATGAATGACTGGAAATGAATTGAACTTTGAACTATGAACTTAAGTAGTAATACTACTTATTATATAACTAACATACAGATCCTTGTCATTTGATTGGTGGAACTTACTTCACGTGACATTCACTATTACTCCCATCTAAACTGGTGATCAAAAAGACCTATTCGCCCATTCAACAGTTGAGTTAGGATCGTCCTTGTTCCCAATGTTTTGAGCAGTATACAGCGCCGCCGCGCCGCTGCTAAAACAAAGGAGCACCTGTGCAAAAGGTTGTGATCCGATTTGTGCGTTGTTGTCGCTACGCGGCGCTATATGATTTTTGGTTGTCAGTAATTTGTGTGATTTTTCATAATGTTATACTTTTAAAATACATCAAATCTATTTGTCAGTTATATAAAACAAATATTGAGTGGCTTTAATTCCCATTCCACACTGAGCCACTCAATATTTGCATAATATGCATTACATGTGCGTATAGCAGTTGCACACAAAAAGTGTGAAACTTTAGTGAGCAATTTTGTGCTTGAGTTTCATGAACTTCCATTGTTGACACGTTTTAAAAGTTTGGGCTGTTATGTTATGGTACCAATATAATGGTATATTACCAAATTAACAGTTAAATTGTCTACAGGTATGAATATTATATCCTGTACTAGGTATGTATGCATGGAAATATTTATTCAATATTATTATTTTTAAGCCGGTACACGAACTTGAAGTGTGAGCCTTGCAGCAGGACACTTATTTTATGCTGGTACCCTTATTAATAGATCCAGAGACCTTGCAGAGGCCTTGTTCTTGGCAAATACACAGGTCAGGGATGCCACAGTGCATATTATATCCACAATTATGGCTACCCTTATTTGTAACTTTTGGTTCCATTTTATGAACAACAGTTTGAAAATCACGTCTATAGCAGTTATCTAAATGTTTTTTTTTGTATCAATTAACAAACGCTGTGTCAAAGACGAATAAAAAAGGTGCTTAAGTTTGTCAATTTTCTTTGGTCACCAAAGTTTACTAAAAATGTACTACAAGTACATGTACATCTAGTAAATTATACATATATAGCATGTTCATAGCTGTTCATAAATTGACCTTCATGAAATGTCTGTGCCGAGACGGGCAGTTTCTGTGTCAGTTGTTGTACAGCTGCATACACATACTGTACACGCATTGTGTACAGTACGGCATCAAGTTATATCTAGAGTTTCATTCCATACACACTTGAATGAAGATGTTCTTGTAACTTGACTGCGAGTTTAGGTTACAGTTCATGCGTTAATCCTGTCTGTTCTGTTAGTATCAATTTCATAGAGCTGCTTAAATGGTAGAATTACGCTTACCTCAATAAGGTTACCAAACAAACTAAATACCATGTCACAAGTACATGTATAAGCAGTGACTGGTATCCTGCGCTCGTTTCTGCTTAGCAGAAAGCTGGTGACTACAGTAATACTATGAATTCCATACATTTTTGAACTTCATGTAAATTTTAAAGGGGAAGGTTACACTTTTAAGATTTCATTCCAGTTTTGTACCATAATTTCCAGCGTATAAGACGCATCTCATCTAACTTTCAAAGGACGTCCAAAAAATCACTGCGTTCTATCTTCCTATGCGCCTGATAACGATTGAGTTTATACTGTAAAATAATACCTCTATTTCAAGCTGGGTATTTCTACTTATTATCATTTTTCTTCAAATAAAACCTGCACCGCTCATGTTGTGTCGAAACAAGCTTTGACACTCATCACGGAATAATGGCACTTTAAAAGTATCATACAATCACAATAATACTGAGCAAAAAAAATCCCAACCTTTCCAAGCTCGGACAAAATGACACAACTCCAGACAGAAACAATCACTCACAGAGCACGTCAAGACAAAATGAGGACATTAAGAGCATAGCACAGTCAATTTAAAATAAAATAACTGAACCTTGCAAAAATGGTGACGCAAAGTATCTTAAATATATTCCAATTGAGATTTGTTCCACAAACCCGGGTTGGGGTTGGCAGACTCATCACTAAAAGCTCTGTACCATTCAAATATGGTTGTGTCCACCCCCCCCCCCCAGCGCAGTGATGCAGTGATGTAAAAGATAAATGTTGAAATAAAATTTAGTCCAAACCTTGCAAAAAAGTAGACACAAAGTATCTTGAATATTCCAATTGATATTTGCTCCACAGATGTAGGCCTATAGGTTAGAGTTTTGGGACTGCTAAAAGCTCTCGCATTCAAATATTATGTCAGTTGTCCCCCCCCCCCCCCTCTGGCGCAGTGATACAGTGATTCAATGCAGAGTGACTGGTGTTGACACTACCTAAAGAATCTTACAGATCAATAGGACAACACGGCAGACCAGCTGTTACAGTGCATGGAATGGAGGCCACCAGAGGGGCAGCAGAGAATGTGTTTGGATTTCATTAAATTCATGTTATTTTGATGCTGGACAAACAAATCAGAGAAATGTTTTTAAATAATAATAATAATAGTGGCAATTTATAATGCGCCATGTCTGTCTAAAAGACACTCCTGGTTTGAGGAACTGTTTGAGTGTTTCAATCCAATCTACTACAATAAAAAAAAAAACTTAAGTGAAAATTTCATTTCTAAAGACGGTCGCATTTTTGGAGGCAAAGTATACCTTTGATTTGGGGATCAGTTTGATTGTTTAATCCTATATAACACAATAAAACTAACGTGTGAAAATATTATTTCAAAGGATGGTTGTCAGAAGGGATTTATTTGAAGATCGCAGATTCCTGGTTTTTTTGTACTCCTGAACTAAGCTTTGAAGATAACAAGCACATTACTTTGAAGTGAGAAGTTTCACAAAATGCTTTATCTATATTGAAACCTGCTGTAGGCATGGTAAGCTTCTAACAACAAGTTTTTATTGCCAGTGTATTTAAGAGTGATACCGAATGAACATTTGTTATAAATACAGATTGATTTATGTGATGCTTGCGATAAATGCTTTCATTAAAGCCATTATACACTGTCGGTACAGGAAAAAAAAAAGTTCACAGATTTACAAATAATTTACAGAAGGTAATGGTGAAAGAATTATCTTGAAATATTATTAATGCTTTACTTTTTGAGAAAACATTAAAACAATATCAATTCTCGATAGCGAGAATTACGCATTTATTTTGAACACATTTTATGACACGGCGAAAACAAGGGTGGGTTTTCCCATTATTTTCTCCCGACTCTGATGACTGATTGAGCCTAAATTTTCACAGGTTTGTTATTTTATATATAAGTTGTGGTACACGAAGTGTGAGCCTTGGACAATATTGTTTACCGAAAGTGTCCAATGGCTTTAAAGAGAGTGAATATGGAATTTTTTGCACTTGATTGAACATCAATGCATGTTGGTGCGCATGCTAAATTTTCAACACTTACATATTAATGTATGCAGTACTTTTTAACTACATAAGTTCAAACAATCAATCTCTCAGGCAGAAGTGTGTAAAATGATGCAGCAGGTGTAATTGATTTTAGGGCTTTTCTTTGGGGGCAAAGAGGAGGATTTTACAGTCTGAAATATTTGACAATCCATGAATACAATCCAGGAAATGTTTTTACATACATTTCTACATACATTTGTAACATTAATTTTGTGTTTTACCCATATACAACGATGTGTGTTAGCATTGTATACTCGGTACTTACCCGAGTCCTGTGAAAATATATCACAAGCATATTACTCGGGTGGGATTCGAACCCACGACCTTTGCAATTCTAGAGTCGTGTCATACCAACTACACCCCAGAGATTGCCCGGTGGCTAGAGGCAGTTCGAATCCTATGTTTAGCAGCGGGTATTGCAAATGATTTAATAGATGTTAAATTTACACACATCGGTGTATATGGATAAAAAACAAAATTCTATTTGTAATATCGGCTCTACCCAGGATTACTTTAGTGGTAGAAAATATTTCCCTGAAAACTGTTGCGAGATGGATCAGTTACATGGTAGATCATATAAATCAAAAAAGTACTCAATATTAATGGCTTCAAACACTATGTTTACTGGTAATACCCAATTTTACATTTCGTTGAAAACCTTTGAAAGGAAATTGCAAGCGTACTATAAAGAAATTGAAAAAATGTGGTGGTCAGAAACAGAGGAAATCCTTCCAGTGTTGGTTGGGGAATACTGAGTGCTTGGCGGGTTTCCCGGCACCAACCACAATGGGGAGAACCCTGAAAATATTTCAACATTTGATATTAAGGCAGATAGATTTATAAAGCGGATAGAATTGCAAGAGCTGAGTTTGCACGGAGGATCGAATGGAATTATACTTACCGTGTACGCTGTAAATATTGAACATGTAGACTGTTGACAGAGTTTCGTTTTAAACAAACTCATATCCAATGAACCTAAAGGGCTACATTTAATTAGGCACTGTACACGTTTGGTAAAATACTCAAAATATAGATCAGCATAAAACATTACTTGGTAACGAGCAACAGAGAGTTGTTGATAGTATAAAACATTGTGAGAAACGACTCCCTCTGAAGTAACATAGTTTTTGAGAAAGAGGTAGTTTCTCAATAAAATAATAAACGACTTCTGGCCAGAAGCCTTTTATTCCTATCTGAAAGCACACTATTTTGTACAACAAATTTGTTTTTTCTTTCATCATTTTATTGCAACTTCAATGACCAATTGAGTCCAAATTTTAACAGGCTTGCTATTTTATGCATATAATGGGATACACCAAGTGAGAATACTGGTCTTTGACAATTACCAAACATGTTCAGTGCCTTTAAAGGCTCAGGGCTTGATTTCACAAAGCAATAAAATCCATCATGAGACAAATTATCAGTACAACCATAGTGATTTGTATTGTTATATCACACTTTACTAAAGTACCTACGGTTGATTTGCAGTTAAGATCAATCGTAACTCTTTGTGAAATCGCCCCCTGGACACACATTTGGTAGTTGTCAAAGACCAGTGTTCTCACTTGGTGTATCCCGACAATTTATGCATAAAATAACAAACCTGTGAAAATTTTGACTCATTTGGTCATCGAAGTTGCAAGAGAATAAAGAAAGAAAAACACCCGTGTTCCACAAATTTGTGCGGTTTCAGATGTCTGAAAAAGGTTTCAGGCCTGAGTGAGAAATTACTTCTTTCTCCAAAACTATGTTACTTCATAGGAAGCCGTTTCTCACAATGTTTTATACTATCAACAGCTCTTCATTGCTCGTTACCAAGTAAGTTCTTATGCTGACAATTATTTTGAGTAATTACTAAGTGTGTCCGATGCATTTAAAGATTTGATGATTAAGCGATAACCATCTCAAGACAAACCTGACTTTGACAAAACAGGGCACAGGTGCACAAAAATCAAACAAGAACTGACAATAAGTAATCAAATTAACAGCCATGGGGCCTTAAAGGCAGTGGACACTATTTGTAATTACTCAAAATAATTATTAGCATAAAACCTTACTTGGTAACGAGTAATGGGGAGAGGTTGGTAGTACAAAACATTGTGAGAAATGGCTCCCTCTGAAGTGGAATAGTTTTTGAGAAAGAAGTACTTTTCCACTAATTTGATTTCCAGACCTCAGATTTAGAATTGGAGGTTTCAAAATCATCTGAAGCATCTGAAAGCACACAACTTGGTGTGACATGGGTGTTTTTTCTTTCATAGCTATCTCGCAACATCGACAACCAATTGAGCTCAAATTTTCACAGGTTTTTTTGTGTGTGCATATGTTGAGATACACCAAGTGAGAAGACTGGTCTTTGACAATTACCAAAGGTGTCCAGTGTCTTTAAAGACATTTAGGTCTCTACATTCTTAGTGTCAACAAAATCTAAGAGCTCTTATTCTGTGTAGCCCGTTTCCTTATTCACACAACTGTTTTCGCATTCAATTCTAATCACTTTAAATTCTAAAACAGCAATTAGTAACTTTTGATTTGCAAATTCTCAATATAGAAAGGTTGCGGTAACACTATGTAATGACTAGTATCTCCAAATGAGTTTGGGTGGTTCGTAAATAACCGTTGGTTTCAACTCGACGTTTCGATCAGTATGCTCTGATCGTCTTCTGGACCAACGGTTCTTTTCAGAACCACCCAAACTCATTTAGAGATAGTCATTACATGGTGTTACTGCAAACCTTTCAATATCGTATTTCCACCATGCAAAGTTTCAAATCCTACTAAAATTCTCAATCCATCATTACCACATGGGCACACTGACAGATGACATAAGAAGAATTTATAAGCTCTAGCATACGTCATTAGCCCTAATGTAACTTACACACCTCAGCTATTGTATTGAATGCAGTAGTGCCACACTGTACTATGTTTATACACATCAGTTGTACAAACATCATTATTACCTCACTGGTACGTGCCTCAATCCAACTGATGCAGAACTCAAGTCAGAGGAAATCAAGCCAAAACCAAAAAACACTTGCAGTTTGTTAAATCTTGAGTTGCCTTATATATATATGAGGTTCACAAAAACTGACACACATCTTGGAAACCACACACATCTACATGTATTGCCTCAATCCAAGAGATGGCAGCAAAGAAAATCAAGACAAAACCAAACGACACAACTGATCACAAATCTCTCACTTGTAGTCTGTTAAATCCTGAGTTGCATAAAAGAAGTTCACGTAACTAAGTACTTGTCCTAGAAACAACCAAAAAACTATTGCATGGAATGTAATCTTGCCACATGACCCTACAAATACATCTGTTGTACAGCGGTGTTATTACAGATAGACATACTATATTCACATCAGTCATATAAGATTTGAGGCATTGCATGGTGAGGTATCAATGTATATTTGGTTTGCGGTAACACCATGTGTGTATCTACTTGCCAGGAAGAGTTTGTTCTTAGAGAACTGTCTTGCTATATTCTACTGCCGCGGAGTAGATAATCGGAGGTTCGGGAGAGTTCTCAGTTCTGAAAAGAACTGTCCTGCTTTTTAACTATTACCAGGACGGATGGTATAGAAATAGACTGGACTACTACTTTAGCTTATAGGATCGTAATTAACTGTACTGCTGCGGAGTCAGTTCTGAAGTGGTCTCAACGTTTCGACTAGCTTGCTCTAGTCATCGTCAGGAGACTGACGATGCCTAGAGCAAGCAAGTCGAAACGTATCGTGTTATTAGAAATAGACCTATTTACATCAGTTTTACAAACATCGTAATGACCTTACTAAACCAAGCCTTAATCAAAGTGTTGGCAGACTAAAGCCAGATGAAATCAAGACAAAAACACTTACACACAACTAGCAAATTGAATATTGCACTCTTGCCACATCTAGTACATGACCCTACAATGTTGTACAAGACCGTGTTATTACAGATAGACGTATTCACATCAGTTGTACAAACACTGCACCTTGCCTCAATCCATGGAGGAATTTCCTTCCTCCATGCTCAATCCAAGTGATGGCAGACTCAGGCCAAAGGACATCAAGGCAAAACCAAATGACTACAACTGATCACAAACCTCTCACTTGCAAATTGTTATCCCGAGTTGCATAAATTGAAATACACACGTCCTGTGGCAACTTACACACAACATTGCATTGAATGCACTCTTTCCACATCTAGTAGTACAACCCTATGTCCATTGTTTATCTGTTGTACAACCCTGTTATTAACATCTTAATTACCTTACTGTACTGGCTCAATCAAAGGGATATAACTCAAGCAGAGTAAAACCAATGAATACAAACTGACCACCAATCTCTGAGCTGCAGTTTGTAATATCCTCAGTTGCATAAAATGAAGTTCACGTACTTCAACACATGGAGAGAAGCTGGCACACACGAAAACTGTCAGTCACTTGGCTACACCTAAACAAGACTTCATGAAGTGAGTGTGACTTCCCTTACACACAATGCTGTACACAGTCTCTCAATACAATCACGTAGAAAATAGCACACACGTTTGATGTGTCAGTCCCCGGTTAAATCTCAAGACTTTGAAGTGAGTGTGACTTCCCTTACACACAATGCTGCACACAGTCTCTCAATACTGTCACATAGAACATAGCACACACGTTGATGTGCCAGTCCCCAGCTAAACCTCAAAGACTTTGAAGTGAGTGTGACTTCCCTTACACACAATGCTGTACACAGTCTTTCAATACAATCACATAGAAAATAGCACGCACATTTGATGTGCCAGTCCCCGGCTATACCTCAAGACTTTATGAAGTGAGTGACTTGCCATAGAATGTACACACAAAGTACAGTGTACCATTACAATATCATCACGTCGTACTCAGTGTGAAGGCCTGTGGATAGATTCTGCTGGTATTGGTTTGACCGTGTGTCCGTACATCCTTCTGACGTTGCGCGACCGTGAGACAAGACAATGCGACCGTGAGCA
This sequence comes from Asterias amurensis, assembly GCF_032118995.1. Taxonomy (NCBI): domain Eukaryota; kingdom Metazoa; phylum Echinodermata; class Asteroidea; order Forcipulatida; family Asteriidae; genus Asterias; species Asterias amurensis. The sequence goes on along the minus strand of NC_092664.1, from coordinate 2,089,899 downwards.
ATGAAGCAGCCATGGGCAACTTGCTGTGACTCCACACTGCCCTCAATTAAAGGGACATGTTGCCTTGGATTTGGCAAGCTGGTCCATGAAAAGCGTTGAAACCGTTTGTTATCAAATGCATGGTTAGAAAGATGTTTTTGAAGTGCTTCGAAATTGCTTCGAAATTGCGTGGTTTTCCTTTTACTTTGCGAATTAACATGATCGGCCATTTTATGGAGTCAGAAACTTGACTCCACAAGTATAAGGAAAACCATGCAATTTCGAGGCATATTTGTGTGGATCGTTATATTCTACTTTTCAAACATCTTTCTTACGATGCATTTTATAACAAACGGTTTCAAACACTTCATAGACAAACTCGCCCAAATCCATGGCACATGTAATTGTCAAAGACCAGTATTCTCACTTGGTGTATGCCAACATACATGTATGCATAAAATCAAACCTCTAAATATTTGGGCTCAATTGGTCATCGAATTTGCAAGCGAATAATAATATATAAAAAACTTATTGCAATTCTTTGTCATGTGCTTTCAGGTTGCATAATAAAAGGCTTCAGCTGTAGCCTTTTTAATATCTGAATGAGAAATTACCTCTTTCTCAAAAAAACCTCTCCCCATTACTCATGGGTTTTATGCTAACCATCTTTTTGAGTATCACCTGCCTTTAATGTATGTCTGACGGTGTCAACTTCTGACCTCCCACGTCTCCAAGCCGGCATGAAGAAGTAATTACCAACGGATAGCGTCTTATTGGGAATAAAAAAAGAAAGTGTTCTCGGACGTCACGTAAAATGTTCTAATTTTAAACCATGCCCCTCACAAGACCTCCACTGAAGTGATTAGCACGCTGTGCAATGATGCACTCAGAAAATGTCTTCATTGAAGTAAAAATAGACGGATCAAGCCTTGCCCTTAATGTTTGAGACGTGAAGACTTAAAACTTGAAGGAAGGGTAAATTCATGACGTAAGAGTTTGCTTTTGAACCATTCATGAGACAAAATCCAAAATTTAGCAACAATAAAATTGAGTGTATAACCAGAGAGTTTGTTGTGTATAACATTTACACCATTTCGAATCCTCCAGAAAAAGTGTTGCTAGGAAAAATCTGAAAAAATTGTGTATTCCATTTGCAGATTATGCGTGGTTAATAACGGCTACAGATTTTTGGCAATCTCACAAGAAATTTTCACAGGTTAGTTTGATTGAATGGATATATATAGGATTGCCTCTGAAGAAGGTCCGGTTTGGATCGAAAGTTGAGGCCACCTACCCTCCTCATTAGATATGTAGGATTGAAATACAACTACATGTATATAAGATTAAAACAAACAGAGTGTTCCAATAAACAAGTGTATACAACCCCTGGAAGTTATTGATTACAATCTAAAGCCATGACATTATTGACTTATGTGACTACACAGGCAGGCCTGGAATTTCATTTTGAATCATGTTGAATAGGCAAGGCCATTTTCATTTTGCAAAGGGCACTTCCATTGCCTGGTAAATCTTAAAGTCAATGGGAAACTTCTGAAGGGCACCAAGGCCAACACCAGGGGCAACGGAGGCCATAGCCTTAGTGTAATTCCCGGTCTGACAGTGTACACATTACAGTACATTACCTTCAGCCACCTCAAACAAATATTGTTTACCTTTTTTCTCATTGAGATTTGAATCTCACAAAGCAGCTAAACTCACTGTCGACCAAATCCAAGTTAACTTTTTCCCTAGTTCAGGTTTTCCATCAGTGGTAAAAGATTTCCCCGGTATAGCAGAGCAAAATGCTCCACAAAATGTTTCACTTTCTACTCAAATATATCATCATTTGCTAGTCAATAGCAGCATTCAGTTTATGAACAAAATAAGTCCAGTCTAAATGTTTTGCTCTGCAAAACTGCTGGACAAAATCATTCCCTGATAAGTTATAGCAGCTTAACTGTTGACTAAATCCAAGTGCACTTTTTGCCTACATTTCAGATGTTAACATCACAAAGAAGCTAAACTGTCGACCCATAGAGTACAGACAGTTGGTCGACCAAATCAAACTTTTCCTAGTTCAGATTTTCCATCAGTAGTCACATACAAAAACTCATGATTGGCCTGACTATAGGGTACTGACCAATTGGGCAGCGTCATCATCATACAGGAAGATGAAGTATGATATCACCGGTAGGGGACAGGAAACCAGACTCATACAACTACTCCAGAGACCCGGGATTCCTGAACTCACATCTGGAGTTCTCATTCAGTCCAAATCGACCCATGTACTGAGCCCATCATAAATGACAGTGAGATGATAAGTGTATTGTATTGTACTGAAAGTAACAGATGATGTGATCTGTAACATCACTTATTTACAAAAGAGCCACCAAGCCTGGACTTCCTACCGGCAAGATTTGTACACATGCTCGATGGAAGAAATCATAAAATCTTATAATTTATGAAGATTGCACTGTCTAGTTTTTATCAACTTTTGATACGATGAAAGGGGGCACATCTCAAAACTTGTCCAGCTTGTACAACTTGTCCAGCTTTTACTTTCCTAACTATTAGATTTATGTGGAAATTGTGACACAAAATGTAAACTTTCCCATGACCAGTGCAGTATCTTGCCTGCCATAAATGCCAAAGGATGTACAAGGTTACACTTATTGCAAACGAAGGTCACAATGTCTATAAGTATACAGTGCTTAAAGGCACTGGATACCTTTGGTAGTTGTCAAAGACCAGGGATTGATTTCACAAAGAGTTAGGTACTAGTCCTAACTTAGGACTAAGTCCTAGGAGACATTAAAAACTTAAGGCTGGTCCAGAGGAACTCGAGATGAGAATAATTTTAACCCTTTGTGAAGTCCACCACTCTATCCTCACTTGGTGTTATCCTAACATAAAAACAATAAACCTGTGAAAAATTTGACTCAATTGGTCATCAAAGTTGCATGAGTATAATGAAATAAAAAAACACCCTTGTTGCACAAAATTGTGTGCTTTCAGATATTTGAAATAACCTCTTTCTCAAAAACTATGCTACTTCAGAGGGAGCCATTTCTCACAATGTTTTATTATTCTATCAACAGCTCTCCGTTGCTCGTAACCAAGTACGCTTTTATGCTAACAATTGTTTTGAGTAATTACCAATAGACCTTATGCACATGACGTAATTTCAGTAGAGCGCCCTCACCTAGAGGTCAAAAGAAGGTTGTTTATTGGCCAATCCTGTGCGCCGCGCGTACAAATCTTTGCGTTTCGATTGTTTCGTCACCGTTTTTCCACTAAGATGGCCGCTGGATGACGCCAATGCATAAGGTCTATATTGTCCACTGCCTTTAACACATGTATGGGTGTAAGGGTCAAAGCGAATTATATTCCTATTAATAAACAAACACATACTGTTTTGGTTCAACCAAAAACAAATTGATGGATCAATATTATTGATTATGCGTCATGGAAACAATTTCTACTTGGTAGGGGTTATTTCTACATGCATGAACTGAAACCAATGACAATGCAAACTGCAAAACCAAAATGGACAGGTCAAAAGGTGTACACTTTGTATATGTTGGTTGGCAGTTCAATTATTGATGTTGTGTTACCAGATTCAGAAATTAAAGTTTATATCACAAGGATTGAAACCTGATCACATGGATTAGTGCTGTCGTAATAGATTGGTTTGTCAAATATCCACATCATCACTGCAATAAACCATCTTTCTGAAATTATACTCCGCGCCTTCGTTGGTAGATACGTGCACTATATATTATAAGACTTTGATATTATTATTATTATGTATGTAAACTTGTCAACTAAACTGTCAAAAATTAAGGTAGCTTACATCAGTGTCGCAGACTGGACCCTTGCCCCACTCTACTCAGAATAACAACAGACATAAAACCCAGACACAGGAATGGCGGAATCGCAGAGTGGCGCAAGGGTCCACTCTGCGACATCAGAGACTACAAACCTACCCTGAACCAGTACAAACTCCCAGTACAATGCGGTGTTGGAATCTTGTGTCCAAAATTTCACATCCCGCTGATGAAGACCGGAGTTGGTCGAAAATTACGAATACAGAAATATTTCCAGTGTTGTGATCAAAAGTTAAACAGTAAATTGTAGTTCAAGTGTAGGATGCCAAGAGCACAGCAAACACTGTAGTAAATGGAATCTCCTTCAATAGCACTCACTGGTCAAGGCTGGTACATTTCCTGTGGCCTTTATTCTGCCCTTGATCAATTTATCAATTTGCATATTACGAAGCAAACGAGTGCCCAGATTAGCATGCAATTAGCATAATTTAGTGAAGCAAATGAGCGCACAGATGCTCGCAACTACCTAACAACTGTCCACTATTCTGTTGTATGCAAATGAGTGCCCAGATTAGCATGCAATTAGCATTAGCTAAGGCAAATGAGTACACATATTAGCATGCCATTAGCATTAGTTAAGGCAAATAAGTGCACAGATTAGCATGCAATTAGCATAAGCTAAGCAGATGAGCATGCAATTAGTATTAGCCATTTGCATACAACTGTACACTGTACTGGAGTATGTAAATGAGTGCACAGATTAGCATGCAATTAGTATAGCTGTAGCAAATTACTACCCAGATAAGCATGCAATAAGCATACATGTACAACTGTCCACTGCATTTCTGTATGTAAATAAGTGCCCAGATTAGCATGCATTTAGCATCTAGCTGAAGCAGATGACTGCAAGATAAGCATACCACCTGCATACATCCACTGCATTTCTGTATGTAAATGAGTGCCCAGATTAGCATGCATTAGCACAGCTGAAGCAAATGACTGCCAAGATAAGCATGCCATCCGCATGCACACAACTGTCAACTGCAGATCTGTATGTAAATGAGTGCCCAGATTAGCATGCAATATAGCTGAAGCAAATGAGTGTCCAGTTCAGCATGGAATTAACATACAACTGTGTTTACTGTACTGTTGTATGCAAATTACATGCTAGTATCTAATTGGGGTTGTGCATGGCTGATAACACAATAAACAAGGTTCCATGTTACATGTGTGGCTGCCTAATTTAAATGACCAGCATTGATTTTTCATTTTGTGATCAATGGGGTTGAACTCAAGGGGAATTGGATGGCAATGTGAGTGTGGCTGACTGTAAAATGCTGTAATAAACCTTGCAGCATTGTTAAACACAGGTTTACTCTAGCAGCTTTCAACCGCTTTGTATAGTACAGTTTTTAGGTGTCTTGCAAATAAATTTCTTCTGCTATCATTGCAAAAAAATGTTCTTCGAATACATACCTTCTTTCTTTTAAATGGCAGCATTCTTTTGCCAACAAATGTTGAGTACATTAATATTAACCAGACAGTATGTTCATATGCTGAAATGTTGAAGTACATTAGATATTTAATTGTTAACAAATGCACACTTTGCTTTAACCCTGAAGACGATCAGAGCATACTGATCAAAAAACATTGAGTCGAAAACCACCGGTTCTTTTCAGAACCAACACTATCGTTATTATTTGTTTTCTGCCTTCTGTTCAACTTCACCCAGCCATTGGCAGAACTCAACATCAACTTTATCATCTACCAATGCAGGCATCGCGACACTCATTGGCTAAAGTCGCCAATGGAAAGAAAGAGGGGGTATGAGTGCAATTGACTTAAAGGAACACGTTGCCTTGGATCGGACGAGTTGGTCAAAACAAAAGCGTTTGTAACCGTTTTTTATATAATGCATATATGGTTGGAAAGATGTTTTAAAAGTAGAATACAATGATCCACACAAGTTTGCCTCGAAATTGCGTGTTTTTCCTTCTACTGTGCGAACTAACACGGTCGGCCATTTATGGGAGTCAAAATTTTGACCCCCATAAATGGCCGACGTGTTAGTCGACGAGGTAAAAGGAAAACCACGCAATTTCGAGGCATGTTTGTATGGATCATTGTATTCTACTTTTGCAACATCTTTCTACCCATATGCATTTTATAAAAAACGGTTACAAACGCTTTTCAAAGACCAACTCGACCGATCCAAGGCAATGTGTTCCTTTAAGTCTCCAATGGTATTGAAAGTTTAAGGTTGCACTCCAAATCTAGTCTGAACTGGAGCATTTCTCTGGTCCTACATGTATTGTAAGAGAGATTTCTTGTGCGTACATATTGTGCCCGACAGTATAATCCAGGTTGACATCTTCATTCCATTGGTTCTCATCATTCCAAGCTTTACATATTGTTACCGAGTTGTTTAAACATAACAACAGGGCCTCTGCTTATTGGTGAACTATGCACTCTCGATCACCATTCTGCGCTTGCTCATGCAGTGCTGTGCAAGCGCCAAATTAGCAGAGAATAGGCCTACATGTACACTACATTAGTAACATGATGTATCCACCCAAACACAGCAAAAATTACCTGCTAACCCAATAAACATGCTTGACGTAAGCGCAGAATTCCCTGCTACCGTAAGCGCTGATTCTTCGCTTACGATAAGACAGAATCGTTTGACCATTCAAACAGGAAGTCAAACAACAAGCAGAAAATCCTGAACAACAAAAAGCTTTCATTCAACGGTCGTGTTTACAAACTCCGTTAAAGTTGCTACTGGTAGGGAAATAGTTGAAAGTTGCGCTTTTACTGCATTTTGGAGCGTTTCTCAGGTCCTACATGTATTGTAAGATACACTTCTTGTGCACACATATTGTGCCTGACGGTGTAATCCAAGTTGACATTTTCTCTTCACTGTGCCATCATTCCAAGCTTTACATTGTATGTCCTGGCCAGGCAATCCACGGACTGTACACACTCTCATGAAACTCTAGCTACAATCCCAGTCGCTTGATCGCATTCCAGATCCAGACTCAATCCTGCCAGAACACAAAACACGATCCTACACAAACCCACACACCTCGATCACCAAGACGCGTGGCAGACAATCTCAACGTTGCCATGGAAACCCCTTAAAGGCAATGCATATCTTTGGTATTAAGAACAATTCGAACAAAAGGAACAAATGAAAATTTCATTTCAAAAAGGTGGTCGCGTTTTCGAGATATCGCTGAAAATCCGGAGCGATTATGTCCACGCAAAAAGAATAATTTGTAATTGGAATCGTTTGGATGTTGATGTATACAATCAAACTAACAAATGAAAATTCAATTTCAGTTTTTCATGTTTGAGATACATGTATCACTGGCAATCCGGAGTGATTATGTCCTCGCAGGAAGAGTATTCCCTAATAGGAATACACAATCTGTGTTACTGCAGTTCAACGTTCTCAGATTCAGACTTTGTGGCGTGTCGTGGCGTGTCGTGGCCGAGTGGTTAAGAGCACCGGATTCAAGCTCTGGTGTTTGATCAGCAGAGTGTTGATTTTAGTCCCGGTCGTGACACTTGCTACGTAAAATTGGGGAGGTAGTGCTTTCTGCTCTACCAGCCAGGCTTCGGATTGATGATACCCAAGCCTACATCCGTATGGACTGTGAAAGGGGTAACCCTGTTTCAGCCCTAGGAGTAGGTGGCAACGGCCTCTGGAATAAAATAATTGTAGCCTACACCTTGAAGTGGCCTTCAAGCCTTGTGTGTCTGGCGACTTGCATACAAAAAATATATATATATCAAAATAAAGTAAACTGATATCTTTTCACATAACCACACTACTTCAGAGTGAAATGTTTATCAAAATGCTTTACTATCGAAAGCTGTTGTAGGCTTCTAATTAATCAATCAATCAATCGTTGCATTCCAACATCACATTCCAACAATCATTGCTTGTGTCGCCCTACAGTAAGCTCTTGTGAACAGGTGAGATTTGAAAGACATCTTTAAAATCTTTATTGTCAACCAAAATTAATTTTACCAAACATATACCTTCCCTTTAAGACAAGACTTGATCTAGTTCAACACAAATAAAAGGTAGCGTTCAAGCGTAAGACAATTCCAGATGTTCGGTTGACACTGTCAGCTTTGTATTTTCAAAGAGGCTGAAAAAGAAAGGTTTCGTGGGGTGAAGCTACTCTCACGACTAACAGGCGTAAACAATTTCCATTCAAAACACCTGTGTAGTGCTGGCAATTCAGATTGAATCATAACACACACTTTGTTGCATGCAATGCATTTTAAATGAACAATCGTGTTCAGGCATCGAAATAACCCACAGCAATTGCTGTGCTTTTGCTGTGGTGCCCTTTGCAATTTCCAATACAAACTAACATTTTCCCCAAGTGCGCCTTACCACATGTATTAGAGGGAAGTTGCTGAGAGGCGAGCACTTTACGCACAAGCCAACCATGCCACCCAGATAGTGACATTCCTGACAATGGGGCTTGAAAAAACAATACTTGTAAAATTGTAAGAAACTCCAGCGCGTTACCAAACAGACTAGCAGGATTATCAGAGCAGACACTGAGAGCATGCAAGAAATTATGGAAGATTTAATTTATTCTGGTTGTGAAGCCAAGGACTCTCCAGTAAAGCGAACATAATCACTGTAGTAGCCAAGAACCCAACCTCGTTCCTAGGGGTGATCGATCTTCCAGCATGCCTTGCTCGATCATAACCCCTGGAAGTGTGACTTCAAAAGATCCAAATATATGGGATATTACAATTAGTCCTGTGGTTGATCTGTTCTGTGTTGGGCATTAGTCGCGCACGGGCTGGATGCGCTGTGTGCAATAAAAGTCATAAACTTTCCTTGGCGTTCAGTACTGTGTGATGAATACGTACATCTTTATACGCACGCGTTTCGGCGTATAAAGCTTTTTGTAGACGCACAGCGTTTAATATTTTGCGCGTATATGATAGCCAATCAAAGACATGGATCGGAGTTTCCCTCCCAGGGGTTAGAGACGTACGGGGAGCTAGCGTGATACGGCGCGCTACCCACAGTAGCGAGGTTGCCAAGAACCCCATAGAGAGAAGACAAGGAAGTAAGTTTTAGATGTGGGAGGAAAACCCCAGTGAATTATTACAGGGGAAAATCCATGCAGTCAGGTAGGGACTGAAAACCCAATCCTCATAGTGTCCCTGACAGGATTCGAACCGGGGTCCTAGAAGTGGAAGGCGAGGTAAGATACCACTACACCAACCTGACCACCTAAAATTACATCACGACTCAGTTCAATAAGATTCTTTGTGATTCTAGTCACCCTCTGAACCCTCAAATTACCCAAAATCACTCAGGCATCACAGTGTCTGAAGACCAACAAATTTAAGGATTCCTTTGTGTCTAGTGCAATTTACCTTTTTAACAGTAGATGGTCGAGATATCGTGGTTCACTTTCTATATTTGTTGTGTTTTATGCTGCCCTCGCCCTTTTATATTCTGTAATTTTTGTAATGACAATCAATATTTGGTGTCTCGAATCTTGGATTTGATATAAGACTCTTACCTTCAAAGTTGGTCTTGTTGTAACCCAGTATGACCTCCTTGTTTACATCGGTGTTTTTGAGTCTGGTCCCATCTAGAGATTGTGTCCTGTACAATATATCCTTCTTATCCAAGTGATGATGGTTCATGTGAGATTCCTCCGGTAGCTCCGATAAGAGATCGCTATGCCGCCTTATCTCACGTCCTTCAGCTTGAATCGCCTCTAGCTCCCGTTCTGTAGCACTCGTATCCTGCAACGACTCAGTGATGTCCGGTACGGCAGCGCAGTGGTTGCATTCCCGCACGAAAATCCCCGACGAGAAATTGACGAAACCGGACGTCGCGTCTTGAGTTTCATCTTCGTTTTCATCTCCAGTTTGGTCTTGAGGTTTGGTCGGAATGTGGGAGTTAGAAGTATTACGCAAGGTCACCTCGTTGGTCAAGTCAGCGCTGCAGTATTGACAGCTTGTATGTTCGGCCGAGGGTTTACAGGATGGGTCTAGGATGAGGGAGGATCCCCCGGGAGTTTCTTTCTCCTTGACTGATTGCTCTGCGGACTCAATCAGGTCAGGCAAAGAGCCCTTAGTGTCTGTGGGAGTCATCTGTGAGTCAGACTCTGCACTATCGTCCGGGCTGGCCAGGAGGTGAGTGGTCTCATCTGCAAGCTCCGTTCCTGGATCCATTCTCTCATAGATATTCAGCTCCACGTCTTCATCGACAGGACTCTCTAAAAGCTCATCGTTCTGAGTTTCCTTCGGATCATCGTCAAGAGTCTTGTCTCCTGTTTCACCATTCATATCCGATGCGGGATCACTACCCTTGGCAACGCTGCTTTCAATGCTTGAGTCTAGTTTGTTCGCATCATCCGGCAGAGTCGCCGTAATGTCATCGACACCACCATCAGGCGTTTTCAGCTCGTCTTGAGTCTCAAAAACTTCTGTTCTATCCGGAGCGGAACTCTTGCAAAGACTTCCTTCCTCCTTTTCGTGCTCTTCGGGGATCACCGAGCACGGGACGATGTCGCCAGTTGGTGAAGTGGGTTCTTTGGACTGCTCCACGACCACGAAGCCGTCACTCTGTTTGGAGATCATTCTTAACATAAATGGATTTGTGACGTCTTTTTCAGGGTCGGTCTTCTCCTCATCAGAGGCTGGGGGAAGGTTCGCTGTTGTTGGTGACGTTTCTGCATCTGTGGTCTTGGCAACTGATGATGGGATGTACACGGGACAATGTGGGCATGTGTCAGGCTTTGAGCTGAAAAACAAAACAAATCATTAGACCATGTAAGTTTTATGTAAATCTGTGATCTTCACGATTTTTGTTTCTTACCAATTCTGTAACGTTCCTTTTAGGCTAGTCTTATGTTAGGTAACTCGTCCTAACTCGAGATAAGACTAGTCTTAACTCTTTGTATAATCTACCCCTGGCATGCCTGGAGTAATAGATTCCAAGGAGCTTCTGGGAACAGTATCCTTAGCACTAGGGAAGTAGATCAAAAACCATGACTTGTTTTATTTGGAGCCAAAAAAAAAGCAATTCCCATTTACCAGGCAGACTAAACAAAGTTATAAATCAGGGAATAAAAATGTAGTGAAGAGTTCTTACACGGCCGTTTAAAGCCGACAAGAATGAATTGCTGTGTGATAAAGGCCCGTGTGATTTTGCGCACGGCCACAACCCTGCAAGGTTTTAAACGAACGTTTAAGAACGAGTCACTACTCTTTTTTTCGCATTCATAAATGCAATTTTGTTAAAAAACGTTAAAAAAAAATACAATTACAGTTGAAACTTTGAGGTTTGAAGTATTTGTTTCGAAAATGTTGTGAAGAGTCTGCTGAGCATGGGTTGTGTGTATGCGCGCTTAGAAATAGATTGCTTGTGGCGCGCTCTCCACCAATAGGAGTAGAGAAACTGTCTGGGGTATTTATGAATTCAGATTAAAGTCTGAACATTTCTCATCCCTGTTTATTCTTGTATCAATGGCAGACGGAGAGGAGTTACTTTACCTGTCTAAAGTTGTCTTGAGGCTCATGGCTGAGATGTCATGATACATGGCTGCTCCGGTTACCGAGTCCATCTGGGTGATGACACCATACGGACTGGTACCTCGCTCCTTGACTAGTGGGTCCAGTACGTTAGGATCAAACATGATAGCATTGGGAGTAACTAGCATGGTCCCGCTGACTACACCCTGATGAAGAACGGAAAGACAAGGAAGTGTATAGAATTAGTAACGGCTTGATATACACCTTATGAACTGGTACCTCGCTCCTTGACGAGTGGGTCCAGTACGTTAGGATCAAACATGATAGCATTAGGAGTAACTAGCATGGTCCCGCTGACTACACCCTGATGAAGAACGGAAGACAAGGAAGTGTATAGAATTAGTAACGGCTTGATACTTTGCGAAATGGTACCGTGTCCTTGACGAGTGGGTCCAGTACGTTAGGATCAAACATGATGGCATTAGGAGTAACCAGCATGGTCCCGCTGACTACACCCTGGAGTGCATTTTGGCGACCCCAACCAGAAACATTGGTCATCGGTTGAGGCTATTCGCGTGTTCGGTTGAGCGCTGTTCAGACCAACCAGTAACCATGTAGTGGACTCGGTTGGGCTTTGGTTGGGGTCGCCTAAACGCACTCCTGATGAAGAACGAAAGACACGGCTTGAAATAGTAAGTTCAGGCTGTCTTCCGATACTTACTGAACTAAAGATTATTATCCCAAATTAACACTGAATTACCTGGCAGGCTTGTAAGAACTATCCGTGGATTCGCGGTCTCACATAAATCCTGTTACAGACAGGACCTATGGGAGACTTTTGAGACACTGGCGGCAGCAAACATGACGGTCCTTTTTTGAGGCTCTGAGGATGCATGCACATGCTCAGTATTGCACGCATAGGTCTGAGCACGCACAATACTGGCGAGAACTGTGAAAAAGGGCTGCCAAAAGTCTTCCATTGCTAGTGCACATGCATGTCGGCAGCCTTCTTTCAAAACAACCTCCATTCACACTGACAGGGCTAACATTTTTGAGGGGAAAGTTCACAGGACTGGAGGGTTTGTAGCTCAAATTTTTACACGACCAGAATGGATATGTTGAACAAGCACCTGATGAAGATCTATTTCGCTTGTGTTCAAGTGTAAGTTGGACTTTGGTACGAAAGATAACTATCAGTCTATCGCGCTTACAGACAACATGTTCTAACAAGTATATTAAATAATAAGGTATTTTATTGAAATGAACAACACAAGACCACCAAGAAAAATTCTACTAGGGTCAAAACATCAGGCTATGAATTATTTTTGGCATTGACAAGAATCAGAACCAACCTCTCCATCCGTGATGTACTTGACGTTCAACTTCAAGAAGTTCTTACTCTCTTCCACATCCTCCTCTGTGGAGCGTTCCCGGATTACCCTCCCCGGTCGTGGCTCCGTGTCATAGCGAAGGAGAGTTTTCGGTCCACGCTTGCGCATACTCTTTTCATCTTTGCTCTTAGATTTCAGGAGGAAGCGTTTGGCTTTGGAGCTGACTTTGGGTACGTCTGGCTTCTGACTCACCATCGGTATGTCCTGATAAGAAAAAAAACAATAAACTTATTTATTTTGCTGTCACTATTAAACTTTAAAGAAACATTGCTCATCACTTGTACCCAGAAAAGATAATAACGACATTCACAATAACTGTCAAATAAATCACTCAACTTAAAGTATTATAAGTGCACTAATGCGTATTCTTTTTTGTCACGTTGCCCACGTTTTGCTCAGGAATGACATTGTCTTTTCCCGTTTTTGTTAGGTCCTGTTTTCGTGAGCCATTGGCATCACTTTTGCCTATGTCACCCTTCCCCATTGAAGATTTGGGATTTGTTAACAAAAAATTCCTGGCACTTCTGTGCCACAACTTCGTTCGCAGATTGTCTGGTTCGCAAATTGCGTCCGTTACTGGGTTCGTTACTGGTTTTGTTACTGGAAAATTACTTCTTTCTCGAAAACTATGTTACTTCAGAGAGAGCCGTTTCTCAGAATGTTTTATACTATCAACAGCTCTCCATTGATCGTTAACAAGTAAGGTTTTATGCTAACAGTGATTACCAATAGTGTCCAGTGCCTTTAACGGGAAGGTACACGTTTGGTAATTACCCAAAACAAATAGTAACTTAAAAACTGATTTGGTACAAGCATTGGAGAGTAGTATTAAACATTGTGGGAAACGACTCCCTCTGAAGTAACGTAGTTTTTGAGAAAGGGGTAATGTCTCGCTAAAATATTAAAAGACTTTTAGCTAGAAGTCTTTTATCCCTATCTGAAAGCACACAAAATTCGATGACCAATTGAGCCCAAATTTTCACAGGCTTGTTATTTTATGCTTATGATGGGATACATCAGGTGAGAACTAAGGTCTTTGACATTTACCAAGCGTGCACAGTGCCTTTAAGGGAGTGTTTGCTAAGAAAAGAGCTTATTTGGTCTCGATGTTTAGAACAGTATACTCCGCTTCAGGAGAAGACCAAGGTGTTGAATCACTTCACAAAATCACCCCTTGGCAGTGAGTACATGTAGAGTACATTTAAAGGTTGCACCTCATGAGCCTGGACGCACACTGATTAAAAACGCCTACAGGGACTAAATGGGGTCCTCACACCGCTCTGCATTAAAGCATTCCAATCAGTAATTACATGACTCATACATATTCATGAGTTTTAATTGAAAATCACAGTGGCTCACGGCAATACAGTTTTACTGCACTAGTTTTGCACGAGTTAACTCCTTTTATTTTACTTGCATGTGTAACGTCAGTGTATGTGGGTAAAACAAAAATGAATATTCTTATCCCCGATGCAAATTTAACATCTATTTTGTGGCTGCATAAAATATTTTCCCCCGAAAAGTACACTCACCTATTAAGGATATTGGCTGTTAACGTTTCCTACAATCAATGTTTCCCTTCAATTTATCATCCACGCAAAAAAAAACACCTTCAAGGATCATGTGTGTCTTAAAGGCACTGGACACTATTGGTAATTATACTCTAAAAAATTGTTAGCATAAAAAATTACTTGGTAACAAGCAATGGAGAGCTGTTGTATTTGATACAAATTGTGAGAAACGGCTCCCTCGGAAGTGACGCAGTTTTTAAGAAAGAGGTAATATTTATCACTCAAATATTAAAAGACTTTAGGCCTAAAGCCCCTTTTTAGGCATCTGAAAGCATTCACAACTCTGCAACAAGTTTTTTTCTTTCTTTCTTATTCTCTTGAAACTTCTATGACCAATTGAGACCAAATGTTCACAGGTTTGTTATTTCATGCATTATGTTGAGATACACTAAGTGAGAATACGGTGCCCAATTTCATGGCTCTGCTTTACCGTAACCAAAGAACATGAAGAATTGGCGCTTGTGGAAGCAGAAAACTCTATGCTAACATCAAGCGTATTTCACAGGTCAGTGGGAAATTTTGGATTGTGGCTGTTCGTACTCCACGTTACGCTTACACAACTAGCGCAGAAATTCAGCTCTGGCGAGTAAGCAGAGAATGGTGATTGTAAGCGCAGAATTTGGCGGTAAGCAGAGTTGTAAAATTGGATCCTGGTATTTGACAATTACCAAAGGTGTCCAGTGCCTTTAAGAGAAATATAGAATCTATGGATCCTAAATCTAATCAGAGTCCGCAGCCCTGGATACTGTTACTCCCAAGGGTCTCCACAAATAAATGTTATTCTGACCCACAAATGTTTCTCACAAATCGTTACGAAAACTGCAAAAAGAGATCACTGGCCTTTGGGTAAATGCTGTATAGTAAGAGTGACACACGTGCGACTGTATCCTACAGGCAGACTCATTTTAAAGGCACTGAACACATTTGGTAATTGTCAAAGACCTGTCTTCTCACTTGGTGTATCTCAACATATATGCATAAAATAACAAACCAGTAAACATTTGGGCTCAATTGTGGTTACTGAATTTGCAAGAAAATGATGAAAGAAAAAACATCCTTGTTGTACAAATAAGTGTGCTTTCAGATAGGAATAAAAGGCTTTTAATTATTTTAGTAAGAAATTACCTCTTTCTCACAACTGCGTTACTTCAGAGGGAGTCGTTTCTCACAATACTTTATACTATCAACAGCTCTCCATTGCTCGTTACCAATTAAAGAGGTCAACGTAAACACGTCCAGCATTGTGTCCAGATATGAAACTTTTCAATGTTTCCTTTGATAACATAGCATCCAAATTTCTCAAACCAGAACAAACTTTCAGTTTTATATCATTTTTGCTGACATTTTTACTGAAAACGAATTGATGACATACTAAATTACAATGTCAGGGCGTTTTTGATACAGAAATGAATGGTGTCTAAAGAGTTAGTTTCAACACAGTTTGGTCATTGATAACTTACAAAAGTTTTCTTTGTAGATGATGATGGGCTGAGACAAGGAGGCTCAGGTGAGTCTGGATCAGGAACATACAGCGTCTAGAAGAAAACAAACACACAGAAGAAAACAAATTAGAGATACTGTTCATTTGAATAGGGAGATACTGTGGATGAGGCGCCTTCAGACCATTCAACCCAATGGTCTGAACATCCAAGAAGGAAATGACTGATCTACTTGTCTTTGTCTTCTATTTCCCCACAGATATCCCATTGTTTTATTCTGTCGTTAAATTTATCCCTCTTTCCACTTTTGATTTTGTCCATTGTGTTTAAGATTTCAGTCGCTTGACATAAGTGTCGAAAGCGAGATTCGAACCCACAACATCTTGACTCTGTAAAGTCAAAAGCAATGGACACCAGCATTTGACTTTAGTGTCATGACTGGGACTCAAACCCACACTCTGCTGATCAGAAACACCAGAGCTTGAGTCCAGTAAGCTTGACATACATGTAAGTGTCAAGACCGGGACTCAAACCCACACTATGCTGATCATAAACACTATCTAGAGCCAGTGCGTTTGACATAAATGTCAAGAGCAGGACTTGAACCCACACTCTGCTGATCAGAAACACTAAAGCCAGTGGGTTTGACATTTAAGTGTCATGACCGGGACTCGAACCCACACTCTGCTGATCAAAAACACCAGAGCTTGATTCCAGTGCATTCGACATTAAGTGTAAATGCTAAAGAGTGGAAATTTAACCTACACTCTGCTGATCAAAAACACCAGAGCTTGATTCCAGTGCGCTTGACTACTCAGCCACGACACGCCACAGATCACTTTTCCAATTTTATTATGAAAAACAATTTGAATGCATGGATTACAAACATACATTATGTACCGGTACATATTTAACCAAATTGAATTACCTTTAGATCTCAACACGACGAAGCACCACTGGAGTGTTGTCATGTGCATGGTCTATTACATGAATTATAAAAAACATTGCTCATGTAGCTCCACGTTGTACACTAGTGTTTGAGCATAAAAAGCGCTGTGGGGACTTTTACGAAGTGGAATAAAGGTCCACAAAATGTTTTCTTTTGGGACCTCACAGAGGAATTCTTAAGAAAATTGAATAATAGAACAACAACAGTCCTGCCCAATTTCATAGCAATGCTTAACGGTAAGCAAATTTGCATGCTTACTGTAGCAGAAAAATTTGTTTGAGCCTTAGCGTATTTCAAAGTTTAGCACACAAAAGTGTGCGGCCATATTGCAGTATTGCACTGTTTAAACCATGGATTTGCATTGTGACGTCATTTATTTTCATGCGGTAAGCACCGGTAGGTTAGCATGCCTTTTCTTGTGCTTACGGTTAGCAGCGCTATGAATGAGAAATCGCACAGTAAGTAAAAAATCGGCCGCTAAGCAGCGCTATGAAATTGGGCCCTGGAATTACGAGTAGGCCACAGAGGCCATCGTTGCCCCTGGTCTTGGTCTTGGCCTTAGTGCCCCTTCAAAAGTTTCCCGTAGACTTTTAGGTTTTCCAATGGAAGTGCCCTTTTCAAAATGAAAATGGCCTTGCCCTCTCTCAAAGATGAAATTCCATGCCTGCAATCATAGCATGTCTCCACAGCCCTGTGTGCAAGTGTATGCTCAGTGTGCAAAAGGGTGTAGAGCTGAGTGTTGCAGTTACTCTGTGGACATTCTTTTGTTCAGTACATTAACAGGCACTGTACACGTTTGGTAATATTGTCAAGACCAGTGTTCTCATTTGGTGTATCCCATCATAAGCATAAAATAACGAACCTGTGAAAATTTTGGCTCATTTGGTCATCGGAGTTGCAAGAAAATGATGAAAGAAAAAACACCCTTGTTGGACAAATAGGCATAAAAGACTTCTAGCTAGAACTCTTTCGTTATTTCAGTGAGAAATTTAAAACACTTTCTAAAAAAACTATGTTACTTCAGAGGGTGTCGTTTCCCATGTTTTATACTATCAACAGCTCTCTAATGCTCGTTACCAAGTCAGTTCTTAAAGGAACACGTTGCCTTGGATCGGACGAGTTGGTCTATAAAAAGCGTCTGTAACCGTTTTTTATGAAATGCATATGGTTGGAAAGATGTTTTAAAAGTAGAATACAATGATCCACACAATTTTGCCTCGAAATTGCATGGTTTTCCTTTTACTGTGCGAACTAACACGGTCGGCCATTTATGGGACTCAAAAATTTGACTCCCATAAATGGCCGACCGTGTTAGTTGACGAGGTAAAAGGAAAACCGTGCAATTTCGAGGCATGTTTGTGTGGATCATTGTATTCTACTTTTACAACATCTTTCTATAACAAATGGTTACGAACGCTTTTTATAGACCAACTCGACCGATCCATGGCAACGTGTTCCTTTAAGTTAATATTTGTTTTGAGTAATTACCAAACCTGTACCTTCCCTTTAAGGAAACCCTTTTTTTAGCACTATAAAAAACACTGTATGAACACGTCCACACTTTGAATGTATCGTTAAAACATGATGTTAACTTCATAATACATGTTCAAACACTAACGTCATTCAGTACTTTGAAGCTGTACCATCCAGTCTTTGTAATATAAGCCTTATGATCTGCAGTCTCATTTCAGATACTACAAAATATTCATTATACAATTTCTGCTCGAGTGAGGCTGGCCCGAGGTATTCATAAATTCAGTTATTATTGATTGATCAAACTGGATTGAAAAAAGACGACTGTTAACATGCACAACTTTGAGACTTAACAACAGGGGTACAATAAATGTAGCCTGGATTACCCACTAGATCCCCTTAACACTACAGGATTACATTGAGCGTGGATGAGGCCAGGGTAGATATAAGAGATTTATGGAGAATTTTTGAACAAGGGAATGTCTCAATTGAATTTTTCTGTTTTAATGCTATGGGTGTGAGAAACCAAAGATCAATGTGGTCTTCTGACTTTCAGAAATACTAGATCTATTGACAATGTGCGCATTGATATATTTTCTACTTGGTGTTTTTCTTAGTTTTCAAAGTACTGTGCAAGCTGGAGCATTCTATATGGTTTTCTCTTGAATTTTGGGGGAAATAGTTTTTTAATCTTTTGTTTAAAGCCATTGGACACTTTCGGTACAGAATTTGTTTTTAAAGTTCACAGACTTGAAAATAATTTACAGGGTTTACAGAAGGTAATGGTAAAAGACTTCTCTTGAAATATTATTCCATGAAATGCTTTACTTTTTGAGAAAACATTAAAACAATATCAATTCTCGAAATCGAGAATTACGGATTTATTTTAAACACATGTCATGACACGGCGAAACGTGCAGAAACAAGGGTGGGTTTTCCCTGTTATTTTTCCCGACTCCGATGACCGATTGAGCTTAAATTTTCAAAGGTTTGTTATTTTATATATTAGATGTGATACACAAAGTGTGGGCCTTGGACAATACTGTTTATTGAAAGTGTCCAATGGCTTTAAACAAACAAAATACATGTAAGCTGATGCATATTTCCTTTTTTAGATTTCTCAGATAGTTTTCACAAAGGGAACTAACAGAAAAAAATGGTTGTGAAATAAACTTCATAGTGTCCCGCATATTCAAAGTACAAAGTCTGTTCTCGTTAGATGTGTTTTCTAAGTCCGATATGCGAAAAACTTGCATAGTCTATTAATGACATTTTTATCCATTTAATTTTAAACCTTGGTGACGCAGATTCAGATTCAACCTAATTAAAGACACTGGACAGACACTATTGGTAATTGTCAAAGACCAGTCTTCTCACTTGGTGTATCTCAACATTATGCATAAAATAACACACTTGTGAAAATTTGAGCTCGATTGGTCGTCGGAGTTGCGAGATAACTATGG
Organism: Asterias amurensis; assembly: GCF_032118995.1. Classification (NCBI taxonomy): domain Eukaryota; kingdom Metazoa; phylum Echinodermata; class Asteroidea; order Forcipulatida; family Asteriidae; genus Asterias; species Asterias amurensis. The sequence continues at coordinate 2,070,277 of NC_092664.1, read as the reverse complement.
AAAAAAAAAACACTTATCATATGAAGTTGTGCGCTTTAAGATGATTGATTTCGAGACCTCAAACTCTAAACTTGACGTCTCGAAATCAAATTCGTGGAAAATTACTTCTTTCTCGAAAACTACGCCACTTCAGAGGGAGCCGTTTCTCACAATGTATCATACTATCAACCTCTCCCCATTACTTGTTACCAAGTAAGGTTTTATGCTATAATTATTTTGAGTAATTACCAATAGTGTCCACTGCCTTTAAAGAATTGAACTCAAACTCTAGATTTTAGTCAAATTACGCTTCTTCTAAATAATACATACTGTACATGATGTATGTGAACTGATCACTTGTAAAGCCTACCCACCTTTAAACTAGCATGACTGGCAAAAGGCAAACACTTTTTTCAAACATCTATTTTATTTGTAAGGCAAGAATCACATAATGTGTCCATGCTGTATGGAAGTGACATAACCCTCAAGCAAGGATTAACATTTCCATGTGTCAGTGTTAAAATACTTCAGACCATTCTTCTACTTAAAGACAGTGGACACTATTGGTAATTGTCAAAGACTAGCCTTCACAGTTGGTGTATCTCAACATATGCGTAAAATAACAAACCTGTGAAAACTGGAGCTCAATCGGTCAACGAACTTGAGAGATAATAATGAAAGAAAAAAACACCCATGTCACACGAAGTTGTGTGCGTTTAGATGGTTGATTTCGAGACCCCAAGTTCTAAATCTGAGGTCTCGAAATCAAATTCGTGGAAAATTACTTCTTTCTCGAAAACTATGGCACTTCAGAGGGAGCCGTTTCTCACAATGTGTTATACCATCAACCTCTCTCCATTACTCATCACCAAGAAAGGTTTTATTCTAAAAATTATTTTGAGTAATTACCAATAGTGTCCACTGCCTTTAGAATAGACCTGTAGTCCAGTGTGTTCTGGACAAGCAGTTTGGGACTCAAGATCTTGGCCCAATTTCATGGCTTTGCTTACAGTAAGCAAAGAATCAACGCTTACGGAAGTAGGGAATTTCACATTACATTAAGCGTATTTCACAGGTTAGCAGAGAATTTTTGCTTGTGCGTGTGCGTAGTCCAGGTTACTAGACATTCTTAGCTTACATAACTAGCGCAGATTTTCGGTGCTTGCCCAGTAAGCAGAGAATGGTGATCGTAAGCGCAAAACTTGGCGGTAAGCAGAGTCATGAAATTGGGTCCTAGTTGCCGAGTCATCAGGGTATGGGTTCAAATCCCAGTCATGACATGTAACTATAATTGCTTCTCTTTACCCAGTGGTAAATGGGTACCTGTGAGAGCAGATTGACGGTTCTTGTGATCGATTTAGCTTATTATGTAGTACAGTTTATGTACTGAGATGGTTTAGCGAATGAACAAAATGGCCCAGTGATCAAGGGTAATAATGTTTGAAGCGCAATGATCATTCTGTGGAAATGCACTGATACAAAAGTCAATATATTATTCTTATTCAACATACTGTACTTGTAAATCGAATGCTTCAACCCCCCCCCTTTTGTCCCCCCCCCCACTCATTGTTTACCCCTTGCTTTTTTCTGTATGCTTTCTAGCCCCGTTCATATATTTCCATTTCACTGCTTATGTTTCACTTAGTTACCTGTTCATGTTTGTTGTGTTGTTATAAAGCCTTTGAGAAAGACTCTGCTAGGGTCGAAATGTCAGGCCATTAACTATTTTTTGCATTTATCCTGTTTATACCCTTGGTCCATTTGGTTGGTAAGTTGTTTGCAACAGCTAATTCTATTTTCTCGAATGCTTCTAAGCGACATTATTAATTATCACACTATGGCGAGTGGAGTACAGAGAGACAGGGCTTCTTTGTCCCACACCATCGGGGCCAAAGGCCGGATATGGGCACAGAGGCTCACTTCACACTCTTTAAATCTTCCTTAAACCAATTTGACAATCTTTCTGCTGGCTTATCGATTCAAGCAGCTTCATCATTGCATAATAAAAACCAACCATGCATGAAACCACTATAGATAGAGCTGAACGATTTCAATCATTACAAAACTTAATTTTCAAACCTTCACTACAGCGCCAAACCTCACTCGCTCATTCCTTCTTATTACCATCCTCTGGGGGAAAAACCCACACACATCCAAACCAAAACAATTTGTCAATATAATTTGGAGGTTGTTTCCCCTGTCAAAACTCCCCGCAGTCTCAAGATCAGATCAATGGCCAGATGAAGCTAAGCTAAGGGGCTGATAGCGCAGATATATTTTTACTACATCTACCAAAAGATCAGGGCTCAATTTTACTGCTTTTAAAGCAGAAAATATTGCTTACAAATTTCCTGCTTAGCAGAAATGAGCAGGTTACCAGTGACAACTTGTACAAATACATGGCAGTTTGGCTGGTAACCTTTTCCGGTAAGCATAATTCTTTAGTGCTTACCGTATTTTCCTGCGGATAAGACGCTCGGCGGACAAGGCGCAGGACGCTAAAATGTCAAAAAAAAATTCAAACGTCAGCAGACAAGGCGCACCGCCGCACAAGGCGCACTTTTAACCGCACACAAAAGAACACCTGGCGCCACCCGGTGTCGGTACATTGACGCAAAGACGTAATTTGTTGCCTTTGAGAACCTACGTATACCGACCTTTATCCAATCAGCCAGCGCTGTACATTGTATTATTGTTAATAACATAAAGTTCGGCCCAATCAGCGGGCAGAAACCATGGTCCACGCACCGTCTGAAGTTAATTTTATTTGCAACATGAACACAATGCCTCCCTGGACATCCGACGTCCCACAACGAGGATCTTTGATGATACAGATATATTGCAAGGACAGACGGACGTAGCTGTGTTTGTAGTAATGTATCGTACGGCCGGGATGTCGCTGCATGCACATTAATATGCACATGTACACTGTGGATTGCGCTGCTCAATCTCGAGATTGCACAACAGATGTTGGAGACATTGTGGGCACCGTATTGAGCGATGTTCGCCGACGGGTTGCGCTACGCCCTCGCATTTGCGCTGCCTGGAAATGCGCCAAAATTCCCACGTGACTGTGCGGATCCCAAGCGCAAGCATGCTCAGACATAGCCTGAACGTATAGATACGCAGTCAAATTCCATTGCGGACTTCAGAGCAGTGACTATTTGGGCATCAATGTCACTGCACGTTCAGTGTATCCAAAGGGAATCACTGGATCTAGCGGCAGGGACCCGTCTTTATCCTTGCGGAGAAAGACACGTCGAGTCTTGTCTCAATGCGTTTATTGCTGGTTCGCGTAATTTTTACCAATAGAGGGCGTTTAACCTCAAGCAATTACATTGTTCCAAAACGCCCTCTAGCGTTCAATGTTTCTTGTATTTATTGTCACACGCACAGTAACAACGACTATAGGCGTGATATCTGCTTTTGTGTTGCGTGATTAAATTTACAGACCTCGAAAAGGTTGCGCTTTGGGGCTAATTTTCTGTGTCATTTTGAGAGATTTTCGAGTCTGAACTTGGACATCGTTGATTTTACAGGCAAGTTCTATGCAAGGGCAACCATGATTTTAACAACCGTTCCTACCCGAAGTTTTGAAGCAATAAAATAATTCAATAAAATAAAATGTGGTTTCTTCCCCATTTTTTTTTTGGCTAGTGTTGTATTATTTTATTTGGCATTACAAACAAATACAAATCATATCCTAGTAAGATAATGCTACGTTCCCATAATACTTTTTAAAAGCAAACGTCTAAAAAGAGGCAATAAATATTCAGCCTAAAGCACACTTCAGAGATCTTGTTCTCTACAATAAAAACCCTCAAAGTTTACCACACAATAGCGGTTGGGTGAATGACGTTTGAATGAAGTTATTGACTGTCAATCGTTTTCGGAACGAATACCCGGCCACACAGAAAAACGTTTGTACGCCGCCGACGTCTGTTCCGAAAGCTCGACGCATTGCGGCATTAATGGAATGAAAGCACGGTCATGGGGAATAAACACGTTGCAGCATTGTTGGAATAATTGGACCGTCTGGGGGATTGCGGCATTGTTCGAACGAAAATACGGTCTCAGTGTCTGAATAGCCTTGTTCGACCGCATTATTGAGAAGGATTCTTCACACAAAGATCGTTGATTTGAACTGGACATGAAGGTGTTTTTTATTTCACGCAGTGATCATAAAAAAAAATCAATCGTCAGCAGACAAGGCGCACCGAAAGATAAGACGCATCGATGTTTTTGGGGTCTAAAAAGTCAGATAAGACGCGTCTTATCCGCAAGAAAATACGGTACATGTAGCTGCTGTTGGGGCCAGGGCTCAATTTCATATAGCTGCTTCAAAAGCAGAAAATATTGGCTATTGGTTTCTGATCAGCAACAATTTCCAGGATACCAGTAACATGTACATAAAACAATTGCATTTTGGTTGGTAACCAAATTTTGGTAAGCATAATTTTGTTGTGCTTAGCTACTTTTGGGGGCTTAAGTGGCTATTTGAACTTGGGCCCTGTTCAACACCCCTTGTGTCTGTATGAAGAGAAACATGCATTGTGTGACTTCACTGCAGAGCTTGCCTCACTCACCCATTCCTTCTTATAGGCCGAGACTTTTATTATGGTGTGGTCATCTTGTTTTTCTACCATTCAAATCAATGTAAACCAAACTGAGGCTTGAAGGAGAATTAGTCTGGTTCCTTTTTGTAAAATGAATATTAGCATCCATTACTATTGTTGGATACAGGGAACATGACCAAGATGATGACAGCATGATAATGGTCTATTACTATCCTTCGGGACAACCCACACAAATAAAACAATTTGTCAACATAATTTGGAGGTTATTTCCCCTGTCAAAACGCCCCGCGTCCACAAGATCCTGATCATTGGCCGGACGAAGCCACACCCTAGGGGTTGATAGGATAGCGCAGTCATATTTTTACACCATCTACCAAAGATGAGCTTACCCTGGTGTTCAACACCCCTCTGGTGTTTGTATGAAGAGTAACATGCATTATGTGACTCCAGAAACACTGATTCTATGATAGTGTAAAAATAAGAAACCCGGGGCAAGATGCGGATGTTTGATAACATCATATATCTTGAGATGCGTGGGAGAAGGGTCTGTGTGTATTCAGCTAGAGGTAACACTATGCGTCTACTTTGCTGTGTAGATTTTTTCTATGAGAACTTGTCTTGCTATTTATTTTACAGTTGAGTAGTAGATCTCGGCAAGTGGGAGACAACTTCATTCTGAATAAAAACTGTCCTGCTTTTTAATTCTTTTAGTGTCCGCTTTTTTGTTTGCGTTTTGAGCCTTCAAATTTTCATTGTTTTAAAAATTCTGTATTCAAGAAAGTATTTCTCACCAAACAAAACATTTTGCTGATTTGTGTTGCCATGGTACATCCCAAAGTCAACAGAATATACACTCAAGAAAACCAGAATGTTTTACTGTTGCTTGCATCTTTTTGTGTAAATATACAGCCAAACAAAAAAAACGAAATCTTGCAAGACATAGGCAAGAGAGGTAGAGAGAGAAACTGCGTGTTAAAACAAAAACAAATCTGAGTGGTTCAAGGAAAATGGGATAAGACGGTTACAAATAAATGTCAAATACACTCTCAACTAGATTTGATCCTTTTGTGCATATTCACCAGACACGCGCTACGTGCTTTCAAGAACGAATCACAAATCTATAGTAAGCAGCTTATATCACACTACTGCTGACAAATATTGCACATCTGGAACTACAACTATGGCAGGTGAGATAGAATGCTTCACAGACCTTATTGCGTTTGGCAAACCCCTGAGGGCAACTTCTGTATGGGTTTTTATCACAGAATGAATACAAAAAAGCAAGGATGTGTTGAAAAACACACATACCACGCTGAGATTCAACATATTCTTTGATAGTTTAAGGCACTGGACACTATTGGTAATTACTCACAATAATTATTAGCAAACAAACCTTACTTGGTATGAGTAATGAGGAGCTGTTGATAGTATAAAACCTTCTGAGAAACAGCTCCCTCTGAAGTAATGTAGTTTTCGAGAAAGAAGTACTTTTCATTGAATTCGATTTTGAGACCTCATGATTAGATTTTGAGGTCTGGAAATCACGCATCTGAAAGCACACAACTTCGTGTGACAACAGTGTTTTTTCTTTGATTATTATCTCGCAACTTCGACGACCAATTGAGCTAAATTTTTCACAGGTTTGTTATTTTATGCATATGTTCAGATACACCAAGTGAGAAGACTGGCCCATACAGACCAGTAAAGTAAAGAATGCAATTTGGAGTTAACGTAGGGCTTCTGGGGGAGCCCAAGACCAATCCAAACACAAAATTATGCGTTGATATGCCAAGTCCTTCCTGAGTTATCACTCGGACAATATTTTTTTGTTTTAGCCATAATGACCTTGACATTTGACCTAGAGGGTCCAAAAGCAATAGGTTTCTTAAGAATCCCAAGACCAATCTACACACCAACTTGAGAGTTTTTACCATATTAGCCCGCAGCTGTGTTAAGATCTGTGGACATTCCTTTGTTATTGTGCACTTCAGAACATACTTCAACATTGGTGATAACACTATGTGGACATAAACCTTTTCGCAAATACCATTGCGCAAGCGCAAACTGTTAATGAGGTGCATTGTGGGATAGCTATTGATCAAATTTGATCACCAGCTAGACCACAATGCACCTAATTCCAAGCTTTACGCGCGTGCCCGAGTATTTGAAAAAAAGGTCTATGATACTGTGTGGACAGTGAAATAGCTCCCTCTGCCCTCTCATCCCCACCCAATCCCCATCTAATGCCAACCCGCAATGTCTATTGTAATCTACACATCAATCTCTCAACTCCACCATTCTCAAGTCTCCTCACACCAAATAGAGGTCAATTACACCATTCATTTTAGTAACAGTAGCCAGTTAGACACTCCCGAATTCCTCAGGATTATCCAACGAAATCGAAACTAACACCCCCTCAACCAGTACAGTTAACCCTCCTGGGCAACTTTAGACACAAAGTCAGTTTGGAGTTTCCTAAGTACTAACAAAGGGACAGAACCCAAAACCCTCAACCCTTGTGCTAGAAACCAAAAGCTACAAATTGTGGAATTTTCCATCTTTTATATTTGGCAGTCACTGGAATTCCCAAATTCCTCAGGAGTATCCAACGAAATCAAAAACAACAACCCCTCAACCGTAATAGCATAGGCACAAATAAAACAATAACAAGAGTAAAGTTGAACCCCTTTTTGGGCAACTTAAATAAGCCAGAAAGTCAGTATTGAGTTCCAGAAGCCCTTTTCACACTACTCTTCACCCTAGGTTTGCCCCCCCCCCCCCCCCCCCCCCCCCCCGAGAATAACAGCTGCCTTTTCACACTATGGTCGCTTTACCCCTGGTTTACCCGGGCAAATGGGCATACCCCAGGAATAGCCACCCCTGCTCTGGAGCAGGGGTAAGTGGTAAAACCCTGGGGTATTCATGAAATGTGCAACCCCAGAACCCCATGGAATGAGGACACAGTGTGAAAGTATGCCAGAATAACTGAGAGGTAACAAAAGCCCTGGGGGTGGATTTCACAAAGAGTTAGGGTGCGTTCGTTTAGCTTCCCTGGGTCGAACCCGGTGTGTGGCGTGTTTTTTTTCCAGGACAAACGTGTGCAGATACAGATAACGCCACACACCGGGGTCGACCCAGGGAAGCTAAACGAACGCACCCTTAGTTAAGACTAGTCTTATCTCGAGTTAGGATAAGTTACTCGTCCTAACTCTTAATTTTGTTAATATCTCCTAGGACAAGTTGAAGTTTGGACTAGTCCTATTTCTTCGTGAAATCGACCCCAGGACCTTGTAAATCCACAGGCATTAAGAGATACAGTGTAAAAAGGGCTTTATTACTTAATTACGTTATTTATTAACTGAACAATAAAACCTGTTGAATTTTGTTATCCTTTACATTTGGCAGCCCCTACAAGGCCTTTGATCCTCACCTGTCCAGGATAAAGCATCCGACTGCTAAGATGGTTCAATCGCATCAGTTGCGTGGGAGTGGACTCAAAGTGAAGAGCGATGCTGTTCAATGTGTCGTTCCCCTTCACCTAAACAGGACGAGTAAGATGAGAAGGTTAACCCTTAAAGACACTGGACACTATTGGTAATCACTCAAAATAATCATTAGCATAAAACCTTACTTGGTAATGAGTAATGGGAAGAGGTTGAAAGTATAAAACATTGTGAGAAACGGCTTCCTCTGAAGTAACGTAGTTTTCGAGGAAGAAGTAATTTTCCACGACTTTGATTTCGAGACCTCAGATTTAGATTTTGAGGTCTTGAAATCAAGCATCTGAAAGCACACAACTTGTGCATCAAGGGTGTTTGTTCTTCCATTATTCTCTCTCAACTTTGACGACCAATTGAGCTCAAATTTTCACAGGTTTGTTTTTTAACCATATGTTGAGATACACAAAGTGAGAAGACTGGTCTTTGACAATTACCAAAGGTGTCCAGAGTCTTTAAAGGCACATTTTAAAGTAAACTTGCGAGTACAACCAATTATTAAATCTCCTATTAGGGACTGTTGGCTCTGAAAGGGTTGATTTGGTCTGGACGCTTTGAACAGTATACTCCAAGATGCTTGTTTTCAAAAGAAGAAAAAAACAATGGAGAGGTGTTGAGAATATAAAACATAGTGAGGAGTAACTCCTTCTAAAATTAAAATAGTTTTGGAAAAGAGGTTATTTCTCACGAAAATATTTGAACCTGAGAAAGACTTCAGACCTGAAGCCTTTCTCAGGCATACAAATGTGTGCAACAAGGATGGTTTATTTTCCTTGCATTGTTTTCTTGCCACTTCGATAACAAATTTAGTCAAAATTTTCACAGATTTTTCTATTTTTTTATTTTAGTGAGAATACTGGTCTTTGACAATTACCAAAGGTGTCCAGTGCCTTTAATGTTTCGGACCTGGCTAAGTGCTACATACGTAGGATTAAGATTAAAAAGCAAGACCGCGTCACTTCAAATGGATCTTAAGACACTTCAGGGGGCTCTGTGGGCGAAATTCTCTCCATGCATTAATTGCTCAGTAAATCAGGGAGTTATTTGTAAAGGCACAGTTTGGATGGCTGCTTGTGCAATTTCTCTGCTGTTGATTCTTTTTTTTTTTTTTTTTTTTTGCAAGTTACCAGGCATACAAGGCCTGAAAGCCACTTCAAGGTGTGGGCTACAATAATTTTTTTCCAGAGGCCGTAACCACCTACTCCTAGGACTGAAACAGGGTTGCCCCTGTTACGGTCCATACGGAAGTAGGCTTGGGTATCATCAGTCCAAAGCCTGGCCGGTAGAGCAGAAAGCACTACCTCCCAAATTTTTCGTAGCAATGTGTGACGACCAGGATTTGAACCCACACTCTGCTGATCAAACACCAGAGCTTGAATCCGTTGCTCTTAACCGCTCAGCAATGACACGCCATATTGATGGTTTAATAGGTACTTGAACCCAAGGCAAGGCAAGGCAAGGCAAGTAAATTTTCCAACCTTACGGTTATAACAGAACAAATATTAACTGTTTCAGTTTTCATTTTTCTAAGACAAAGTATGCCTTTGGTTTTTCAACCACTCAATTGTTTTTAATCCTATATGTAGCTAGGCCTATACACTAAATTTAACCTGTAAAAATTTCGTTTCAAAAGGTGTTAGTAATTTTGCGATATCCCCAGAAATCAGGAGCAGTTTTGTCCGTGATTGGAATACACAATCTAAGAAACATATCTGACAGTAATGTTTCTCAAATTCAAACTGTCGGGATCAAAACTTATATCTTTTTCCATAACAACATTACTCAGAAGAAAGCTAATGTACTTCTTACCAAGTAAGTTTTTATTGCCAGTAATTTTATCTATTTTATCTATTTTATCTATGTACTTCTTAGTTTTTACCAAGTAAATTTAATTGCCATTCGTTCTAGGAGTGACAACTAAATGTATAGGGCCTACCTCCCCTTTAAACATGCTGAAATCTATACTATTTTAAAGTAAGGGTTTTTGCTTATTACAAAAAGGGGGATCAATACATGGTTTAGTGCATCGGCCTCAAGTTTTGATGGTCAAGTCATCAGGGTGTGGGTTTAAACCCTGTCCGGACACTCGTGTTCTTGAGTAAACACTTAACTATATTTGCTTCTCTTCACCCAGGGGTTAATGGGTGGTGAGGGTAGAGATGGTTTTTGTGCAGCTTGGTGCACTAAACAGAGTGCTTAGCAGTACAGGCTGTATACTCCCAAGGGAGCTGAGATGGTTTAAGAAATGAAATAAATGACCCAAGTGACCAGGTGTAATTATGTTGGAGTGATGGATTTAAAGGGACACACCGGCTTCGTTGGGCTATATCGGCTACAAAATAGACCAAGATATGACTTCAAAGGTCTTCAAGGAATGGAGAAGAACAGTCATAAATTTTAGCCGTTTTGGAGCATTTAAAAAAGAAAAAAACACAGATCATGTGATGTTTTTTTTTTGTGACAGCAAAGTAGATTCACATGGTGTTACCGAAAACCGAATATACATTACTGACTGCTGGTAAACGAACGTGTACACTGTACCAACCGGGGCAATGTATTTTTATAAGTGTGCTTACGTACATCGTGTTTCAGTGTGCCTGTGGGTTGGGTGAATAGTGGACTCCGCCTCATCGTGTCCTTCTTGGGAAGGTCATCTGGATCTGCAAAGACAAAAATAAAGGAAAAACAAATTAAAAAATTGAGAATTCTTTTAACAGGTATCATGCCTGAATCACTTCATCTCAAACTCTGTTGGTACTTGGTGCAGGTTTTCCTTCATAAGGCGTGTCGTGCTCACCGGACCTAAACTCCTGTGTTGTCAGCAGCAGAGTGCAGGTTCGAATCCTGGTTGGTCATCACACTTATGCCCTTGAGCAAGGCACTTACTAACCATAATTGCTTTGTATAAAGTTACGTACATTCTACTCTAACAGCCTGGCTCAAAGTGGTTGATACATTTGCCTACATGTTCATCCTTATATCCTCATAGACTGTGAGGGGGGGGGGGGGTAATCCTGCCTCTGGTGTCATGCCCCTGGTGACAGTTGATTTGGGTCGATAGCCCAGATCAGTTCTAGGCCCAATTTCATGGCTCTGCTTACTGCTGAATTATGCGCTTACGACCGCGATTCCCCGCTTACGTGCAAGCGCCGCCTTTCTGCGCTAGCCTTGTAAGCGTAGAATGCCTAGAAACGTGAAGTTTGCAAGCGCAGAAGCCAAAATTCGCCGCTAACCCGTGAAATACGCTTACCGTAAGTACAGAATTCCTTGCTTCCGTAAGCGTTGATTCTGTGCTTACGGTTAGCAGAGCCATGAAAATGGGCCCAGGTAGCCCTGCAAAAAAAAAACTTTGTACAGGCAGCAGTCCCTTGACGTACTTTTCAACTATTATATAGACCCCTTGCGTACACAACATGCAGCATTGCTGGTAGGCTGGGGTCACGGGCAAGTTTCTACGCACCAATAACAGCTATCAACCAATGATATCCCTCCTTTTGCCTCAATGAGGGCGCTGTTTGAAAGTGTGACATCATATGCAACTACAGTCTATTGATGCTATGAATATCACATAGCCCATGTTAAGTAACCAGTGTGACTAAAGGTCCCATTCAAACATGGGATCTTAACTGGGGCACCATGACACAAAGTGCCAAGTTTTATTTTATGAAATATCAACACAGTGTTTTGTATTCTGATATTACCAGGCCTCGAAACTACTAACAGCACCCACAGCAATGGACCGTTCTGGCTTTCCTCTAAGCTCCGCCCACCGCGAACGTGAGCAAGACACGTGTACGAGCACTCCCAATGACATTCTGCACGATTCTACCACGCGTGCCAAATATACGCACACACATGACCGAGTTTGTCCGACCACAATCATTGCTGTGATTGGTCAAATGGGTGAACACGCACAGTTTGATTGACAGGCCGGATCGGTCCATCGTCGTGGCGCTATTTGCTTTCGATGTGGTGCCCTTTGCAAAGTTCCAATACAAATTTACGTTTTCCTCTTACCAGAGGAAAGGAAAATTGCTGTACCCTTTCAAGAGCGAAGTTCAAGGTTTATATTACAATTTGCTTCTACTTTGTACGCCATCTTCAAATCAATTCACCTGTTAAGTGCAGTGGACACTATTGGTAATTACTCAAAATAATTATCAGCATAAAACCTTACTTGGTAACGAGTAATGGAGAGCTGTTGATAGTATAAAATATTGTGAGAAACGGCCCCCTCTGAAGTAATGTAGTTTTCGAGAAAGAAGCAATTTTCCACCAATTTCATTTCAAAACCTCAGAATTAGATTTTGAAGTCTCGAAATCAAGCATCTGAAAGCACACATTTTTGTGTGACAAGGGTGTTTTTTTCTTTCACAGTTATCTCGCAACTCCGACGACCAATTGAGCATAAATTTTCACAGGTTTGTTATTTTATGCATATGTTGAGATACATCAAGTGAAAAGACTGGTCTTTGACAAATACATGTACCAGTAAGTGTCCAATGTCTTTAACACAACCTTCTGGTTATGCTGAACAGTTGGTGAACCAGAACTCATTAGGCTTTGCACTACATTACATCTAAGAAGCATCAATTGTATGAAGTTCGATACATGTAGTGGATGTTCTGTTCAACGTTACAACAAGATCGTTGCTGCACATTTACTGGTGTAAGTAAATGTAACATAAACACTCAACCTAACAAAGAACGATATTAAAATTTCCTTTCAATCTTCATATACACAATTCGCTGTCAGAATTTCACTCTAAGGTTGCACAACGACGTCGACTGCTATGGCCTTTACGACCGTGAAAAGGTCACCTCATTGTCCACTTCAAAAATACAGACTGACCGCGAGAAAACGCTCTCGTAATAATACCACCCCATATCAGTGATCACAGTAGGACGTGCTGACCAATTTCCTCTGTCCCTTAAGTATCTGCCATCACGAAACTCATTAGAAAGCCATCAGGTTTACATGTAAGTAGGAAACACTGTAGGAATGTCCTTCAGTGGCTGAGGTAGTGAGTCAAAACAGAGCTGGAAATGTTTCAGGAAATGTGCAAAGTGGACGGACGGTATTAATCACTTTAACAACTTACTCAGTCTGTCCAGTTTCTTTAACCTTTTACATTCAATAAATGGTACTACATGTAATGTGACTTAAGGCAAAGTATACATTTGTGTTTGAACTTTTCGACTCTTGAATTTCGTTAGCTTTTAAGGAGAATAAAAGATAGTAATGTGTATGGTTGAAGACTACAGTCAGGGTACTGAAAAAGAAATCTGGTGTCTCCATAAGGGCAAAGTGTACCTTTGATAGTTGGAACCATTAAATTGTTTTTAATCCTATATAAATGTATTAGGCCTATAATAATAACAAAACATAACTTGGGGTGGCTAGAAATCCAGTTAAAGGCCATTTGCCACCGAGGGTGTATGCATAGTCCAAACAAGAAACAATTCTTCACTGTTCCCTCGAACCCGCAGGCGTTTCGAACACAGCGCTGATGGAAATCAACCAACGATGGGAACGTGGGAACGATCAAGTTGATGTACACCGGTGTACATCACTTTTCATGTTACCCAACCCCCGCGCCATGTAATATGCGTTTTTGTGATATATAAGTGATTGGTTCTCGACCAATAAAACTTCACAAGTTGTTACCGAGGTATAACAATGTCATGAAAGAAGTTCACAATCGGGGGTACACATTAGGCCAAACCACTATCCAGTGGTTATGGTAGGAAACAGCGCCACCAACCGACTAGTGGTGCCTCGTTCTGAGTATGACTAGTGATACTAGTCAAAACGTAAACGAAAATACGTGAGAACTGGCTGTGTTTTGTAGACAATTCATTTAAAGATGCTATGTCAGATTTTTGACAGATTTGACCTAAACATTTTTATTTTAAATTCAGGTATTTTGATGGGGGGTCGAGAAAGTTTTACAAGCTTTCATTTGAGCCATTGCTCGAAAAAGTCCGCCAATTATTAGTAGCAGTGAAATAAAGTGCTCAAAATTAGTTTTTGACGGGATCCGGCAATATATCACATGACCAATTCTCATGTGTTTTATAAGAAACGTGTTAAATTTTTGTCATGGTTCCTGACCATTAAAAGTAAAAGTTAAACTTCTTTTCGTTAGAGCGGGTGATACTCTTTGAAATACCATTGACTCAAAAAAATCTATTTTTTAATGTTTGGGGCCAAAAATCAGACAAAGCATCTTTAATAAGTATAACAATGTGTTTTGTGTTCTGCAAAAAGTACCCAGACCCTGGAAGAATCTGTGACAGAAAGTACATAGAGTAATGAGTATCACTTCTAGTCATGTCCTACTTACAGTCTAACAAACCATACAATCCCTAGGGCACTGGAAAAGCTACAAGTGGGTCACCTCGACTATTAATAACGTCAATTAAGGGATGACATTCTTTCAATCATTGTTTGTTCTTTATAGGAAAGACATACATGTGGTAATCACTCTTAAAAATAATGACAATGAAAACTTAATTAGCTAAAAAGTACAGTAGCCTTTGATAAAAGTTAATTTGAGAATCAATTCACCTTGAGTTAGAAATGTGGTTATGGAAAAATATATTTATAAGTTTTTATCCATGAAAATTTTAATCTGAGAAGCGTTACTGAGAGCATGCCGACAGTAACGTTTCTTTTACCAATGATTGACATAATCGCACAAAATTTTCGACCATATTATCTCAAAACACGACTACCTTTTAAAATGAAATTCTCACAGGTTAGTTTTATTGCACTAAAATTGTATGGATCTATAGACTAAAACAATCAAATGGTTAAAAAAAACAAAGGCATACGTTCTCTTTCAGGCAGGTGTTCTATTTAGTAGCAGCAACTAGTATCCCGCAGCTCGATCAATTTTGCACTTCACAGTACGATTTTACTCACATGTGAGGACTGTACTTCTATACATGGTATTGAAAGAGGACTAATAATATTAAAAACACTCTAGTTGAGATAATAAAAATAACGGTATTTATAACACGCCTTTTGCCAAAGGATACAAAGCGCATGATATTATTACTGCAAGGAGTGGGACGAAGTTTGAACTATAAGACCTAATCCTCAGCACCATGTAATGGTTTACAAGGTGCTGTGACGCAAGATTTGAACCACTGCGCAAGAAGTCAGCCACATGCCAAAATAAAAATTAATAAAAGCTAAAAACAAATAAAAAATTGTCCCGCACACACATTGTGCATTGTGTTATTGTACCAGCAAGAAACTAACAATCCAAATAGACAGCGCAACTAAAATAGTAATGTACAATAAAATAAAGGGTAATTTACAAATAAACAGAAAGTAATTTTAGCAATAAATTATAAGCATAAGACATTAAATTTGGAAGGCCATTTAATTAAGTTGGTACAATACAAAATAACTCTAACAAAACAAAAACCTTTATGGGAGTTTTGGCTCTGAAAAGAGCCGGTGTGGTCTCGACGTTTCAGCGTTTAGAACAGTATATTTTTTGAGTAAAAATTGTCATTAATTTTTGTAATTATCTGTTTATACAAAATCTGTGACATTTTGCTAGTTGGTTTACATACATTATTAAGAGTCAAATTAGACAAGCGGAAAGCACTCTCAACTCATATTTGCATGCCATGCTAGTGCTTACACTGAATCCCCATAACGCCATAAAGCAGATGAGACAATTACCATAATTGACTTGGTAAATTTATGAGCCCATTACACACCAAAGCACCTTCTTGACAGGTGTTGTTAATATCTGTATTTATCTGAATAGACTTGTCAATAATTCATCTCGGATTGCTGGGAAAATCAGAAGACAAAATAAGTCCTACATGAACAAAATTAAATGGACTTGGGGAAAAAAAAAGGGGGAAAAAATAAAAATTCTTCATTTTAAAGCCATTATACACTTTCGGTAAACAGTATTGTCCAAGTCCCACACTTCGTGTATCACAACTTATATATAAAATAACAATCCTGTGGAAATTTAGGCTCAACTGGACATCGGAGTCGGGAGAAAATAACGGGAAAACCCACTCCTGTTTTCGCGCGTTTCGCCGTGTCATGATATGTGTTTATAACAAATCCGTAATTCTCGCTAACGAGAATTTATATTGTTTTACCGTTTTCTCAAAAAGTAAAGCATTTCATGGACTAATATTTCAAGAGAAGTCTTTCACCATTACCTTCTGTAAACCCTGTGAATTATTTGTTAATCTGTGAACTTTTTTTTTTCTTTCTGTACCGAAAGTGTCCAATGGCTTTAACAAAAAAGGCCCAATTGTTTCAAGCTGCTTCAAGGCAAAGCATACTTTTGTATCTCGGGAAAATTTTCTTTTTTGTAAATCCTATAATAAAGATTTTACAATTAAACCAACATGTGGAAATTTCATTGAAAATGTGGTCACTTTTTTGAGAAAAGCCCTTCACTAGAAACCATGGTTTGGACCTATGCAAGCCAAACTTTTATGAAAATGTGTGCACATGTATTGGATGAAAACTATCGGGGGAAGTGTCGTGGCCGAGCGGTTAAGAGCACCGAATTCAAAATCTGGTGTTTCTGATCAGCACAATGTGGGTTCGAATCCCCAGCCGTGTGTCCTTAAGCAAGACACTTAACCATAGCTTCGTCCTTCGGATGGGACGTAAAGCCGTTGGCCCCATGTGTTGCGTAACACATGTAAAAGAACCCAGTGCACTTATCGAAAAGAGAAGGGGTCCGCCCCGGTGTTCCTGACTGTGGATGCTGTATGCGCTGTAGCACCTTGTAAACCCTTACAAGGTGCTAAATAATTGGGTCTCAGAATCCATCACTTCAATAACCTATCTTTCTGAAAGTTTGTTTATATACTCAGCGCCTTGAGTACCTTGTTTGGTAGATACGTACGCTATATAATACTTCGATATTATTATTATTATTAACATTTTGAACCAGTAGGCCTACTCAGTTTTGTCGGTCATTTGGACTCTAGTCAGAGTCACTGACTTGCGACTTGACTTGACTTGGGGAAAATGATGTGTGACTTGACTTGGCTTGGGGAAAGTGACTTGAGAGTTGAGAATTGACCTGAAGAAAATTGATTTTACGACAATGCAACTATTGTTTATAATAAATGTGGCACTAAATCGATTCTTCGCTGACCAATTTTTTTGAGTGCTCTTGTCATGAAACAAATTGTTAAATCTGACATGATAACAGGTTTTGATTGTCTTTTTGTCACAACTAATAGTGGGTAAATTCATGGGAACGAGCTTATTCCAGGACATTATGTGACTCGTGACTTGACTTTGGCTCGCAAAATTTTACTTGTGACTTGACATGACTTTGACTTGACTTGACTTGCGTAATTTTGAGTTGCTACTTGACTTAAGCAAAAGTGACTTGTGATTTGACTTGAGCAAAGATGACCTGTGATTTGACTTGAGCAAAGATGACCTGTGACTTGACTTGAGCAAAGATGACTTGTGATTTGACTTGAGCAAAAAATGACTTGTGATTTGACTTGAGCAAAGATGACCTGTGATTTGACTTGAGCAAAGATGACTTGTGATTTGACTTGAGCAAAAATGACTTGTGATTTGACTTGAGCAAAAGTGACTTGTGATTTGACTTGAGCAAAAGTGACTTGTGATTTGACTTGAGCAAAAGTGACTTGTGACTTGACTTGACTTTGACTTGAATTGCGTTTGAGTTGCTACTTGACTTAAGCAAAAGTTACTTGTGACTTGAATTGAGCAAAGATGACTTGTGATTTGACTTGAGCAAAGATGACTTGTGATTTGACTTGAGCAAAGATGACTTGTGATTTGACTTGAGCAAAGATGACTTGTGATTTGACTTGAGCAAAGATGACCTCTTGTTTGACTTAGTTTGAGCACAGATGACTAGCAACTTAACTTGACTTTAGACAAAGTTACTTGGTTACAACACTGTCAGATACTTTAACATGGATGGTTGAAAAAGACATTAAGGTCTGATATGAAATGCTTAATGTTTGTTGCATCAACACTGCAGCATTTCTTGAGGCATTGGAGGGGCATCATGGAGGAGCAGCAAGGACCCCTTCCTCCTCCTCTTCCTACTCCTCCTCCTCCTCCCCTCAAACAAACCAGGAAGTCATGTCTAATCAATTGGAAATCTATACAGCGTACACGGTGTGTGCATTGAACGGGCATCGCTGTGTGTTGTTCTGGAATGGCGACGGTAGTTTAATGCTCCAAGGTGCTCTATACATGTTAAGTTAAGAATTAAAACCTATGGCAACTGCTATCAGAATTACATGTAGGTGAGATTTGCAGTAGCACAAGGGTATCATACATGTTAAACTTTGCTGGTCTTGTAAAAACATATCTGTTCTAGTAAACAGTTTGAGCAACATGCCCAATGGATTCTCTCCCCAAATCAAGCCCTGCTACATGTATAGAGAGCGGCACATCTGACAACTTGTATAACTAATATTAGAATACATGTGTTTGAAACTCTTGAATTTATGTGGAAATAGTAACACAAAAAGTACAATTTCCCACATGAGTGATCTTGTACATTCCGGGGATTTTTTGGGCAGGCAAGATACAACGGTCTCTTGCCATCCATGAAATGCATCAGATGTACAAGACCATTCCTTTTGCAAACAAAGATAACATGGTCTCATAAATGTATAGGGTTATAATTTCTACGTCATTGATTTAAATGCCAGGATATTAATACATGAAGTGCACAGTACATACAAAGTACACCTTAAAAGCTAAAATTGAATAATCTACCAAACTACCACAATGGCTTGTGTAAAAAGCCCAGGAGAGTATAAATAATCTATATTGCCATGGCAACTGTCGTTAAGGGGTTCAACAAAAGGTGGACAGAATTCTGTAAAGGGCCGCCGGCAGCCAATAAAAACATCTGCAGCTCACTATGAAAAAGGTGTGCGATTTGTGTGAAAGATTAGAAGAAAAAAAGTGCACTACAAATGTGTGTAACATGGGCCTGCATAATTTACGATTACAAAATATGCAAACAAAAATATTACATGAACTTTGTAAACACCAGTGACATGGTGGCTAGATATGAATGATGTACGGTATACATATAACTGAACATGTTGTTAATGTACAATATGTGTCACATAATGTACACAACACAGGCAAGTCGGGTACAAATTTAAGTCTGTATTACACCACAAATGCATCTTTTATTTGAATCATTTTGGCATTTGTAATGTTTATATTTTATCACCCACGAACAAAGATAGTGACTAATTGGGAGACCACCAACATAGGGCTAGATAGCTCAGTTGGTAGAGTGCCGGCACGTTAAACCGGAGGTCGTTGGTTCAAATCCCGCTCTAGTAAATTTTTCTTTGTTCAACCCAAAATCAAGTATAAAATGTACCCAGTCAGTTTCCCTTGTGGTTTATTATTTGATATTTTATCGTTTTTTATATGAATGAATAATTCACTAGTGAAACTAGGGTTGTCCAGGGTGAACAGTCCACTTTGGCAGAATAATCCCTTATAGGAATACACAATCTGACAATCGTTACTGAAGTACATGTAATGCTTCTTAGATAGCTTTTTACATACGTACATGTAACCATTTTAATTTAAAGTGAAATGTTTCCACAATAATACCAATAGAACAGCTGCTGAAGCTTCTTACTAAGCCTCTCTAGCTACCGGGCAACCTTGGTAGTCTAGTTGGTAAGACACTGCTCTAGAATTGCAAGGGTCATGGGTTTGAATCCCACCCGAGTAACATGCCTGTGATAATGTTTCACAGGACTCAGGAAAGTACCGAGTATACAGTGCTAACACACATCGGTGTATGGGTAAAAACCAAAATTAATATTCTTTATCCCCGATGCAAGTTTAACATTTCTTATATAACTTAAAGATGTTCCCTTTAATCAGTTTTTACAGTGCAAAGGGTTACCTGACTTGTTCCTCATCAATAACACAAGGTCAAGTACACCATAGGTTTGTATAAATTGTGTAATCTACAAACAGTTGTTGAATTCTCATAGAATGTAGATTGCCATTGGGGTTTCGTTTCTTGGATAATATCAGTTTCAATCAGCTATTTTAAAAATTGTAGATGACATACTATGCTATCAGGTGTTTGTTACATTTTAAATAAACCAGGGCCTGATTGTTCAGATATAGGGGGCCTATATGACCAAAACAAAAACATGTAAAAGTGAACAGTGTGTCATGGGGAAACAGATAAGAGCGCCAGACAAAAGCTCTGTTGTTTCTGTTGAGACTGCAAATTAATTTTTCTTTTAAAGACAGTGGACACTATTGGTAATATTGTCAAAGACCAGTCTTCTCACTTGGTGTATCTCAACATGTGCATAAAATAACAAACCTGTGAAAATTTGAGCTCAATTGGTCGTCGAAGTTGCAAGATAATAATGAAAGAAAAAACACCTTGTCGCATGAAGTTGTACACCTTGTCACACGAAGTTGTGTGCTTTCAGATGCTTGATTTCGAGACCTCAAATTCTAAATCTGAGTTCTCGAAATCAAATTCGCATCTTTCTCGAAAACTACATCACTTCAGAGGCCGGGAGCCGTTTCTCACAATGTTTTATCTATCAACCAAGTAAGGTTTTATGCTAACAATTATTTTGAGTAATTACCAATAGTGTCCACTGCCTTTAAAGTTAATATCAACATAACGCCAAGTTCTACAGTCACAGAACTGTGAACTGGTATTTACTCATTTACCTTCAAAGATGAAAATACCAGACCTGTCCTTAATACAAGATTAATGAGGGCAGCCATTGTACACAAGTGCACACATCATTTTCTCTATCCGATCGAAGGCTTTATTAATGGTTTGACAAGTACGTCCGTAGGTCGACCGTGACCTACACACATATGCAGGGATATTAAAACTCAATCAGTGTGACTTGTCTGTAATGCATTCATGCATAACGATACAAACCTTAGTATTAGTGTTCTTGTACTTCACACTCTTAGCCCATCAAATCATATTCTATTCTCAATGTTAAAGGTACACGGTACAACTATACTATCTTAGGTTTGGAACTGCTAAGAGTCTACTGTCTGAACCAGAGTGAAGGCCAGGCTGTCCGGGATGGTAAACTTTGATGAGACTGGTGAGATACATTTTAAAGGCAGTGGACACTATTGGTAATTACTCAAAATAATTATTGGCATAAAACCTTTCTTGGTGACAAGTAATGGGGAGAGGTTGGTGGTATAAAACATTGTGAGAAACAGCTCCCTCTGAAGTGCCACATTTTTGGAGAGAGAAGTAATTTTCCACGAATTTGATTTTGAGACCTCAAGTTTAGAACTTGAGGTCTCAAAATCAACCATCTAAACGCACACAACTTCGTGTGACAAGGGTGTTTTCTTCTTTCATTATTATCTCGCAACTTTGATGACCGATTGAGCTCAACTTTTCACAGGTTTGTTATTTTATGCATATGTTGAGATACATCAACTGTGAAGGCTAGTCTTTGACAATTACCAATAGTGTCCACTGCCTTTAACATGAGCCGGCCTGATACTTCACGGAGACTACGAAGGCAAATGCCTCCATGAGGCGAGGCAACGAAGGCAAATAGCTCCATGCCCCCTGGTCCTTGCCTTGGTGCCCGTAAAATGCTGAGACAGTAGAAATTTACAATTTCCTCATAGGGTGCCCTTGGTGAACTTGCCCTTTTAAAAACGATTATAAGCATACAGCATACAGGCCTGCATGGGTATGCAGAGCGGTGTTGTGGATGCATTTGTATACTATGGACAGGATTTTGAAAACAACTCGCTGATGGAGTCTGTTTGATTTTTAAATAAGCAGCGAGTTTCTACAATGTAACTCAACTTGTTTATTTGTCAATCACTTGACAGGGCTTGAGTTTGGAGGGAAAACACAAGACCAAAAGGCTTATGGCTTAAAACGTTACTGCCCAGAATTGTTCTAACAAGACCAAAAATGGGTAACAACCAAAAATTAATATTTGTTATCCCCGATGCAAATTTAACATCTATTAAATCGTTTGCACTACCCGCTGCTAAACATAGGATTCGAACTGCCTCTAGCTACCGGGCAATCTCGGTGGTCTAGTTGGTATGACACTGTTCTAGAATTGCAAAGGTCGTGGGTTCGAATCCCACCCGAGTAAAATGCCTGTGATTTTTTTCACAGAACTCGGGAAAGTACTGAGTATACAGTGCTACACACATCGGTGTGTATGGGTAAAAACCAAAAATTAATTTTCGTTATTCCCGATGCAAATTTAACATCTATTAAGACCAGAACAGTAAACCATACATACTGTTTTATTTGATTGAGCACTAAGACACCGTGGATTTTCCCTGGAATAATTCTCTGGGGTTTTCCTCCCACATCTAAACCTGAAATTTCTTCATTGTCTTCTCTCTTCTCATTTGGCTCTAATAAGAGTGTTGAGAATTGTATCAAAATCCACAACTTCTGAATGGGCAGAACAGTGTCATGGCCGAGCGGTTAAGAGCACCGGATTCAAGCTCTGGTGTTTGATCAGCAGAGTGTGGGTTCGAATCCCGGTTGTGACACTTGCTACATAAAATTGGGGAGATAGTGCTTTCTGCTCTTCCGGCGAGGCTTCGGATTGATGATACCCAAGCCTACATCCGTATGGACTGTAAAAGTGGTAACCCTGTTTCAGCCCTAGGAGTAGGTGGCATAGGCCTCTGGACAAAAATAACTGTAGCCCACACCTTGAAGTGGCCTTCAGGCCTTGTGTGTCTGGCGACTTGCATAAAATAAAATATATAAAAAAAGAGTATGAAAATTATAATGTACTCCATTAACATGTAAACTGTCTCAATCAACTAATGTACTGTAATGTGGATTGGTACACAAGATGTACTTCAGTACTGGCTCCATTAAGGCCTACAGCCATACGGCTTATCTAATGTCATTTTCATCCTCCGTATGGCCCAAGTGGATGTAATAGACACTGGTTTAACACAAGCTGGCTAAGCACAATGTCCTCGTTTGCACTTTGATTGAAGCAGCTGACGTACTCTTCTTAATGGTCACACTGTACATGTACATGGTCAAGTGCAATTTGTATTATACATGTATGCCCATATACAAATAAGCAAAGTTTAAAGGGACACACCGGCCAAATTGGGCTATTTGGGCTACAAAATAGACTAAGATATGACTTCAACGGTCTTCCAGGAATGAAGAAGAACAGTCCTTAAAAAAAATCATCAAATTTAGCCGTTTTTGAGCATTTTAAGACAAAAACGCAGGTCGCGTGATTGTTCTAACCAAAAAGTGGTACAAACAATCACGTGACCTTCCGGGCTAGTTTTACTTTCAGCCGTCTAAAAGTGACTTACTTAACCAAATTTAAATCTTTTTTTTACAAAATTATTTACGAATAATTGACGAAAAAGATCATGTATTCAAATTATCGCTACAAAATGTAAATAATGGTGAAAAATCTAACGTAAGATTCACATTCAAAGAGTCCGTGTAACGGAAGCTTGTTATATGGCCGCTTTGGTTTTTTTAAATCATTTTTCGCTAAATACATGACATTTTGATGATTTTTTTTACAGCAACCACCTAAACAAAACATTATTTATGATACTACACCCCTAAATAGCGTAAACGGTGAGCCGGTGTGTCCCTTTAAAGGTTATGTAGTGTGGAATATTGTATGGTACCTGCAAGGTATTCATAATTGTGGATACGTTTTTTGAAGAACATGTAGGAGACCAATTCCTTTACATGGCACCATGTTTTGGTTTAGAAGGTGCTGTGGCGAAATATGGTCCCAATCAAACCAGGAACACCAGGGTGAACCGCCTGGACTCGAACCCACACTCTGCTGAACAGAAACACCAGAGCTTGAGTCTGGTGTTCTTAAAAAAACGCTTGGTATTTCTATATTGTGTCAATATGGGCCCCCGTGTCAATAACGGCCCCTATTATCTGATCTTCTGCATAAATATGTTCTTGTTTGCTGAACTTCTGTTTCTATCAAATTATATGACCAAGAAGCCTTCAACTTCCTTGCATGGAATTACTTAACACACTATATTCGCTAAGCTGACTGTTTTTCAATGTACTTTTTCAAAGACTCACTTGTTTTAGTCTCCACTTTTGTAGCAAACTGCTTAAATGTATATTTCGTTGCTTTATGTTTTGTGTTGTGCAAGAAGCTCCTTTATTATGCGCTACCAGGGGTCGAAATTAAGTGTATTTTCATGGTAGTCAGCAGGGCTAGTAACCAATAGTTTTTAGTAGCCCTGATGAGATTTTGGTAGCCCGAAAGATACATTATGTCTCGAGTCACGGCTTAAACTTGACAATACACCATAGCACAGTTCTTTGTTGTTTGTAATGATGATTTTTTGCATTGTTTTTCCACTAGCCCGTCGGGCTATCAAACTGGAAAAATCAGTAGCCCGGCTGTAAATCTGGTAGTCCCGGGCTAGCGGCAATTTCGACCCCTGGCTACTATTCAGGGGTAACATTACATTGCAACAAAAAAGTCTGAAACTCTGATCTAAATTTCATGAGGTATATTGAAGTAATTAGCCTTTTTAAGGTATGGCGGACGCTATAGGAGTGCACTGTTTGGTTTGGGTGTTTACAGACAAATTTACCCAAACCTTATAGTTGTAGTAATGTATCCACCATATCTCAAAATGGCGTATGGCATTGCCACCTTTTGGTAACCCCTGGAGTTATATTTAGAGCTTTGGGAACAGTATCCTCAGTGCAAAGAGCAGGATTTCTTTATTTGTGAAGTAATAACAGCTAGACACAACAATGTCTGAATTGAGATAAAAGTCTTTAAATTTCTCATCTCTGTGTTATTATCATAGAATGCAGCTTTTGTTTCTTCAAATCAGCATGATCTACATGTCGATATAGGAACACATTTTGAAGTTGATTATTTGTGCAAAAAGTAAGCTTCACCACCATATGGTACAGCAAGTACAAATACAGAATTTTGTTTTCTACAATTACAGCATGGACCTTCTGGAACATCACATTGCAATCTTTCCACCACAATTGATCTACAATCAGAGCAACCTCCAATCAACAATCCAAAGTTCATCCTTGTCTATCGTCAACGACCACTTTCCATAATTCGATCGCAGTCAGTTTGACGTTAGGAATGTACTGTCTTCCTTCCTGCCACATTGCGAGACACACTCGCACGGATTCCATTACGCATACTGAAAATTGGGTAGAGTTCCCCTAAGTCTTGCTACACACATTACTGAATGAATAATACATGATAAAAATTCAATCTTTCTATTGATTGAAAGGTAGACTTTGAGCATTTTAATACTTCTACAAAATCTTCTATTGATTTCTGTTCTTGAAGGGGCACAGCAATTCGTTAAGCAAAATGAAAGTGGCCTTGCCCTTTTAAAGATGAAATTCCAGACCTAGTTCTACATGTACATGACAGCACACTACATGTAGGTGCACACTACATGTAGTGTACACATACAGTAGTGCACAGTGCACATGTGACCTGTGACAGCATCACGTTTACAAAAGAGCCACAGAGTCTGGACTTCCTGCAGGCACGATTTGTACACAGCTCAACAGAAGAAAACATACAATCTTATGGAAAATTGCACTGTGAAATTCTGATATTTTGATATGATGATCAAAGGGGCACATCTCAAACCTTGCTTTTACTTTCATAACTCTTGGATTTATGTGGAAATTATGACACATAGGACCAGTGCAGTATCTTGCCTGCCAGAATACCCAAAGAATGCACAAGGTCACACTTATTGTAAACAAAGTTCACACGGTCTATAGAAAACAATTCTAGAAAGCTCACATTGTCGTTCTCCTAGTGATATATTGTTCATGTATTGTACACTGTATCGTATTTAGATTCTCTTTTAAAAGCAGTGTTGCATAATATATAGCCACTATGGGTGGTGCCGGACTGGGCCTGCCCAGAACCAAGATTTTTCACCAAGCCCTCTGAGCAAAATACACTGTGCCACCCTGCACAGATTTCCCCCAGTACAGATTTCCCCCATCATCAATGATGGCCCCCATATCTAAACATGAATAATTTGTTGATCTTCTTGCCCTTGGTTGAATTATAACCCACCACTAACATGGCCTACATTAGCTACAACCCAACCTGCTCTCCAGCCATTCAAAAATTGTGCCTGCAAATCAAGATCATTAATAATGCAATCTAGAATAATGTACATAATTTCCAATTCATATAAAACCCAAGTACATTCTGTCGTCTGTAATGCTTTCCTTTCACAGTTCCCTGAATTCATCATCAACCTTGTCCGTGCTCCAGAGAGTTCAAAGCTGTTATGATAATTAATAGAGCCACTTGCTGACAACCACATGCATCCAAGTGCAGATGCATTTAAGCTGTTCACCAGCTTATTGCTTTGATCATGTAGGTGATGCGATCAAGCTACAATGTCCCAATGCACAATGTAAATGAGTCGTTTATCGGAAATATATATCATTATGGAGAAAAAAAGCCAAAACAATCCAACGGTTAAAATTTCCAAATAAAAAATTGTTTTTGAAATATAAATGACAAAATACGTTTATCTTGGCAACTACATGTATCTTCCTGATAAATACACCAAAAGCGGGTTCAAAATAAGCATACGTACATAGAAAATGTGCCTTTTATGTTCAATTTAAACAACTTGACTTTACATTCTCTCATACCTTTTGGTGTTTCTACTTTCACAATTTTTGAAATGTTCCAAAGAACTGGTACCAACGTAGTGTTATAACAGCATTAAAGGGATGCTGCAGTGAATTAAAATAAAACAGTTAATTTTGCTGTCATTTACTTCTGATATATGTATTGAACCTCAATAAAATGTGTTTTGTTTTTTCCTCGACATATCTCACAATGCGTAATTAGCGAATAAGTCATGCCCCCCCTTTTGTGGATTGTTACCGCCCCCTACCATCCACGTCACGTCGGGAATTCAAACATATCGTCAGCAAAAAGAGTCTGGTCCCTAACTACACGCGCCTAGGTACCAGGCCACACAGTGCACACGTCTCTATATGCATGCAGCCAGGGGGTCCGACGGCTCGGGTTCCCGACATGACGTCACGTTTATGCCCCTTTAAGGGGCGGGTGGGTTCCCCTAATCTCTTGAAAACGATTTTTAAAATACTTGCGCATTTAATAAAAAATTTAAAAAAATATTTCAGGTTTAAAAAGTCATGTTTAATTGTTTAAATTATTTTAAAAAACACTGCAGCCACCCTTTAAAGCAAAGATAAGCTCTTTTCAAATGTATCAAAAATAGAAAATTACCTGGGTTGACAAACGACTCTTTTTGCTTGTAATGATTGCATTACATATGAGACTCATCAGTCAAAGACAAGAAGTCAATTCACACTCACTTGTTCATTATAGGAAAACAAAATAATATTAAAGAAACATCTTTCAGTTTCTTTGTTACCCTTTAAGATTTAAAGGAGAAAAGTTAGAGAGTGCATAGAGAAAGCTTTAGTGCATGCAAAAGACTGGTTAGAGCAAGCAATGTGAGGTCCTGATTCTTGAAGTTGTGAAACACAGAAATTCACTTTTAATATGTACAACAATACTTGTACATATAAGAGAAATATTTTGGGGGCAAAAACACTAATAAAAATTATAAAATTAAAAGCAGAGGTTATGAAAGTGTGTAAGAGTATTAGTAAAAGAGTATTATTCCCTGAGAACCAGTTTCTTTCAAAATGCAGACTTCTTCCAAGAAAAGAGATTCAAGCAAACACAGGAGAGGAAGTGTGTTAAGCCATATCATTGCCACACCCAATCACAAGTTCCCACCACAAAAAGCTGTTTTAAACATTCATTATAAATAGAAATGCAAACTCCTATTGGTAACAGGATCGTTGGGCAATTAGTCCAACACCATATGGCAACTTGACACTTTGAACCATCCTGATCCTAATTGCCTGAGTACACACAATAAAAAATATGATGTGAATTTTTCAGTCCCACAGTCCAGGCAAATTGAAGGGCCTGAATTTGACACTGGCGGACCACCGGCCTTCAGGCCAGTGGTTTAAATTTTGGGCCAGTAAACTCATGACCAGACAAGTCTGTCAGGCAAGTCTTGTGTTTTTCAGAATTAACTCTGTGTAGCAGCTTTTCAAAAACAAAAGACAAATGATGTTCAAGCGATAACTTTGATTTGAGTCTGATAAAATACCTTTCAACTCCATTGAGTGGGCCTAATAAAGTATACTATAGTACAAAAGAGATTTTAAATCTTCTCTGCTTATAGCCTATTGTTTTGATTCTGGTTAATATTGTAAAACGATTTCGATCCAACATTTTGAGCAACAAGCTCTGATGTCTTGTGGACTCCCCCTCCCCACAAACCAGTAAACAGAGTTTTTATTAAAATAAGGGTTAATAAGAAAGTTAACAAAATAAGTTTTGCTACAGGCAGGTTCAATACTGCAGAATTTTGAGCATGCAAACTACAGTCTCACAAAAGGACTTGCGTGCAAATATTCATGCAAAAGGTTACTTTAGCCTAGATTCATGCCACCATTGTAACATGCCAACAATAGCCTGCATACAGTATCAATACTCTAGGGAAAAACATTCTTGGCCTTTTGGTCAAAATAACCATGGAAACGGACTGGGTTCTTTGACAAGAATAATTACATGCACCAAATGCGTAAAAGACACTCTTAAAAAACACAATGTGTAGGAAGGCCACTTGTTCTTTGTTACCTGGACTTAGGATTTTTCCGCTGCAAAAAAATCAGCAGCTGAGCAGGGGAATTTTTTTTAATAATGGCCAGGGTTGTGGAGTTTTCAGCTCACAAAACTGGACAAAAAAAAAATACCTTAAATACTGTATGCAGACCAATGTCCTACTTGAGTCAGGCAATACAATACGCTACAACAGGAGTTTAGATTGGAGAGGTTTTTTGCACAGTGCATGAAGGGATTTATAAGTTCTCATACATGCAGTCATGCCAAGTATACATCATCCATAAAACTAAAAGGCAGTTTCCAAATTGGCGACTACAGCTACAATGTATCTTCGACTATAACTATACTTTGATGATGCGGCTATCTTGTCATAGCCGTAGCCACCAACGGTTGACTTTGGAATTAGGTGGCAGCAGACTATCGGCTAAAAGAACCTTTTCGCAAATAGCCATTGTGCAAGCGCTAACTATTGAATGAGGGGCGTGCTGGTCTAGCTAGGTATCAAACTTGAGCGGTAGCTATAACCAGGCCAACAGCACGCATATCGAGTATTTGCGATAAGGTCTATTTCCATTGTTCACATAGTTTTTAAGCATTACAAGTGCGCATTACTGAGAACAATGAATTTACCTGGTACATGTAAGTCTGCTGCCACCTCGTGTCACCAAGAGTCTCCCCTTGAGACACAACATTGCAAGACTAACAAGAAACGCCATTTAAAAAAAATTAAATGATATATACAATTTGTGAATTTTTTTCTTGCCATTGGTTTTTACTGCTTGTCAACTGCCTGTTTAAAAAAAAAAACTCCATTGTAAACTCTTGGTGGCGCTTTATATTGCGACTCCCCTAAATTGAAGCATCCACCAGCCCAAGAAAAGCAAACAAATACAAACATCCAACCCTATCTCAACACTGCTCAATGTAACGTTTCATCTTTAAACTGACTTACATTCATCACCAGTGGTTGTCCAAATGCAGTCAGTATGACATTTCTTATTAAAATGATGGCCATTGAGTTTGGTATTAAACATAAAACAAAGATTCAAGTGTTGACAATGACTGTTACCAAAGTCTGTTCTATCTGTTGAAGTGGCTACTTGTCAACATGTATGATTTGTTTTAGACCAGTTGTCTCTTCAGTGTAAGAACTGAAGACCAACTTTCGGCTACGGCAAACTGTCTAAAGTCAGTAGCAAAGTACATCTTTTGTGGCCACATTCTGTGTGGCTACCAGTCAGTGTCTTGTCTTCAGGTGGCTGGTGGCCATTTAATACTTACAGTACATACTGGACCACCAGCCCGAAGCCTGTGATTTCAGTGTCTGGCCAGTTAACTCAAGACAGTCTAGTGGTCTTTTCAATTCAACATCTTTGTCTCAAAAGATTGATGTTCAAATCTTCAGATTGAGTCTCACAAATATCTTTCAATTCTGCTGAGCATCTCCCATACTACAGAATTGAGATAAATGTAAAACTTCTTTCAGTGTATGTTTGAGTATAGCACTAACAGTTTAGATGATAAAACTGTCCTCTCCTTTTGATTCTAGTCTCTTCTTATTTTGATTCTGGTCCAGTAAAGATTCTGAACTGCAAGTCCTGCGGTCTTGTGGATTTTTCCAGTTAAACTGACTTTTCTATCAATGTGGCGAGTTATCTTTTGTGACCACAATGGCCACTGTCTCATCATGATATATCTATCTTTTTTAGTCTTGTTTATTATTTTTGCCATCTGTGAGTTGCAAACATCTGCTTACTCGTGGACATTTAATATTGCAAACTGGTGTAACAAGTCTATTGTCTATTGTGGCCACCTGTCTGCAACTAGACAGAAATCAATCTTCACCACCTGGACCATCCCCACTGCCCTACAGTTTCAGATCAGTAGGATTTGAAACTCTGCACGGTGGGAGTATAATCAGGTGAGGTTTGCGGAAGCACAATGTGTAAATCTCTTTTGAGTAGTGTTGGTTCTGAGAAGAACCGGTGGTTGACAAATCAACTTTTTGATCAGTAGGCCTATTCTCTGATCGTCTCCAGGACAAAAAACAGAGCATTCAGGAGTATTCTCGACTCCTGAAGATGATCACAGCATATGCCTTTGTTAATATTCATGAATGACGTTACAATTCTAACCCAAAGTGAGGCCATCGGCGCAACTCACGTCACCACCACCAGTACCAGCTACTCAATCCTAGTTGCAGTGGCTGCGCCGATGGCCTTGTTTAGGCTAGAATGTTGACATCATGCATGAATATTGAGAGGCGTATACTGATCGTAATGTTGAGATGTCAACCACAGTTTCTGTTTAGAACACTACTCAAAAGAGATACACATGGTGCTACTGTGAACCTACTGTAGTTTCAACATGAAACAAACTAATGTGGGAGAATTTGCAGAGAAAATCTACGCACGGCCGTCATAAGATAAGAAACTAACCACACCGATAGTAATTAGCTTAGAAAGGTTTCGGGTCTTTTTGTAACACAAAACACAATGACCACAGATTTGTTTTAAACTTACACCGTGCATAGATAATGATAGTAACAAGCTTCCCTTAATATATTACTTGCTGAGTTGCTGTAGTTGGTGAGAAATGAGTAAAACAATGTCACGAAAATGAGACAAAAATTATTTTCGTGACTTGCTTTACTCATTTCTCAAAAACTACAGCACCTCAGCAAAATATATTTAGAGGGAAGCTTTCCATCTTCAACATTTTCAAACTGTGTAAGTTTAATGTAACTCTGTGTGTTTTGTGTCCTACAAAAAGTACCCAGACCCTTTAAGACAAGAAACAAGCCCCCATGCGTTGTTAGTGCTCACTCACCTACGGCATCACTATCCGAACGGATCTTGATGTTACGAATTGTTATGGGTTCAGAGCGACCCGTCCCATCCCCATAGTAAGGGTAGTTATCCCGCAGTGGGACATTTTCAGTTGGAGAGATCTCAAATAACTCACCTTCCATCCTGCAGAGAGGAGAAACAAAAGAAACAAGAAAGTGTCAGTTATTTTTTCAGTCTTGAAGGAACACGTTGCCATAAAATGGCCGACCGTGACGTAAAAGGAAAACCATGCAATTTCGAGTGATACTTGTGTACATCATATTATTCTACTTTAAATATCTTTCTAACCATCATGCATTTCATAACAACTAACAGTTTCAAACGCTTGTCAAAAACCAACTCGTCCAATCCAAGGCAGTATGTTCCTTTAAATAGGCCTACCTGGGACAGTTTATCAGTTCTGATTGGCTGAGAGGAACCATGTTTAAACGTGTAATATTGATATGGTGAACAGTGTTTTAAAATCAAGCCTGATGAACCTGTGTCAAAATAGGGCCCTTTCACTAAGATTAACGCAGCTAAGCGTACAATTTCACAACCCAAAATAAGGTCGCATAATTTGTTTCAGGCACAATTAAAATATGTGTATTAAAGACCATGCCATAAAGAGAAGTTTTGTCAGGCATTTTGGAGGCAGCCAACTGCACTGCATGCACAAGGAACACTACAGCAGCACAGGAGACAATATTCTATCTGTAACAATCCCCAACAGATCATTAGAAAACTGAAATGTCAATAGATTCTCATCATGGAGATTGACTGGAACTGGTTGCCTGTAAATTGCATGATGGCCTTTTAAGAGTAAAATTAGGTACATGTACATACACAATACACTGGGCATCTAGGCACCATGTGCTCAAGTGCTGGTATGTATTACATTATGAAATTAATTCCAATAACAGACAGTCCAGGACTTCAATAATACACAGCCTGGCATGCCAAGTTTATTATGTAGCATAGTGTGAAACAAGGCACTGGCTATGACCTAAACTATCGTACATTTAATAAACACAGCTTAAAAGTCAACTGAGCAACAAAACATTAAATGCATGTATCCTGCCAACACTGAAACCTCTTAAATCAGAACACAAGTTTTACGAGTCCACAGATAGCGACTGATGAAGTCATGTGAGGAAAGCATAACAAATGATGAGTACTTACACATACGTGTGTTTTCTAATGTACACTAATCACAGAATATAAGAAAATCTCTACTGTCACTAGCAAATGGCACCCTCTCTTGCCAGAACAAGTTTCTAACCTCATGTTAAAATGGTGTAAACTGCCATTTTATTTCATAACCTCCAGTGCAAACTATGTCAACATCCAAAACATTTGTTGAATGATTCTGAGCAAACTGGGTCGGTAAAGTGTAGTACATAAAAAACAATCAGCTGAGTTTGGTTGTCACAAATAGGACAATGTGTTTACATGTGGAAAATGCTGTGATGGGTTTTCATTTTTTTTGTCTGGCTCAGAGCAGATTAAGATTTGTTATTTTATGTCATCCCCCCAGTGTATTATAAATTCTGCTTAAAACATGTATGTTGTCAGCTCTACCAATCCTGTGTACAGTTTGTGCAATCCCTTTAAAGCAAAAAGAGTATCCCTGTCACCAAAGTCCTACAGACATGACTGAGGCCCTCCGCAGAATTTAAAGGTGTGCCACTCCATAGAGGAGCTTTCTGCACAGACAATGACAGAGCAGGAAGATGATGATGTACACGTGTGGGCCCTTTAAGGTTGTTTACATCCTAGCGAGCATGACGTCAATGTACGCGCATTGACCGAGGCTCGTGCATGCCTTCCGGTGGCAGGCTGCTATAATCAGATCAAGGGGCAATATTAGCCTAGCGTCGTCTCCATACACTACCCGCCTCCTCTACTATTCATTTAGAATCAGTTAATTGCGCTCTCCGTTTCTTTACACTTGGTGCTACTGGCTGGTAAATCACTCATGATCAAATCTGATATTGGTTCTGTAAATTTGTAAATGTATGCATTTTGAACAATACATAGTGACATTCTGTATTCATCGATGTTGATAACGCGTGTAGCTGCCCATGTCATCTATTTTAGTTTTTATGGAATCCTTTCCGCTGTGCTGAAATTGCTTACATTAAAACAGCGGCAATTCCATGGTTCAATCAACAAATTTAATAAAATTTAAGAAGATAGGAATATCAAAGTAATTGAGTCCTGTGGGTGATATTACATTGTACAAACAAGCCACTTAAAGATTCCAGTAGATACGAACGTACACGGTTATTAGCATGTTATAAGCATGTACGACAAAGCAAATTTCCATTTCCATTAGGGACAATAACAATTTCAATTAGGCCTAATTGTCTTGAGTTGATTTAATTTTAGGACTAATGTTCATCGTGAAAACACAAACAATAAAAATCTTGCATTTGGTTACAATTTCAGCACTTCTGTTTCTTTGTTGAGTAGAAATTCGCGTGTATAACAAAACATATTATTAATGATTTCTAATTTACCAATAATTAGGACAGAAATATGAACATGTGCTTTGTAGTCAAACTTGCTTCTTTGATTAGTTTTAATAAGCTGACGATTAGAAAAAAAATAGCAACCTGCCTGAAATACATAATTCATACTCTGTAAAGTGTAAAGTGTAAACAAGTTCTGTATTTTATTCATATGTGAAACTGAAACTAAAATAATTAGTACAAGTGCATCAGGGTATGAATGGGAACACTCAGAAGAGACAACACTCAAAGAAAACAATTTTTTACCCACCCACTAACCCAAAAATTTTGATTTTAAAATATTGACTGGCTGCCTAATATTTATATTATAGTCTATACACACTGGAGAACAAAGTAATGCCTCAACCATGTCAAATGAACCAGATAATCAAGATCAAAGGTCACCAACATCTGTAGTTTTTAATGTTTTTTTCCGAGCATATTTTCAGGCATGCACTATTCACCCAAAAAAAAATTAATTACGAATTTTCAATGATTTTTAATAATACTTTTCATTTTGAATGGTAAAACTGAGATTTGGAAAAAAGGAAATCAGCTGATCCGAGGAAAGGGGGGGAGGGTCACTGCTAAATTTCTTCCCCCATGACGTTGCACATGAAACATCCCTGATGTGACTCATGTATCATAACTAGGTTAATGGTTAACATGCAGCTGACCTTCCATAAATGAACAGATAGAAACATTATGATGTAATGTATTGAGGTGTTCCATAAAAGCAGATGAAAAATCAGGGTAGTCATAAAAAGACAGCTAATTGGGCTGTCACAACAACAAAACGATTAATTTGGCAAGTAAGCTGTAAATTATGAGAATTGCTTGGCTGTAAAGTAACTTGATGGCGGCCCGATTCTCTAAAATGACCCTGCAGCTGCAAGGAGTCCTTTGGGGCCCCAGCCGAAATTTCCTAGAAATCTGTCGCAAAGCTTTATCGCAAGCTGATTGTGACTGGAGTACAAGTTGGAATCTGCTTGCTGATTGAGTGTACAATGTACCTTCTTGGCTAGGACACAAAGAAGGTACAATACAGAACTAGATGAACACCAAGAGACTTTTATCACGTTGTGGCCATCTTGATTTTAATCCATTCCAACTCATTGTAACCAAACTGAGGCTGGATGAAATAATAGTCTGGTGCAATGTTTGCACAATGAATGTTAGCATTCATTACTGTTATTGGAAACAGTGAACATGACCAAGATGGTGACAGCGTCTAGTGTGATTCCTTTAACAGGATCAAGATTTCCTGCATTCATATTTTGTGGTAATTTCATATCATAGACAGCTGTGTCCGGTGTACATGTACAATGTATTTACATTGCAATTTACAATACAGCAAAGGGAAGAAGCTTGCACACACA
The DNA here is from genome assembly GCF_032118995.1 of Asterias amurensis. Taxonomy (NCBI): domain Eukaryota; kingdom Metazoa; phylum Echinodermata; class Asteroidea; order Forcipulatida; family Asteriidae; genus Asterias; species Asterias amurensis. The sequence goes on along the minus strand of NC_092664.1, from coordinate 2,034,745 downwards.
GGGACATGACTAAAAATAGATTTCTAGTGATGTCATCACCCTTACAGCCAAAATCCTATCACAAGACCATGATGACTATTGTCAATATCAATGAATAGTCACAAAGCATTTCTGCAAATATAATACTATACTCACAAAATATGTGTCGGAGGTCAATCTGATGTTTGTGTATGAAAAAGAACTAGACAAGTGCACATAAAGCAAACAGCATGTTCGTACCAAACGTAACAATCTGTTGCCGACATGACCGACAGTAGATGTCAAAAATAAATAGTACATGGTAGCATGGTACATTAGCTATCCCATCATCATAGCACATTAGAGGGACACGAGTACTTGTACACACTTTGTACATGTACAAAGTGTACAGCACGACTGAAATTTATCTTTGAGAGGACAATTAGGCCTTTTTAATTTTGCAAAGGGCACTTCCAAAATCTGAAACTTCTAAAGGGGCACCAAGGCAAACAAATGGGGCAATGGAGAACATGGCCTGCCTGGCCTGTATGTAACTCCAGTCCAGACCTGATACATTAGCCAAGATGTTTGAAAGCTTTTGTATGGTCATTAAAAATGAGCACAGAATATAGGCCTACATGTACATGGTGGAAGGTTTGCACAGGTTTGTCACCAATATGTTTTTTTCCCATGGACTCTCATGATTCGCACAAACACTTACCAATATTGTCGCATGCCTGCTCCCAAGGCCTCAGAATCAGAAATAATTGCGTACCACAGAGAAGCATCAACCACAACTTCACACATCACAAGAACCGTTCACAACAATACAGCGGAATTATCCCAGGGAGCCATCCAACCACAACCATTCACAAAGTAAAAAATGTACCGAGTTGAATTCCTAAATATTTCGCTTTGATTGTTCACATTCTAAACTTTGATCTTCTTCTGGTTTATTTGGGGATAGACATCAAACAACAGGCAGGAAAACAGTGGAGTTTATCAGTGCCAGTTGACCTGAGAGTCCTTCACCACGAGTACAAGAGACCAACTTTATCATGTTTAATGATGGACAGGCAAATAAAAACATTTTCTGTGCAAATTTATAACAAACTCGACACTGATGAACAAATACAAGATATAAATTGTGTTACAGGAACTACAAGGCTACGTAGGTTGTGTTATGATAATTTTCAGTTGATAAAACATTGTTTTACCCTGGAGTTACAAATTTTAAACAAAAATGTTGGGAGATCATAGACTTTACAATGCATAAGTTTAACAAGTTAGTTGATCATGGCAAACTTGCATCTAAATGAATGTATGTAAGCTGGGCCACAGGGCATTGTAAATGTGTGCAAACATTTTAAGTACCGGTATACATTTCTAGTGCTACGTATACCAAAATGTTGGTATTAGATGCGTTAGTGTGGAGGTTGCTTTGTCAAGTTAGTTTTCACCATTTTGTGTCTGGCATTGGCCCAAGGGGATACTAATAAAAATTGTACCTGCGTTTTTGTTGAATGCTAAAATTACTTCTTTGTGCTGTGTGAATACATATTTCATGCATACTCGATGCATACATGTACATTATCTGGTGTGTTTACCATCATAATATTTTGGGGGTGGGGGGTATAGTCTGATGGCAGGTTTGTGTTCAATGCTACAGTGTACATTTAAGTATATACAAAGTTAAAACAAAAGTTGAACATGAGATGTATCAAATTTTTGGTTTCAATTCTGGTGTCACATTGTCGTAGCTTAAATGTGTCTGTGTAGTGTATAAAGATTTTGACTATATTGTAGCCTACCCCTTCAAACAAGGCCAAACGAAACTAACGTTTATGGCAACAGTCTGGAAAAAAATCTAGAACAGTAGGTCGGAAAGTAGTTTATAAATTCTTTAAAAGTTCACAAATTCCCATTTTTGCATCCCTGTGGAGACTTCTTTTGTTCTGGTGTCCCTGTACTTAAAGGAACACGTAGCCTTGGATCGGACGAGTTGGTCTATAAAAAGCGTTTTTAACCGTTTTTTATAAAATGCATATGGTTGGAAAGATGTTTTAAAAGTAGAACACAATGATCCACACAAGTTTGCTTTAAAATTGCGTGGTTTTCCTTTTACTGTGCGAACTAACATGGTCGGCCATTTATCAGTAAAACCATTTGACTCCCATAAATGGCCGACCGTGTTAGTCGACGAGGTAAAAGGAAAACCTTGCAATTTCGAGGCATGTTTGTGTGGATCATTGTAGTCTACTTTTAGATCATCTTTATTCCCATTTGCATTTTAAAAAAAACAGTTTCAAATGCTTTTCAAAGACCAACTCGACCGATCCAAGGCAACATGTTCCTTTAACAGCCTCCCACAAACTTTGTTCCCATACTATGCACATTAAATTTCAGACAAATTATCATAATTTTAACAATTAGTGTACATTGAAATTTAGAGGGAAACACACGTATGGTTTATAACAAAACCAAAGAACCTCTGAGACAGTAAAACAAACAGACTACATAGATTATTGACACAGATCACATTATGTACACTACATGTACCACAAAGACAACGTTGATCCTCGTGCAGTTAGTCATCATGTCCTGCTATTTAATAAGTGTAACCATCCAAGGTTTTAAGGGCAGTGGACACTATTGGTAATTACTCAAAATAATTATTAGCATAAAACCTCCCTTGGTAAAGAGTAATGGGGAGAGGTTGATAGTATAAAACATTGTGAGAAACGGCTCCCTCTGAAGTGATAGAGTTTTCGAGAAAGAAGTCATTTTCCACGAATTTGATTTCGAGAGTTCAAGTTTAGAATTTGAGGTCTCGAAAGCAAGCATCTGAAACTTCGTGTGACAAGGGTGCTTTTTATGTCATTCATACCTCACAACTTCGACGACCAATTGAGCTCAAATTTTCACAGGTTTGTTATTTTATGCATAGATACACCAAGTGAGACGACTGGTCTTTGACCATTATCAATAGTGTCCAGTGCCTTTAAGGGCCACCTACATGTAGACCGCACCTTTTGGGTCACTCGGTAAATTCCTTATGCAGGCATGATGTGTTTTCCTCTTGAAAACGGTTGGAACATGTTACTACACAAGGGCTGACCTACATGTACATATTATCTTCAGTTCAGTGATGTACAAGAAGGTTCTTTGCAATTTCACACGCGCGTCTCAAAAGGTAGTTATTAGTGAAAAAATCTGTATTGAAAACATTTTAAATCCCAAAGTAAATGTTTTTCTTGGAAACTGAATGTTTCATTTTGCAAACAATAATACCACAATTTACAGTTAATCCATACACATGTAACCTGTACAAGGAGCTCCAAAATATGCAATAAAGCAAAAGAAACCCACAATACAAACTGGACTTGCGACCTTATAGTCCTGCGCCTACAATACGATTTAGCCTTAGATATTAGACTTTTCATGCTATTTTAATATTAACACAATGTTTATGATTTTTTTCCCAAGGTAAAAAAAAAAAACAGAAGTCAAACTAAAGAAGAAAGAATATCATGCATGGCTTTTGAGGTTGCAAACCAGGAACAAGTCAGCAAAGATGGAGGCAACATGCTCTAATTACAGACTTACATGTATGTAGTTACAGTGTTTATTATATTTTGAAAGCTACTTTAGGTACACTGTATCTGACAGAAATCACCAGGTACATTCTAGGCCTATAAACTAATTCATTTCCTTGATGCTTTTAACAAGTTTACTTTTAATGTAATTGCAGAGCACAAAATGTACAGTATACAATCCTAACAATAACAATTCTGTTGACCAGTTGATCTTCAAAATTAAACTTTGACCACTTTGGTTGACTCACAATCGAACTTTGACCAGTTTGGTTGACTAAAAAGATAACAGATGTACATGGTACACTTGTACAAGTATGGCATGATGTGTTTATGGGTATGAATGATAATAAATGTACACAGTAAACACAATTTTTGTGCTAAGATAACTGATAAAGTAATTTAGAGATTCCAATGGTCTGACTGCTTAGACCAAGGAGTCTGTTGCACAATATATTACATCTTTGCAAAGTTTTATGTTCAATTACTTTTTTTTTTTCTTTTTTTTTTTTTTGGGGGGGGGGGGTATTGTACATAACATGTCAGGGCAAATTTTTCTGGGGATATGAAAGTTAAAACTGCACTACGTCACATCCCTTTAAATTAATATTAGGGCACCAAGGCAGCGACCAATGCATGGAGGGAATCGCTGGCCATGATAATATAAATAGGGCATAATTCAGTCCAGAAAAGGCAGTATAATAATAATTTATTTTATAATATTCTAATTAGTCCTTGTCTTTTTTTATTTATTTAAGTTCAGTTTTTCAATGAGTCCATGTTTTATCTGTCATTTTGTCATGTTATTGTTTGTGACAACAGTCACACTCACACAGGCCAGCGTGTCATGTTCCTTCACTTTTCAGTCACGGGAGTAATTTTCAGCTGTCAACTAAAAAATGTAGTTTGTTGACCATCCTCGCTCTTAAGAATAATACATGTTATTAAATTAGCCTAGGTTAATAAAGAAGCAATAGTTTGTTATGATGTTGTGTTTTGTATGGCATCTCCCTCACTTCACAGGCGGCAGACAAGAAAACATACAATACTACAATTTCACAAAATACTGATACATAGCGCTCGCGCTCTCGAGGGAAATAATTTAACGTCCACAAGTAGAATTGTCTGACTTAATTAACCACATTTTACAAACCAAAAGAGTCTACTTACATTGTTGACTTTGGCGAACAACGTGTACGCCAAAAAAACAACAGAAAGTGCTAAAATTATGCTCCAAGTGTCACCGTCCGGTCGTTCTGGTCCGTGGCCCCTCGATTACGCCATGTTATTTTTCAGAATTTACTTCATGAATTATTCATGAGGAAAACGTCTTCCCTATTTATATCTAGAACCTGTACGAAACAAAGCTGTTTTGTGTTTAAGAATATAACGGTACCAGTCTAGTTTGGGGTATAAAACGCGCGAGAGGGCGCTATTCCACTATTAATGTGTCAGTCACAGATTTGTTTGTAAGGTTTAAGAAGTTGGCCCTTAATTTTCGCCGAAATAGTTTGGAGGCACATATTACACCTTGATCAAGATTGAAATTGGCCTTCAGTCTTCGGCAAGATTAAAATAAGCTTTTAAATTGCCTTCTTGTCAAGATGTGGTCATTCAGTCTCCAAGATATAAATAATTGGCCTTAATTGGTCAAGATTTTGTCTTCAGTCTTGGTCAAGATTTTGTCTTCAGTCTTGGTCAAGATTTTTCTTGGTCAAGATTTGGCCTTCAGTCTTCATCAAGATATAAACTGGCATTCAGTCTGGTCAAGATATAAACTGGCATTCAGTCTGGTCAAGATTTAAACTGGCCTTCAGTCTGGTCAAGATTTAAACTGGACTTCAATCTTCATGTCCAGATTTAAACCAGCTAGCCCTCACAGTCTTGGTCAAGATATAAATTTGCCTTCATTCTGGTCAAGATTTCATTTGGCCTTCAGTCTTAGTCAAGACTTACTGGCCTTCAGTCTTGGTCAAGACTTATTTGCCTTCAGTCTTGGTCATGATTTTAACTGGCCTCCAGTCTTGGTTAAGATATAAATTTGCCTTCATTCTGGTCAATATTTAATTTAACCTTCAGTCTTGGTCAAGATTTAAACTGGCCTTCAGTCTGGTCAAGATTTAAACTGGCCTCCACTCTTGGTCAAGATTTAAACTGGCCTTCAGTCTTGGTCAAGATTTAAACTTGCCTTCAGTCTTGGTCAAGATTTAAACTGGCCTTCAGTCTTGGTCAAGATTTAAACTGGCCTTCAGTCTTGGTCAAGATTTAAACTGGCCTTCAGTCTTGGTCAAGATTTAAACTGGCCTTCAGTCTAGGTCAAGATTTAAACTGGCCTTCAGTCTTGGTCAAGATTTAAACTGGCCTTCAGTCTTAGTCAAGATATAAACTGGCCTCCAGGCTTGGTCAAGATTTAAACTGGCCTTCAGTCTTGGTCAAGATTTAAACTGGCCTTCAGTCTTGGTCAAGATTTAAACTGGCCTTCAGTCTTGGTCAAGATTTAAACTGGCCTTCAGTCTAGGTCAAGATTTAAACTGGCCTTCAGTCTAGGTCAAGATTTAAACTGGCCTTCAGTCTTGGTCAAGATTTAAACTGGCCTTCAGTCTTGGTCAAGTTTTAAACTGGCCTTCAGTCTAGGTCAAGATTTAAACTGGCCTTCAGTCTTGGTCAAGATTTAAACTGGCCTTCAGTCTTAGTCAAGATTTAAACTGGCCTTCAGTCTTGGTCAAGATTTAAACTGGCCTTCAGTCTTGGTCAAGATTTAAACAGGCCTTCAGTCTTGGTCAAGATTTAAATTGATATTCAGTCTTGATCAAGACTTAAAGTGGGCCTTCAGTCTTGGTCAAGATTGAAGTTGTCCTGCATTCTGTCAAGATATAAACTGGCCTTTAGCATGGGCAAAGATTTAAATTGGCCTCAAGTCTGGACCAAGATTTAAACAAGCTGTTAGTATTGGTCCGATAGTCTACCACACAGACATCTTTTTACTTGCAACTTGCAGCACATATTGTTGATATTTGTTCCCTCTGGAGGGATGTACTAATTGGATGATAGATAGATTTGAATTGCCCCCCCCCCCAGTCTTGGTAAAGATTTAAATACAAGTTGCGCTCCTTAATTTTGCTGCAGTAGTTTGAAGAATATGCTTCCATCTTAATCAAGATTTAAATTGGTCTTCAGTTTTGTGTCATCTTTTTTTTTCAGGGCCAAAGAGTATTTGCTTGCTCATTCAGTGAAGTTGAATGTTTTTTTTTCTCTAAGCTTTCAATTTTGTGTAAAATAGAATGATGTAACGTTTTAATTGGTTGCTTCTTGTTGAAAATAAAGCCCAAAAACAAATATTAGTTATTTGCAAGTTCTCATTTTCAGGATTCAGTAAGGCTACAACAAAAATCTTACCAAACTTTCAGCCCCACCTTGAAGAACATAAACGACGAACAAACGGGAGTTATTGTAATAGATTCGTTCCAATGCACAAACAGACAGAAAAAAAACAAGACTTGTCAAGATGCGACACCAGTTTGGAAATGTTACGGACATTTGAATCTCAAGGTATTTTAATCTCACATGACAATATTAAAATTCTTTTCATAAGAAAAATAGTCTATGTTAATACCTTTTCCATTATTTACAACCTGTACACAAATTACTCTAATTACATGCCAAGGTTCCTACAAAAGTCAAGCGAAACTTTTACAAGGTTTGGGACGCTGCACCTTTAAGATGGTAAAATATGTGCTTAAACAGCCAATAAAGGATGATCTCAAATATATAGATATTACAGTTTTCTAATAGCTGGAGTCCATAGGAAACATACAAAAAATGTAATGAGTCTCTTACCTCACGTTAAACATGGTAAAAATGGGTTTTTCTCCAGAACGCTACAAGACAAATTTCTGAAAAACGCGGGGTCAAACAAACCTGCACAACAGAGGAATCGTGACGTCAGTGGCGGCTATTTGATGTGGGAAATAGCGCCCTCAGTTTGCCAAAGCGGGAGAATTGTGTTCAAACCCAATTAGGGGAATATCGTCACTGGCATCAAGGGGTCATTATAATAGATAAGCCGTTTTTGACTCTCGGCTGAAAAAGCCCCGCGGCCGGGTGCATTTTTGACTCGAGTTATTTATTACTAAATGCAAATTTTGAGAGTAAAATTAACCGGTATCTACGATAACTTTTTGGCCATAAAAAGGTAATAGTTGAAATATTGAGATCATCCTTTATTGGCTCTTTAAAAAGTGTTGATTTTAAAACCATGTAGCATATTGTGGCCAAGCAGTCTGCCATCAAACTGAACCTCTGGTTCCAATTTGGTTCTTTGGTTTTTTGAACTGTTTGATTGTTTTAATCCTAACAAACTAACCTGTGAAAATTTTCGCCAAAAAGTTTCGCCAAAAATCCGGAGCGATTAAAAATAATTTGTAATTAGAATACACAGTCCACTACTCGCTACTGTCAGTTACGCTTCCCAGATTCAAATTTAGGGGATTAAAACCGGTATTTTTTTCCATAACCACATTGCTTCAAAGTAAAATGATTCTCAAAGTGCTTTATATTTTCAAAAGCTGCTGGGGTGGATTTCACAAAGATAGTCCTAGGCAATGCTAAGAGATAGGACTGGTCCTAAGTTAGGACCAGTAACTCATCCTAACTTAGGACCAGTCCTATCTCTTAGCATTGCCTAGGACTAGTCCTAAGTTAGGACTACCTTTGTGAAATCCACCCCTGTACTTCTAACAAAGTAAGTTTTAATTACCACTCATTTTCAGAGTTATGACCAAATGTATGCCTTTCCTTCAAGTCTTATTTTGCAAGGATTGCCTCATAATTTGCTGACGAGAAACGATATTCAAGCCAAAAGTATCCGTGTTTTTCCGTAATTGTGTGCTCTGAAGATTATGCAACACCTTTTGCTAAAATAGCTTCATAAAAGTGTCCAAAAATAGGTATTTTGTCTCAGTGACGCTGGAAAAATGTCTGTGCTTTCCGTTTACAGAAGCACGGCTAATGCTGCTGATAATGTAATGTAGTTTTAAAATTACTAGTTACTTATTGCTTCAACAACAAGAGTACAAAGAAGTCAACAACAGAAAAGGTGACTTTTGCAAACTAAGGCTAGATACAACCCTTAAAGCCATTGGACCCTTTCGGTACAGAAAAAAAAATAAAAGTTCACAGATTTACAAATAACTTACAGGGTTTACAGAAGGTAGTGGTGAAAGACTTCTCTTGAAATATTAGTCCATGAAATGCTTAACTTTTTGAGAAAACAGTAAAACAAAATCGATTCTCGTTAGCGAGAATGACGGATTTATTTTAAACACATGTCATGACACAGCGAAACGTGCGAATACAAGGATGGGTTTCCCCGTTATTTTCTCCTGACTCCGATGACCGATTGAGCTTAAATTTCCACAGGTTTGTTATTTTATATATATAGAAGTTGTGAAACACAAAGTGTGGGCCTTGGAAAATACTGTTTACCGAAAGGGTCCAATGGCTTTAACTATTTCAGTGCCAAGGTCATACAAGTATAATCTATTTTATGTACCCCAAAGGTTTTTTTTTTTTATGCAGGCCCCTACTCAAAAAGTGTCATCAATCATTTATGTTTGACTGAATGCATTGCAGTACCTTGTATTAAAGACACTGGACACTGTTGGTAATTGTCAAAGACCAGTCTTCTCACTCGATGTATCTCAACATATGCATAAAATAACAAAACATTTGAGCTCAATCGGTCGTCCAAGTTGCAAGATAATAATGAAAGAATAAACACCCTTGTCACACAAAGTCGTGTGCTTTCAGATGCTTGATTTCGAGACCTCAAATTTTTAATCTGAGGTCTCAAAATCAATTTCGTGGAAAATTACTCAAAATAATTGTTAGCACAAAAACTTACTTTAATAGTAACAAGCAATGGAGAGCTGTTGATGGTATAATTGTGAGAAACGGCTCCCTCTGAAGTAACGTAATTTTTGAGAAAGCAATTATTTCTCACTCAAATAATAAAAGACTTCAGCTGAAGCCTTTATGATGCATCTGAAAACACACAAAGTTGTGCAACAAGGGTTCTTTTCTCTTATTCTCTTGCAACTTCGATGACCAATTGAGCCCAAATTTTCACAGGTTTGTTATTTTATGCATATTTTGGTATACACCAAGTGAGAATACTGGTCTTTGACAATTACCAAAGGTGTCCAGTGCCTTTAAAAGAATGCCTGAACAAAGATATACAGTTGGAATATTCTAGGCACCTTTGAGTAAGGTTTGATTGCGTTTTGGGGTGGGCTTGATTAATTCAAAACCTTCTCCAATACACCCTACAGTTTTAAAATCACCATCATATCTTACAAATAATAATCTAATTTTACAATTCTGGCAACAAATGTTTTAAGTCACTCTTTTCACACACCATGCATGATAAACTTAAAACTAAAAACAAACTAAATCATATGTCAGCTTTTACAGCCCAAATACACACTACCAGTAATGACACTACGGTGCATCAATTTTTTTCACAGACTTCTACGATTCCCAATTTCAAACATAAAGTAGTTTCACCGTTTCAAAAAGAATTGTCATCTTACTCAATCTTTCTTTTTGTTGTTGCTTGATTGTATTTATTTTCCTTTTTAAAACCGAGGATTGTCCATGAACCTGTTTAAGGCCAGTTTGACACAAACTTTACTGTCATGACCAGAACTTTATAATGCCGCTATGATCTTTTTGTTCTCTATTGATTATTGATAGCAACAAAAATAATAAGCACGTTCTTGACATATCAAAAATCTTGCTATTTTCTTGGCACTGTGAACAATTGAGTTTAAAGATGCTATTTCAAATTTTTGGCCGATTTGACCCCAACATTTTGATTTAAAATTCAATAGGTATTTTGATGGGGGTCGAGAAAGTTACAAGCTTTCATTTTGCTCGAAAAAGTGCTAATTATTAGTAGCAGTGAAATAAAGTGCTCAAAATTGTCGGGATCCCGACAATATATCACGTGACAAATTCTTATGTGTTTTATAAGAAACGTTTTAAATTTTTGTCATGGTTCCTGACCATTAAAAGTAAAAGTTAAACTTGTTTTCGTTAGAGCAGGTGATACTAATTGAAATACCATTCACTAAAAAAAAATCTATTTTGTAATGTTTGGGGCCACAAATCTGACATAGCATCTTTAAATGATCACAAGTCTGTCATTTCATGTATGTCACATATAATTATGTCGAGTCACACAAAGTGTGGATACTGGTCTTGCACAACTACCAATGTTGGCCGCATGCTTTTCAAAGATGATATTTGCTAGAAATAGCGCCCTCTTGTGGATCATGAAGAGAAATAGAGTGTGTGATAGCAATCTGCAGGTGGGGAGAAGCTGTGCAGATAATCTTCGCGATCTCAGACTTGAATCAAGCCTACTTTATCCCCCTCTCCTGTCGAAAGACCTTTGCAAATCGATGTGATCTTTGTTTACATTCAAACCACCCTCTGTTGACAAAACACTATCGTAGTCATGGTAAGATTGGGTGTACTTTCTAGCTGGATGCCAAAACACAAAGGTTTTCCCCGGTGGCATGTTATGGTTTTCGAGTGACGTCAGAGGTCACATCGTCTATAACGATTAGAGTGTATTTGGGCTTTAAAGGCAGGGTAGTTTTTGCCAATTACTCCAGTTCATAAGATAATGACCAACAAAACTAACTTGGTAAATATAAGAGCATTGGAGAGCTGTTGATATTTAAAAACACTGTTAGAACCAACCCCTTAAAAGTAATGTAGTTTTAGAGTAAGAGGTAGTTTTTCACCCCAATATTAGAATCTAAATAAGGTTTCAGGCATGAAGTTTTTCTCAGGCATCTGAAAGCACACAATTTTATGCAGCAATGGTGTGTTTCTTTCATTATTTTTTTGCACATTGATGAACAATTGCGCCCAAAGTTTTAAAGGTTTGTTATTTTATGCATATGTTGGGATACACCAAGGGAAGATACTGGTCTTGGACAATTACCAAAAGTATACCCTGCCTTTAAAGGCAGTGGACACTGTTGGTAATTACTGAAAACAATTCTTTGCATAAAACCTTTCTTGGTGAAGAGTAATGGGGAGAGGTTGATGGTATAAAACATTGTGAGAAAGGGCCCCCTCTGAAGCGCCATAGTTTTTGAAAAAGAAGTAATTTTCCACGAATTTGATTTCGTGACCTCAAGTTTAGAACTTGAGGTCTCGAAATCAACCATCTAAGTGCACACAACTTCGTGTGACAATGGTGTTTTTTCTTTCATTATTATCTCACAAGTTCGAAGACCGATTGAGCTCAAATTTTCACAGCTTTGTTATTTTATGCATATGCTGAGATACACCAACTGTGAAGGCTAGTCTTTGACAATTACCAATAGTGTCCACTGCCTTTAAACCAAAGCAAAATAATATACAGATTAACTTCATCTTACAACATTAGACTAATCATAGTATCTATAAATAAAATAAACCTATCCATCCTTAATATTTCAACATAAAAACTAATCATTTAAAATTGTGTCAACTAAAAGTAAGTCCTGATCTTTTTATGGCAAAAACTGTAAATATTCCAGAAAATCAAACTTAATAGAAATGATCATTTTGTTTAACTCATTTACACCACTTGTTCATTCAGCTAAGCTATGGATTCGAAACCTGATCACCACAGTTTTGAGTTATCCAGCAAGAACTTACACCCGTTTCAGACAGGCGCTCCAAATTCTGAATTCAGTACATGAAAAGTACGACGTCTGAAACAGTTAGAGGCGACTGAATGCGCTAGAAGTCGAAAGATTGACTGTTGCGGTCCTTCGGAACGACTCCGGAGCAACTTGGTTTCAGACGTCGATCTTGTCATGTGCAGAGTACAATATTAATGTTATATTAAGTTCGCATGTCTGAAACCAAAATTTATTTGTGGTCGACATAGGGTCGCTCCTAATCTATTTGGTTCGGCGTGACTCTGGTGCGCCTGTCTGAAAATGGTGTTACTTTTTTTTTTAGAGTTTGAAGACTTCTGAAGAGATTTTCCAGTCAACTCACAGAGTAGTCTTCTTGGCAACCTCATTGTACAATCTCGACACGCCCATTTCTTTTCTTTCCTAGAATGCTTTGCTCAATCTTAGCCCCCTTGAAGTACGACTTTAAAATATCCAACCATATTGGATATTTCAAATAGTCCTTTGATTGATCCATTCTGTGTTATGAGACTTCCCAGAGTTGCTGTCAAAAGACGCATCAAGTCATGGAGCAACTGGTCCCCTCGCATTCTTTTTTGATCTTGTTATACATCTAACTGTATACACTTAAGGGTGACCACATAAAACATGATACATTTGAAATGTATTGCACCGAAATACGTGCATTTGTACACTCGCGTACTAAGCGCTCGACAAGCGCTGCAAAAATAGTCACTCTTGGTTATCCAATCAGCGTTGACTTTTAGTGTTTTCCTACCGAGGGTTAGTGGCGAGAGGTATCCATACAGCGCGCTGCCCATGATAGCGAGGCTGGTGTTCTTGGGTTCCTTCATACAAAGTATGCGACTCACTTCCATCAACATGAGGCTTGGTGCCCAGGCAGACTGGTGCCTTCTTGATCATGACATCATTGAATGGTCTGTGGACTGTGGACCAGGAACCCAACATGGATGCTGTGTTCCTTCAATAAAGGTCAAGTTCGCGCAAGGATCAATGGTAAATGATGAGTTGCTTAGTGACGTACGTTGGGAATGCGCACAGAAGTTGTAGCGCAAACAACTGTAGTGTCATGTCATCAACACGACTGTCGACTTAAGGCACGCTATTATTTTGTTATAACTGGTCCACTCTGTGCTACACAAACACAGCTATTGGTAACCAGCGATGCGGCCATGCCTGGTAGGTTGGTTCAAAATACTCAACTAGAGTAGTCCAACTAAACAAAGTTCAGCAATGTTAGTCAAACTATGGTCAACGATAGTCCTCGCGTGAACCTGGCCGTAGCTTGCTTGCATTCTCACAATTTCAATCCAGCTCCACAGTTTACAAACTTCCGCTTCTCTATCTTCATATTCTATACATTTTCAGTCTTTTATACTTTACAAAATATATCAAGAGAACTAAAAGTTTTGTTGTCTTTTCCGTTTGACATCCATAGCTTCGATGATTGGTCTTCGCTTTTCCTGATACCGCTTTCTGAGTTCTTCAATTTCTTGCTCCATCTGGGGGTCTAAGGCCTGTAGTCTGCCTTGCAGATCGTCGTAACTTAACTTCTTTAACTGCAGTATGGAAAAAGGAATTCAAAATATATCGATAATCAAAAGTATCACAAGAACAATTTAACAGTTTATTATAGATGTTAAATTTGTATCAGGGATAAAGAATATTAATTTTGGTTTTACCCATACACCGATGTGTGTTAGCACTGTATACTCAGTACTTTCCCAAGTTCTGTGAAAAACAAATTATAGGCATCTCGGGTAAGATTGGAGCTTCTCCCCCAGTACTTTCCCAAGTTCTGTGAAAAACAAATTATAGGCATCTCGGGTAAGATTGGAGCTTCTGACGGTTGCAATTCCAGAGCAATAACTTACCAAGACTACAAACATTGCCCGGTAGCTAGAGGCAGTTTGAATCCTGTGGTAGCAGTTTAACAATGAAGCCACTTTTCTAAATTGGTAGCAGTCTAACAATCAGACCAGCCATTTTTCTGCTAAGCAAGGTTATTCAGTGTTTAGCATTTTTGTGTGCCTGGTTGGATAATCATCAGAGAGGGGGACACAGGGGTACTTACAAAATCAAAATCCATATCATGAAATGGTCGACTAAGCTCCGATCTCGTGGGTGTGATTTGCCTTTGTTGGGGTGGGGTTTGCTGTCGTCGTTGTTGCTGTGCTAGTTTCTCTTGTTCTTGTTGCTGCTGAGTGAAGGGTGGCGCTGGTGGTAAGAGTTGAGGTGTTTGTAGAGGGTGTTGTTGAAGCTGCTGTTGTTGATCCGCAGATGCTGCTTTCCCTTGCTTGGCCTCGAGCTGACGGTCGAAGTGATCCATGAAGAGTGGCCGGTAGTTCTGGTTTGCCGAGTCAGTGTTTATTCCTACAGTTTCATCATTAAAAAAAGTAGAAAGAAAAACGTAGCGCATAAGTGAGTGGGAAGGTAATACAAAATTTTAAAAATAAACTAGGGAGGTAGTACAAATTGTGTTTTTTAATCTTTTAAATTTTGATTTTTTGTTGTTGTTTTTACATCAAGTTGTAATTGCTCACATCTATATTATGAGCGTTCTACTAATAGAGGATTTAACTTTTAGTCAAATACTAAATACCTTGTTAAATACTATGTGACCGTGTGAAAACAAATTTCATATGAAATGGAATCCATCAAAGTACTTGCATTTTCACCTGCGTGTATTAAAGACCCTGGACACTATTGGTAATTGTCAAAGACCAGTCTTTTCACTTGGTGTGTCTCAACTTATGCATAAAATAACAAACCTGTGAAAATCTGAGCTCAATTGGTCGTCGAAGTTGCGAGATAATAATGACAGAAAAAACACCCTTGTCACACGAGGTTGTGTTCTTTCAGATGCTTGATTTGGAGACCTCAAATTCTAAATCTGAGGTCTCAAAATCAAATTCACGGAAAATTACTTAATTTGGGTTTTTACCCATACACCGATGTGTGTTAGCACTGTATACTCAGTACTTTCCCCTAGTCCTGTAAAAAAATATCACAGGCATGTGAATTCCGCAGAAACGCGGAAGAGTTGCATGCCTGGTTTACGCAGCGTGCAGAGCCTAAGCCCGGGAAGGAGCCTAAAACCTGGTTCATACTTCATGCGAATGCAAAGCCAATTTGACGTCAAAACTATCTTTTCGCAGTGGTATTCGCAAGTGAGTTGAGCAGAGCTGCACTGCTGCAAATATTCGTTGCGAATTTTGTGACGTCAACATTCGCTTCGCATTTGCATTCGCAGGAAGTATGAACCGGGCTTAGGCCAAGGTTTGAGAAAGGCACTAGATTAAAACTAAAAACACTCACTCTTCATTGTTGAGTCACCATTGATGTCTTCATCTTTATTGATGACCATCGTCCCCATATCATTCTCACCCAGTCCGTCATGATCCCCATGTGATATCATAGTCCCCGAGTCTTCATGCATGATCATGGTTCCGCTATCATGTTCCACCATGGTCCCGCTATCATGTTCAACCATCGTCCCGCTATCGTGCTGGATCATCGTTCCACTATCATGCTCTATCATTGTACCGCTATCATGATCGGACCCGCTATTGTGAAGGATCATAGTGTCTGAGTCTGTTTGTGAGGTGTCTTTGTCGCTGGCGAGAGCCGTCGCTGATGAGCCGGATGATCTACCTCTTGCTACCATGGTACCACTGTCAACGATGTCGTCATCATCCTAAATGATCAAATAAAGAATGAAAATTTAAAGGGAAGGTACACCTTTGGCTATTGTCCAAGACCAGTCTTCTCACTTGGTGTATCCCAACATAAGCATAAATAACAAGCCTATGAAAATTTGAGCTCAATCAGTCATCGAAGAGAAAATGATGAGAGAAATAACACCCTTGTTAGACGAATTTGTGTGCTTTCAGATAGGAAAAAAGGCTTCTAGCTAGAAGTCTTTAATATTTAGTGAGAAATTACCTCTTTCTCAAAATCTACGCTACTTCAGAGGGAGCTGTTTCTCACAATGTTTTATACTATCAACAGCTCTCCAATGCTCGTTACCGAGTCAGTTTTTAAGATAACATTTGTTTTGTGTAATTACCAAACGTGTACTTTCAGGGTAAAAACTTCACACCTAAAAACTAACACGATGAATAGAAAATAAGAAGATTTGATGTGGGAGGCAAAGGAGGCCATAGCATCAGTGTTATTCCAGGCATGTGTAAAGGATTTAAAGTTTAACAGCAATATCGAATCCCATTTTCCTTTAATATTGGTTTTTAACAGAAATCATAGCATGCCAGTAAATAATAAAAAAAATAAAATAAAAGAAAAGTAACTTAATACATGTACGCTTAACTTTAGATGTTAACAAACGAATTCCCTCTGAGTATGCAACACTGGGATATACATGTATTTACATGATACCAATACAGTACACTTCTCTAGTTGGCTTTCTACATGCAAGGTTGCAGTTTTTTTAGCAAATTTAAAACAAAACCGCTAACAAAAACAAAGAAACAAACATAAACACCATTTAAATTCAACTCTGCAAATTTGTTCCATTTGTTAAACCCCAAATCATAGAAAACAAATGTACTCCATTAGTAAAGGAACACGTTGCCTTGGATCAGTCGAGTTGGTCTTTAAAAAGTGTTTGTAACAGTTTTTTATAAAATGCATATGGTTGGAAAGATGTTTTAAAAGTAGAATACAATGATCCACACAAATTTGCCTCGAAATTGCGTGGTTTTCCTTTTACTTTGCGAACTAACACGGTCGGCCATTTCATAAATGGCCGACCGTGTTAGTCGACGAGGTAAAAGGAAAACTGTGCAATTTCGAGGCATGTTTGTGTGGACCATTGTATTATACTTTAACATCTTTCTAACCATGTCGATTTTATAACAAACGGTTACAAACGCTTTTCAAAGACCAACTCGACCGATCCAAGGCAACGTGTTCCTTTAAAGCTGATGACGAATCACAACAAATGATGGAAATATGGATTGTAGGGTTAATTTTAGGAACCTTTTGGAGACAAGATCTAAACAAAAAAGTGAAAATAAAAGGTGTCAGGATGGAAATTCTCAAGAAAAATATCACAGGCAAATTACTCGGGTGGGATTTGAACCCAAGACCCTTGCAATTCTAGAGCAGTGTCTTACCAACTAGACTACTGAGGTTGCCCGGTAGCTAGAGGCAGTTCGCATCCTATGTTTTGGCAGCAGGTACCGCAACGACATAAGAGATGTTAATTTTGCATCGGGGATCAAAAATATTCATTTTTGGTTTTTACCCATACACCCCAGCAGTGGTTTCATCATAAAGGAAAGATCATGCTTTACAAACTGGTTGTACATGGTTAAAACATGGTGGAGAAAATGGTCAAAAATTATATCAACTTAAACCAAGGTGGGATTTGGTTCATGCAGTGAATGTCATGTGACAGTCATGTGACATCAGCTTACCACTCTACCGTCAACCTCGTCTTCTTCCTGTTTGCAATAGAGGAGCAAAATGAGCAACGTGTGATACACAGTCAAATTATATAAAGATATGTCTTGTCTTAAAGGCACTGGACACTATTGGTAATTGTCAAAGACCAGTCTTCTCACTTGGTGTGTTCCAACATGTGTATAGAATAACAAACCTGTGAAAATTTGGGCTCAATCGGTCATTGTAGTTGCAAGAAAATAACAAAAGAAACAACACCCTTGTTGCACAAATTTGTGTGCTTTCAGATGCTTGAGAAAAGCTTCAGGCCTGAAGTCTTTCTCAGGTTCAAATCTTTTAAGTAGAAATTATCTCTTTCTCCATAACTCAAATACTTTAGAGGGAGTGATTTCTCACAATGTTTTATACCATCTATCCTGCTTGTTACCAAGTAAGTTTCTATGATACCAAATTACCAAACGTGTCAGGGGTCAATTTCACAAAGAGTTAGGACTAGTCCTAACTTAGGACTAGTCCTAAGAGATATACAAAACATATGGCTAGTCCTAAGTAAGAACAAGTAATTCATCCTAACTCAAGATAAGACTAGTCTTAACTCTTTGTGAAATCCACCCCTGTTCCTTAAGGGATGCAGCTAGTTCTTTCCAACTTTCCAGAAGATGCAGTACACTGATGTGTTCCATTCAACAACCTTCACGAGCATGAAGACATTTATGCCTAAGCACCTTGAGCAAGTACCTTCAACAGTACGTACAATGTTGTGGTCGAGTGGGTAAGAACACTGGACTCAAGCTGTGGTGTTTCTGTTAAGTAGAGTGTGGGTTTGAGTCCCGGTCATGACACTTGTGTCCTTAAGCAAGACACTTAACCATTACTGCTGCGTACTTCGGATTGGAGGTGTAACGTAACCAGGGGTCGATTTCACAAAAAGTTAGGACTAGTCCTAACTGAGAACTAGTCCTAGGAGATATACAAACTGCATGGATAGTCCTTAGTTAGGACGAGTTACTGGTCCTAACTCAAGATACTCTTTGTGAAATCCACCCCAGGTAATGCAAATAAAAGAACCCAGTGCATTTATCATAAAGAGAAGGGGCTCGCCCCGGTGTTCGTGGTTTGATTGGCTGCATATTGCGCCACAGCACCTTGTAAACCATTACATGGTGCTATAGGGAGGAAAAGGATGTCATACTTCAAAATGTAGCTTCACATACCTTGTAGTATAAACTATTTTGTTGGAGTGCCATGACCATCATTGAGTGACGGATTTCAGCGCTATATACGTAGCCACTATTATGATTCCATTAATACATGGCCTCACAGCTACAAGTTTGAATGCAAAAAGGTCTACTATAAAACAATGTAGAACATGTCTGCCATACGTGAACAAATAAATATTGACCTCACATTTCACATGCATAAAGAGGTTTCATGAAAACTAAATTTTGTGCAGGGCAAAATTACAAAGCCTTGATACTTTGGCACATGTAACATTACTGTATTCCAGATACATCATCATGCTCATTGATAACAATAACATAAGTGCCGGCAACAACATTATTTATGCAAATCATATCTTAAAATCATAAATGGGGGTCTTTACACCAGGAAAACATAAAAAATTGCATGAATTTGCATAATTATCATCTGATTTGCATATGGAAATAAAAAGAAATTGGCAGAAGTAACCGACGGCATTCGTGTGACAAGTGCAATCAAATAATGCCAAATTATTGTTCAAAACAATGATGATTCATACATGTATGCAGAACAAAACAAAACATTCAGTTTGTAATTTCTGAACCTATGAAGTTATTAATTTCATATATCCTCTCCACAAAAGACCATCAAAATCTTATCGCCTTTGAAGTATATTTTACATGAAGCTGGCAGCTTTTTTTATGCTTAAAGATTTCCCAATAGAAATTTGGGGAGTTAGACTTCGGGGAGTTAGGCCCGATACTTCACGGAGACACTGAAGGCAATTGCCTCCATGCCACTTTGTCATTGCCTTGGTGCCCTTGAAATGCTCAAGTAGAAGTTTACAACTTCGGGGAGTTAGGGGTGCAGGCCCAATACTTCACGGAGACACTGAAGGCTATTGCCTCCTACCCCCTGGTCATTGCCTTGGTGCCCTTGAAATGCTCAAGTAGAAAATTTTCAATTTGCTCTTAGGGTTCCCTTTACCAAGGAGATTTGTATAATGCAAGTGTAAAGTCTAAACTTAAACTAAGGAGAAAATCCCTTGGCGCCCTTGCCCTTTCAAAAAAGAAGCACACAGGCATGACAGGCCTGGGGCTGATTGGTAGCTTCATGGACCGATCCGGCCTATCAATCAAACTGTGCGCGTTCACCCATTTGACCAATCACAGCAATGATTGTGGTCGGACAAACTCGGTCATGCGTGCGCGTATATTTGGCACGCGCGTCAGAATCGTGCAGAATGTCTTTGGGAGTGTTCGTACACGTTTCTTGCTCACGTGCGCGGTGGGCGGAGCTTAGTGGAAAGCTGGAACGGTCCATACAGTACAGGGCTCAAATTTGAAGCTGGATTGGACAAGTCCGGCAGTCTTATGTGGTTCATATAACTCACAGTTTAAGTATCAATGTATTTTTGGTTTGCGGTAACATCATTGTGTATCTACATGTACATGCCAGATAGAGTTTGTTCTTTAGAGAACTGTCTCGCTATATTATATTCTACTACCGCAGAGTATTGGATCACCATCTTATAGGTAAAACATTGAGGTAATGAAACATTGGAAAATGTGTACCAAAGTATTTGCGACACGCACAATGGGCCAATGAGCAGCCCTGAGGGCGCTCTACTGCAGTGATGCCATGTGTGTAAGGTCTAGTGAACACGGTGCAATGTAATGCCGAATAAGCATGCTTCTATCATTGCCTTACCACAATAGTGTACATATCGTGATCATCACCTTTCACAAATGCCTTTTTAGATAAACCAGACCAAGATAAAAGAAGGACAAAGGAAGGGAAAAGCGTCAAGCATCAACAACGATAGAAAAGACATAGAAACGAGCATGACAAATCATCAAATGTTAACATACTAAAACCCTAAACATTTAATAGACATTGTTAAAACTATAGTATTGGTTATTTGTAATGCACCAAGTCTGTCAACTAAAAAAAACACCTGGCTACCAAGACAAAACATCCAAGGTATAAGAAGTTTCGCAAGACTGCAGAGATGAGGATATTTATATCACCACACACAAAAACTACAGGTCTGGACATAAGAAGCGCCAATTCTTTCAATCTTTGATGATCGGTTCATGTCTTTCAAGAAGTTTTGAAGGCAAAAGAAAATGAATGAGAACATCCTGAAATCAGAAAAGATTCTGACGAATCAAAGGTCTGGAAAGCGTTATGACAATGAAACAGACTCTCAAAATGCCGAGCTGCAAATGAATTCTGCATTCTCACAACTTATATCCAACAGCATTGGTTGAAAAGCCGAGTCGATAACAAATGTTGCAAATTTACTCCACAGGCAATTTGGTTTGGAAGCAGTTTGCAACAGCTTTTTCTGTTCTTGTTTTCGTCCCACGCTAGTCAATTCTTTGTTCAACCCCCAAAAACCTTTTTCTGTCACAGAATCACAAGCTGCTTGGACCAGCAAGCTTGCAAGTCATGCAGGCCTGGAATTTCATTTTTGAACATGTTGAAAGGGCAAGGCCATTTTTATTTTGCAAAGGGCACTTCCATTGGAAAATCTTAATGTCAAAGGGAAACTTTTGAGGGGCACCAAGGCCAACACCAGGGGCAATGGAGGCCATGTGGCCTACGTGTAATTCAAGGCCTGAGTCAAGCAGTACTTTCACTGGTTCTCATCTTAAAAAACGATCTCCTTTGGGTCTATGCTAATAACTTGGGTCAGATATTATTCATGGTGACTTTTCACTTGCATTGAAAACATTTTAATTCCTCGGTGCCTTATTGAACAATCAAAGAAAATAGGCTTCAGGAAGGAATTCCCTATAATAGGATATTTTCTACTTCTGGTATATAGTCCTATATTCGCCAGAGGGTTGTTAAATGATGAAATGAATCCCAAGAATAATTCATAAATATCTGGTAATTATCATCTTTTCAAATCGTATTTGTGAAGAGTTTTTCCATTTTTGTCAAAACAAATTTTCAGAATTTGAAGAGGATACTAACCAAGGCAACATCTTCATCATCTTCGTGAGGAGGATGTGGGATTATGATGGGATGAGATTAAGGGTAATATAGGATCAGGGGAGGAGGGTTTTGAAGGAATTGAAGTGAATTTGAAGAGGATACTAATCGAAGCTGCATCTTCAACATCCACAAAGAGAAGGTGTGAGACAAAGATGACATGGGATTAAGGGATATAGGATTAGGGGCGGAGGGTTTTGAATGAATTGAATTTGAAGAGGATACTAACCGAGGCTGCATCTTCATCATCTTCTCCGTCCTGGGCTTGTAATCTTAGCTTCTCCTTCTCCCGGTTCTCATTTGCCTCATTAATCATCTCCCGGAGTATCGTCACTGGCTTTGCATTCTTGATGAATGGGTGCTACAAGAGAAAGACAATGAATTAGATCTAAGGCCTTGAGTTTACCCACGGTACCCACAGCAATAGACCGATCCATTAAGCTCCGCCCCATTGCGTATAGACCAATCACAACCCATTGCACAACCAAAAGTCCGACAATACAAGGTCCGACATGCGTGCGCGTATGCTTGGCGGGCGCGGCAGAGTTGTGCAGGATGGCATTGGATAGGCTCACGTGTTCTTGCTCACAGGTGCGCCGTGGGCGGAGCCTAATGGATCGGTGTATTGCCGTGGTGCCCTGTGCATTTGCTGTGGTGAAGCCATGAAATGAAGCCATTTCCGAGTTAGAAGTGTATGAAGTTTTGTTCAATGATTTGCTTAGTCACAAGTTACAGCTTACATTTGAAATCCTCAGACTATAGACCCCTTGCAATATGCGCAGCGTCCTCACATATATGCCTATCCTGGGTGTCATTTTGGGTGTCAAAATCGTATACAAACATACACGAAAGAGAGTTGACACCCAAAATTACGCGCATTGTTCGGATGCGAGTTCTGTATTGTGTAAGAAATCAATAGCTCCCCCTTGCATAACGCGAACTGCTACAGGTACGTTGAGGTCCCGCGCACGTTTTTTACGCACAGAGAACAGCTATTGTCCAATGATCTGCCTCCTTTTTGAGAGTGTGACGTCATATGCAATGGGTCTATAGAGTACATATAAGACATAGTAATTCAGAATAATATTTTGGTTTGACCATACACAGATGTTAATAGCACTGTTTACTCGGTGCTTTTCGAAACAGGCAGAGGAATTTGAACCCACAACCCCACATTTTATTCCATGATTAAAACAGGATTACCAACTGAATTTCTGAGTGATTTTCAGGATAAGCAAACAACAGCTGAATACCAGTAACAAGCAGTATTCAACAAATATAACAGTTGATTGGTAAGCCTGTTTTAATCAAGGAAGAAATATCGTGCTAAGCGAATTTGTCTGCTTAGCAGCTTCATGAAATTGGGCCCAGGTAAATCACACTCAAGTAGTACAGTTGCTATGTGAAATGGTTCGGGCTATGTGAAATGGGAACCAAAAAACAGAAACCATTTTGTTGTTATTGTTGTTGTTGTTGTTATTGTCCTGTTCACACGCTGGTTAAGTGTTTCTTACCTGTAAGAGGTCCGTAGCAGTTGCTCTTTCCTCGGGATTCTTGACGAGGCACTTGGAGGTGAAATCAATCAGCTCTGCTGAAAAGACCTCAGGGTCACTGAATGTAGGAGGGGGTTTCGTGGGAATCATGAAGATCGCCTGCAGAATGATAAAATACATAAAATCAGCTTTAAGATTGAAACTTAAAGACACGGGTAAGTGACCCTCACTTGTTGTATCCCAGCATACAGTAATGCACAGAATTACAAATCTGTGAACATTTGGACTCAATTGGTCTTCGAAATTGCAAGGCAACAATGAAAGAAAAAACACAGTTCTGAACAAGTTTGTGTGCTTTCAGATGCCTTTTTGGAAGGAAAGAAACCCTATTTCTTTCTGCAGCACATTTGTAGCTTTCTGCTGCTTCATTACGATTACTCAATTACTATAATAAGTGGTGCCGCCATCGTTAGAAAACAAACAAATCAATGAAATTCAAATCCTAAATACAGAATTTCATGGCTCTGCTTACCTTTAGCACAGAATCGGCGCTTACGTAAGCAGGGAGTTCTGTGCTTACGGCAAGCGTATTTCACGGGTTAGCGGCGAATCTTGGCTTCTGCACATGCGTACTCCACCTTACTAGGCATTCTACACTTACATGTACAAGGCTAGCGCAAAAAATCGGCGCTTGCACGTAAGCGGGGAATAATGATTGTAAGCGCAGAATTTGGCGGTAAGCAGAGCCATGAAATTGGGCCCTGGCTAGGAATCAAACCTGAGCCCACCACAATAGACCACTCAGCCATGACACCCATCATGGTTTTCCCCTGTCTTTGGATTAATTATCTCCAATCCCTTCTATCCTCTTGGCCCACTTCTTACCCTCATGGGATGTATTTCAGCATAGGGGGGTTTCCCTTCACACATCTCTAATGCTGTGATTCCTAACGACCAGATATCTGCTTTACAGTCATAACCAATCTCCTGGATCACCTCAGGCGCCATCCAAAACGGAGTACCGATGACTGTATTGCGTTTAGCCATCGTGTCCTGTAGTGGGAGTAGGGGTAAAGTCATCAAGAAAATATCATTTGATAAAGTTGGATTTGCCAAATATTGTTTCTACTCATTTACTGATACATTTGCTTTGCCGCATGCATGCCAAATATTGATGACACCAAAACGTTTCTACGCATTTACTGATACTTTTTCTTTGCCGCATGCATGCAAAAATGTAATCATGAGGATCTACAGGGTCTAATTTGAAAGCATCATTGGCTGGTAAAACATCAACCTCAAGTCTTTTTCTTACAATGTTTAGGCCACCAAAACTGCAATACGCACCAGTATCAACATGCACACACTTCACATTGATCTAATGGGAGACTTTGGTACACGACAGTAGACTCTCCAGGTATAGTTCCATTGTTTTTGTTGTTCTGAGCATTTGCACATTCAATGGATTCGCCAAGACCTTCTAAAGTTAAGGCTTGGACAGCATTTCTTTTGTTTTAGCCATAATAACCTTGACATTTGTAGTAGGCATGGGAGGGGGTCCAAAAACTCCAGGCTTCTGTGGGGATCCCAAGACCGATCCACACATCAAGTTTGGAGTTGATATGCCACTGTGTGGACATTCCTTTGTCCTGTACACTTTAGGTCAATTCTTTTCGTCAACACTGTAAATAACACTGTGTGGACGTGTGTAAGTCCACATAGTGCATCAAGTTCCTCAGATGGACTTCTTTTGTTCTCACTTTTCATACTATGTAGTATTAAAACACACACTTACGCACGCAAGCACAAAAGAGCATGGCAAACACTTGTTTGTTGTTTGTTTGTTAAGATGATCTTCTGTCAAGGGAACTCGACAAACTCCCACAGGGGGATATAAACGCCAAGCTGGCAACAGCCAATCTCTCATCATACAAACATTGGTTTAGCGTCTATAATTATGAACTGCACAAATCAAGAAGTTCTGATTCAGTCACTAGGCGACAATATTTATTCTAGTCATTGTGAAATCAGCGGTTAGCTGGGGGATTCAAACCCAAAACCTTGTGATTGCAAGTCCTGCACTTTATGCCCCTTTGGCTTGTTTTGCGGGTGGAGCATAAATCAAAACCCTCCGTAATAAAAAATGTGAACCGCCTCCTGTCATTGACAGAGGAATCCTGAGCTCTTTACCGTGAGTTGACCAGCGACTCCAAAGTCAGCCAGCTTAGCAAAACCATCATTATTCAGCAAGATGTTCCCAGCCTTGATGTCTCTGTGAATCTTACGCATGAAGTGAAGATACTCTAAACCCTTTAATGTTGACTGCAGAATTGTGGCGACCTCGTCTTCCGTCAGCTGCAGGAAGAAACAGGGACAAGAAAAATACCTTACACTCTTTAATAGATGTTAAATTTGCATTGAGATAAAGAATATTAATTTTGGTTTTACCCATATACTCCATGGCCACAGAGTGTTATGTACATGATTATACTCCCCTTTAAAGCCATTGGACACTTTCGGTAAACAGTATTGCCCAAGGCCCACACTTTGTGTATCACAACTTGTATATAAAATAACAAACCTGTGAAAATTTAGGCTCAATTGGTCATCGGAGTCGGGAGAAAATAACGGGAAAACCAACCCTTGTTTCTGCACGTTTCGCCGTGTCATGACATGTGTTTAAAACAGATCCGTAATTCGAGAATTGATATTGTTTTAATGTTTTCTCAAAAAGTAAAGCATTTCATGGAATAATATTTCAAGAAGGTCTTTCACCATTACCTTCTGTAAACCCTGTAAATTATTTACAAATCTCTTTAAAAACAATATCTGTTCCGAAAGTGTCCAATGGCTTGAATTCACCTTGTTTGAAACTGGCTGTTGGAGAAACCATGAGAAGCCATAAAGGGCATTTATAAATGGGAATAAAAGAGGGTCGTGGCCAAGCAATAAAGGACCTCGCACTTGGCTCGGTCCTTTATTGCACGACCACGACCCTGCCAGTTTGAAACGAATAGTCAAGACCGAGTCACTACTCTTTAATTCCCTTAATAACATGCAGAAACAACAAAGTCAGGATATAAAAAGAGTATTGGTGGCAGTCTATCTGACCCTGATCACTAAACTCACCGTCTTACTACGTCTTCTCATGATATCAGACACTGATCCAGCTCCACAATATTCCATTACAATCTACAACCAATAACAGAAAACATTTCTATAGTATTAACAATAAAATAACAACCGTCATCACTCAATCAAAACAGACAGCATATAACTAAATCTTTTAAGAGCTGTGGTGGTTCAGAGAAGAACCTGCAGTGTAACAACTCAACGTTTCGATCAATGAGCTCTGATTGTCTTCATCATAGTAAGGAAGACGGATTTCAAAACAGCATTTTAAACAGATTGACATAAGGTAAAACGTAACCTTAAATTTTTTTAAGAGAAACATCAAGTCATGATTTTAGAAAACTTAAATTATAAAAGTGTACTTAAACAGAGGATTTAGAAGGGAAATCTGAGAGGTATCTGTAATTTCAATTATCTTTGCCACAGAGGTTGTAAAAAAAAACTACATTGGGAACAAAACCAAAAGTATCATTGTGGACAAAGTAGATTGTTTTGATGAATAATACAAATCCTCAAACATTTTAAGTTGGATTTGAAATTGTGCACGTTGAGAGTACAATCAGGTGAGGTTTTGTGCTAGCACCATGTGTAACTGAGTAGTGGTGGTTCTGGGGAAAAACCGTAGTTTTGACATCACAAAATCACAATGATCAATTCAGATAAGTAGAGCTTTGCTCAACTCTTTCTAAACATTTGCAGCAAAAACAGAGCTGTGACGTCAAATTCCCTTGGCACGAAGCATTCACATGAAGTATGAACCAGGCTTTGATCACTGCAGCTCACAAGCCTGAGGAAAGCTGTAAACCAGAAAGAACGGTATCTGGGAGGGGGTACAATCCACTCACCCATAAGTCTGTATTCTTGAAGTAACTGCCGTAGTATTTGACGACATAAGGACTGTCACACTGCTGCATGATAGAGATCTCCTTGATGATCTCTTGGAGGTCTGTATCTACAGGGACCTGCTTGATGGCCAATACCTGGCCAGACTCCTTGTGCATTGCCTTGAAGACACTGCCATAGGATCTGTAAGAAAGTAGTAGTAGTAGTAGTCTAGTTCTTACATGCACACTTTACATCCTTGTGTCAATGCACTTCACATTAGTGCCCTGGTCATTGTACATTTCTGTAATCTTTCTCAGCTCCCTCAGGAGTCTACAGAAAAGCTCTGAAACACATTAAAGGCAGTAGGTTGGCTCAGTGGTTTCATGTGTAATGGACCCCGGTTCAGGCCCGGACTAGCGTTTAGTCAAGGCGCACACAGCACCCCAACATGTCAAGCACGCCCCTAAATATCACGCACGAAAAAAGACCGGCGGAGCCTGGAAGCGCCTTTAGCAACTCGTTTTGGGGCCTTGTGTTTTTCTTTAATTTTCCCACAGATTATGATGGGAGAAATGTAATGCATAATGCATGAGCGTGATGAGTTGTTAGCCAATAAGAAGACGCTATATTAAAGATGACTCACCGCGTGCATGCCCCATGACCAACACACACATAATGGTGCACTAAAAAATCACGTGCTGAGGGCAACACACACAAGGTGCATGTATGAATAACTAATTAGATAAACGAGTTGCTAAAGGCGCTTCGCGGCTTTGCCGCTCGCGCTGGTCTTTTTTTGTGCGTGATATCTAAGGTTGCCGTCACCGCGAGCGCCTTGATTAAAGGCTAGGCCCGGACTGGAGCCTTGCATGTGGATTGCATGTCATGCTTTAATCCCTACACGTACCTGACTGCATGGGTTTTCCCCAGAGGGGTTTTCCCCCCATTTCTAAAACTTCAATTTCTTCATTGTTTTCTCTACAAAAAGTTGGTGTGATGTTTCCATTAGGATGCTTTGCCGACTACATAATTAAGATTACGGCTCTTTTCGAAACAACGGCTTCGGCTTTGGATTCGGCTTCAGGCTAGCTTGGCTCCGCGTTTGTTTTGACAATATTGCGCGTGCTCTGTGTATAGACACTCAGGGCTTCAGACGAGAGGACGGAGCGTGAAGCTGAATCCAAAGCCGAAAAGCCGTCGTTTCGAAAAGGGACTCAGATTCAGATTCATTGATTTGAGGTAAACATTTTGAAACCCTGTCTGTTTGAGATTCATGTAGCCATGGTAGCTGTATACATATTTACCCTTCTCCAAGTTTCTCCAAGACGTCAAAGACTTCCTCTGGCTGTCTGGTCAGACTCTCCTCACTCAGTCTCTTCAGCTGACTGCAAAACAAACAAAATAAAGCATTGTTAGATAAAAGTGGCTTCTTATAAAGCATACATACATGTACATACATGGCATTTGTATAGCGCCACTACGTACGTCAAGAACGCAGCGCATTATATAGGATACAGATAATGTTTCATACACTTCTTAAATGTTCCAAGAGAGTCAGATTTCCTGATTGAGGTGGAGAGTGCATTCCAGGTGTGTGGAGCAAAATGAGAGAATGTGCGACTTGAATAGCGCTCATACGGTGTAGAGCCTGTCACTCATTGATGCTCAAGGTACTTCAACATTCAGTAATTTCCTGTAAGGTATTACATTTTTGAAGTAATAATAATAATTATAACCCGTTTTTTATATAGCGCTTTTCACACCCGGAGGGCATCCCAAAGCGCCTCACATTATTACCCCTGGTCACTGGGCCTTAAATCACTTCTGAAACCATCTCAGCCTTGTGCAACATTAATATGCGCTACTCGGCTAAATCAATCACAAGAACCATCTCTGCCCTCGCAGGTACCCATTTACCCCTGGGTGGAGAGAAGCAATTATAGTTAAGTGTCTTGCTCAGGGACACAAGTGTCACGACCGGGATTCAAACCCACACTCTGCTGAACAGAAGCACCAGAGCTTGAGTTCGGTGTTCTTATCCACTCGGCCACGACACCCTGAGACCTGGGGTGGATTTCATTAAGAGTTAAGACTACTCTTAATCTCAAGTTAGGACAAGTTACTCGACCAAAATTAGCATTACGTTTTTAACATATCCTACAAGACTAATCAAAACAGCACCTGGCACATGATGATGGATGGACCAGTTAGAACTCAACTGTCAATCATGATGAAGTGTAGTAATTTAAAATAGGCAAAACAAAATATTTACAGTTGAACATTGTTATTCATGTTCAACTTTATTCCTTGTAATGTCCAGGTTGTTTGTTTAAAAAAGCCTTCCTACTTTCATAACTTTTTCCATACATACACGTATGTAATTTGATCAACCATTTTGAACCAATTAAAGGAACACGTTGCCCTGGATCGGACGACCTTACGCGTGAGGTCTCGAAATAAATTCAAATATTTAACTGAGAAATGACTTCTTTCTCAAAATCTACGTTACTTCAGAGGGAGCCGTTTCCCCCAATGCTTTATACTATCAACAGCTCTCCATTGCTCGTTACCAAGTAAGTTTTTAACAATTATTTTGAGTAATTACCAACAGTGTCCAGTACCTTTAAGGCAGAGTTGAAGAGGTCAAGTCTTGAGAAACCATTTAAGCATGACGAGAATTAAAGGGTGGATTCAGCCAATTATAAGTTAAAATTCCAACATTCCAATGCTTAGAATACACCAATATGGAAAACTCATCATCCATGCTAGGGACCCTGACGTGCACTTTCTTCAGGGCAAATATTGAAATAATGTAAGTCTCGAATATCATAGGTCAAGACAGGATAGTTGTTCAACCTTTTTGATTTTGGTATTATTGCAAAATGAAATGAATACCAATGCCATATTTACGTACAGAGTGCTTATGTTTTTAATGGAGTGCAGTCAGTGGCATTGAAACCATAGGGTAGCAGGGGTGGGGGGGGGGGGGTTGGCCCTGCTACTCAAAACCCTCCCCCAACCAAATGGGATTTAAAAAATGCACAAATTACACACATGTAGCCCCGTCCCCCCAAAAAACCCCTAAGCGTTGTCTTTGGATTCTTTGTTCCCGCTATCCCCCCACCACTCACCACAGAGTGCAGGTATTGTGGCAGAGTAAATTGTGTATAAAACCCTTTGGTTTTATTTGCATAACGCAAAACGCTACACTGACGCGCACAGTTTTCACGCACAAAGAACAGCTGTCGTCCAATCATTGGCCTCCTTTCACCTAAGTGAGGGCGCTTTTTGACCCCAGTGAGGGCGCTTTTGACCCCAGTGAGAGGGCTTTTTGAGCGTGTGACATCACATGTGTCTATTGTTCAAAGACATGATTCTGTACACTGGATACCACATTGCAGGCATGCATACATTGTAAACTCACAATCAGATTGATAAAAATAATAATAATAATAATATTTATTCGGGCAATCACATTTACAAGCACATGACATTAAAAATATTTAAGAAAACAAATGAAAAACAACAGTGGGGTGCCCAGGAGAGCATAAAAGTATAAAAAAATAACTATCGCCAAAAGGCGTATGTCTCCTAAATCCCCAAAAATAAATTAAGGCAAGATTACGTATTGAGTTTTGTTTTTACTTCCAAATCAAATATAGAGTATAGCTAGAGAGACTAACCATATCTTAGATTTGTGACACCATAAAGTTAAAACATAAAGAAAGCTATAAAAGATGTTAAATTTGCAAGGGGATAAAGAAT
Organism: Asterias amurensis; assembly: GCF_032118995.1. NCBI lineage: Eukaryota > Metazoa > Echinodermata > Asteroidea > Forcipulatida > Asteriidae > Asterias > Asterias amurensis. The sequence goes on along the minus strand of NC_092664.1, from coordinate 2,003,629 downwards.
ATTAGTTTTGTTTTTACCCATACATCGATGTGTGTTAAAAGCACTGTATACTCAGTACATGTACTTTCCCCGAGTCCTGTGAAAAAAATATCACAGGCATAATTACTATAAGGTGGGATTCGAACCCACGACCCTTGCCATTCTAGGGCAGTGTCTTACCAATAACGAAAACGCTTATACTACTCAACCTTGTCGTAAATATGGAACGTAAAACAGTAGCCCAAGATGGATGATCAGCATGTAAAGGATTCCAATTTCCAAGCCACACCCACAACCGTCATGGCACGCTGTCAATTTAGAATTTGAAGCAATGCTGTACACATTGGCATGGCGTCTATCTTAGAAACTTGGGTCACACTTTTATTTGCACCGACAATTCTCTGCAACTTTCCTTCAAACAAACGGTAGTTTCCAACTTAAACGTACATGTATCATTTGGTTTTAATGTGATACAGGTAGTACTCAGAGTTGATGTTTTGAAAAAGATTGGTTTATATACAAAACTATATTGCATTTCATAATAATGATAATAACAACATCTTATATAGCGCATTTCACACAAAAAACATTGGGCATGTTGGGCCGATATCATCCCTTTTTAATATCTTTCTCAGCTCCATGGGGAGTATACAGCCCCGAGCTACCGGGCGTGGTGCTCTGAAGGCTTTTTCATAATAAACAAACCAGTTCAATGTATCCAAAGTGACACTCATTGTATCGTTTCTAGTTTCAGTTTGCCACAAAAAAAAGACATGAGTGAACACAAGCATTGTTTTCTATTTATTTTTGATAGGCTAAAAGTCTTTTTTTTTAATGTATTTGGGGAAAATTGTCATCAAGGGATTGTTGAAAGTTTGGTTGTGGTGTCTGTGTGTCTGAAATGTTCCAGTGAAATAATGTTCACAGTCAATTGCGGGTACATGTAACTAATGAAACCAAGAGAATGGAACCAATGTTGACATGGCATTCACAAGTAACGGAGGTAATTGCCTCCATGCCCCTTGGTCATTGCCTTGGTGCCCTTGAAATGCTCCAGTAGAAATTTACAATTTCCTATTAGGGTGCCCTTTACCAAGGAGAAAATGCCTTGGTGCCCTTCCCTTTCGAAAAAAATGAAGCATACAGGCTTGCATTCACATTAAAACCAGGGTACCTGAATGCCAGAGTACCAACTGCAGACCTTCAATTTCATGTACATGTGTACATCTGATCTAAGTTGAACAAAATCGCCTCCTGTTCTACTGTACGCAGAGTGTTGGTTACAAGTACTGCATCGACATACCACAGCTTACTGGCATTCCAAAGTAAATCCAAATCACTATCACATATTGGGTGTTTGGTAAATGCATACAAACTAGAATGCGACTACATCAGGGTGAATAAGTTCTCTACAGGTACATGTACAATGTTTGATAACCAGAGGTCGATTTCACAAAGAGTTAGGACTAGTCTTATCTTGAGTTAGGACGAGTTACTAGTCCTAACTTAGGACTGGCTGTACGTTTTTGATATTCTCTTTTTAGGACTAGTCCCAACTCTTTGTGAAATCGACCCCAGGCCTGTTTGTTCACAGAAGCAATAGGGGCGACAACTGACCCTGGTCATTGCCTTGGTGCCCCTAGAAAGTTCCAACCGTAATTTACAATAGAGCCTAAAGGTGCCATTTATCACGGAGTATTGCCTCGTAGCCCCTGCTCTTTTAAACAAAATTAACACTCACAGATTTAGAATAATGCATGACCTCCAAACTGCTATGGAATGCGCTGTAATTTTAATTGGTGAGGGCGCTCTTTGCAATAGTATTTTTATCACTTCCGGGGGTATTAACCGGGGTATACGCGATTCGTCCTGCACAGTTTTAATAGGCATTTTGTCACTTTTGTTGCGCCAGGGTTTTAAGTTGCTTTAGAGGGGGATTATAAAGACTCCTATGATGGTCTTATTGTTCTTGATGGATTAGATGTCTGTGGTGGTAATGTGTTAAGTATGAATGGGTATGAATGAATAGGCCTATTCCCCCAAAAGTGATACAAGTATGTTTAAAGAGCGCCCCCACGCTGTCAAAAAGACTGCCCATTGGATGTAATTGTTCATGCGACTGAACTCATCAACAGATACAAACACAGACCTCGAAATATCCCATTGCACCAAACCTGCCAAATCAATCGGCATCTATTACACATTATGTAGCACAATCAGAATACACATATTTCGGCAAGTATTTAACATACAAGACAACTGGCAGGGGTCGAAATTAAGTGTATTTTCATGATAGTCAGCAGGGCTAGTAACCAAGAATTTTTAGTAGCCCTGATGAGATTTTGGTAGCCCGAAAGACACATTATGTCTTGAGTCACTGCACAAACTTTACAATACACCATAGCACAGTTCATTTATATTTATGGTTTGTGATGATGATTTTTGCATTGTTTTTTGACAAGCCTGTCGAGCTATCAAAATGGAAAAATGAGTAGCCCGGCTGTAAATCTGGTAGTCCCAGGCTAGTCTAGTGGCAATTTCGACCCCTGACTGACGGTGTGTTTGTGTTAGTTATAACGTGAAAGGGGTGTTACAAGGCAGTGCGTGTGCGCTGTCCGTTTACATTGCCCGCCGTTCACTCATTGGCATGGGGCGTATGCGCTGCTGCACTGCAATATTGTAACACCCCTTTCACAGAATGGTTTAGTCCAACAACAAAATAAAGCGTTTACAAAGCGATGCGACAAGTTCAAAATATAAACCTGGGAATTCCCTCCGAGATCTGGTAAGTTTTTGTCCTTTTTCTGACATTGAGGATTAAGTTTGTACCCTTTTTTATAATAGAATTTGTGTCATGATTTTTGAAAGTGCTAAAAATGGGGCAAATCTGGTGACTAGCTGTCGAAATTATGCGTGTTGGTCATTTGCCGCTTGAGAGAATCTCGTAAACCTTCCGGCCTGACGTTATCGCCACTATGTTTGTGTGTGTATTTTTCAGTCATGTTTGATTTAAGAACAACAAAACGCAACTGAACTTGATAAGTTCTAGACCCCGTGAGTAACTGGGGCACTATACTTTTGTTAATCTGTCATTAAGCATTCTAGTACGACCGATAACGACAAATTTAAAAAAGGAGCACAGCGCCCCCGTTACCTGGGTCTAGATAAGTTCAAAAGGTTATTAGGCCTACAATCCCTACATTAATTGAAATTGAATGTTAAAAATAAAATAGACAACAATGGTAGAATGAAAAATTAAAACTTTACATTGAACAAAACCATGATGGTTATGATTGAATACAGTGAATGACCATCTACATCCATGACCATAGTGATACCAAACTACCAATTTACAAAGACAAACAAAAGTTACATGAATATTTTGGTTTGAAATTGAAGAAATTAATAAATAAATCACAATTTGATTTTATAAAAATAAAAAAGTCATAACGGAACTTCCTAACAAAATCCAAATGCTTTTTGGCTTACCTTCCCCCCGTCGACGTCATTTTAACAGCTTTGTAAAGTAACCAAGTTAAATCATGATAAGTGGAGATCAATTGTGCAATTTGTGGGGTTAATAACCAGTGCCGATAAAGCGGAAATCGCCGGTCTAATTTCATGTGCAATGCCGTCTGAACAGCAGCAAAGAACTGGTTGTGGTGACATCATATGTAAAGGTCAAAGTTCATAAAAAAAATCACGCCCTCTTCTGTCGGCTGGTGAAACGGCTGGGAAGTTTGGAGTACTTTCAGTGTTCTGTAGTTTTTTCTATCTGTATTTTGTGTTAACCATAGGATTAAATGATTATAATTATGCTACGTGTATGATATAATCGCCAGAGAATAATGGTGTACTCTTTTGTAGGCGGGATTTGATTACGCAATAATCAGTACTGATAACTAACTAGGCCTACTTGATTAAAAATGTTATCTTTCATCGGTGATAGATTTCGGTAGACTCTCTCTCAAGAAACTTTGTAAGAACTTTTTTAGATTTTTATATCAGCTTAATTTAAACCCACACAATTCTCTATTAAATTATTTGTGCTGTACGTAATCAATAATATTAGAACGTTTTGGGGGAAAATTTGTTTGATTTGTGGTTGGTTTGAATGTATAAATTTTAGAGGGTTTAAAGAAAGCTCTTGAAATCGAGGTTACACCCGCAGCTAAACAAAATGGCAGGATCGGCGAATGTTTTTCGTCTCTTGCAAGATGTTGGAAAAGCGGCGTAAGTTGACCTGCAAATTCTATGATTTTATTACTAAATTGTGCATTTAACTTTAGAGATATGTAGTGGGGGCAGAGATATTTATTGCAGAAGATTCCTACTGTTTTGTGGAAACTTTTCGCCGAGTTCCAGAAGACCACCTTGCATGCCTTCTCCTGCGGCTGCATACCACTACCACTATATAACCAGGTGTGTGCACTCAAGTATGACCGGCGGCTTAATGCACAATGCAATGGACGCATGGCTTGAGTTACATAACTATCTTTTGTACACTGCATTGCAGCTCTGCTGGCTTTGAATATTCTACCTCCATGGTCTGAACCTAACTTGCCTAGTTTGCATTCGTCAAAAAGTATTTTATATATAGTAAAGTTTTATTTGAATAATCAACATTTTCGGACAAGTGATGATGAATTAAATTTGAATCACAATCGGGTTGAAAGATGAAAAGATGACAATTAATTAGAATAGATGCCAGATGAGATGAATAAAAATAATTAATATACATGTATCTTAAAGTCTCTTTCCTTTCCCAACAACATGCATTCACCATTGTTGTCATCACTGTCAACTCGTCATACATGTCATACTGAATGCTGGTCATCTCGCCACCTGACAAGCTCGCCACCAACAAAGTTGCCCCCTGCAATGTCGCCCCCTACCCGGCTCGCCCCGGGTTGAAACAAAGTCGCCCCCTGGCAATGTCGCCCCCAAACAATGTCGCCCCCCTAGCAAAGTCGCCCCTAGCAAAGTCGCCCCCTGACAATGTCGCCCCCAGCCAATGTCGCCTCCTAGCAAAGTCGCCCCCAGATGTTGTTCGGAAAGTAATTAAGGCTACAATAGTTATGGTAAAAAAATATAGTTAAAACATTTTCAGAAAAAATTCCGTATGAAGTAATGTGCTTGTGGAAGGTCTAACCCTAACCCTAACCCTAACCCTAACCCTAACCCTATACCCTAACCCTATACCCTAACCCTAACCCTAACCCTTAACTATTTTCTGGGGGCGACTTTGCTAGGGGGCGACATTGTCAGGGGGCGACTTTGTAACAACTCGGGGCGAGCCGGTTAGGGGGCGACTTTGCAGGGGGCGACTTTGTTGGTGGCGAGCTTGCTAGGTGGCGAGATGACCAGCCTCCGTCATACTCGTCATATGAAATAACCCATCCATGGCACCCACTTAAATTGTCGTAGTGCCCTGTGCTTGTACTGTGGTGCCCTCTGCAAAGTTCCAACTCATTTCCACAAAGAAGTGCCCCATGCCTACTTCTGCAAATTATATAAATGGAGGAGCCTTGTATTTTTTTTTTTTAAGTTATAGTTTCTAGAAGTACCCCCGGCCTTACCAGTCGAGGATTGCTTTGCCCTTAAATAACGAAACTCAAAGCCTGTGTACCAACTAAACTATCCCTGCCATCCATATTTTTTATCAAGAGTAAGGAACATACCAAGTACTTTATTATCTCACTCTTACTTCAGTTATTTTATTCCTCAGTCAGACAAATATTTCAGAAACAAATTGTGAGAACAAAATAAGTTTCTTTCCTTTTTTTGTTTTGTCATTTGAAAAAGGAGTCCGCCCTAAACCAACATGATGTAGGATCTGCATTTACCTTATATTACAACAAGATTTTCTTTGGTAAGACACTGCTCTAGAATTGCAAGGGTCGTGGGTTTGAATCCCACCCGAGTAACATGCCTGTGATATTTTTTTCACAGGACTCTGGAAAGTACTGAGTATACAGTGCTAACACACATCGGTGTATGGGTAAAAACCAAAAATTAATATTCTTTATCCCCGATGCAAATTTAACATCTCTTATAAGATTTTCTTTGCTTATTTCTTAAGATGCCGTTGTCCAGCTCACTCCCAAGCATTCCGTTTAAATCAACCTCGCACTACTCCTAAACATGTCTGTTCTGGCTCAACTGAATCAGCCAGTCAGCCCGAGTATGCATTTGAGGTACAGTATATAAAGGGAAAGTTGCCTTTGGAAAAGTCTTTGCGAATTTGCCAAGAGGATTTGAGTGATAATTGCAAGGGATGCTCAGGACTGGAAATTTGTTTTTGAGAGAGCAAGGCCATTTTAATTTTGCTTTGGGCATTGGACAATTTCTTGGGAAACTGTTAAAGCAGCACAAAGGCCAAGACCAGGGGCAAGAGAGGCCAAGACCAGATGCCATGGTCATTGCTTTGGTGCCCTTAAATTGCTTCCAATTTCCTCTTAGGGTACCCTTTACCAAGAGAAAAGGCCTTGGTGCCCTGGCCCTTTCAAACAAGAAGCATAAAGGCCTGCCATGGCCTCTGCGTGATTTCACCAGTAGAGGGCCACTGCAAATTTCGGCAAGAACATGCCATTTTATATTTGAACTCTATTGACAAATGACAATGTATCACGAGTACCTTGATTTTTTGCCACAGCTTATAAGCTGGATTTTTTTTCACACGCACATTGTTTTTTTGCTAGCATAAGCTGTGACAAACTAACAATACATTTGCTCCTGCCAAACTTTCAGCCAATCATTTACAAGACCAATCCTTGTTGGTCAACCATGTTAATCAAGCCAAAACAAACTTGAGTTAGCTTTGTCCGATCTTTGTCTTATTTTGTGTCCATCTGTTCTGATCTTGCTGCATTTATGTTGTTGTTTTTTCCAGGCATCAATCATAAAATAAATTCAAATTTTTTTCCTCATTTAGATGGCCTGCTCCAACATCCGGTATGGCAAGGGAGTCACACAAGAAGTTGGAATGGTAAGTCTTACGACCCAACTTATATAACGTTTCTAAACACATTTTTTTTCCAGCTCAGATTCTAAGAGTGACCATCGGCGAAACCCACAAGATGTATGCATTTTTTTATATTTTCTTTTTAGTCGCCAGACACACAAGTCCTGAGGGCCACTTCAAGGTGTGGGCTACAATTGTTTTTTTTCCAGGGGCCATTGCCACCTACTCCTAGGGCTGAAACTTTTATAAGTTTTACAGTCCATACGGATGTAGGCTTGGGTATCATCAGTGCTTGTGACCGTTTGGTTCTACATGAGATGTTCATAGATGCAATAAAACTACAGGGCTCGAATTTGGTGAAGAAATTTACAAGACTGCAGGGCTTGTAGCTAAAAATGTTTACTGGACCAGAAAATGTACAAGACTAGAATCAAAATGAGGAAAAACTTCCTAACACAATTTAGCATGCATTTAACTCTTTTTATTTAAAGGCAATGGACACTATTGGTAATAACTCAAAATATTTATGAGCATAAAACCTTACTTGGTAACGAGTAATGGGGAGAGGTTGGTAGTAGAAAACATTGTGAGAAACGGCTCCCTCTGAAGTGACGTAGTTTTCGAGAAAGAAGTAAAATCCACGATTTTGATTTCGAGACCTCACATTTAGAATTTGAATGTCTCGAAATCAAGCATTTGAAAGCACACAACTTCGTGTGACAAGGGTGTTTTTTTGCTTTCATAGTCATCTCGCAACTCCGACAACCAATCAAGCTCAAATTTTCACAGGTTTGTTATTTTATGCATATGTTGAGACACACCAAGTGAGAAGACTGGTCTTTGACAATTACCAATAGTGTCCAGTGTCTTTAAACAAGCTCTAAGGCATGTGTAAGAGAAGAATTATCTCATTTCTCTTTTGGTAGTATTTGTACTTCATTACTCAACAGAATTTCAAGGTATTTATCAGACTAAAAAACAGGAATTTAAGATTTTGAAATAACTGTTTTGTATCCATGAATTTTTTTCAGGATTTTCAAAATCTTGGGGCAAAGAAAGTGTGCGTCATGACAGATAAGCAGGTAACTTAAAATCTTTTTACCGTCCCTTACTTCATTATTATGATCATTGGAAATACTTACAACTTGGTGATAATTTTGCTTTCAGTAATTCTCAACATATTGTAGGGTTGAACAAAGAAAACGCTGACTACAGCTGGATTTGATTCTGCGCCCTCTTGATTAATGTGCCAGCGCTCTACTAACTGAGCTACATGTATCTATCCCTTAGTTGGTGGTCTCCTTCTTTTGTCAATATCTTTGCTCGGGGGTGCCAGAAGCCAGTCAGAAGCCAGTAAGCTTGTAACTGCACAGTGTAGCCATGGCCGAGTTTCATAGAGCTGCTTAAACACAACAAAGTAGCTAAGCACAATTTCATAACTTCTGTGCCCAATTTCATGAAGCTGTTTAGCAGAAGCTACTGCCTGACAAATTGCTTTCCTCAACAAAAATTGAACGGGGAACCAGCCACAACAGTGCAAACTATTAGGGCTGGTTACTTATTTCTACTAAGCAATACTATTCCGTGCTTAGCAAGTTTTTGTGCTTACAGGTTTTATGAAACTGGGCCATGGTCTTTTTCTTGAGTTTGAAGCTAACTTTCTTGTGTCATTTTGTCTTCAGATAATGAGCCTTCCCATTATGACTGCAGTGGAGGAATCTCTACATCGTCATCATGTCAACTATGATGTATTCCAGAATGTCAGAGTAGAACCAACGGATGTCAGGTATATCATTAGGGGTGTGGCTGGGGTGTGACTGTGGTGTGGGTGGGGTGTAGTTTGGGTGTGGGTGGGGTGCAGATTGGGTTTCGGTTGGGTGCGGATTGGGTGTTGGTGGGGTGTGGATTGGGTTTCGGTGGGGTGTGGATCGGGTGTGGATGGGGTGTGGGTGGGGTGGGGTATCGGTAGGGTGCGGATTGGGTGTGGGTGAGGTGCAGATTGGGTACGAGTAGGGTGCGGATTGGGTAGAGGGGGGTGTGGATTGGGTGTGGGTGGGGTGCTGATTGGGTGTGGGTCAGGTGCGGTGTGGGTGGGGTGTGGATTGGGTGTGGATTAGTTGTGGGTGGGGTGCGGATGGAGTGTGGATTGGGTGTGGCTGGGGTGCTGATTGGATGTGGCTGGGGTGCCGATTGGGTGTGAGTGGATGCGGATTAGGTGTGGGTGGATGCGGATTGGGTGTGGGTGGGGTGCAGATTGGGTTCGGGTGGGGTGCAGATTGGGTGTGGGTTGGGTGCAGATTGGGTGTGGGTGGGGTGCAGAGTGGGTGTGGGTGGGTTACAACCAAATTAAGTATAACAATAATCTTGTTATCCTCCATACAGTTTCAAGGAGGCAATAGCATTTGCTAAAGCTGGTAACTTTGATGCGTTCCTGGCGGTGGGTGGAGGGTCCGTGATGGATACCTGCAAGGCGGCTAACCTCTATGCATCAAACCCTGATGCAGACTTCCTGGACTATGTGAATGCACCCGTAGGGAAAGGGTTACCAGTTAGGGGAGAAGTCAAACCACTCTTAGCTGGTAAGGCATACCGGAGTGGCACACTGTTGGTTTAATTTCCAATACTTTGTTCCAACCCACGATCTCCCACACCATAGAAAGGGCCCAGTTTCATAAATTTGCTTAAGCAGAAAATCATATTTTTCAATTGTCTGCTAAGAAAAATAATTGCAGGATACCAGTATCAGATGGTACATGTGACATGGTATTTGGGCTGGTAAGCATAATTTTTTGTTGTGCTTAGCAAGTTTTTGTGCTGAAGCTTATGAAATTGGTCCTAGTTTCTGACTAAATACAATGTACAAATTTGCTATTTTAAGGAAACCAAACTTGTTAACTGAATATGCTTGCAATAACATCGACTGACGTAACATGGAACCTCTTGGCAGTTGAACAGTATTTTACAGTGGGGACCATATGTACGCTTCAGCTGTTTGAAATACTTGCATAACAGCATTCCTTTCGCTTGTTTGTAGTACCAACGACAGCAGGCACAGGTAGCGAGACCACCGGGGTAGCCATCTTTGATTACATGCCGCTCAAGGCTAAGACAGGTATGTATTTAGTTGCCATGGTAACTTAAATAGTAAAATTGAACTTTTACAGACTAATTGCAGTGGTGCCAACTCTCCCTCATTCCGCAGAAAGTTTCCGTAAATAAACCAATCTTTTCCTTGTTCTGATGAACGAATTTGTAAAGTTCTGCGATTATTGCTTGTTTCCTATTTGAATGGGATTCTAAATATATCCCTGCTTGTTGTACAAAATCTCCTTGATTGCAAAATGCAAATGTTGGCAGCGCTGTTTTTAGTGAAATAATTTCTGGTGGCCTATATCAAGTCATGTGGAAATGTTAAATATAGGGTGCGTTCGTTTAGCTGACCTGGGTCTACCCCGCGGTGCTCACTGGGCTGAACCCCTGACAAGAGCTAAACGAACGACCACTCACCGCTCTTGTAGTGACGTCGTTTACATGGGGCCAGCCCCCAAAAGACCCACTCCACAAGCAGGGCACTGGGGGCTGACCTGGATGAGCCCCTGGAATGACGTCAAAGCTATTCGAACGCACCGGGGCAGACCGGGGATGACCTAGGGAAGCTAAACGAACGCACCCATAGAATCACGCATATTTTTAATTTTATATGACATTTTAAAACATATATCCTGTCCATTTTTTTCTACAAAGTGAAAGGTTAGTTTCTACTAAGCAACGATGACAAAACTTTGTTTCCATGTGTCACTTTTTTGTGTTGTCTTGTTTAGGAATTGGAAGTCGTGCAATCAGACCATTGCTTGGCATTGTAGACCCATTACATGTGATGCATATGCCAAATAGAGTAGCTACATACAGTGGGTTTGATGTACTATGGTAAGTTGAAGATATTAAAGGAACACGTTGCCTTGGATCAGTCCAGTTGGTCTCTAAAAAGTGTTTGTAACCGTTTGTTATAAAATGCATATGATTAGAGAGATATTTTAAAAGTAGAATATAATGATCCACACAAGTATCACTCGAAATTGCGTGGTTTTCCTTGTACCTCGACTCCCATAAATGGCCGACCATGTTAGTTCGCAAAGTAAAAGGAAAACCACGCAATTTCGAGGCAAATTTCTGTGGATCATTGTATTCTACTTGTAAAATATCTTTCTAACCACATGCATTTTATAAGGTTTCAAACGCTTTTTAAAGACCAACTCGACCGATCCAAGGCAACGTGTTCCATTAACAGGACAAGGAAAACATGTTAGATGATATGAACAATTTTTATGTAATAATAATATTTAAAATGCTCCCCTAACTTTACATACACATGATCAAAGGCGCATAACGCATAAAGAAAACAAAGAAAAAAAACCACTGGTTCCAGGCCTGTGCCCAAACCATACTAGGGGGATACATCTGTCCCGTTAATAGAGAACTAGTTGTTACTTACTACATCTAGGCCTATGAATGCTGGCATCGATAATGTTTTGATCTTTTCAGGAGACAGATGACTCTAACCCTTGTAAAGAATCTGAACAAACTGGCAAGGCAACCGTAGAAGAAATAAAAATAAAAGACACAATAGAAAAATCAAAGTAAAAATCGGATGTTTAAGAGACGGCAAACATCTTGTAAAATGCATCAGGATTTATTTGTTGTTTCAGAGAAGACTCTTTTTGTCTAGTGTGAGTTTTTATTTCCCACTCCAGTCATGCATTAGAGTCGTTCACAGCAATCCCATACGATGAGAGAACACCACGTCCTAGTAACCCCATAGAGCGTCCAGCGTACCAGGGCAGTAACCCAATCAGTGATATCTGGTCACTACAAGCCATGTCTGTCATTAAGAAGTACTTCATTAGGTAAGACACTCAGCTGAATTGCATGACTTTCACTTACAAAAAGGTCTGTGCAAAAACATTGAGACACAGCGCCTTTGGGTTTGATGGAAGCAAGATGCAACAAGGTTACCATTTCCATCACACGGAATATCTTTCTTCACACCTAACAGAAGTAGTACTTCATTAGGTAAGACACACTCAGCTAAAATGTTGAATCCCAATGTGGATTCTGTTCAAATGAAATAATTAGATTTAATGAATTAAATTTGACAAAAGGGCAGGACTTAACACAATCTTTCGATTTAAGTTTGACACTACAGACCGTATTGAATAACCCCTGTGTTGCTATGAAAGTCACCATCTTGTAGAGCAAACCCTATGCTCGTTCAAACGCGTACATCAATGAAGCACGCAGCATTCCCGGTTTGATTCCTACAGCACATGCATGCACAGACGCATGATTTGGCACAGACGCCATGTTGTAGGGCAGATTTTTGAATGGTGACATCATATTCAATACGATCTATTGTGTAGCATGGCAAGTTCTGTCGTGCTGCGTGGAAGTTGTTTGACATGGTAACAAACGTCACGCTCTTGTCGTATCAAAGTTGGGAGATGCGCTTTACAAACGATGCGCTTTAAAAACCTGCGATATCATTATGATTTTGTCATTATTTGAGTGTCACAGCTAGAATTGACATTATGCCCCATGCTCGTTAGAAATGTTTTCCCACATCGCTATTTTTAATTACTTGAAGTGTGGCAAACTATGTTAATAAATTCAACAATCGGCGTTTTAGTTGCCCTACTTTTAAAGTGCAAAAATCATTTGAGTTTGACTTGACAAAAGTGGGACATTTAGCGCAGGCCTTACACGAGGGTTTGTGCAAAAAACATTGAGTCACAGTGCTGTTGGGTTTGATGGTAAATCACAAGGAACAAAACCAGAACTTTTTGGGGGCAAGTTCAAGTATTCATCTGCTGTGCGAGTTTTTAATGTGGATATTATTCTCACTTAAGAAATGTTAAATTTGCATCGGGGATAAAGAATAAAATTATCGTTGCGGTACCCGCTGCCATAACATAGGATTCGAACTGCCTCTAGCTACCGGGCAACCTCGGTAGTCTAGTTGGTAAGACACTGCTCTAGAATTGCAAGGGTCGTGGGTTCGAATCCCACCCGAATAACATGCCTGTGATTTTTTTTCACAGGACTCGGGGAAAGTACTGAGTATACAGTACTCACTCACATCGGTGTATGGGTAAAAAACCAAAATTAATATTATTCTCACGTGTTATCATCGTTAGGTCTGTGAATGATCCAGAGGATTTCGAAGCTCGATCTGCAATGCATCTTGCTAGTGTCTTTGCTGGAGTTGGATTCGGTAATGCTGGGGTGCATTTATGGTGAGTTTGGGAGAGTTACATGTACGTCTTTCTAATATTTATTTTTGTATATGAAACTAAGGATGTGTTAAAAGCAATTATTTCCACTAGTATTGGAAGCCTAAAAGACACAGGTAGACCAGTGTGTTTCCCATTAGGCTAAATCCTAACACTTCCTCCAGAGATCTCTAGATTAATCCCACCTCTGCCACCAGATAACTCTATGTATATCCCAACTCTGCTACTGGGACAACTCTAGGTACATACATCCCACTTTTGCCACCAAAGGACCAAAGGATTCTATGAAAATCACAATTTTTTTCTTGAAGTTTCATTTTTTTTGTTTTATAGTTATTTATTTAATTCAGTAGAACTCACCTTGAGTTCCAATTAAAATTGTTTCTTCCATTGAATTCTGACTTGTTTCTTTCCACAGTCATGGCATGTCTTACCCTATTGCCGGTATGGTGAAGAAGTTCCAAGCCGATGAGTACAGTGCAGACCATCCTATTGTGGTAATTTTGGTCATGATAATTACATGTACAATTTTTAACATAGTGATTGTTGGAGTGGGCATATTTCAAATTTCTGATCCTTTAATTTTCAAGGGACATCACCTGAGACTAACTTGTGAAAATTGCATGGAAGTGTGTGCTGTCTTGTGTTACAAAAGACTGTGTAACAGTTGGGATTGGTTTAACAGTAAAACAAAAGTTTATAATCAAATTACCTTAACCAATAAAGAAGCAGAAGTCCATCTATTGTCTGCAATCCTTGCTACGTGTCCCACCCTTTTCCATTTTATTTTGTTGACACAGTTTGTGATATCTGTCACAAACAACACCACCTAGGGGAAAAAAGTAGTTTGTATTATTATTAGCTATATATCTTCTTTAAAGGGAAGGTATACGTTTGATTATCACTCTTGAAAATGATGGCAATAAAAACTTACTTGGTTAGAAGTACAACAGCTTTTGATATAAAGCACGTTGAGAAACATTTCACTTTGAAGGAAGGTGGTTATGGTAAAGTATATATCAGTTTCTATCCCCCAAATTTGAATCTGAGAAGCGTTACTGACAGTAACAGTTCTCAGATTGTGTATTCCAATTATTATGGATTATCCATCCTGGAAAACTTTCCGTATGGCGCCACCACTTTTTCACCCTTTTTTACAAAAAGGGATATCTCATTGAGGTAAATTACATACTATATTATTTCATATCGAATGAAAAAGTGTTGGCACCGTACGGAAACTTCCATAATAGGGGACTTTGGAGCACCAGGTGGCGGCAAACTTACAAGGTAAACTGTCATTGTGTACGTAGTTCTGAGCACGCGCACATTACCAAGAACAATGGATATTACCTGGTAAGTCTGCTGCCACCAAGCGTCCCGGAAGTTCCCTATTACTCCGGATTTGTTGCGATGTCTCAAAAATGTGACCACCTTTTGAAATGAAATTTTCACATGTTAGTTTCATTGTATACATCTACATTTATATGGGATTAAAACAATCAAATGGTTCAAAAAAACAAAGGTAAACTTTGCCTTTAAAAAGACTAATTGTGAGAGACTAACTTTTGCTTCTATGTTCCTCCCCTTCATAGCCTCATGGTCTATCGGTAGTCGTGACATCACCGGCTGTATTCCAGTTTACTGCACCCATGTGCCCAGAGAGACATCTGCAAGCAGCCGAGGCCCTTGGTAGGTATTTAAAGGAAATATTTACTTTCAAGAATAGTTGGAAACATACACGTAGTAAAAGTTGCATGAAAAGACCTTGGTCAAAATTTCGTAGAGCGGGATAAAAATGTGCAGGAATACAGTCAAAAGTTGTGAATGTGGCATGGTATTTTTTTTTTTTTTTTTGGGGGGGGGGGAGGGGGGTTACTTACCGGTCTCCTTTTTGCACAGCTTTGGGTGACGACTTGGCTATCGCTCCACTCTACTCTCCCTTCACTTGGCCACATCTCTCTAGCCTGTATGCCTCAGTTTTATGCCAGCCGCCCTCCCTGAGTTGGACTTCTGCCGTGTTGTACAACATGTAGCCCTACATGTAGCCTATCCAATTCAGGCAACTTTGAGTTGGGGCTTGCTGGTCTAGCTTGTCCTCCTGTGGCTATATCACATTAGCCTCAAGCCGCTCAGGATTTGACATCTGACGAGGGTCCACACAGGAGTTCTGAGAGGTCCACATAAGACAGATTCCAAAGCAGGAAAGGCTCTGGAAAGTTTCTTTCCCTTTCCACTTGGGATAGTAAACTTCCAAAATAATTAAGCCCGTGCAGAACTTAGATTTAGGCGAGCCTTCAATTTAGGACAGACTGCTCTCATCCAACTTCAACCCAAGACTGACTGGTACATCTTAAAAACCACTGTGCACCCAACCAGAACAATCAGCAACACAAAGGGAACCCATTCCTAGGGCTAATAAAGTAAAATACCAACATTCCTTATAGCCCCCCACCCAACCAAAACAAAATACTGCCCCCTCTGGAGTCTTATTTGAAATATATCTGGCACCCTCTTGTGACACTCTAGTCTGCCCATTAAACCTCTTGCAAACTTAAAGGAGCTAAGTTAAAAAGAGGCAAACATGCACATTAAAAAAAAATATGACAGACAAGTTGCAAATATTCTGAAATAATTATTTAGGGTTTGCATGAAATACTCAAGACTCTTGTGTCAAATACTCACGAGAACTGAAAGAGATTTATCAGAATGAAAGTCAACTCCGTGATAAAAAAACACAAGACAATTCCAGTCATGAGTTTACTAGCGCGATGCTGTGATCACTGGCCTCGGGGCCTGCGGTCCAGAGTAAATTTTGTTTGCTGTACTACATTACTTGGGCTGACACAATGGGCAGGCTTACAGCCACCCAACATAAAATGTCTTTGATTCTAAGTGTTCACAGGTACCCGTTTATCTCTGGGTGCCCCGTTTACCCCTGGGTGATGAGAAGCAATTAAAGTGAATTGTCTTGCCCAAGGAAATGAGTGTCACGACTGGGATTCAAACTCACACCCTGATGACTCAGCAACTAGAACTTGAGTCTGATGCACTGAAGTGCTTTCGCTCGTCCCCAGCGCCTTGCTTTAACCAAAGCATTAGGATGGGCAAACGTATCATGCACTGTCATTGGTTTAATAATGCGCAGTCCCATCATGCATCACACTCACACTACACCATATTTCTATGCACTGTATGCATGACGTACTTCCTGAACAAGAATCTGTTCAAGCAATTATTAGCCCATCCCAGCGGTCCTGGATATATAGACTGGCCGCTGGGGCCGAGCGAATTTAGTGCTCCGCCACGCTACAACCTAAATCAATCGCAAGAACCATCTCTTCCCTAACAGGTACCCATTTACCACTGGGTGATGAGAATTATAGTTTCTCACAAGTGTCATGACCAGGATTCGAACTCGCACCTCAATGAATCAGTAACTAGAACTTGAGTCTGATGCACTTAGTGAAGTGTCTTGCTCAAGGACACAAGTGTAATGACCGGGATTCGAACCCACACTCTGATGACTCGGCAACCAGACCATGAGTCTGATGTACTAAACAGCTTGGCAAAGCTATGAAATCGACCCTAGATCTATACAAATCTGTAACCCGATCTGGTACTTTTTCAGGTGCTGATATTACCAACAGGAAGAAGGAAGATGCTGGTAAGGTGGTAGCCGATGTGATGAGACAATACATGTATGACTTGAAGGTTGATGATGGACTGCTGGCATTAGGATACACTAAAGATGATATTCCAGATCTAGTCAAGGGAACCCTTCCACAGGTAGGAACAATAGCTGTATTCTGTTTTTAAACCGTATAGACCACAGCCGCTTGTACCAAAATGCCCACAGCGGCCACTAACGGCCTGTACCAAAATGCCCACAGCGGCCACAAACGGCCTGTACCAAAATGCCCACAGCGGCCACAAATGGCCTGTACCAAAATGCCCACAGCGGCCACAAACAGCCTGTACCAAAATGCCCACAGCGACCACAAACGACTTGTACCAAAATGCCAACAGCGACCACAAACGACTTGTACCAAAATGCCAACAGCGACCACAAACGGCTTGTACAACTGTGAAATCTGACCTACTTCCACTCAACCAAAAAGTTCACAATAAAGGTGTGTTGACCTGAACTAAAATTTTCAAATGTTAACTCATGTTAACATTTTTCTGCACACCTCTAAATCTTTTATTCTGTGATTCTCTCTTCCAGAAACGTGTGACGAAGCTTGCCCCTCGAGAGCAGACTGAAGAAGATCTAGCCAACATGTTCGAACAATCCATGAAAGTGTACTAAAGCTAATCATGGATTTGTAAGACCAAAGAGTGGGTACTAGGGGAGGTTTCCGGGCATTGTACTGGGTTTTGGTGGAGTTTTTTTCTCAATCATGGTAGCTAATTTGGTGATTTGTTTTTAATGGGTACGTTGATTAGCTTCCCTTGGTCGACCTGGGTCTGCCCCCGGTACATTCAAATAGCTTTGACGTCATTCCAGGGGCTCACTTGGGTCAGCCCCAAGTGCCCTGCTTGTGGAGTGGGTCACTTAGGGAGGTGCATGACGTCACCACAAGAGGGCAAGAGTGATCGTTCGATTAGCTCTTGTCAGGGGCTCACCCGAATGAGCACCACGGGGTCGTCCCAGGGAAGCTAATCGGGCGTACCCAATAACACTTTCCTTGAGAAACCATGAGATATGTCAATATATTTTTCCACTTCTGCTGTTCAATTTTCGATGATTTTATGCAGGTGAGGTATTTGTCCCCCACCAAACCAACTCAAAAATTAGATGATCACGAAACGCTCCTGTCATTTCAGAGGTTTACGGGGTTGATAACTTTGCCAAGTTCACTGCAATCATAATTGATATCATTTGAATGAGATGATTTTTTTAAGTTCAAATTTCTGTTAATTTCTTTAGCAAAATAAATTCCATACTTTGATTAAAAATAATAATTCTGTCCAATCTGTGTGTGAAATTAAATTAAGCTTTTGCCAAATATGAAATACCTTAATTGTCTTCCAATAAATCAACTTCTTAATTGTTTCATATATTCAAATCAGATATTTTTAACATGTAATTTTATATGAAGAATATGATAAAGTGTAAAATTAAATATTAAACTTAAAATCAATGTGAATAAATTTGAAGATGAAAAGTACCTAATGAATGTGTGGTTGAATAATTTAAAAAGTGTGTCTGAGGACTTTTCAAACACAGTATCAACCTCTACCCCTGCAGGTACCCATTTATATCCCTGGGTAAAGAGAAGCAATTATGGTAAGACAACTTGCTTTAAAGCCATTCGACACTTTCGGTACAGAAAACAAATTAAAAGTTCACAAATTTACAAATAACTTACAGGGTTTACAGAAGGTAATGGTGAAAGACTTCTCTTGAAATATTCCATGAAATGCTCTACTTTTTGAGAAAACATTAAAACAATATCAATTCTCGATTTCGAGAATTACAGATTTATTTTATACACATGTGATGACACGGCGAAACGTGCGGAAACAAGGGTGGGTTTTCCCGTTATTTTCTCCCGACTCCGATAACCGGCTGAGCCAAAATTTTTACAGGTTTGTTTTTTTATATAGAAGTTGTGATACATGAAGTGTGGGCTTTGGACAATACTGTTTACCGTAAGTGTCCAATGGCTTTAAAGTAAGGGCACAAGTGTCATGACCGAGATTCAAACCCACGCTCCGATGACTAACCAACCAGGGATGGATTTCACTCAGAGTTAGGATGAGTTACTCATCTTAACTTAGAACCAGCCTAAAGTTTCTAATAAATCCTTTGACTGGGAAGTGTCATGACCGAGATTCAAACCCACGCTCCGATGACTTAAAGCCATTGGACCCTTTCGGTAAACAGTATTGTCCAAGGCCCACACTTCGTGTACCACAACTTCTACATCAAATAACAAACCTGTGAAAATTTAGGCTCAATCGGTCATCGGAGTCTGGAGAAAATAACGGGAAAACCCACCCTTGTATCCACGCGTTTCACCGTGTCATGACATGTGTTTAAAATAAATCCTTAATTCTCGCTATCGAGAATTGATATTGTTTTACTGTTTTCTAAAAAAATAAAGCATTTCATGGAATAATATTGCGAGAGAAGTCTTTCACCACTACCTTCTGTAAACCCTGTACGTTATTTGTAAATCTGTGAACTTTTTTTTTTTTTTTCTGTACCGAAAGGGTCCAATGGCTTTAACCACCAGAACTTGAATTTGATGCTCTAAACCACTCGGCCTCGACACATTATTGTATACAAAGCACTTTGTATACATTTAACAAAACAAAAAGATAACACGACAAACCACTTTTTATATTTGCGTACTGAAGATTTATTTGGCCTCATTAAAGAATACTAACGAACGCTAATGTAGATGGAAAAAGGAACATATCCATGGCAACGGAAGGATGTCGGACTGCAAGAGCTGGGTTCAAAAACAAAGCCATTGCAATTATTTTAATGCTGCTGCCAGGTAATTTGTGCTCATAAATAATTAAAGATATCAAAAATGCCATAGAATCAGACAATGAAATTGAAGGCAAGGTCGACCTCTGCTTAGTGTACAGTACATGTCAAATTATGCTTAAACCATCCATTTGAAGCTGACTCCACTAAGCAACTTTATCAAGCTGGTAAGCACAAGATTTTCTAAGCACAAATGAATCTTCCTGAGCAATAACACTTTATCGGCCAAACCACAATGAGTTCCAGACTACATGTATTTTCACACTACAGTTCGTGCCACTTTTACATTCGCTAAGTAAATACATTTTCTTAGCAATAGTTTCTGCTTACCAGCTGGTATGAACTTAAGTCTCCTACTGACCTGCTTTCTTCAATGTTCATCATTTAACTTGGTCTTTTATTTCATTGTGTAAGTTTTAAAACTTTCTATCGTCAATCCTTCCGCGACCATGGACAACTTCTCTAAAAAGAAACACCGGTACAATAAGAAAGTCAGTGTATTAGTCACAGTGTGCTTCAAAAATATTTAACACACATTAAATGTAAAATGCCTGCCTGAATAGACAGTGGTGAAAACCAGGCCCTAACTTAGCTCATGCTGAATATTCATGAGCTATGTAGATGCTACTCATGAATATGCATGCATGTCATTGCTATTTTTAACTCCAACATGGCAACAATTCACCTACATGTAAAAAACAGTATAAAGGGTTGGACTGTTGCACCTGAGCCGTGACATGTATATCTATCTGCTTAGCAAAGCGAAATTTGCTAAGCGGATATAGGTTACCAGCCAAAATCCAATATGTATACTGCTTGCAACTGGTACCTTGTACAATATTTCCTCACAAAACTTCTGCTGAAATCTCTTTGAAATTAGACGCATTTGACGTAAGAACCATCAGACACAAAACAAATATGTGCACATTTTTGATCTTCAAATGGCCAATTCTAAGGCTACTTGCACTACACCAAACTCATGAAAAACAAATATGGATTTCGTTATGAAAATACATCACCATTCAAGCCACAGAAATCATTCAAACAACCAAATTTGTATCAGCCATGGATGGTCAATGTAATGTAAGTCACACTGTACTACTAGACGTAATAACTCAGAAAAATGAAGCAGTCCAAACCTTAAGACCCATTGCAAATGCCCTAAATAATTGTGAGGAGTCAATTTTTCATTTACTGCAAACATTTCATCCACCAGGCCTGTGTGCTTTGTTTTTGAAAGGGTAAGGGCACCAAGGCATTTTCCTCTTAAAAAGGGCACCCTTTGAGGAAATTGTAAATTTCTACTTGAACATTTCAAGGGCACCAAGGCAATGATCAGTGGGCATGGAGGCAATCGCCTTTGTGAAGTATTAGGCCTGCATCCACTATTGGCCGAATAAATACCTCAGGGAGATCCCCCACCCTCCAAACCCATCATACAACAAACAGGGTTACTGCATGGCACATTTGCAATGGGTCTTCTAATTTTTAATCAAACAATAATATCTACACTTTTCTTTCTCCTTTTCAGACAGCCTTACACAACATTGGCTGAATAGCAATAATGCCCAAACAGAAACCCTCATACATATTCATGAAGTTTGTTGCCTGCACTACTTGTGGATAGCTATAGATGGGTTGCAATACGCGTTATTAACCACCATCTTTGATGTATTTTACACTGGAAAAGTGCACGCGTGTACGCGCTGCCCGTGACTCTCAGCCAATGGTAGCTCTTCACGCGTGCACAATTCATCAAATATGGCAGCTGATGACGCGTATTGCAATCCAGCTGTTTTATTAAGGTGGATATCTCGCAGGTTAACGAAACGCATCTTGTTATTTTTGCTACTCAAAACACACTGGTGAGGGTTGGACAAGGCAAGACTGTTTCAAGTTTTGACAGTAATGTCTCAAGTCAAAAGATTCGGAGGCTTTTTATTTACAAATTATTGTTGTTGACCATGATACTAGAGTTTCGATTCCAGTTACTGACTATTCTTGTTGACCAATACCAGTGGCCAATTTCATAGAGCTGCTTAAGCAAAAGATTTGCTTAAGCATGAAAATAGCTCGCTTATTTTACACATGTTACTGGCAAAAATGTCATGCCATATACATTGCTTGTGACTGGTATTTAGCTGTTGTTTACTTAGCATAACAATTGAGTGGAGCCTTATCTGATTTTACTAGGCACAGATTTTTTTTGCTTAAGCAAAATTTTGTGCTTAAGCAGCTCTATGAAATTGGGCCCAGCTTAGGATAGCATTACAACCAGTTACTGGCACTATAATTTACTGGTTACCAGTAACTATAAAGTGGCTCTAACAAATAAAATGATCTTATAAACATTTCCAGTGAAGCAACAATGTAAATGTTTAGAAGGGGTCCAGATCTACAAAGGTGTTCAGCAAAGAAATAAACTGGAAGCCAGTTTATGTTAAGCAAGATTCTATTGTGCTAAGTAAGTTTGTGTTGCCATGCGTCAACCCTTGACCAGTGTCATTTCAAGAAACAAGAGAATATTATTGTTAAATTTTAATCGCTGGTAAATTTTTAATTTGTGCACTTTTGGCTGGTGAGCATTTTTTTTAAAGCAAAAGTGCTTATGTTTATGTATAAATGAAATGATTAAGCGGATTTGTTGGTGCATGCATTCAATGTCAAACTAATGCTGATGTTTTGTGCAAATATGTACATCTCATACATTGAACATTTAAAATTGTGAAAAATTGCCAAAAATTTCATTAAACTCAAAAACATGTTTTTCATCTGAAAGCGTGTTCGAATTAAAGACAACTGTTAAATTTGTTACTTTAAATTTAAGCAAACTTCTGATTTTGTTTTTTTCTCAGTCAAACCACTGTTCATGCAAATTACAGAAATTGCGTTAAAATTTGCGCAAAAAACTAGTCTACTAATATTCTGTTAGCATGCTTGTGCACTTCTGCCATTCTTGATTTGTTAGTAACAATAGGATAGGGTAGAAAAACAACACAAGGCTATATTGCCAAGTTCTGGATCGATTCGAAAACACAATTTTTCATTTTGTTGAATATTCAAACGGAGCTATTACTTTCTTTAGTCAACTGTACAAGAATATCAATTACTACATCTACAAAATTACGTGTAACGTTTAACTTTGGCCAAATAAGCTTTTAAGACTAAATAATACAAGAACTCAAATGAGATTTTTGTTTCCATTACAATTGCCATTACAATAATTAAATGTGCAGTGAGTTACTTAGTCAGCAACGTTGCATGACAGCAACACAGAGTAGCAACAGTGCCTAAGACCATTGCTTTGACGTACTTTGTTCAAAGCAACAAAAAGGAACATTGTCAAAATAAGTCCAGGACAACGAGTGGATAAGTACTGTCCGGGACAAGGTTTTTTTTACCTGCCATTGTTTGAAATCAGGTGTCAGAGAAAACCTGAGAGAAGTTCACAGTGCATGGGGTTATATTTGTTTAGAAACCTCTGGGACTTAGCAGAGACTTAGATCTCACTTAAAAAGAAAACCACACATCATTTAGTAGAATACAGCAACCTCCAAACCTTCCAAATCGCTCAAAAACGTCAACTTCGCTTCTACATTTAATCAGCCATTCAAATCACAGAGCGCCTAGCGAGGTGCATAAGTGCATTGGAAAACTACGTGCCTTGCAGCGAGTAAGAACAGGTCTCTGATAGAAATATAGACCGACAGAAATCCAACAACAATTTAACGTTGGAAAATTATTATCCGACCACCTATCCTGGAATAGCTTTGACAAGACCCCTAAAATCAACCCAAAACCAAACAACTTTTGGCACTGTTGAACTGAACTCTGTTCACCTTGGTAGGGTGTCACAGTCATCCAATATTAAGTAAAAGTAATTCTCTAACTGCATTACAACGTTGCTGCGATGACATCACATGCTGATGTGCTTCAAGTTCTTGTAACATTTTGACAAATTTAAACACTGCACCAATTTACCTCGAGAACATTGGCTTGCTAAACCACCAAATAATCTCTGGTCATTTTCAGGGTTCTGGGACGGCAAACTCTTTAAATCTCCTTTTTTTCTTTTCTTTTTTCAGAATCCTAAAAATCTTTTTTTTCTGGTAAAGTGGTACACCTCTCGAGTCAATTCACCCCAAATCCAAAGGTCACTGAAGGGTCATGCTGTTTCAGTTTCCTGACTACACACTTACAAATGCAATGACGCATAGAACAATATGGTTGATCTAGTCTGTGTATTTATAACTGCCAACATCCAAGCAGCTTCTTGGTAATAAGACTCCAAATTCATAGAGCTCCTTAAGCAGAAAATATTGCTTAACAATTGTCTGCTTAGCAGAAACCAGCAGGATACCAGTCATAAATTGTATATGTGATAGTGGTATTTCAGCTGGTAACCTTAATCTGGTAAGCATACTTTTGTTGTGCTTAGCTACATTGAAGGCTTAAGCAGCTCTATGAACTTGGGACATGAACAACATGAGCATTCTGTCAGCCTTTAGTTTCAAAGCCTTCGGATCCAATAGCATTATGAGATCATTTGGATTTGGGGCGACTTGACCAGAAATTAATCGGACCAGGTTCACTCTCTGCCCTGGTCCCCTACATGTAGCTCCAGCAGAGAAGCCCTACTGGTGGCTACCACATTCTCCGCAGCATGGCGCCTTGAAGTGACAATGAAGTAGTTAATGCTTGACTCAAAAGGGCTGGGTAGTCGGAGCAGGCATGTGGCTGTACATGGAATTATGAACTCTTATCCATTTACTACACACGAGGGCGCCCTTTCCATATAATATGGAGGGAAAACGCTTCCAGATGCGTGCAGACACTGACTAAAGCCTCGTTCGTACTTCCTGCGAATGTGAATGCGATTCAACAGTTGAACTGTGTTCCTGCGAAACATTCGCTGCGAAAACACTAATATTCGCAAGAAGTATGAACCAGGCTTTAGACTTCATAATTCCATTTACAGCCAATGGCTTGCTTTGATCGTGACAGCACAGCACCTTTAACCAAGGTTCTCCAGGAAAACTCTGCCAAACTGAATTTAAACCTGGGAGTTTTTGTTTCTTTCTGGAGAGCCTACCACTTCGTTTCCACTTCCTATGAGCAACTCACTTCACAATATGACAATCCACTACAAGTATAAAATGTGGACTACACTTAGGTCTGGCTCCCTGGTTGTCAAACACCA
This sequence comes from Asterias amurensis, assembly GCF_032118995.1. Lineage (NCBI taxonomy): Eukaryota > Metazoa > Echinodermata > Asteroidea > Forcipulatida > Asteriidae > Asterias > Asterias amurensis. The sequence continues at coordinate 1,978,697 of NC_092664.1, read as the reverse complement.
TCATCATCAAACAAGTAATCGATACCAGTCTAGCTTTTGACACAAGCCTCACTTAATGAACAGAAACAAAATGGCTTCTGCCTGGTGCTCTAGAATTTAGAACCTTGCAACTATGAGCAAGTTCGAGTGTGCACAGTGGTTAACTAACCGTCGACTACTTTGACTAGAACCGAGGTTGGTCGACCATTGGTTGACTACTGTGGCCGACCATTTCGAACCAGCCTCATGCCCACGGTTTTTCCATGGTCCCAATAGCCTGTTCCATGCTAACATGTGTGAAGAGGGGACACTATAGCGAAACCGCGGAAGGGAACCAGTGATACGATAGTTAACTAGGCTTCCAAACGAGTCATTCTACTTAGTGTGCACTGCGCATACGTTGCCGGTCAATAGTCTACTAAATCTTTGCACTTGAACTTGCTCTTCATTGCCTGGGGATACAGGATGTATGTACACTCCACATTATGTATGGCGCCGGATGTCATAGTGTAAAGTCAAATTGCACAATGACCCATGCAATTATCCAACTTAAAATACAAACAAATTCTAAAAAAACTAAAAACATACTTTACTTTCAAAGGTGGTCGAAGCACCGTCCAATTTTCAACACCAACAATAAATGACAATGTCACTGTCATCAAACAAATAAATTCCTTTTTTTCTTCTAAAATTTGATTCTCGATTTAAAACTTTTCAAGGATCTAGTGATTTTTCGTTTTGCTGTCTCGAATATCTTGAAACAATCCAGCAGACATTACAACAATTCTTGTAATATTACTGGCTAAATTTTGACAAAAGAAGTATACTTTTGTGTCACTAACATTTCGCAGAAACAACATAAATTGACGCCAAGGAAAGAATACAACTGTAATTGCTTTTTTTAGTTACTTAAAAATGTTTGTAGTGTCAGGAACTTACCAAAGAAGTTACTTCATGGGCAGATTCTGACCCCGCTTTGAGCTGTAAGGGGGGAAAAATTTAAAAGTTAAAGGCAAAGTCGTGAAATGCTACCTTAGGTTGTTGGAACCGTTTGATTGCTTTAATCCTATATAAATGTGTATAATGTAAAAAAAATTCATTTCAAAAAGGTGGTCGCGCTTTGAGCAATGGCAGAACAAATCTGGAGTAAATATGTTCATACAGGAAGAATAATCCCTCAACGGAAAACACAATCTGGGAAGCATTAAAGTATAGAGTAGTAAACTTGTAAGTACGACCTTGTGTAAATCTCTTAAGGACAATGGACACCATTGGTAAGTGTCAAAGACCAGTCTTCTCACTTGGTGTGTCTCAACATGTGCATAAAATAACAAACCCTTGAAAATTTAAGCTTGATTGGTCGTCAGAGTTGCGAGATAACTATGGAAGAAAATAAACCCTTGTCACATTAATTTGTGTGCTTTCAGATGTTTGATTTCGAGACCTCAAATTCTAAACTTGAGGTTTCGAAATCAAATTCGTAGAAAATTACTTCTTTCTCAAAAAAACTATGTTACTTCAGAAGGAGCCGTTTCCCACAATGTTTTATACTATCAACAGCTCTCCATTGCTTGTAACCAAATAAGTTTTTATTTTGAGTTATTACCAATAGAGTCCACTGCCTTTAAGTGTGAGTGTTGGCTCTGAAAAGATCAGTGTGGTCTCAATGTTTGAACAGTTTACTCTGTCTGTATTCTCCTACGGATGAGCAGAGTATACTGTTCAAAACATTAAGACCACACTGGTCTCTTCATAGCCAACATTCCTCCCAAAGGAGATTTACACAAGGCTGTACCTACAAGTCCACTATCCACAAGTTTTACAATCCACAATCAACTAAAATCTACTCACTTCTGGGATCATATAGCCGAATCATCATCTTAAATTAAGACCACACTGGTCTCTTCATAGCCAACATTCCTCCCAAAGGAGATTTACACAAGGCTGTACCTACAAGTCTACTATCCACAAGTTTTACAATCCACAATCAACTAAAATCTACTCACTTCTGGGATCATATAGCCGAATCATCATCTTAAATTAAGACCACACTGGTCTCTTCATGGCCAACATTCCTCCCAAAAAAGATTTACACAAGGCTGTACCTACAAGTCCACTATCCACAAGTTTTACAATCCACAATCAACTTAAATCTGCTCACTTCTGGGATCATATAGCCGAATCATCATCTTAAATTAAGACCACACTGGTCTCTTCATGGCCAACATTCCTCCCAAAGGAGATTTACACAAGGCTTTACCTACAAGTCCACTATCCACAAGTTTTACAATCCACAATCAACTAAAATCTACTCACTTCTGGGATCATATAGCCGAATCATCATCTTAAATTAAGACCACACTGGTCTCTTCATAGCCAACATTCCTCCCAAAGGAGATTTACACAAGGCTGTACCTACAAGTCTACTATCCACAAGTTTTACAATCCACAATCAACTAAAATCTACTCACTTCTGGGATCATATAGCCGAATCATCATCTTAACTTAAGACCACACTGGTCTCTTCATGGCCAACATTCCTCCCAAAAAAGATTTACACAAGGCTGTACCTACAAGTCCACTATCCACAAGTTTTACAATCCACAATCAACTTAAATCTGCTCACTTCTGGGATCATATAGCCGAATCATCATCTTAAATTAAGACCACACTGGTCTCTTCATAGCCAACATTCCTCCCAAAGGAGATTTACACAAGGCTGTACCTACAAGTCCACTATCCACAAGTTTTACAATCCACAATCAACTTAAATCTGCTCACTTCTGGGATCATATAGCCGAATCATCATCTTAAATTAAGACCACACTGGTCTCTTCATAGCCAACATTCCTCCCAAAGGAGATTTACACATGGCTGTACCTACAAGTCCACTATCCACAAGTTTTACAATCCACAATCAACTACAATCTACTCACATCTGGGATCATATAGCCGAATCATCATCTTAAATTAAGACCACACTGGTCTCTTCATAGCCAACATTTCTCCCAAAGGAGATTTACACATTGCTGTACCTACAAGTCTACTATCCACAAGTTTTACAATCCGCAATCAACTTAAATCTGCTCACTTCTGGGATCATATAGCCGAATCATCATCTTAAATTAAGACCACACTGGTCTCTTCATAGCCAACATTCCTCCCATAGAAGATTTACACATGGCTGTACCTACAAGTCCACTATCCACAAGTTTTACAATCCACAATCAACTACAATCTACTCACTTCTGGGATCTTATAGCCGAATCATCATCTTAAATTAAGACCACACTGGTCTCTTCATGGCCAACATTCCTCCCAAAGGAGATTTACACAAGGCTGTACCTACAAGTCTACTATCCACAAGTTTTACAATCCACAATCAACTAAAATCTACTCACTTCTGGGATCTTATAGCCGAATCATCCTCTTGATCGTTTCCGGCCAGGGAGTGTAGAGCGGCTAGAGCAGCCACATCATGTGATGCTTCTATATCGGGCCCAGAACCATGGCAGACTAGCTTGGGATCAGTGGATACGGCTACCAGCGAAAGATGCTCTTTGCCTTTCGTCTTGGGATACAAAAAGAAACAAACATCATTTAAATTCCATGCACTTGTGGACAACTAAGGATATGCCACTTAGTTAGAATGTCTGAGCAACTTTTCTCAGGGGCAGAAAAAGGGTCATGAGATGGTTAACATAGGGCAATTTGGTACGGACTTCTGTCTATTGGCACGATTTGATACTGTAATACTGATCTTGTATGTTGATGTTTTGCAGACAGTGCACATACTGGTCACAGTGGTCCAGACTGTTATCACAAGGTTGTGGGTTCGTTTCCCCAAGCTAACCGTTGAACTCACAATGACAAGAATAAGTATTGCTATCTATATATATACATTATACCGATGTTTGTATGAGAGAGGTTGCCAGCACGGTGTTTGTGGATAAGGTTTTCAGTCGCCACCTGCTTACCATCGAATTTTGCGCTTGCAATCTCCATACTTTAACAACAAGCGCCAAATTTCTGCGCTAGCTCTGCAGCAAAGAATGCTTAGTAATAACCTGCTATTCGTGCTGATGTGCTTGATGTTAGCTCGGAATTCCCTGCTTCTATAAGCGATGACTCTTTGCTTACGAAAATTGAGTCATGAAATTGGGCCCTGATTGCATGGTTTTCCCTGGAACATTTCTCTGGGGTTTTCCTCCAAATCCTATATCTGATTCTGCCAATCCTTGGCTTTACAACCAGAATTAAAGACACTAGACACTATTGGTAATTGTCAAAGACTAGCCTTCACAGTTGGTGTGTATCTCAACATAAGCATAAAGTAACAAACCTGTGAAAATTTGAGCTCAATCGGTCATCGAAGTTGCAAGATAATAATGAAAGGAAAAAACACCCTTGTCACACAAAGTTGTGTGCGTTTAGATGGTTGATTTCGAGACCTCAAATTCTAAATCTGAGGTCACGAAATCAAATTCATGGAAAATTACTACTTTCTCAAAAACTATGGCACTTCAAAATTTTTATATCATCAACCTCCCCCTGTTACTTGTTACAAAGAAAGGTTCTATGCTAATAATTATTTTGAGTATTTACCATTAGTGTCCACTGCCTTTAATTAACAAAATGAAATAGAATCACTAGGAGGAGGATGCGACATTACGTCTTCTACTCACCTCTGGGAAGTCGGTGAACTGAAGATGAAGTCCCTGCGCAATGGCCAGGAACTCCAGCTTCTGTCGAGGGCGTACCAGCTTCTTCTCCACGTAGTTCCCAGGACGTCCCTTCATGATGTTGTTGGCTGTAGGAGACGTCCCAATGCTCAGAAGCTCTCGGGCGATGTCGGAGGTCACGGTGCCCGTGGTGGGTGGCATTTTCTTGGAGGAGCCTGTCACAGGGGTGCCAGGGGCAAGGTTTAAACCTGTTGGGGGAGAGGGGAGGATGTTAAGCAAGATAAGAAATTTAAATGCTAAATGTAATAATAATTCTAATGCATTATCATTTGATGTATCTTGGAGATTGAATTTACTTTCGGACGATTTGGACGTCTACGGAGAACATTGGTGAGTTCTTTTACTGTTGAAGGCAATGCATACATTTTTTTTTTCAACTGCTCAATAGTACAATCTAATTTACCTGTAGATTGAGGTTGTGATTTCTGAATTGGTTGGGAGTTGGTTGGTCCAGGGAAACCAGCAGTCATATTCACACCAGGCATCATCGGGAACAGACCTGGGGCAAGTTTATGGCCTGGTATTGGCGACTCTATCTTCTTCTTATCACCACCTGAGAAAGAAAATAATATCAAAGTTAATCTACTAACACCAGAGAACTGCTAAAACCATCCACGCTTCAGCAAGCCCATTCAATACAGAAAGCAAGCCAACCCTACACAAGGCCACATAAACACAAAATTGTTGATCGTCCTTTTTTTTTGCGAATGGGGGAGGGAGGGAGGTTTTTTAAAACAGAGGGTTTGTGTGTTTTTGATGTTTTCAATAGTTTTGTCAAAAATTTTTAACTCCTAGATGACATTTTCTGTAAACTTTTTCAAACAACTAAGCAGTGTAGCCCAAGTAAATATTTGAAGAAAAACCTTCTTTAAACATCTTTTCAAACCTGTACATTTTGAAAAAAATATCAGCTGAAAAATCTGGGCAGTTAAAGTATAAAGAGATATCCAGACATGTTTTTTATGATGATAAAAATAAAAAAAATAAAAAAAATGGAGTCGGGGGGTTTTGAAAGGTCGGGCAGGGACGATCAACAATTTTTTTTTTTTATGTAGCCTAAGCTCACACACACAGCAGAGTCCAGCATTCTCCAGAAGACGGTCAGAACATTCGGACCGAAACGTCAAGCAATACAAACTGGCTCTTCTCAGAGCCACCACTAGTCACGGTGACTCTGACTTGAATTGAGTCACGTCGGCAATAGACTTGGACTTGACATTTGTATTGGCTGTATGGCTTCTGACTTGCACTCCCTGAACATAGAAATTGACAAAATGGGGAGACCGCCAACACATTTGTGGCAGTGTCATGGCCGAGCGGTTAAGAGCACCGGATTCAAGCACTGGTGTTTGATAAGCAGGGTGTGGGTTCGGATCCCGGTCGTGACACTTGCTACATAAAATTGGGGAGGTAGTGCTTTCTGCTCTACTGACTAGGCTTCGAATTGATGATACCCAAGCCTACATTCATATGGACTGTGAAAGGGGTAACCCTGTTTCAGCCCTAGGAGTAGGTGGCAATGGCCTCTGGAAAAAAATAATTGTAGCCCACACCTTGAAGTGGCCTTCAGGCCTTGTGTGTCAGGCGACTTGCATATAAGAATAAATAAAAAATAAAAAAATATGTACATATAAAAAAAATAGAGCATAGCTCATTTGCTAGAGGGCGGCACACTAATCTGGTAATCTTTGTTCAACCCCAATTTCTTCTACATTCAATGTACCTTTCTTCTCCAGACTCTCCTTAAAGGTGACCTTACGATCCCCAGCGCTGGCGTCTTCACTCTACAATAAGACAACACAATACATCACGCATTAGACTTGTAATCCTGCTTAACGTAAAGCTGCTTAATGGCCGATTTTGTGCTGACTGCACAAGTTTTCCATTTCATAGCGATGCTAACCGCAAGCATACCAAAAGGCATGTTAACCTTCCAGTACTTACTGTGTGAAAATGAATGACACCAATGCAAATCCATGGTGAATGCACAATGAAATGGAAACTCGCACAGTACGCACAAAATCAGCCGTTAAGGACCTCTATGTAATTGGGTCCAGTGCTCTAAAGCAACATCCAAAGCAACATTTTTAAGAAATGGCAATGTATACCATTCAATTGTTTTAATCCTATACAAATGTAGTTTCCAACCAGTGAAAATTTAATTTAAGAAATGGACGCATTTTTGAGACGTCACCAAAACTCCAAAGCGAATATGATAATCCCTAGAGTATAAGACAAAGTACTACGAAGTATACAGATAAAGACAAAGTGAGATTTTACTTTTAAAAAATCTTTGCAGTGTAAGGCCTACAAGAATTATTGAAGTCTTGAAACACAAAATAAGATTTAAGTTTGTTGACAAACCTCTGCATTGTTCTTGAGAGCAGACTTCCCCGGGGTATTGGCAGATGCGGGAGAGGTGGAGGAGTAACCCATTTCCTTCAGCATTTCCTCAGCAGCGGCTCGCTTGGCGTTCTTCTTCTTGGGACCTTTGCCTGTGCATGATTTACCATCAGCTGTGACCTGTACACATAATCATCAATACTTTTAGCTATTGTGACAAACCATTATGAAGCAGGACAAACAAAATGCTAGACAACCGAGCTAGCCTAGTGGCTAGAGGCAGTTTGAATCCTATTTGTAAGCAGCAGGTATTGCAACGATTTAATGGAAAATTAAAATGATTTAAACAGCAGCCTCTTACCTGCATGGTGAATTCCCGTCTACGAGTCCGCATCCCTGGCCTTCCTCCACTCAGCTCAGTTACAGTCTGATCCTCTACAACGGAGAATACTGGCTCTTTCTTATTAGTGGCTTGTAGGATCTGAACCAGACGGCTGATGGGGTTCAGGCCAGATGCTTCATACTCTGGATTGGTGGCACGAGACTGTAACATACAAATATAGTCATTAGTCTTCATCCATAAATACCCCAGACAGTTTCTCTTCTCCTATTGGTGCAGAGCGCGTCACGTGGGGGTGTTTAAACTGTTGATAATGACCAGTGTTTATAACCGGCTGGCTTCAACAGGCGCGCACAGATTATCACGCGGAACGCAATTAGTAATCATAGCTATTAGTAACAGCGCGTAATTAACTTCAAAGCGCGCGCGCAGAATCTGTTTCACAAAACCCACGCGCAACAGACTCTTCACAAAGTTTGTGAAAACAAATATTTCAAACCTCGAATTTGCAACTGTCAAAGTGTCTGGATTGTATTTTTTTTACGTTTTTTAACAAAAGGGTATTTATGAATGGGAATAAAAGAGTAGTGACTCGTTCTTAAACGTCCGTTTAAAACCTTGCAGGGTGTGTTGTGCACTTTATCACACGGCAATTCGACCCTGCTGGCTTTAAAAGGCGTGTAAGAACTCGTCGCTACCCTTTTATTCCCTTATTTTCTGTTGCCAGAATGCTCTTTTATGGAGAGACTGATTTTGGTTGTTACAACCAAAAATTAAAGACAACGTGTTTACATGCTGAAATAATAATAATACTAATATAATCATAATAATTGTGGCATCTTATATAGTGCACATGTCCGTCACTCAGTGACGCTCCTGGCGCTGGCGCTATAACATACAGTACATCCTGCAAGATGTGGGACTACGTTTGAATTATGAGACCTAATTCTGATAGCACCATGTAATAGTTTACAAGGTGCTGTGGCGCAATTTGCTGTCGATCGGACCAGGAACACCGGGGGCGAACCCCTTCTCTTTTTGATAAGTGCACTATGTTTTTTACATGCGTTACATAACACATGTACATAGTTTTTCGCTATTTTCGCCCGACTCACAGGTTTGCTATTTCATGTATATTGTTAATCACACAAAACATGACCACTGTCTGTGACTATTTTGCCAGCTCTACCAATCCTGCATAATACCTTCAAAAGGCATTGAGCAATGGCAGGCACTTTTGGACATTCAATGCGACATCTTACCTTGATCAGTGATTTGCTCTTCTTCTTGCGCAGCTGAAAGTAAGGCCGAGGGCGCTCTACTTTGGGCAGGGATGGGAGCATGCGTAGGTTCTTGACCATGGACTCTGCGGCTTTACGTTTAGCGTTCTTCTTGGAGTTACCAGCACCATCAGTCTTGTACTCACCAACAATGCATTCAACTTTGAAGTTTTTCAGATGAGGTGGGCCTTTCTCTTCAGTCACCTGTAGATGACAATAGAAAACAAACTTGTACCCAAGATAGCAAACTTTCACCCAGTCTTACCCTTTTGTACCCAAGATGACTCACTTGTACCCAACATGAAATGCCTCTACCCAATATGAAATACAAGTACAAAAGATGACCCATTTGTACTCGAGATGACCAACTTGTAACCAGATTCAACCACTTGTACCCAAGATGACTGATGCACTTGTACCCAAGACGACCCGCTTGTACCCTGATTGACCAACGTGAACCCAAGATGAACAACATGTACCCCAGATGACCCACTTGCACCGAGATCGACCATCTTGTACCCAAGATGCCATACTTGTACCCAAGATGACAAACTTGTACCCAGATCAACCAACTTGTACCCAAGATGATCCACTTGTACCCAGATCGACCAACTTGTACCCAAGATAACCAACTCGTACCCAATATGAAATACTTGTACCCAAGATGACAAACTTGTACCCAGATCAACCAACTTGTACCCAGATCGACCAACTTGTACCCAAGATAACCAACTTGTACCCAAGATGAAATACTTGTACCCAAGATGACAAACTTGTACCGAAATCAACCAACTTGTACCCAGATCGACCAACTTGTACCCAAGATAACCAACTGGTACCCAAGAAGACCAACTGGTACCCAAGAAGACCAACTGGTACCCAAGGAGACCAACTTGTACCCACAGATGACCAATTTGTACCCAAATCCAAATAAATACTTTTACTGACCTTGAAGATGACAGACATGTTATGTTGATGAGCTTTCTCATAAACAACACTGATGTCAGACTTGAGGTCTTCGTCTTCACCTGCTTTGACTGCAAAGGGATATGAAAAAAAAATAAAGTCATTTTCTACTTTTGTAAAGATCAATATCTGACATAAGAGGCCGTTCATAATAGTCAATGTTAAAAAAATTCGGTATTTTTTTGAAATTGTTTTGACCTACCCACCCACCCACCCCAAATTTCAATTTTTAAATATTGATTTACTTCACAATATACTCTATGCACTAAAGAACAAAGTAATGTCTCAAATGATACAGATTTATCAGGTCAAAGGACTCCAACATCGAGCAGATCGAGCAGCCTTCTTTTTTCTCATAATGAAAAAAAAAAAATATGAATTTCGATTTTCAGTTATTTCTTTTGACCCACCCACCCACAATTTCGAAAAAAGATTGACATTTTTTAACATTGACTCTTATGAATGGCCCCTAAGAGTAATAAAAAGATAGGCCACAAATTATCAAATGTACAAAGGTTGGAGAAAAGACAAAGCAGAACAAACTGAAGAACATTCAGACAACTGGACACAATGAGAACATCTAAAAGTAGTTATACCAATTAAAGCACAAACAGAAAGTATGCAGAGGTACTTCATCAGGCTCAATATTAAAGGATTTGGGTACTTTTTCAAAATGTCCACAGATTTACATGAAACTTACAGGGTTTGAAGATAATGATAGTGGAAAGCTTCCCTTCAAATATTACTAACTGAGGTTGTGCAATTTTTGAGAAATTAGTAAAACAAGTCACACAATAATTTTCGTCTCAGGAAGACAAAAATTGTTTTAGCATGTCAAATCCCATTAACCAGTTATGACATTATACCAAAACTATAGCATAAGTGGTTAAAACGTTTTTACAAGCTAAAACTGAGACGAAAATTATTTGTTTTACTCATTTCTCAAAAACTACAACACCTCAGTAAGTAAAATTTCAAGGGAAGCTTTCTACTATCATAATCTTCAAACTGTGTAAGTTTAATGTAAATCTGTGGACATGGTGTTTTGTGTGAGGAAAAAGTACATAGACCCTTAATATGTTCAATGATTTGTTTCCCTGTACAAATATAGAAGAGTTGGACACTACATTCACAAGTTATTTGTGGATTGCTGGAAGTCCTCATTCTATTGAACAGGATCAATACTAAATGAAATTACTTACTGGAATTGGTCGGTGGATCAGCGGTACTGACGGCCTGGAGGGAACAAAATAAACAAGTGTTAACGACTAGAGTTTGGTAGAGATAACAATAAAATAAGTCTTTAGTTGTTGTGTGGGTGTTTATAAATTTTTGGGAAATTACACCTAAAATGCTTTGGTCTTTGAGAATAATAGTTGAATCCATTAGAATCACTCTGCAGCCGATTTCACGAAACGCTAGGATTAATCCTATCTCGAGTTAGGACGAGTAACCCGTCCTAACTTAGGATGGGTTCTATGCGTCCTACGTATTAGGATACGGAACTTTACTCGTCCTAAGTCGTAAGATTAATCCTAAGTTAGGAAGAGTTTGGTGAAATCGACGGCTTGTCTTACAAGAGAAGACTGTGATCAGTAGAATCCATTCTTAACGCAATGATAAATCACAATGTGGCGTGTTGTGACCGATTACTCAGCAATATTGGTTAAGTGTCTTGCTTATGAACACAAGGCGCTGTTGCTCAATATGCTGCCGACTCGACCAGGAAAACCTCTTCTCTTTATGATAAATACATAACACACTGGACCTACAGCTTTAAGTCCCATCCAAAGGACGCAGCATCATGGTTAAGTGTCTTGCTCATGAATACAAGTGTCTTGACCAGGACTCAAACCCACACTCTGCTGATCAGAAACACCAGAGCTTGAGTCTGGTGTTCTTATCCGCTCCACAACGACAAGCCATTGTGGATAAACGTATTCTATTCCATATGAGAATGTTCTACCTGCTGTTGCCAGATCTGCTGTTGTGCTGATCTTAAACTAAAACTTTCTTTTGTAGATGGGCAGGGAAAATCCCTAATCAACCCAAGAACTTACCTCATCCTTGACTTCTGGGAAAGGATCTACCTCCATTGACTTCAATGCCTTGAGAGCCGCATTCTGGCGGGCATCTTTGCGAGTACGTCCCTCTCCGATAAACTCACGATTACCAACAGTCACCTTCACATAGAACGTTGGACGAGGACCTCCATACCTGAGGTGACAATGGTTATTGTTTTAAACAAAATGAGTTGCAGTTACCAAATTAATAACTTAACTCAAATAAGTTAACAATATTTTGAGTTTTTAACTGGGCTTTGCTCAGGGACCAAATGCCATAATAACTATACTTTACACATGAATATCTGGTTTGTTGATGTGTTTATTCTACTATCGCCACGTTTGTTTATCGGAGTTCGGGAGACTTCTCTGAGTAGATTGTTGGAATTCGGGAGACTTCTCAGTTCTGAAATGAACTGTCCTTTTTTACTACTAACTGGGCAGAAAGAAGGTACAATTGGCCAGGACTAATACTTTTGCTTAGTGGACCGAGGGGACTTCTCATTATTGACTTCTTAACCACAGAGTGAGTTCTTACACATATATACTTCAAGTGTCAGGAGTTGTGAAATCTATTTGAGCCAAAAGTCAAAAACAATAATCCTGTTTCAACTTGGGCAGATAATCAAAATTTTGAAGATGATTACTATCTGAATTTATTGGTCTTTGGATTTCTGTTTAGCTGCAGAATAATAAATATGATGCTCACCTTTGGTGAAATTGTGGGCGTTGTCCCGGTGGTCCTTGTCCCCTGAAATCAGCAGGACCTCCTGGCCCTCGGGGTTCAACCCCCATACCTGGTCCCTGTTGTCTCATACCTCCATGACTACCAGGTCCTCCAGGACCAGGCATCCCTGGGCCTCCTGGTCCAGAGTTACCCGGTCCCTGGGGTCTTGGTGGCCGGAAGCCTTGCCCTCCTCGCCCACCTCGGTAGTAGTTGTAGTGGGGTACGGGATCGGGTCCGATGGGTGCATACTGGATTATGACGCCAGCCTTCATGGCCTGACTGTTGAGCTCCACTGTTGCTGTCAGGGCATTGGGGTTGGGTACGGGGGACTTCTGGAGGCGGGGATTTCTTGGCTTGGGGGCTGGCATGTTGCAGTTGAGCAAGGCCTGTTCAGCTGCTTGGTGCTGAGCCTTCTTGATGCTTGTCCCCTGCAAACAAGAAATAACATTCTCAGATTCTGGCCACTGAGAAAACTTTATAGAAATCTTATGTTACAGAGGTATCCCTTCCTAAGCCAGGAGAGTAACTTACAAAAACAAACAAAATATGCAATAATTATACAATCATTTTTATTCAAGTTCCATTCATCACTTCTTGTGTTGTATTGTTAACTTGGTGTGATCCCTTGCTATACTGCAGTTAAGGATTGTATGGATTATGACTGGCACATTTTTATTTATAGAGAGACCACCAACATAGGGCTAGGGTAGAGTGCCAGCACGTTAATCTGGAGGTTGTTAGTTCAAATCTGCCCTTGGTAAATTTATCTTTGTACCCATAATTGTGGCTGTGCACTGTTATATTTAATAATAAATAATAATAACATGCATTTATATAGCGCTTAATACAAGGTTTCTAAGCGCTGAAAAGGAAGTGTATGATAACAAAAGAAAGACAATTAAAAGTGGGATGAAATAGCAGAAACTGAATAGACTAGATGGATTTAAATAAGTGTGTTTTTAGAGCAGTTTTAAATGAGTCCAGTGAAGATGAGGCACGGATATGAACGGGGAGATTGTTCCAAAGAGTGGGAGTGGCGATTGAGAAGGATCGGTTTCCATAGCGCGTGCGAGGGATAGGACCAGAGTTGAATTCCAGGTGGGCGGTAGAAGATGATTGGAGAACACGAGTTGTAGGTTGCTTTTTTACTAACGTAATTAAAGATGCAAGTCATCCTGTACATACCTTAGCTTCATACTTTTGATTGCCAAGTACCAAGCGGACGGTAAATTGTTTCTCGTGGGCAGGGCCCGTCTCTTCCACGAGCTCATATTGGGGTTGTAGTTTGTTGAAACGAGCGAGCTCGTTGAGATGGCACATGGGTGTCTTCTCTTTGGTGTTTGCCATGTTCAACTATCGGAGGGAGAAAAAGGATGAATTGAGTACAAATTATATAGTGAACTTTGAAATATTAGAAAGTTTCTCTATTTCAAGAGCCCCCATAATATTTTAAAAACCTTTGGGAACCAACTACCCTTGCATTTCAAGTCAAAATAATGGTTGCAACATACTGAACTCCATTACATTCCAACATCTGTGTTATCGGGATTATCCCAATTTCAAAAACAACACCGTGCTCAATTTAGTCATTCAAGCAAGCTTACTGCCTTTGCACGATCATCTATTTGCAGGGATGTATGCTTCGTTATTGAAAGGGCAAGGTCACCAAGGCATTTTCTCCTAGGTAAAGGGCCGGCACCCTATCAGGAAATTGCAAATTTCTACTGGAGCATTTCAAGGGCACCAAGGCAATGACTAGCGGGAATGGAGGCAATTGCCTTTGTTGCCTCTGTGAAGTATCAGGCCTGCACTTGCATGTGAATAGAAGCAAACTCTGTATTGTCATGGCAATGTGGACACTTTCATCCAAATGAGTACATACTAAGGGAATCAATGTGTGGTGAAGAGGTTTTCAACTAGTGGTTTAATCCCAAGGAGGCCTGGTTCTTGATAATGTTACCGAGACGAAGTTGAGGTAAATTATCAAGAACCAGGCCTCGGCAGGTTTAAACCACTAGTTGAAAACCGATTCAACACACTTTCTGAAGTTGAGGCTGGAGAAAAAATAAAACAATGAAAAAGGACATTAGTCAGCAGGCTGACTGCTGTGCACGAATTAAGTGGCTTCCACAACGGCTATGGCTAATGGCTGCAAGGACAGCGATAAAGAGAAGAAGTTTTCGGAGTGCCAGCCATAGCCACTGTTGAAGACATTCGTTCAAACATGGCCTATTATTGGGTATTACTTTGTGTTAGCCAGAGGTGTATCTGGGTGTCTTTTGGACGCCATTTTAAATTTGGACATGCTGTTGTTATCCGTCATTTACATGTAAATGTATCGTCAGTGAAAAATTTGGACACCAAGTTTTTCAGCAAATTTGGACACCCTTGGACGTAACAAGTTGGGATTGGACCCCAAGCTGGAATTGTAACCCAATTTGGAATTGGAACCCAAGTTGCAATATGAACTCAAGTTGGAACCAAAGTTTGTGCAACAAGGAGGTTTTTTCTTACGGTATTTTCTTGCAACTTTGATGACCAAGTATGGATTAAAACCCAAGTTGATGTTCAAATGAAAGGACCAAGTTAGAATATTTACCTCAGTTGGACCTGCACCTGCTGCACCAGCAGGACCCTGCACAATCTGGCCAACAGTCCCTGAGCCTGCCGACATATTATTACCAGCAGAAGCAGATGGTGCTACTCCAGATCCCGGGGAGCGCATTGGCATCTGGCCGCTGGCTACTGGGTGGGATGTCACCTGGGACATGATCGCAAGATTTGCTGTGGAGGAGAACAAAAATGGGTTTCAGAATTTAAAGTCTTATAGACCCATAGAGTTATATATAAGAACTAGAGGTCGCACTGGCCTATATACGCACTCCGGCATGCACGCAGGCAGAAATTTTCTAAGTTGACAAAACTGGCATCTCACAGCGTGTGTTTGTGCGGCCATTTTGTAAGTTGAACAAACAGCATCGCGTGAGCGTTCAATAAAAAAAACTCAAACGTGTATTTCATATTCAACGCGCGTGCAGAATGATGCGCTTGTCATCTTGCCGTCCCGTGGCGTGTGCACGAAGCATCACTCGTGCGCCCTCTAGTTCTTATATATAACTCTATGACCCTACCCCATCAGTGCAACAGAGAAAGTCTGATCGGTTTTCTGCCATTCATAAGGTTCAATTCTACATGGAAATAGAAAATGTGTCTTAAGGATAATTCTAGCCACACGAAATGTAACATAATGCTACACTTTTTGTAAGACTACACTTAGAGCCAATTGCTTCTGCTACAAAAAAAGTACTTTGTGAAACCTAACAAGTTGATAAATTCCTCTAAATAAAATTTGTTTTTAACTTGTCAGGCCTGGTGGTTAGGCATATCTGTTTGATGTGCAAAATTAAGCATTGGTCATTATTATTTAGTTTTTCATAATATACAAAGAGACAGAAACGGTTAATGTTTTTTAAAGGCAGTGGACACTATTGGTAATTACTCAAAATATTTATCATCATAAAACCTTTCTTGATTACGAGTAATGGGGAGAGATGGATGGTATAAAACATTGTGAGAAACAGCTCCCTCTGAAGTGACGTAGTTTTTGAGAAAGAAGTAATTTTCCACGAATTTGATTTTGAGACCTCAGGTTTAGAACTTGAGGTCTCGAAATCAACCATCTAAGCACCTTCGTGTGACAAGGGTGTTTTTTTCTTTCATTCATATCTCGCAAGTTCGATGACCGATTGAGCTCAAATTTTCACAGGTTCATTATTTTATGCATATGTTGAGATACACCAACTGTGGAGGCTAGTCTTTGACAAATTACCAATAGTGTCCACGGCCTGTAAGGGGAAAGACTGATTTTAGGCTTCAGGAATGCAGACTTTTTGATTGGTGAAGGTTGACAGCTCTGCATAATTAAGTTTGTCTCAAGATGGTTAACTAAAATATAAAAAAAGCCATGTGTACAGCTCGAATCACACTTCACATAAATACAAATGCAAACCAAAATATCTGTTGTTGACAAACAATCAGGAACGCACCGTTTTAAAATTATGATGCAAGGAAATTAACTTCGCTTTTACTCTTTACGTGATGAAGTACATGTATGAACTAGAATTAAGAACATCAGTAATCTTGCAGACAGTGACAAAGACGATTTTTAAACAATTGAGTAATTGTCAGCAGATTCTTTATAAAATTACACAAAAATGAGCTCGCACAAAATCAATCTTACTCTCCACAAAGCACAATCAAGCAATTGGTACCAATGTAAGTGACAAATGGGGGAAAAAAAGGTAATGCTAGTTCTATACGGAAAATCGTCCCACTTCCTGATGCTAAGCCACATGTGGGACTTTGGCCAAGAAGCAGAGGGAGTCCAGAGTGAAGCAAATTGTCTCACCCAAGGCCAGTGCTATAGTCTGTCGAACTTTCTGCTGCAAAGGAACAACATTTATTTGAGATGAAGTGGCAGTCGATATGACCTTTGTTCCCAAATTTGTCATATTTGGACAGAAAAGTCGAAATACAAATAGTATTGCCGGATAACTATCCGTAAGGCGGCACCACTTTTCCCCTCAATTTTCCAAAAAGGGATAGGGTAGGGGGGTCTCATTGAGGTAAATTAGATAATATATTATTTCATATCGAATGAAAAAAGTGTATTGCCTCCTAGACTTCCTTGTTTAGTTGTTTTTGGGGGAAGGGAAGAGGAAATTAAAAATAAAAAGGCTTTTAAATTTAAAAAAAACATCATTGAAAAGCAATCACATGTATCTTGTCTTCATTCAAAAAAAAGTTCAATTTCAAGGGACATGTGGACAAATTCCTAAAGATTCCTTATCTAAGCTGTCTGCCCCAGTAACCAGAACCACAGTCTCCTCCCCAGTTGTGTGATGGCGTCGGTGGATTCAAGTAAGTACAAGTAAGAATTATCAACATGATCAACAAATGAAAATATCATCACGTCCAAGTAGAGAGATTGCCTCTTCAATTCAGTCTTCATTTTCATTACGTTCATAAATAATAGTCGGACGACCTGCAAACCTGAGAGACACACTAACCAGTACGTAGATTAGATGTACATTCAATAACAATACTTCAGTCATACGGTACGGTCGGGCAAAATGGGACGAATGTACATGCGTTGTGACATGTGTTCACTCCCCAAACTGTCATGGCGAACGAAAAATATCAAACCCTCAAAACGTTCACAACAAAGCGTCAAATTTAGTCATTTTTTACCTTAAATATCGCTCTGATAACACCAAAACTTGAAACCACGTAACCTGCAAATCCAAACTGTGCTGTGGAGAGGGGTTAAAAACGCGACATTGGCAAACACTAAAGAAAAACTGGTGTGTGTGAACACACGTGTATTTCGTTCAGACAGAAGAACCCGGGTGCAGAGAAAGTGAGATTACAGAATACTGACCTGGAAATATTTATAACCCATCGTCCAGCGGAAACTACGTCACACTGCAATTACAAATATTGAACGTGTAGTTCGAGATTTATTAAAATCATTGGAAATTATCAAGAAATACATTTTATTTATATAAATATTAAAGATTCGTAACAAACTCGTTGTAATATTATTTCAAGATTTGGTTAAAATAAACACACTGAGCAAAATATTGGTGAAGCTTCTTTGTACCATCTACAAGATATGGACTAATTTTATGTTTGCGTCCCATTAAATATTTATGGCGCGTCGGTTGCATCAAAAAATAACTGCACAAAACAAATCGTGATCTGCAAGAACTGTACCACATTATAAAGTTTATACACACTACAAACCAAAAACTTCCACATTATATGAAAACAACTTCGTTGGTACCGTTGTTTTCTCTCTCTTTTCCACATTGCATAAACAATGTAAAATGTGAGGGTTTAGTCACTTACAAAGAAATACTTTCTCAATTTGGGTTCCTTCCGACTAAGCGCTTAAGTTGAGGATAGTTTTAAATGGATTGAGTACTTTATTTGTCCAAGCCTGAAGGCAGTTGCAATAATCATAACCCTCCATCCTCCCGATAGTCTGCATGAAGTAAGATATTTATTATATTATACTATTGGCTGTGTAACTATCTGCTTTTACTAATGCTTTGTGTACTTGTTAAATCTTTATTAATTTTATTGTGTACCCCAGATGTGGGGCAACAGATCTACGGATCATAGTATGTATTTGCTTTTGTTGTCCCTTGCCCATCTCGGGGTATACTGGCTTATATTTTGTTTTGTATTGTTATGGCAAATAAAATAATAATGATAATCACTCTCTGTATAAAATTGTGACTTGTTGTATGACTTTTGAGGATTATTTTTTCTTACACAGACATTAAACAGCAACGTTATCCACATGGTAGTATATCAATTTCAGCACGCTTGAAGCTCACCTGTTTTCCAAGCAACAAATAAACACACATTTAAACTAAAATCTTTATCTCTGTTTCTATATAATTGCTTGCCCCAAACCAGTTATGATGGAACTTTCTAAAGAGTTTTTATTGAATTTATGTAAGTTTAGATGTAATTCAATCTACTGTTCAGATTGTGACATCTTTATTATTTTGAAATAATCCATTCATCAAAAGCAATAAATTGGGTTGGTTAGACTTAGTAATACAATATGAAGTAATAAACTACAATGTATAAGTCCATTTTATACAGTTTTGCTAAACCAGCGCTCCATACAAAATCTAACAATATTTTCATCTATAATCAATGGGTTTAAAGTAGCTGAGATCCGGCGCGCAGCAAATTGTGTACATTGGATACGGTTTACTCACAGTTTCAACCCGTAATTCATGGATACATTTCTCCAAATTTCGATATGAGGAGACAGTTTTTTCATAGATATTCCTGTTTTTATATTTAGGATCAACCTTAGTACGACTTGATCAACAAGTATGGCGTGGTCTGGGGATCAGAAGAGGCTTGAAAATAAGAAGAAGAATTTGGATTCGAAAATCCGGTTTAGTGCATGGACGCCTATGAATCATCACCCAACAAATGACAAGGTACAGTATCAATTAATTAGTTGTTTATGCTAATTAGTATTATAGTACAGCACTTGCTGCTGTACCGTTGTTAATTGCATTGTTTATTCCATGTTGCCCTTGCTGGTTATTGTCAGTTGTTGTAATCTAAAATATTATAATGAAATATTCTTGGAAGACCATCCTATTCTAAAAAAAACACCAAAAAAACCCAAACTACTCATGCTACTGACTACATTTTGAATTTGAAATTGTAAAATTATTATTAGCGTAGGCCTGTTTTGTTTTCATTATAATATTTATCCTTTAGCATCATGTAATAAACCTTTTTTTAAACTTGAAGACACAAAATGTGTTTACCTCATACCCATTCATTTTGTTTACTAGTAGAATCCTGTGGTGTTCAATTCTTGACAAACATTGGTAATCATATGTATTTCTTTAAAGGGTGGCTGCAGTGTTTTTTTAAATAATTTAAACGATTAAAGAATAAACATGACTTTCTAAACCTGAAATATTTTTTTATTTTTTTTATTAAATGCGCAAGTATTTTAAAAATGGTTTTCAAGAGATTAGGGGAACCCACCCCGCCCCTAAAAGGGGCATAAACGTGACGTCATGTCGAGAACCCGAGCCGTCGGGCCCCCTGGCTGTGTGCATATAGAGACGTGTGCACTGTGTGGCCTGGTACCTAGGCGCGTGTAGTTAGGGACCAGACTCTTTTTGCCGTCGATATGTTTGAATTCCCGACGTGACGTCGATGGTAGGGGGGCAGTAACAATCCACAAAGGGGGGGCATGACTTATTCGCTAATTACGCAAGTGAGATATGTCGGGGAAAACAAAAAACACATTTTATTGAGGTTCAATACATATATCAGAAATAAATGACAGCAAAATTAACTGTTTTATTTTAATTCACTGCAGCATCCCTTTAAATATTTTCACAGTCCTTGATAAAACATTGGTAATCAATGTATTTCTTTAGATATTTTCACAGTCCTTGATTCAGGCACTTTGGGGAAAAAAATACTCACTGGCCTAATTCATAATCTGTTAATTATAAAGACCATCACTTTGTTCTCCTTTGTTATATCCAGGTTTATGAAGAAAGGAAAGAAGTCTTACAAAAATGGGTGAGTTGAAATACTGAATGCACGATATTCACTTTTATAACACCCCTTGCAAGTATTCTGCCTGCTCATTGGTTTAGAGCGCGTCACATGACATGTCTTAGTTTTGCCAGACGACGGCCGTGTGATAGAGCGTCGGTTTGCCATGCGCTAGTCCAACAGACTAGCACATGGCGTGCAGTACCCAGACGTCCGTTGCGTATACTGGGATGATAAATTAATAGTCTGTAACCATTTCGGATTGCGCGACACTACATGCAACACAGTAAGTAAAAGTGTTTGCAATCTGTATTCGCGTCGTCCGTGGATTGTAGCATTCAGGTCTGTAACTTAATAATAACAGTACAGTATTTAGAAATGTATGGGGTGTTATAAACCAAATATTGACTGCTTTTACTCGTGCAATGGTTAAAAACTATGACTCCCTCGGTGATCCCCGGAGTGTTCTATTTTCCCTCGGCTTCGCCTCGGGAAAATAGAACGCTCCGGGGATCACCTCGGGAGTCATAGTTTTAACCATAGCACTCGAAGCAGTCAATATTTGTATACTATCAAATATACAAATATTGAGTGGCTCAGAGTGGAATGGGAGGAATATTCGCAAGGTAAAATTTGGACTGTTCCATTTCACAAGGCGAAGCCGAGTGAAATGGAACAGTCCAAATTTTACTGAGCGATAATATTTCTTCCATTCCACGAATTAATGCCACTCAATGTTTGTTTTATATAACTGATATAGATCCTTGTCATTTGATGTATTTTAAAAGTATAACATTATGAAAAATCACACAAATTACTGACAACCAAAAATCATATCGCGCCGCTTAGCGGCAACAATGCACAAATCGGATCACAACCTTTTGCACAGGTGCTCCTTTGTTTTAGCAGCGGCACGGCGGCACTGTACTGCTCAAAAACATTGGGAACAAGGATGATCCCAACTGTTGAATGGGAAATGCTATTCCCCGTAGACGAATAGATCTTTTTGATCGCCGGTGTGGATAGGAGTAATAGTGAATGTCACGTGAAGTAAGTTCCACCAATCAAATGACAAGGATCTGTATGTTGGTTATCAAATATCAAATCACAAATTCCCAAAAGGCCATGGTCGGATTTTAAATATAGCAGACAAACTACATTGTACCATTACTCCATTGTTTGGCATATATAAAATGTTGTTTTCCAAAGTTATTTCTGTTCACAAAACTCCAATTACAAGTACTAATACAATTTTCTTTTCCTATCTTACAAACATACCTTTTGTGATTTGTTGTTAATTTGTCTGAGTTTCTAAGGTAATAGACCTTATTGCGATTCCCGCCTGGCTGATTTTTCTCAATTGTCGAAAGGCATTTAGGGAAAGAAAAGGGGGCATACAAATTACAACAACGCCCCTTCTCCCTTCCCACTATGCCCAAATTTTGATTCAATTGCCCTTGTAGCATTCAAGAAGTATCACTATCAACACTGCTTATGGCTACACAATTGTATATTAAAAATGTAATTATTTGATCATTATGATCTGCTGTCAAGCTCGTGTTAATTTTGGCAAAACACTTTCCCAAAATCATTATAATTACACACTTTTTAAGAATGTGCATTTATAATTAACTTTAACCAATTTTGATTTTCTTGTTATAGTTTGATAGATGGACAGATAGCCAGCGTAGGGCGGCCATCGTGGATGTAACAGATAGATGTAGCCTCGGCCAGCTACAGTTTCTGAAGCAGATTGTGATTAATAAACTACCAGTGGTACGGCAGGACTTCACTAGAGAGTTACCCAGGGCTATTTGCTTGTATATATTCTCCTTTCTGGATCCGAGAAGTTTATGTCGCTGTGCACAGGTTTGTAAACTATCGGCTCTTAGCTTGTTAAAGGCAGTGGACACTATTGGTAATTACTCAAAATAATTATTGGCAAAAAACCTTACTTGGTAACAAGTAATGGGGAGAGGTTGATGGTATAACACATTGTGATAAACGGCTCCCTCTGAAGTGACCTAGTTTAGGAGAATGAAGTAACTTCCCTCGAATTTGATTTTGAGACCTCAAGTTTAGAACTTGAGGTCTCAAAATCAAGCATCTGAAAGCACACAACTTTGTGTGACAAGGGTGGGTTTTTTTCTTTGATAGTAATCTCGCAACTCCGACGACCGATCGAGCTCAAATTTTCACAGGTTTGTTATTTTATGCTGATGTTGAGATACACCAAGTAAGAAGACTGGTCTTTGACAATTACCAATAGTGTACACTGTCTTTAAATCTCCTACTAGGCATGTTGTGGCAAGTGGTCTAGCTGCTTAAAGGCACTGGACCCTATTGATAATTACTCAAAATAATTATTAGCACAAAACCTTTATTGGTAACAAGTAATGGGGAGCTGTTGATAGTATCAAACATTGTGAGAAATGGCTCCCTCTGAAGTAACATAGGTTTGAGAAAGAAGTTATTTTCCATCCACTCATCTTTTGCTTTGCAAAGACATTTGCTAAGCAGTAATTTCTTCTTTTCTCATAACAGCTTTATGAAATTGCTTAGCAAGCAAATTTCTAGCCCTATAGACCCCTTTCAATACGCACAGCGTACTCACATGTGCCTATCCTGGGTGTCATTTTGGGTGTCACAATCTTATACAAACATACACAAAAGAGAGTTGACACCAAAAATTATGCGCACTTCTGTTTTGTGTAAGAAATCAAAAGCTCCCCCAAGGTTGCATAATGCGTAACGCTACAGGTACGCTGAGAACACACACACGTTTTTACGCACAGAGAACAGCTATTGTCCAATGATCTGCCTCCATTTTGAGAGTGTGACGTCGTATAGCATCGTTTTTCTCTGAAGCAGCTTCTTTTAGATGATTATGTTTTCTTGTTGTTTAGGTTTGTTGGTTCTGGAAGTACTTAACGGAGTTAGATCAGATCTGGATGCCTAAAGCCCTCCGACTTGGCTGGTACCTGTCCTTCTCACCGAGTCCCTATGAAGCTGGAGTATGGAAGAGGCATTACCTTGAGAACGTCCGGAGCTTGCATTACATTGGTCCAAAGGTATATAATGCTAGCAAATCTTCAAAAACAGTAAGAAAAGGAAACAGAAATAATTGGTTTTAACAGATATAAGGGCCTATTTGATCCATAACAAGACTTTAATATATATATTTGGTTTGCGGTAACACTATGTGTGTATCTACTTGCCAGGTAGAGTTTGTTCTCAGAGAACTATCTTGCTTTATTCTACTACTGCGGAGTAGATTGTCCGGGTGTTCGGGAGACTTCTCATTTCTGAAAAGAACTGTCCTGCTTATTAACTATTACCTGGGCGGATGGTATAGAAATAGGCTGGGACTACTACATGCAAACCAAGATTTTAATAGAATTGAAAAGTATTATATCAGATGAAAAGTCATCATTCGAACATAATTTGTTTTTGCTCAATATATTACACAATTGGGTTTACTAGCTCAACACTTTGACCAGAAGAAGATGAAAACACAGAGGACAAGATCAAACTTGAGAAAAGGATAACTTAAAATAAGTAATTAGTGAATGAGGCAGTTTAAAAAGTGGAAATCTTTGGGGAAAAGGAGAAGGCAGAGACAAAAGGTTTTCAGTCATTTCCTTCTTGAATGTTCAGACCATAAGCCTTTGTGAGATATGGTCGACACAATGCTATGATTGGCACTATTAATTTTGGTTTTTATCCATACACCGATGTGTGTTAGCACTGTATACTCAGTACTTTCCCGAGTCCTGTGAAATAATATCACAGGCATACATGGGTGGGATTCGGACCACGACCCTTTCAATTCTAGAGCAGTGTCTTACCAATTACCCTACCGAGGTTGCCCGGTAGCTAGAGGCAGTTCGAATCCTATGTTTTGGCAGCGGGTACCACAACGATATAATAGATGTTAAATTTGCATCGGGGATAAAGAATATTAATTTTTGGTTTTTACCCATACACCGATGTGTGTTAGCACTGTATACTCAGTACTTTCCCGAGTCCTGTGAAAAAATATCACAGGCATGTTACTCGGGTGGGATTGAACCCACGACCCTTGCAATTCTAGAGCAGTGTCTTACCAACTAGACTACCGAGGTTGCCCGGTAGCTAGAGGCAGTTCGAATCCTATGTTTTGGCAGCGGGTACCACAACGATATAATAGATGTTAAATTTGCATCGGGGATAAAGAATATTAATGTTTGGTTTTTACCCATACACCGATGTGTGTTAGCACTGTATACTCAGTACTTTCCCGAGTCCTGTGAAAAAATATCACAGGCATGTTACTCGGGTGGGATTCGAACCCACGACCCTTGCAATTCTAGAGCAGTGTCTTACCAACTAGACTACCGAGGTTGCCCGGTAGCTAGAGGCAGTTCGAATCCTATGTTTTGGCAGCGGGTACCACAACGATATAATAGATGTTAAATTTGCATCGGGGATAAAGAATATTAATTTTTGGTTTTTACCCATACACCGATGTGTGTTAGCACTGTATACTCAGTACTTTCCCAAGTCCTGTGAAAAAATATCACAGGCATGTTACTCGGGTGGGATTCGAACCCCCGACCCTTGCAATTCTAGAGCAGTGTCTTACCAACTAGACTACCGAGGTTGCCCGGCAGCTAGAGGCAGATGTTAAACATTTGATGATTGACACTATTAGATTTGGGTAAATTTTTCTGTATACACCCAAGTCAAACAGTGCACACCTACTGTGTCCATCATGCCTCAAAAAACGCTAATGGGGTTGATCACCATGCCGGGCTAAACTTGATCATCAACTGTATTTTAAAGTTTGACCGCTTTCTTTTCAGGAGTCTACAGTTCCAGCTACCAGCACGCAATTAAATGGTGACGCTACGGACAACTCCAAAGCAGAGAAGGGTAGTAAGAGGACCACACCCAAACTAAAGAGTCGACCCCCAAAGCCACTGGATCACAAACCCTGGAGAGCATCGGCACCGGTCGCTGACGACATCAAGAGAAATAACTACTTAGATAACCCAGACGAGATTCTCCTTCAAAGGTACTCAACCAATAGGACAATCTAACAAGCCTCGCCCTATTATGTGTTGGCCAATCATAATTCAATTATTTATTCAAAATACCCGAGTACCCATTTACAACTCAGACATTGACAAAATAGGGAGACTGCCAATATAGGGCTAGATGGCTAAGTTGATAGAGCACCGGTACATTAACCCGGAGGTCATTTGTTTAAATCCTGCTCCAGTCAATTTATCTTTGTTCAACCCAAAATCATTTACAATTCTGTAATAAATATCATACACACTCTTGATTGCGTGTTAATACTTTGGCCTTATTAGTTGATTGGAAAAAGACACTAACTTCACTTTACAATAGAGAGTACAGATTAGAACTTAGAAGACAGAGAAGTTTAGATGGGCAGATAATTTATTGGGCCTAGTTTAGTGACTAAATTTCGAGCCCTGTTAAGTTCCATAATTTCCAGAATGTGAGTTTGAATCCTGGCCTAGTCAGTTGCAAAACTTGGGTCCTTGAGCAAGGCACTTTATCAAAGCATCTCTCCACCCAGGATTTGAAATGGTACCATTGAGAG
Source organism: Asterias amurensis (assembly GCF_032118995.1). Lineage (NCBI taxonomy): Eukaryota > Metazoa > Echinodermata > Asteroidea > Forcipulatida > Asteriidae > Asterias > Asterias amurensis. The sequence continues at coordinate 1,952,528 of NC_092664.1, read as the reverse complement.
CTGGAGAGTAAGCTGAGAACATGCGATGGACTGGGATAGAAATAGAGGGGGATAGAAATATTCTCGGTCTTTTAATGCCAATGAAACCAGATTTAAACACCGACCTATTGAGCCATATTAGCCTGGGACAGACCGCGGGGTGTCGTGGCCGAGCGGATAAGAGCACCGAACTCGAGCTCTGGTGTTTCTGTTCATCAGAGTGTGGGTTCGAGTCCCGGTCGTGACACTTGTGTCCCTGAGCAAGACAACTATAACTGCTTCTCTCCACCCAGCGCCCAGTGTTAATGAGTACCTGTGAGGGCAGAGATGGTTGTTGTGATAGATTTAGCTTAGTAGCGCATGTTTGTTGCACAGGCTGGATACTCCCCAGGGAGCTGAGATAGTTTACGGAATAAATATCATGTAAATGGCCCAGTGACCAGGGGTTATAATGTTAGAAGTGCTTTTAGACGCCCTTCGGGTTTGAAAAGCGCTATAGAAAAACTGATTATTATTATTGTTATTTACTTTACTTCACTGTTTCATTACCAGACAGAAAAGACTTGAGAAGAATAAACAGATGAGAGAAAGAAGGAATTCCGCCTCGGCAACCGACTTGACTAAGGAGCCATCAGCCGCAGCCAGGAAGACACCAGGGTCTGTCAGTATGGCGTACAAACTCAAAAAGGCAAAGTCGTCATCGGTAAGCTAATCAATAAATACCAAAAACTCCTCCAGATCAAACATTCTCTGCAGTCTTGGGGAGGTCAATTGTTCTTAAGATTTGGTCTATCACCATGCTCGCTTTGGGACAGACTCCTTACTGAACTCAGAAAATAAACCACATGTACAACAATCAAAATTCAGTTGAAAACCTACCTTTTCCAGTGTTCATAACTTAAACTGTTGGTTGTTTTTGTTCACGCGACTCTCGCTTTAGTCTGTGTTGCTGTTCAGTCTCACCTAATGGAGTACCACTTTGTAATGCTAAATATTACCGATATGCAGTCTGGTCACACTGGCCTCGATAATGAGAACAAAAACAAGTACGTTAACAATACAAGCCCTTGATTGGTTGAATTAACATGCACGTATTCTGCACGGAGCAATCCAACCAATAGAATGCGTTCTCTCAGCGTTGTGATCAGTATCGTTTTTGTTATCGCCGCAGTGTGACTGGTCCTTTACTGTTTGAACTGTTGTCACATGTGTTTTTTTCTCACCATTTAAGTCAATATAATTCAACTTGTGCTTGCCACTAAAATTTAATTTAAGTTTTGCAAAAAAACAAATTTATAAAACCTTAGAACCATCTTGATCATTTCAATGAGAAAGAAAAAGAGAGTTTCAGACTCTTACCATTTGAAATGCAGGTTTTGGATCGGGTTTTTCGTTACCCTATGTTTACGTTGCACTCCAAATTTCGTTAGCAAGCTAACAAAACAGAAATAATTTCCAAACCAATCATGTTTTTTATCTATTTTAGAATGTAAATGTGGAAGAAAAACCCTCCAGTACATTGCCAGACAGACCAATGTGGGCACAGAACACGGAAAACTTACCTCCAGAGATGCTGGTCACAGCAGATACTATCGGAGGAAAAGATGCCTCAAGACGCCCTCCTCCTCTATCTAAGAACCTCCCTCGTCCATCGGCTGCAGTCAGGAGGAATGAGAGAGACTTGCCAGGTATGCTCATAATAACTAGCTCTTATATAGCATCTTGATGCCCTTTACATTTGTGCATTAGGGCAAGGGCACCAAGGCATTTCTCAAAGGGCACCCTGTGAGGAAATTGTTAATTTCTACTGGAGCATTTCAAGGGGGTATGGAGGCAATCGCCTTTGTTGCCTTTTGAAACTTCAGGCCTTAACCTTCCTGTAATCTTTCTCAGTTCCCCGGGGAGTATACAGCCCCGAGCTGCCGTGGTGCTCCAAAGGCTTTTTCATACACAATATCAACCTCTACCCTCGCAAGTACCCATTTACACCCCTGGGTGAAGAGAAGCAATTATAGTAAGGGGTCTTTCACAATTATCAACATTTTCATCAACATTGTCGGACAAGCTGTAACATCCAGTGTCAAATTGCGACTTTATGCCAACTTTGTTACGCAAACAAATGTTATTTTGATCGGGTAAATTATTGATTCAACTTTTCTGTTTTTTACTCACAGTAGGAGAACTTTTCCAATCAAGAGGCTGGCAACCAGTTGATTCTTCAGATGATGAAGGCTGATATACATGTAGCAGTCAGGGTACTATACCTCAGGCTTTGAACTTTGCTCTTGAAAAGGCACAGCCATTTCCCACTTGTCAGGGGCACCTTGTCATCATTTGACAAAGCCTGCGCCCGTGGCCGCCTCGTCCTCAGGGCGCACTCCTGGTCACCGCCATCACCTGTTCTCTTTCAATTGCTGCTCTTCTCAGCTCTCCTGCGCTTCTGCCACTCCACTTTGTCACCAGGGGGCACCTCTATGAGGAAAATGTAAACTTGTACATGAACTTTGCACAGGGCACCACAGCAAAAGTACAGGGCACCACGGCACTTGCTGTGGGTGACAGTGGATTATTTCGAGGCCTGATGCCTGCCGATGTACTACAAGTTTAACTCCAACTGTGCTCACCTTGTGTGAACTGGCTTTGGTGTTGAGAATTAACTATAAGGTTTGAGGATGTTGCCCTATCTTACTCGCTTGCTGATGACTGGGTACTTAAGTATGGCTAATGAGCACCTAGAACACTGCTTAAAATGTCTACCACAAAATAGAGGGTGTGGGGTGTCGTGGCCGAGCGGATTAGAGCACCGAATTCAATCTCTGGTGATTCTGTTCAGCGGAGTGTGGGTTCGAATCCCGGTCGTGCAAGACACTTCACTATAATTGCTTCTCTCCCCCCAGGGTTAAATGGGTACCTGTGAGGGCAGAGTTGGTTCTTGTGATTGATTAGCTTTGATTGCACTACATATTTGGCGGCACAGGCTGTATACTCCCCAGGGAGCTGAGATGGTTTAAGGAATGATTTAAGGCCAAGTGACCAGCCCCCGATTTCACGAAACTCATCGCAAGTTGCGACGTATCGTAGGGTTTGCGATGCGTCGCAGACCTATAAGACACTACGCGGCTGCGACGAGTTCGCAACTTACGACGTGTAACCGGTCGCAACTCGCCCTTGCGACGCGTCACAGCGCTTGGTGAAATCGGGGGCAGGGGTAATAATGTTGAAGCGCCATGAGCGTCACTGCGTGACGGACCTAAGCGCTATATAAGAAGCTACTATTATTATTATTATTATTATTATTATTATTAGAGCAGGGAGTCGATATTGTGGTTCAGCTTATTTACCAATGGTGGGCTTAGGGCTCCCCATAAAGCACAGCATACTGCTGGCTGTAATACCCTGGTCACAAATAGCTTGCGATGGGTTTGTGAGTGTGAAGGATTTCATGGCATTTTCAGCCAGTGCCCCAAGGGACTCCATGCGTCTGCTAATCGGGTCATTTGGGGAAATCAGCAGAATTTTTTTCAGCAATAGCAATAGCTACGGCTGAAGCCATTTGATCAGCCACAACCTTATTTTGCCAATTAAAGGGAAAAAAGGTAAGACTGATACAAATAATGTTCATAATGTTATATGACTTGAAATATGATTCTATTTAAATAATGGGAATTGTGGTCGGTAATTTATTTTTAAGGTTTCAAGGGCTGTATAGAGACATCATGGCTGTAAATTGAGATATGTTTTCAAAGGGAAGGAAAAGTATATTTATATTTAGGAAAAGTACAGTTAACTGCTGGTGTAGCTGACAAACTATGTCACTTCGGAGCAGACCAATCATAACACAGAAATTTAAAGCTTAAATGTATGTCACTGCAAGTTTATCCAATGAAATCATTAGGCATGTAAAACCAGTGCCTGTCTTGCGGACAGGGGAGCAGTCTATTTGGGTGTTGATGTAGAGGGCAGTTTACTGGTTGGTACCCAACAGTCTCTTTTATAGTGAACTTAAAGGCAGTGGACACTATTGGTAGTTACTCAAAATAATTGTTAGCACAAAACCTTACTTGGTAACAAGTAATGGGGAGCTGTTGATAGTATAAAACATTGTGAGAAACGGCTCCCTCTGAAGAAACGTAGTTATTAAGAATGAAGTAATTTTCCGCGAATTTGATTTTTAGACCTCAGATTTAGAATTTGAGGTCACAAAATCAAGCATTTGAAGCACACAACTTCGTGTGACAAGGGTGTTTTTTCTTTCATAGTTATCTCGCAATTTTGTGCTTCAATTTTTCACAGGTTTGTTATTTTATGCATATGTTGAGAAGTGAGAAGACTGGTCTTTGACAATTACCAATAGTGTCCAGGGTCTTTAACCCACCCACACCATAGTAGACTGTGTAAGCATGTATTCAAAGCCCTTTGGGAACCCAAATGTCCACCTATGGCTCCCAGCATTCAAATTTGTTTGAGACTTGCAGTTTATAAAATTGCTTAATTATGGATCTACCTACAACTGGGTAATAATTATGTTGATAATAAAGAATGATATTTAGTATAAATTCAACCAAAATTTAGTACCTGAAAAGTAGTACATGTACATTGCATTTAGAATGGAAAAAAAAAACACTTCTTGTTAAAAAGGCGTTTAAAAAAAAAATACTGCAATATTAATTGTCTGTATAAATTTAAATTTTTATTTTCAAAACGAGGTTTATTTTTCAATTGTCTCACAGAGTAAAACTTGGCCTTTTGACCACGTGTAAATCTGGAGGTTTGTTTTGGGAACAGGATTTTAAGATTAAAACAAGCAGCTTTGAAAACATTCGAATTGTTACAATGTTTCTTTATAAATACATTTGTTTAGTTTTAAGGCCAAAGGAAGGCCAAATTAAGATGTGCCTTTCTACGCATTAGAATTAATATATTACGGGAGAAAATGCCATTAAAGAATGAGGCTAGAAACATAATTTTCATCTAACACCTGGGCCCAATTTCATAAAACATGTAAGCACGAACATTTGCTTAGCATGAAATTTCTTCCTTAATAAAAACAGGATTACCAACCAAATTTCCACGTGATTTTCAGGATAAGCAAACAAACTAAAATTTGGTTTGTACTCTTGTTTTTATCAAGGAAGAAATTTCATGCTAAGCAAATTTGTGTGCTTACAGGCTTTATGAAATTGGGCCCTTTTATCTCATAAATAATTCTTTGAGTCCAAACAGTGGCCTGCTGCTGACTACCCCTGGCAGATTAACTGCTCATCCATTAGACTGGACGCGGCCTAAAATAAAAAAAACCTGTGAAATCTTTGGCTCTTTCTCAAAAACTACGTTACTTCAGAGGGATTCGTTTCTCACAATGTTGTATACTACCATCAGCTCTCCGTTGCTGGTTACCAATTCACTTTTTATGTCGACAACTGTTTTTATGTCTATGATTATGATTTGCACCAATCGAGAAATTGTGATCCAGTAAGACGACAACCCACAACCTTGTAATTGCAAGTCCTGCATGCTAACCACTGTGCCCCTGTTGATACTGCCATCACTTTTCCACCCCCCCCCCAAATCCTGCGGTAATTTGTTGTTTAAAAATGTGCAATGTTAGACTATGTTGTGTTGTTATAAATCGGAAAACTTTCCGTATCCTGCCACCACTTTTCCACACATTGTTACAAAAAGGAATACATTTAGAAAGATCAGATACTTCCTTTTATTTAATAACGAATGAAAAGTGGTGGGAGAATACGGAAATTTGTCACAATATTTACAGCTGAAACATAAGTAAGAACACACAATTAAGTCAATAATAACAAATGTTCAAGACATCCTGTATTTATATAGTATAGTGATACACTAAAAAGGCATAATGTAACTGGTCAACCTTACCTGCCACGGACTTGAACAACAGGTGTATCACAATCGGTCTGAAAAGCCCCTTTTCACCCTGCAAAAACACTCAATCCTTGGCCTATTTTGTTCTTGACAACAAAATAATGAGATAATACACAGACTTGACTCAAATACACAAGAGATGGTGAGTGAACATCACGATTTGTGAGGGGAAAACGCCCACATGCTTTCAAAAAGCCTGCCATTTTGACTGCATGTGTTTGTTTGGAGGTAAAACATCTCTTTACTCGAGTAAAGATGTATTTGTTGATGGGTGCGTTGCATCCCACTATAGGCAGTAAACAGAGCGTCGGCCTCAATATTTTTTGAAGGCCCTCAAAATATTCTATTCTAGACATATGTTAGGGCCCCCAAAAAGAGATACAGTGTGAAATATTTGCCTAATTGTGACCTGTGGTTGTTGACTTCCAACTTAAGGTTTTTTCGATGATAGGCCCTGAAATAATTTGTCCTATTTTCCAAGAGGTGTAGGGACAGTTTTCAAGATTGATGCTCGGACGTTTCTAAAGTTACACTTGTTAAGGTTTTTTTTTATTTGGAGGATAAATAACTCAAAATGTTAAAGTTCAAGAGTCAATGAATAATGTTTTCACATCTACTCTAGTGAGACTTCTCTCTCTAAGTATTTTTCGTGTATTTTTAAATATTAAGTATTTTGCATTGTAGGCCTATGGAGTTTATTTAGAATGCATCCTATATTATACGGGAATGCGATGGGAAAACAAAGACCTGCAGCCGATTTCGCGAAGGATGCATCCTATCGGCGAGTTATGAGTAACTCGTCCTAACTAAAGGCCGCATTTTGAATGTTGCGACCAAGCCTGGAATCCTGGATTAAAGAAGGACAAACAAGTTTTATAAAAGGTACAGAGGAGAGCTACCACGTTGGTGCCAACGGCATCCCATCACAGAAATACTGCAAACCCTGTTGTCGATAGTAGCTCCATCCCCGTATACTTTGGTCTAGACTTGTAGACAAGTCGTTAATGGTCCCACGCGGTGAGATAGTCGAGTTGTGCCGGTGCTATGGCGAGATCGCTGCTCTCGTGCGAACTGCTGGTTGCCGACTTCTACTCCCCATCAAATGGGACCGTAGTCGTGACAGCAGTAGTAGAATACCGCAGGAATCCAGGGAGAGTCGGAACGCTATCACCGCGACAGACATTTAACGACTTGTCCACAAGTCTAACTTTGGTCTGGTATGAATCTATGTCTATGACAACGAGCTTGTGGACAGATTTCAAAAGAAGTGACAAACGTTCGGTGGTATAGTCGTGGTAAACATCTGCTTTAGAATGACAATAAGGTCCTAGGTTTGAATAACACCAGAAGCCCCTTTTTCCCACAGGATTCAGCAAACACAAAATCGCAAACGCCTTGAACGAAAGGGTTTTACCTTAACTTACTTAATTACATTTATAAAGCGCTTTAACACTGTTTCAAAGCGATGTACAGTCAATACGTAGGCTATAATACAGAATAAGAACATGTGTATATAATATAGTAATTTATTTAAAATACACCACAGCTAAAAAAAGCAAATAGAAAACATAATTGCATTACAAACATATCTTTTGTATACTTTAGGTGTTTTTTGTAAGTAGGTTTATTTCAATAGCAAAAGTACACAAAGCTATTAAGAGACCGACTGGCATGATGATTCTTGACGTAAGATCGATCCGATGAGCCCAGAGTCGATAACGAATGGCTGAAGATCGGAGTGTCTTGGTTGTCGAGGGCAGATCAGCTTGGCTACCATCGTCATTCAGGATTCTCTCACTGGAAGAAAATCTACGCGTGTCCATCTTCCTTTCAGTTATAAAAGAACTCTGAAATTATATGAAAATAACCGAAGTCTTATATAGCGCACGTAGGCCTTTATACCAACAAGATACTCAAGACGCGTACATTTTTACAGAAAGATAGGTTAACGAAGCTGTGAATTCACAGACCCAATTATATAGCACCTTATTTTAGGGTTTACAAGGTGCTACGGCGGATTCAGCGGCCACAGCCAGTAACACCGTATCCTTGTGGACCCAATTTCATAGCGCTGCTAAGCACAAACAATTGCTTAACATGAAATTTCTGCCTTTATAAAAACAGGGTTACCAACCAAACTCCATTTGTTGCATGTTGGTTCTTACACTGGTATGCAGCTGTTGTTTGCTTGTCCTGAAAATCACGTGGAAATTTGGTTGGAATTCCTATTTTTATCAAGGGAGAAATTTCATGCTAAGCAAATTATTTTGCTTAGCAGCGCTATGAAATTGGGCCCTGGTCTCAGGCCTGTGTGGTCTCCCGTTCCAGTCGCTTAGGACCGCGGCTCTAGATCTACGAAGCTGTACAAGCCATGAACGCCTTGACAAAAGGCTAGGAACACAGGAGCGAACCCCACCTTCGCTTTTCGATAAGTGCACTGGGTTCGTTTGTGCGGGACCAACGGCTTTGCTCGAGTGTCACACAATTAATATATTTTTTAATAATGTCTGACGTTTTCGACCCTAGCAGAGTCTTCTCGAAGGCTAAAAAGAGTTGTTTTGTTTCAGAAGGTCAGCCACTTTAAAATAATCTCTGACGACTGTCAACATCGAATACTTGATATAAATGTATTTTCATTTTGAAAATTTACTTTAGATCTATTATTTTGGTATTTAATGTGTGCGTTGATGATTAAGTCTAGTCATTGTTATTGACTCAATAACATCAGAGCGATTTGCTAATGGTTTATGTGACATCTTAATGGGGTTTTCCTTGCTTAAAGGAACATTACATAATAGGTTTTTGTCATCAAAATAATTTCTGACAGTGTAAGCATCTTATGCAATCCACCATTATACATAAACTGACAACACGTAGAAGCTTGAGATCGATCTTGCCATCTGGGTCACGAGATAATTATAATGAAAACTGATTAACCATTTTGCATGACATCGATTTAAAATTTAAAAAAAGAACTCCAAGCGGGAAATTAGTTTTATTTATTTCTCATCAAATTATAACATGACATTACAGATAAAAATTTCTCAAGGGATTTGTGCTTGTTCGTCTTTTACTTTGTGTCATTTGTTTGTTTTTAAAAACATCACCAATCATGTACCCGCTGCCAAAACATAGGATTCAAACTGCCTCTAGCTACCGGGCAACCTCGGTAGTCTAGTTGGTAAGACACTGCTCTAGAATTGCAAGGGTCGTGGGTTCAAATCCAACCCAAGTAACATGCGTGTGATATTTCTTTTCACAGGACTCAGGAAAATACTGAGTAAAGTATACATTGCTAACACACATCGGTGTATGGGTAAAAAACAAAATTAATATCATCAATCCTGGTCAACTTCTTTTTGACTCAACCTGTATATTAAATGAGAATCTGACATGCATATGGATAAAATAACATACCTCTGTTATATGCTCAGGCGATACGGACGTTGATGTCGTCTGCTGAGATATCATTCGCTCAAATCTTTTGGCGCGAAACACCAAAATGTGAACCACTGCATACTCAATCAGTCCTAATATGGTCATCTCCAAGCAAACTGCTGTCCATATATCCAACATCTAGATAAATGATGAGTTATTATTACTATATTTTGTACGAATTGTATCACCTAAAGGCACTGTACATGTTTGGTAATTGTCAAAGACCAGTCTTCTCACTTGGTGTATCCCATCATAACCATAAAATAACAAGCCTGTGAAAATTTGGGCTCAATCGGTCATCGAAGTTGCGAAAAAATGATGAAAGTAAAAACAACCTTGTTGGACGAATTTGTGTGATTTCAGATAGGAATAAAAGACTTATAGCTAGAAGTCTTTTATTATTTTAGTGAGAAATTACCTCTTTCTCAAAAACTACGTTACTTCAGAGGGAGTCGTTTCCCACAATGTTTTATAATATCAACAGCTCTCCATTGCTCGTTACCAAGTCAGTTTTTAAGTTAATATTTGTTTTAAGTAATTACCAAACGTGTACCTTCCCTTTAAATAAACAGTTTAGTGCACCAGATTCAAAATTTGGTGGGCTCAACGGGAATCAACTCGGAATCTCCAGTTAGAAAACACTTTCAACATAATTGCTTACACAAATTTCTGCGGTTGTATAGTGTAAACACATATAATCAACAAAACAAAATAAAAAACATAATTTTGTTTTAATTTATTTTCTGTCAAACTATCACTACAACCCCTGAAAGGTTTTTAAATTATCTGATATTGTAAAAACTGGATTGTAACTGACCGTGTTGTATTGTAACTGGGGTAGTCCTCGCTGTGCAGTGCTCGCCTGGGTTACAGCCGAGAGGACGGTCGTGATGCCCAGTGACACCCTGGCTGCAGTCTGCTCAGGGTCTAAGAAGTAATTCACCCATGACAGTACGGTCAACAGGAACGGTATTGAGACCTGTGTCAATATGAAGCTACTTGTTCCTCGGTAGAAATAGATAGATGCATTCAGCGCCGAGAATTCTTTGGGTGCAGGAAAAAAACAATCAAGGAGCAATTGGCCTACACCATTTCGATTATTTGAAAAGAAAAACCAAAATAATTTACCAATTTACATGGCACACTTTTGCGTTGGTACGGTGGCTCTGAAGGAACATGGCATAGTTTCCCCGAGCGTCAGTGTGAAAAGACATACAAAGCCATCTGTGAGAGGACCCAGGTTTCGATTTCACAAGAGTTATAGGATTAGTCCTAACTTAGGACTATTCCTAGGAGATATACAAACTGCATGGATAGTCCTAAGTTAGGACGAGTTGAACTGGTCCTAACTCGAGATAAGACTAGTCCTAACTCTTTGTGAAATCCACCCCTGGTCCGACCAATTAAAACATTTTCCCGCCACAGTATATTGAACATCCAAAAGAAAAACCCCAAAACGGGTTAGTCTCGTTACGTGTCACTTACCAAAAGTATAGTTGTAAAAATACACCTCAGATATGGTGAAATTACTAGTCTTGAGCGGTTCGTCTTCATATAAATTGAACTGAGGTACGTTGTTCACAATGAGCCATGATGACTGACCCTGTTTCGACTCTTCTAACCAACGAAGCTCTATTTCGTCCACTGTGTACATATCTGGATGGAAAGGACAACATAAAGTGTAACTTTCATACGTCAACAATAATTTAGTAGAATGAGCATGACTTCTTTGCATCGACTTCCAAACTGAAAGATACAAATTAATAATTTAAAAAATCACAGCTTCTCGACCACAAGGAACGATACACATGCTGGCACCGTTTGACCTTGACTTTCAAACAGGAAAATGAAGTTTAATTTTGAAAACAAATCTTGAACTCTTGAACCACAGATTGTATTTTTCTCATTAATACGTCATCAGAAAAAAACAATCGCATAGTGTGACCTCGTTTGACTTTTATTTCCGGTTCAAACCTGAAAACCTTCCGAAAACTAGTTCTTGCTACCCAAGGATCTGCAACAATATCCTTAATCTCGCAAAAATTACGTTCACTACAGACCAACTTGGTCTTAAAGGGTCATATTTCCCGGTTAAACTATTTCCCATCACCACCATGTTTTTAATAACAACAGTGGAACTAGTAGTGTACAGCACAGTTACTATAATTGGAATCTTATTAACACAATACATGTACACTTTTCAATTTAAAACAAGTCAACAGATACAACGTCACTGGATGGAACAGCACCAACATTTATTATCCCATCGATTCAACAAATCATAAATACTGAACCCCACATTGGATGTTTACGAGCAAATTAAATATAAAAGTGTGTACAAACTTGGGAAACGGTACATAGAATGTGACTCCATTTTACATTGACTTCCGGTTCAAGCATAAAGATTAAATTTTATCGTTGATACAATCATAACTCCGAAACCGTATTTTTGATTTTTTTTCTCTTCTTTAAGTTATCAGAAAGGGCTCCGAAGCTTTGAAAAAAAAGCAGCTTCACAAAGGGTGAACCCATATGACCTTATTTTCGGTTGTTGGTGAAACATGTTTATTTTTGTAATGTAAACGTAGGACCTACATTACAAAAATAAACACCTACATTAGTCTTGAAATCAAGTCGGTAATTGTTAAGCGCGGTGTGGTCACGGGGACGGTACACTCATTCTCGATCCCAGTATGTGTGTGAGTCAGCTGCCACGCGCTACCCACGACCGTTGCATGAAAGTATAATCGCACTGTGACTGTTGCATGAACGGCAGAATGTGTGTTTGTAACAGTGGCAGCGCCTGACGACTTGTCATCAATTCTAGGCCTACATGGGAAATCATTGTTACACTTACATGCAGATAAATGAGTGTCAAACCGCTGGACATCAAATGGGAACAAACGCAGGTCCAATGAGCAGGTCTGTGTCAGAGTCAATCTAAAAGAACAAACCGTTTTAACCAATGATAATAATCGGTATTTATATAGTGCATGCTTTATACATCCGAATGGCGTCTCAAAACGCTTAAAGGCAGTGGACACTATTGGTAATTGTCAATGACTAGCCTTCACAGTTAATGTATCTCAACATATGCATAAAATAACAAACCTGTGAAAGTTTGAGCTCAATCGGTCATCGAACTTGCGAGATAATAATGAAAGAAAAAAATCATCATTGTCACACGAAGTTGTGTGCGTTTAGATGGTTGATTTCGAGATCTCAAGTTCTAAACCTGAGGTCTCGAAATCAAATTCTTGGGAAATTACTTCTTTCTCGAAAACTATGGCACTTCACAAGGAGCCGTTTCTCACAATGCTTTATACCATCAACCTCTCCCCATTACTCGTCATCAAGAAAGTCTTTATGCTAATAAATATTTTGAGTAATTACCAATAGTGTCCACTGCCTTTAAACATACATAAGGTATCTGGGAACTACTAATTTTACAGCACCATGTAATGTTTACAAGTATTCCGGAATTCAAGGCAAAAAAACTTAACCATTAAAGCCACCGGACACCTTTTAGGTGTCAAAGATCATCTCACATGGTGTATCCCAACATTTTGTGCATAAAAATAACAACATCTGTCAAAATGTGTGCTTCGGTAAACGAAGTTGCAAGAGAATTATAAATCTTATAGTGAGTGTTAAATCGAGCCAGCCTGTGGAAGGTATACGTACCTGCTAATGTACCCCACACCCCATTCCCTGTTAACAAACACAATTTTATTTGTCGTCGTTAGCTCGTGAAATTTGCCCGATTTCATCAGAGGGAAATACAAGTTTGGCACCCAGACTCTTTCAATGGAGTCCCCACGGATTGCGTACGTAGCGTTAGAGTCAACGGGCAGTAGATCCTGGAGTCTGCGATCCTCCCAATGCTGTTCCAAAGTCAATGTTAAGGTGAACTCCTGAAAGAAGACAAAACACCGTCTTAGAAACACAAATATTGTTCAAGGAACTTCAAAGCACTTGACACTGGTATTACTATTTACTCAAAATAACAATTAAAGTTCCCATAAAAAACTGACTTGGTAAAGAGCAATTGAGAGCCGTCGTTAGTACACAAATATTGACTGCTCGAGTGCTATGGTAAAAACTACGACTCCCGAGGTAATCCCGGAGCGTTCTATTTTCCCGAGGCCCAATCGAGGGGAAATGGAACGCTCCTGGGATCACCGAGGGAGTCGGAGTTTAACCATAGCACAAGTAAAAGCAATCAATATTTGTTTTTTAACACACCCACAGACTATTTATCATCCTCGTACACGTAACGTTCGTACGCGCGTTTCAGATATACAGATGCACAACTGATTGGGTTCGAGGTGGGTAAAAATACGTCTGGGTACTGCACGCCGTGTGATAGTCGCAAACGATGCACTATCACACGGCAAACGATGCACTATCACACGGCAAACGATGCAATTGTACACGGCCGCCGTCTAGTAAAACTAAGACATATCATGTGACGCGCTCTAAACCAATGAAAAGGCACATTATTTGTAAGGGGTGTTATAATAAAAAACTTGTGAGAAAGGGCTCCCTCGGCATGCTCTGAATAGTAACGTAGTTTTTGAGAAAGAGGTAATGTCTCACTCAAATAATAAAAGACTTCAGGCCTGAATAGGCATCTGAGGAAAGCACACAAAGTTAAAGGCAGTGGACACTATTGGTAATTACTCAAAATAATTATTAGCATAAAACCTTCTTGTTAACGAGTAATGGGGAGAGGTTGGTAGTATAAAACATTGTGAGAATCGGCTCCCTTTGAAGTGGAGTAGTTTTTGAGAAAGAAGTAATTTTCCACGAATTTGGTTTCGAGACCTCAGATTTAGTATTTTAGGTCTCGAAATCAAGAATCTGAAAGCACACAACTTCGTGTGACAAGGGTGTTTTTTCTTTCATTATTATCTCGGAACTTCGACGACCGATTGAGCTCAAATTTCCACAGGTTTGTTATATTATGCATATGTTGAGATATATACACCAACTGTGAAGAGTAGACTTTGACTATCACCAATAGTGTCTAGTGTCTTTAAGCACCGATTGTTTTTCTTTCATCATATTCTCTTCAACTTTGATGACCATTTGAGCCCAAATTTCCACAGATACTGGGATATGCCTACATACACCAAGTGAGAATAATGGTCTTTGAGGAAATTGTAAGTTTCTACTGGGAGCATTTCAAGGGCACCAAGGCAAATGACATGGGGGCATGGAGGCAATCCTCTTCGTTGCCTTCGTGAAGTATCATATAAGTTCCATGTGTACGTACACGATAAACTTGGATTCATATAGTGTACGTATAAGAGAGATTTTGTTTTACTGTGGCGGCAAAACGCTTCCGTACTGTAAAGGCCTATGTTGTTTAATATTGTATTGATCTGTTAAAGGAACACGTTGCCTTGGATCGGACGAGTTGGTCTTTGAAAAGCGTGTGTAACCGTTTGAGTCAAATTTTTGACTCCCATAAATAAGCCGGGTTAGTTCGCAAAGTAACAGGAAAACCACGCAATTTCGAGGCAAATGTGTGTGGATCATTGTGTTCTACTTTTTAAACATCTTTCTAACCATATGCATTTTATAACAAACGGTTACAAACGCTTTTGAAAGACCAACTCGACCGATCCAAGGCAACGTGTTCCTTTAATCTCTGTAACAAACTTAGTGACTGTATCTACAAAATGCAAATAGTTGTTCCACGTTGATCCGGGTTCAGTGTGTTGTTCCGTATGACCATTGAGCAAGGACCATTGTGGTGGTGTACGTGACTCATACCATGGAGCAATATTAACGGAACCATTGGTATGTATTTCACAATAAGATAGTATATACGATAACACATGGAGTGACGTGACCCGTGTGGTATACATGACATCATTTCGGGGAATGGTATCATTTCGGTCAATGACGTGTGTTATTTGCACTTCAACTTTAGACCCATTGTAGGTATAGCGCGAAGCAAGTGCGTTCCTTTAAGTATACATTTATTATTATAATATCCTGGATCATTGTCAGGTCATTTTCGGGCTCCGCACGTTGTGTGTTGTATACGTAAATGTACACATATCATATTAGTACAAAAGCCAAACTGTAATGTGTGTTTTTACACACATTTCTCAACTCGCAGTTACTGGTAGTGATCATTTGTATGTATGAGTGACGCTGTAGAAATCGAATCGGTTTGTCTATAAATTCACATCTTCTTGGTCACTGTGGCTGTCGAAACGAACGTCTGTACATAACTACACGACACATCGTACGATCGTGTACCAGTTGTTTTCAAGAGGGCATCGGTGCAGCACTGTGTGAACGGTAAGATTTTTCTGAATGTCGGCCTTTGCACTGCTTCACGAAGCAAGGCCTTGTTGCCATTATCGATAAGTGCGTCCGATTAGCTTCCCTGTGTCGACCCCGCGGTGGTCACTCGGGTGATCGTGTGCCCCATGACGAGAGCTTAATCGAACGATCACTCACTGCTCTCGTAGTGACGTCATGCACCTGGGGGCAGCCCCCCCCCCCCAAGTGACCCGTTCCACAAGCAGGGCACTTGGGGCTGACCCGGGTGAGCCCTGGATTGACGTCAAAGCTATTCGAACGTACCGGGGCAGACCGCGGTCGACCCAGGGAATGTACATTTTCACCATAAAAAAGAGGGTTGCGGGTAAAGTACACGTTTGGAACAGGAACAAAAGTCCACAGATTTACATATAACTTACAGGGTTTACAGAAGGTAATGAAGAAAGACTTCTCTGGAAATATTATTCCATGAAATGCTTTACTTTTTGAGAAAACATTAAAACAATTATCAATTCTCGATATTATCGAGAATTACGGATTTATTTTTAAACACATGTCATGACACGGCGAAACGTGTGGAAACAAGGGTGAGTTTTCCCGTTATTTTCTCCCGACTCCGATGACCGATTGAGCCTAAATTTTCACAGGTTTGTTATAATATATATTAGTTGTAATACACGAAGTGTGGGCCTTTTGACAATACTGTTTACCGAAAGGGTCCAATAGCTTTACAATTAAAGGCAGTGGACATAATTATTGGTAATTACTCAAAATAATTATCAGCATAAAACCTCACTCGGTAACGAGGTGAGGAGAGGGTGATAGTATACATTGTGAGAAACGGCTCTCTCTGAACTGACGTAGTTTTCGAGAAAGAAGTTATTGTCCACAAAATTTATTTCTATACCTCAAGTTTAGAACTTGAGGTCTCGAAATCAAGCATCTGAAAGCACACAACTTCGTGTGACAAGGGTGTTTTTTCTTTCATAGTTATCTCGCAAGTCGCAACTCCGATGACCGATTGAGCTCAAATTTCCACAGGTTTGTTATTATGTTGAGATACACCAAGTGAGACGACTGGTCTTTGACAATTACCAATAGTGTCTAGTGTCTTTAATCGCAATAACCCTAAAGCACATTTCAATATAGAGCATTTTGCGAATATTTTCACTTCGAAAATGTGGTTGTACATAAATTTGTACAAAAACAATATAATGTTAAAGCAATTAAAGGAACACGTTGCCTTGGATCGGTCGACTTGGTCTTTGAAAAGCATTTTGTAACCGTTTGTTATAAAATCGACATGGTTAGAAAGATGTTATAAAAGTAGAATACAATGATCTACACAAATGTGCCTGGAAATTGCGTGGTTTTCGTTTTACCTCGTCGACAAATACGGTCGGCCATTTATGGGAGTCAAAAATTTGACTCCCATAACTGGCCGACCGTGTTTAGTTCGCGACGTAAAATGAAAACCGTGAAATTTTGAGTGATACTTGTGTGGATCATTATATTCTACTTTGAAAACATCTTTCTAACCATATGCATTTCATACCAAACGGTTTCAAACACTTTTCATAGACCAACTCGTCCGATCCAAGGCAACATGTTTCTTTAACTATGTGTAGAGAGGAGCGAAAGCTATAGATTAGTACAGATAATCGAATTTGTATACAACCAATTTTGATATAATTCCATCAAGCTCAACTGTTGTATTTTTTTGTCTTCACAGTTGACGACAAGTTTAAGATAAAAAGATCTGAATTCAAGATGGGGTTACAGACGTATGTGCAGTGTCTGGTTCTTCTACATGCTGCGACTCTCATCAGTGCAACCTTACATATCTCGAAGAGCATGGAGTGGCTTCGTAGTGATGGTACTCATCCTTACTTCGGGAGTAAGTTTGACGAAGGCGACACAGTTATTTGTCATTGCCAACTCACTATATACGAGGGGCGAGCTGTTGAATCAGTGGCGTTTGAGTTGGAGAGGTACGGTGATTCATTTGGTGATGATTTGACCCCAATAACTAGTGGGGAGCGAATCGTTTACTTTGATGGGCGGGACAGATTTTCGGACGTGAATATCACAACTGTCAATGAGAACATCACGGATTACCGAATGACTTTGAGTAACATTGACCGTTATGACTCGGGCAATCGCTACTACTGCGCAGCCTCCTGGGCTAACGGCACTTCAAGCAGAACATCCAGGGAGCTTAAGATAAACTGGAGCCGCCCCGAACCACAATGTTCGTCAGACATCCCTGATAAAGTCAAGAAAGGCGACGATGTAACATATCGGTGTAATGCCTCTGATATCGACGAAAGATCCAGCGGTACATTTACCATGTGGAGAGGCAACACTAAGCTTGATGCTTCAATCATGAGCACAGACCTAGACGTTGGAAAACAGTTTAACGCTTCTTATTCTACTACCATCTCAGATGATAGTCTGGCAGATGTGTACTCTTGTCGTTATATCGGGACTGGTGGCTTTCAGGACTACGACTATAACTGTATCTTTAACATGCCGACGTGCGTTGTGGATGATTTGAATGACAAATGTAATGATGGTCAGTCTGGTGGTGCAATGCCGTCACGTGATCACCTCCAAATTACTACGATGTTCCTTGTTTTGGTCTTTAATTATTACATCACCTTAAGATAGAATGTGTGATCTTCCCGTCAAGGGAACTCATTAAGCGTTAGGGTTATTGGTTTATACAGTTAATATTGTTTGACTAATATATTCGTTAAAGACTTATACCTATCTTAAAGACTAATACATAATCTTACAATAGTCAAGTTCGTACGCTTAATTTCCAGTCTGTGCTTTAATGGAACACGTTGCCTTGGATCGGTCGAGTTGGTCTTCGAAAAGCGTTTGTAATCGTGTGTTATAAAATGCATTGGTTAGGAAGATAATTTAAAAGTAGAATACAATGATCCACACAAATTTGCCTCGAAATTGCGTGGTTTTCCTTTTACTTTGCGAACTAACACGGTCGGCCATTTACGGGAGTCAAAAATTTGACTCCCATTAATGGCCGACCGTGTTGGTCGACGAGGTGAAAGGAAAACCACGCAATTTCGAGGCAAATTTGTGTGGATCATTGTATTCTACTTTTAAATTATCTTCCTAACCTATGCATTTTATAACACACGATTACTAAAGCTTTCAAAGACCAACTCGACCGATCCAAGGCAACGTGTTCCTTTAACCAGGGTTGGGGTTGTGGCCCGCAAGGTTGTGTTCATTAAATCTTTGAAAGTTGTTGGACAACAACAACTTACAGTGACGAACTCAAAAGTATCCGGACGACTGATTATTTGAGTTTTACGACTCATTAAAAGACTAATAACTGCCATGTATAGGACTAACTAAATATCTTACTAAGACTAATTAAATTTAGCACTTTACTAATCTTCAGAAAAATCAGTAAAATCTGCTTTGACTAATTTCTTTTGATTGGGTGACAAATTAAAGATTTGTAAAATTAAACCACATAAATGATAATTTTTTCTAGTCAATTGACTCAGTGATGTTTTCAGTATGCACACTAAAAAATTCTGGGTCAGAACTGACTCGGATTCCAAGAATTGACTCTGATTCCAAGTTTTGGGTGTTCTACGTAAACTTAAACAGCTACCTGAGCGGAATGTTTTCAACAGAAATGGTATTTTTACTTGGTTATAATGCACTTGTTTACCATTTTAATGTAATTTTGATATGTGTACACTTCTGAACTTTTCGTAATTATCGAGTAAAAAATCAGGCCCCTACCTAAAGGTTTTTGAAAAACTAAAAACACTTCTGCCGTTGAGAGCGGGCGTCAAAGGACAATGCCGCTGACGTCATTTGTGGGAGTTTGCTTTGTTATACATCCATGCTGCAACAAAGCGGCTTTATCTACTTATGACGTTTTGAGAGTGATTACGTAACGGGGCTTTTCGCAAATCTCGCAGAAAAGCTCTGGACAAGGGCATACAAAATGATTTTTTTTTACACAATTGAAACCTATTTATAATCATATGACTCGATTTCCTTATTCATCGAAAACATTTTAAGTGGAATTCAGCAAAGTTCACGACTTGACATTTTCGTTCAAGCAGGTCTTTAAACATATTCTGCCTAGAAATGTGCTTTTCTCTATTTATAATACGCTGGCATTGCCCCACTTACAATACGGAATTCTAGCCTGGGGAAATACTCATGCTTCTTACCTGAACAAGCTATTAATCGTACAGAAGAAATCCTTGAGAGTTATAGCCAATTCTAGCTTTAGAGAGCTTACTGCACCCCTTTTCAAGCAATTTAAAACACTCGATATTTTTAAACTGTATAAATATCATCTTGGGGTCCTTATGTTTAAGTTTGAATCTAACTTGTTACCAGGTAACATAAGACTCCTCTTTACACGAAATATTGACATCCATTCACATAACACTAGATCAGCTACTAAAATTCATATTGGAAAGGCTCGGACCACTTTATTTATGAATACAGTCAGACATCAAGACCCCCTACTCTGGAATCAGCTCACCCCAATACCTTCATTTAGAACTGTGCACAGCTTCAAAAAATACATGAAAAACCTACTTATAACCAGTATCGTCTAAAATGACACCACCTGTAACTACACGCGTACCATGATTATCCATTCCAAATTATCAAGTTTTGTAATTTCCTAAATAATGTTCTGTTAATTTTCCTTTTTGTTATCAACTCTCCAACTCTCAATATGTATTTATGGCTGCATAGCAAACAAATTTTTTCAAAACAGTTTAATTACAAACAATCATTGTTTTGTGTTATTTTTGCCGTTTGCACTATACCTTACACCGTACCTTAATTTCAATAATCAATATTGTTATTGTTATAAACTAAAACCTATTAATTTACATTATCAAGGGTCCAGGCTCTGTACAAGTCTAGGCTTTTTCCTGGTGCCCTCCTATTATCACTCGTTGTTCATATTTCTTGTATGTTTCATGATTATTTATTGTGATATTTGGAAATAAAAAAACAAACAAACAAATTGACCCAGATTCCAAGAATTGACCCGGATTCATGAATTTTGGGGTCACCATCGTTAAACTTTCTTTCAAGTTTCTTGCCATACTGTTTCTTGCAGAGACGGATTTGTTCTTTGATTTCCGAATTTAACTCACGTTTCACTTGATCCTCGTTATTGGAATGTGCCCGGTGCTTTTGTTTAATGAGATGACGAACTTCTTTATTTAGCCAGTTTTTATTGTTGGGGTAAATTTTAACTTCAATTTTTAGGATGACTAGGTTTTCACAGAACTTTATGTAGTCGGTGATGGTATCAGTAGTTTGATCAATTGAAGCAGGGTCTATAAAGATGTTCCACTTCGTGGTTTCGAAACAGCACCGTAGGGTTTCGATGTTCTGTTTGTCCCATTTCTTGACTTTTTTGATGACTGATTTTGTTTGCTTAAGTTTCTGTTTATATTTTGGAAGCAGGTGAACCATGTCATGATCAGACATGCCGAGAGGTGCCTTTCCATATGCCCGATATGCAGCAGGAATGTTTCCATAACACTTTTCAAGAGTACGTTGACCTCTGGTGGGAATGTCCACATATTGGAAATAGTGGGGCATCACTGGTTCAAGATCACAATGGTTGAAATCACCTGTTATTATGTTAACTGCATCGGGTGATTTCTTTTCCAGTTCGAGTGTGATCCTTGCGATTTTGGCCGCAGCATTGTCAGCATCAGCTTGAGGTGGAATGTAAACAACAGTCACAAAGATCTGAGGTAATTCTCTTAGTAGATAAAATGGTCGTAGCCCCACCGTTATAAGCTCGATATCAGGCGAGCAAAGTTTTTCTTTAATACAGATGTTAGTACACCACTTACGATTCACGTAAATACAGACTCCACCGCCAATAGTTTTTCCCGATTCTTGGGTTCTGTCCATGCGTTCACATATGAAACCATCAATATCAGTCGAAGTATGCACATCATTAAACAAGGTTTCACAGAAGCACATAAAACTGCAATCTCTATATCCGTGTAAGTACTTTGTATTTGCATTAAGTTCATCAAGTTTATTGCAGAGAGAACGAGCATTACCAGTAATAATTGTCGGAAGTGGTGGGTTAAGCTTCCGTCTTCGGAGACGCACTCGTAGTCCCCTTTTCTTACCCCGTTTGCGTGGTTTCCGTAGCAATTCCTCTGGAATATCAAAAACGGATTTTACCTGGTAAGTCTGCTGCCACCAAGCGTCCAGAAAGTCCCCTATTGATGTCGGCGTAGCCTATTACATAATATCATGGACTTGTCAGGTCGTTCGGGCTCCGCTGTACGTTGGTGTTGTAAACGTACATGTACACATGTCATAATGGTACAAAAGCCAAACTGTAATGTGTTTTTGTACACAGTTTATTTCCACTCGCGAAACGGGCGGCACTTACTGGTACGGATGATTTGTATGCATGAATGATTCTGTAGAAATCGAATCGGTTTGTCTATTCACTGTGGCTCTCTGTCTGTAAAAACTACACGACACATCGTACGATCGTGTACCAGTTTCTTTTAAGAGGGCATCGGTGCAGCAAGTGAACGGTAAGCTGTTATTGAATGTCCGCCATTACAACTTAACGGTTTCCATGTTCCGTTAAGCAAGAGGCGTTGTGATGCAACTACGAATTTTATTATGTACATTTTCACAGGCAAAATTTCGATCGTAGAGTATTAATCTAATTTACTCAAATGAGATTTTCCATTGGGTAAAATGAGTGATTTTTTGGGGGAAAAATCCGCTCGATCAATTGTTATTTATTTAGATTTACGAAACCGCCACTCTCGACTATCTCACGGCGGAAGACCATTAACGACTTGTCAGTAGTCTATATAGACTAAGTACAGATAATCGGGTTTATATAAAAAACAATTTTGATATCATTCCATCGAGCTCATTTTTTTTTTTTTGCCTTCACAGTTGACGACAAGTTTAAGATAACAAGATCTGAATTTAAGATGGGAGTACAGACGTTTGTGCAGTGTCTGGTTCTTCTACATGCTGCGACTCTCGGTGCATCCTTAGAATACTCGAAGAGCATGGAGTGGCTTCGTAGTGATGGTACTCATCCTTACTTCGGGAGTAAGTTTGACGAAGGCGACACAGTTATTTGTCATTGCCAACTCACCATATCCGAAGGGCAGGCTGTTGATTCAGTGGCGTTTGAGATGAAGCAGTACGGTAGCTCACCTCGTGCCGATTTGACTCCAATAACTAGTGGGGAGCAAATCGTTTACTCTGATGGGCGGGACAGATTTTCGGACGTGAATATCACAACTGTCAATGAGAACATCACGGATTACCGAATGACTTTGAGTAACATTGACCGTTATGACTCGGGCAATCGCTACTTCTGCACAGCTTACTGGGTGTATGATAGTGGTGCCCGCCTTACAGGCTGGGCATCCACGGAGCTTAAGATAAACTGGAGCCGCCCCGAACCACAATGTTCGTCAGACATCCCTGATAAAGTCAAGAAAGGCGACAGTGTAACGTATCGTTGTAACGTCTCTGATATCGACGGAAGATCCAGCGGTATTTTTACGATGTGGAGAGGCGACACTAGGCTGGATAACGATTTAATGAGCGAATACCTAGACGTTGGAAGGCAGTTTAATGCTTCTTATTCTACTACCATCTCAGATGATAGTCTGGCAGATGTGTACTCTTGTCGTTATAGCGGGACTGGTGGCTTTCAGGACTACGACTATAACTGTACCTTTAACATGCCGACGTGCGTTGTGGATGATTTGAATGACAAATGTAATGATGGTCAGTCTGGTGGTGCAATGCCGTCACGTGATCACCTCCAAATTACTACGATGTTCCTTGTTTTGGTCTTTAATTATTACATCACCTTAAGATAGAATGTGTGATCTTCCCGTCAAGGGAACTCATTAAGCTCAAGGGTTAGGGTTATTGGTTTATACAGTTAATATTGTTTGACTAATATATTCGTTAAAGACGTATACCTATCTTAAAGACTAATACATAATCTTACAATAGTCAAGTTCGTACGCTTAATTTCCAGTCTGTGCTTTAATGGAACACGTTGCCTTGAATCGGTCGAGTTGGTCTTCGAAAAGCGTTTGTAATCGTGTGTTATAAAATGCATTGGTTAGGAAGATAATTTAAAAGTAGAATACAATGATCCACACAAATTTGCCTCGAAATTGCGTGGTTTTCCTTTTACTTTGCGAACTAACACGGTCGGCCATTTACGGGAGTCAAAAATTTGACTCCCATAAATGGCCGACCGTGTTGGTCGACGAGGTGAAAGGAAAACCACGCAATTTCGAGTGATACTTGTGTGGGTCATTATATTCTACTTTTAAAATATCTTTCTAAACATACGCATTTTATAACAAACGGTTACTAAAGCTTTTCAAAGACCAACTCGACCGATCCAAGGCAACGTGTTCCTTTACCCAGGGTTGGGGTTGTGGCCCGCAAGGTTGTGTTCATTAAATCTTTGAAAGTTGTTGGACAACAACAACTTACAGTGACGAACTCAAAAGTATCCGGACGACTGATTATTTGAGTTTTACGACTCATTAAAAGACTAATAACTGCCATGTATAGGACTAATTAAATATCTTACTAAGACTAATTAAATTTAGCACTTTACTAATCTTCAGAAAAATCAGTAAAATCTGCTTTGACTAATTTCTTTTGATTGGGTGACAAATTAAAGATTTGTAAAATTAAACCACATAAATGATAATTTTTTTTCTAGTCAATTGACTCAGTGATGTTTTCAGTATGCACACTAAAAAGTTCTGGGTCAGAACTGACTCGGATTCCAAGAATTGACCCGGATTCATGAATTTACCCGGATTCCAAGTCCGATTGAATATGACACAGGTAAAGGTGACCCGGAAACTGGCTAAAAATAACCAATAAATGGTTCGAACTGACATAGAATCTGAGGGAAATTCACTTTTTTTAGCACAAAAACTTACTTGGTAACGAGCAAAGAGGAACTGTTAATATAAAACATGGTGAGAAACTGCTCCCCTTTGAAATAACTTGGGTTTTTTTTTAAAGAGGTAATTTCTAACTCAAATAAGAAAGTAGATCGGCTGAAGCATTTTGTTAGGCATCTGAATTGTGATACAAAAAGGGTGCGTTTTTCATTATTCTCTTGTAACTTTGATGACCAATTGAGTCAAATTCTCATAATTATTATTATATATAGCATAATGTTGGGATACACCAAGTGAGAATACTGGTTTTTGACAGCTTAAAGCCATTGGATACTTTCGGTAAACAGTGTTGTCCAAAGGCCCACACTTCGTGTATCACAACTTACATATAAAATAACAAACCTGGGAAAATTTAGGCTCAATCGGTCATCGGAGTCGAGATAAAATAACGGGGAATCCCACCCTTGTTTCTGCACGTTTCGCCGTGTCATGACATATGTTTAAAATAAATCCGTAATTCTCGATATCGAGAATTGATAATATTGTTTTAATGTTTTCTCAAAAAGTAAAGCATTTCATTAAATAATATTTCAAGGGAAGTCTTTCACCATTACCTTCAGTAAACCCTGTAAGTTATTTGTAAATCTGTGGACTTTTATTTTTGTTTCTGTTCCGAAAGTGTATACAATGGCTTTAAGGTGTCCAGTACCTTTAAACATTCAAGTAGTCACAGGCTGCCGCTTCTAATGATGTAAATAATTTAACGCTAATTATGATAATTTTCATTACAATTGATGTGTCGATGTATGTAGCCTAAACATCATGTTTGTAATTTGTTCGTTGAACTTTGTGTTTTACAACCATGCATATTAGTACGTAAATCCTGCAGGTGTATTACGTTAACCCTGCAGCGTTATAACACCATTACTACAGAAATATTTAGAAATTATTTGTGTTAACAAAAATGTGACTGTGTTATATAAAAAGTTGCTATGTGTATTTTTATTTTAAAGAAAACTTGTTTGAATAAATTTTAATCTCAAGAAAACTTGGTTTCATAGAAGTCTTCATTTGAATTGTTTTCTCGTAGATCAAAGTACAATAGTAATCGACCTTCCCATCGCAATGACACATCCCACTTTTTTACCAACCGAGGTCATGGTAAACTATGGAACGCCAAGAAGGCAAAACAAAAACAGATGGCCACAGTCTGTAACAACGTCACACACCTATTCAAAAATAGTGTGGAATTTGTTGCAAAAATGTACCAATCACGAGAGATATTTAATTGAAAGTTTTTGAATTTGGTCGGACATCTGTAAACACTATTTTGTTTCTTTTTTTCTTTTTTATGTTTATTTGTACTTGTTTGTTTATTTGTATTTGTTTATTCATTTTTATTTCATTTTAATTTTTTATTTTACTAATTTATTTAGTTCCGTTTTTATTTTTAACTTATTACTATTAATTGATTTTTTTTTTTTTTTGGGGGGGGGGAGGGAATGGTGATGGGGCTTTGGTTTATCTCCCTATGTCCACATAAATAAGACTTACCGTGTGCACCACGTCAATGTCATCCATGCTTATTCTTCTGAGAGCGCAGTAAACGATATCATTCACATCTAAAAGAGACAAATAGAGAGAGAGAATTAGCAAAAAGAAACTGATAAGAAATATAATCGTTTTACATCGGTGCATGTCATGCCGGAGCGTACA
Source organism: Asterias amurensis (assembly GCF_032118995.1). Classification (NCBI taxonomy): domain Eukaryota; kingdom Metazoa; phylum Echinodermata; class Asteroidea; order Forcipulatida; family Asteriidae; genus Asterias; species Asterias amurensis. Next base: position 1,926,219 of record NC_092664.1, on the reverse strand, counting down.
CTGTAGTTTGACAACACGAATGAATCTACACCCTTTGCTTTTTTCCCCAGAAGACGATCAGAGCATACTGATCGAAACGTCGAGTTGAAACCAACTCATTGGAGATAGTCATGGTGTTACTGCAAACCTTTCCATATACCCTTTGTTATACTTACTTTAGATGATTAGATTCAGTCAATCATTAACATCCATGGACAGCTACAAACATGAGTGCTTTCAGTAAAACAGGCATATTTTCTCTTTTAGAAATTATCAATTTTAAATCATAAATCTCGGTCAACTAATTCTTTGAAACTTACCATTTCTTTCATTTGGTCGTTCGGCTTTATAGCGCGCACTTTCAGCAAGAGCATCGTCAATGCTAAACTCAGAGTACAAACTGTGTAAAAAAAAACAGAGAGGAAAGGCAATTAACGTCCAATTCAGTTTTGTGAAATACATATTTTCAAATAGAGAGTCCCGTGTGAGAGGGAAACGGCTATAAAATGGTCTAAAATGCCATTGTATTCGATACCTTTCCAGTCCAAACTAGCCAACATCCAAACCATAAGATGACTATGGTGGCCCTGAAGGAACATCGAAAATATTTGCAAAGATATTTGCGATGTCCCTACATGGCCACCATAGATGACCGTCATTTTGTTTTATTTTATTTTATATTTTATTTTTAATTGAAATTTAATAAATAACAGTGGGTTCTTATCATTCAATGGCGGTAAAGACACTCAAACAATCACCCTGCAAGGTTTTTGTTTGTTTGTTTATTTGTTTGTTTGTTTGTTTGTTTGTTTTAATGATCTTCCCATCAAGGGAACTTGGCAAACTCCCACAAGGGGGTATAAACACCAAGCTGGCAACAACCAATCTCTCTCATACAAACATTGGTTTAACGTCTATGATTATGAAATACACAAATCAATGAATTGTGATTCAGTAACTAGACGACAATATTTATTCTACTAGTCATTGTGAAATCAGCGGTTAGTTGGGGGATTCGAACCAACAACCTTGTGATTGTAAGTCCTGCAGTCTAACGGCTTGACCACGGTGACTGCTGTGGAGACATATTCGTTGTATTACTTTTCAGACAGAAATGCTTCACGGGATGTTTTGTACTATCATCATCATTAGACCCTGTAAGTTTTATGTAAAACTGTGATCGTCACGATTTTTTTTCTTACCAATTTTGTTAAGTCCCTGTTAATTTATTTAAAAAACGTAAAAATTAAATACAGAAAATAAAAAGCATGCAGCCAAACAAACCTATAAAAACATCATTGTCATTTCATTCATTTCAAGACATTTAATTCCATTCCAACAGATACTCAAAATAACAATAACAAAGAACAGCATTGAGGGGAATTGGAAATGGGGGCATCACGGAAAAATAAAAAAATTGTGGTAGGCATATGCCAAGACAAACAAAACACAATGGACTAACACGAGCATTAACAATTATAGCGATATTTAGCTAAGACAGAATAGACTCTATACGAAAATGTAGACAGACATAAATAAGGACACTGTGAAAATTTAGTCCAAATCTACACGGTTTGTTATTTTATGCATTTATGTTGAGATAAACAACTGGAAATATTGGTCTTTGGCAATAAACAAAACGAAAATTATCAGCACCTTCAACGTTGTTTCTCTCGGCTGGATGAAGAAAGAACAATGGCCGTTGCCAGGCAACTGTCGCAGACCAAGGACTATTTTGAGTAATTATTAGATGATGATCGCATGGGAAAGTCTCCGAAAAGACTGAATACTGCATAATGTGGAGTTACTGACAGAAACTCTGCATGGTTTACATGTACTTACACTCCTGGTTGGCCGTCAATGCTTGCAGTGTGGGACCCATTAAGATGATCACCAAATGCACCAACAAAGGTGAGGTGCCAAAGGGTGAGAAGAATGGAGATACCCAAAACCCTGTACAAGACGTAAATACTCCAGTGACGAAAACTCCCCATTTTGAATGACGCTGTTTACGATTATATCTCAAGATTTGAGCCGTATAACACTGTTTCCTAATTGTGTCTGCTTAGTTAAGGGCTTAGAGTTGGAGGGAAAATCCCCACTCCAATATAGCAAGGGAAGGTTCGTCACAGTAATTTTTTGAATTGCCTATATTAAACTAAATTCTTCTTTTTCGCAATTTGTACAATAATTTCGGCACTTTCAGCAGAGGCAGAGATAAATATTAACTATGATTAGTTTGCAAGTGAAACGACAGCTAATAAAAGTTCCACTCAGCATTTTCAGAACACGATAGCCTAAATAACAATGGAATGTTTGAGAGTAATCGGCTGTTGCACAATGCCTAAAATTTATTCCTCCATGGCCTAACAAAGGTCTTTTTGGTTACCACAGGGACCCATTATGGGTGCGTTCGTTTAGCTTCCATGGGTTGACCCCTGCATGCCCCGGTGCGTTCGAATAGCTCTGACGTCATTCAAGGGGCTCACCCGGGTCAGCCCACAGTGCCCTGCTTGTGGAGTGTTGTGAAATGGGTCACTTGGGGCTGGCCCAAGGTGCATGTCTTCACCACGAGAGGGCAATATTGTGTGATAGTTCGATTAGCTCTTGTCATGGGCTCACCGAAGTGACCGCGGAGTCGACACAGGGAAGCTAATCGAACGACCGTAAATGCAAAAACAAAAACAGGTAATAGCCGAAAAGTCATTTCGGCTTGCAGATTCTTTCTCGAAGACTAAAATGACAATTAACAAAATGACCAACTAAAATATGCAATATGGAAGTACTTTGGATCATTTCAATGGTGGGGATCGGAAGGGGAAGAACAAGGTATTAATTAGTGAATGATGCCGGGTTAAAAAGGGGGATATCTGTAGGGTAGGGGGGAAGGACAAGACAGAATGTAATTAGTTATTTCCTTTTTGGATGGTCAGACACTGGGGTGATGTGAATGGTCTGGAGACGCCTATACTAAGTTCATATATATAAGACCAGTGTTTGTCGCACGTATTTTGGCCAATATTGGGTGCGTTCGTTTAGCTTCCCTGGGTCGACCCCGGTGTGTGGCGGGGTTTTATTCCAGGACGAACGTCTGGGTAATTATCTGCACACGTGGTCGACCCGGGGAAGCTAATCGAAACGCACCCATTGTAATCGTTGTTCTTACCTTATATTCAGTAGACTGTTATGTCCCGTTTGTGAGTCCCGTTTGGGCATTGGCAGCGATAAGAGCAAAACGACGGCCGCTTTTGGGTAATGGACGACAGCAAACTACCACATGGCCGGGCTGAAGTGCGCTTCCCTGCCACCGGTCATGCCCGACTGGTTTATTATACATCTAATCATTGAAATGTTTCCGCTAAATACTTGGTTGAAAAGCTAGCTCCAAACAAAGTAAAGACTTGTCAATGGAGATGCTGGAGGGCATAATAAAGGCTAATCAGTTGTGAGGTGCTCAAGTACATAATAGAAAAGTAACAAAGGTGCATCTCCTCTTAAAAGCCCTTCCTTAAAGACACTGGACACTATTGGTAATTGTCAAAGACTAGTCTTCACAGTTGGTGTATCTCAACATATGCATAAAATAACCAACCTGTGGAAATTTGAGCTCAATCGGTCATCGATCTTGCGAGATAATAATGAAAGAAAAAACACTCCTGTCACACGAAGTTGTATGCGTTTAGATGGTTGATTTCGAGACCTCAAGTTCTATATCGGAGGTCTCGAAATCAAATTCGTGGAAAATTACTTCTTTCTCGAAAACTATGTCACTTCAGAGGGAGCCGTTTCTCACAATGTTTTATACCATCAACCTCTCCCCATTACTCGTCACCACGAAAGGTTTTATGCTAATAATTTTTTTGAGTAATTACCAATAGTGTCCACTGCCTTTAAACGGCTACAATAGACGGTGGTGGCTGGAAAGAAATTGCCTCACTGGCGGTTAAGCCACGGGTTGGAAACCCACATCTGCTTCGTTCGGTGGGTCTCTTATTAGCTGCATGTTAGCTGGAAATAATGTTTACCTCGATGGCTAAAGTTGATCATTGACCTTTAGTTTAGTTTCTTCAAGCGCATGGAGGCAATGATTAGACTGGGGTCGATTTCACAAAAAAGTTAGGACTAGTCCTAACTTAGGACTCCATAGTAGATATTAAAAACTTGAGGCTAGTTCTAAATTATGACGAGGAGATAGGAATAGTCTTAACTCTCTATGAAATCCACCCTGGTCACATTTCCTTATCCGAAAGAATAAGGACCGGGTATTGGTTTAGGTGTGTCCAATGTACGTCGGATTTAACTGCGAATCTCATGAAGAAACCCTGTAAAATGACGCGAGGTCAACGGTGGTTAGGTACGTAGGCTCAAACGGCAGGTTACTACATTAATTTTAGTTTTTTTGCTAAAAAGTGTAATGTACGCGATACTCGGACTGGTTTTAATTAATAACAGAATAAGCTCACCATACTGCCAAAGCATAGGATCGGGACCACGTACCCTTAGCAAGAGTGTCTTTTAAAGAACAATAATCAGATAGGCCTCGCAGAATCCCGTTTTATCAAGGCCAAACACGGCGGCGGCACCCCCAGATGTCATGCACGAAAAAAGGCCAGTGCGAGCGGCGAAGAAGTCACCTTAATTTGACCGCATGAGGGCGTTATCATTTAAGTGCAAGTGGGAATAAAGTTACAAGTCCTTAGTCTAACCTCACTTTAAAAGGTGTAAATTGCCATTTCATTTGATAACTTCCAGTGCAAAATTTGTCAATATCCAAAACAACTCATGACATCAAATATGGGTCTCTACATTTTTCAACAGAAGTGTTTTGGTTCAAGGCTGTAAAGATACATTAGTTGTTGGTATCAAAATGAAATCATGTTTCAAATTTCACAATGTAAAATCAGTTATAAACCAAAACATCATCCCGTAAAAACACATTTTTCCCAGATTGATGTCTTCAGATCTTTTGGATGGTCGAAATTTTTGCACATAAACGGCATAAAATATCTACAATTGCATTTTACACAATTTTTCCTAGTACGTTTCTATAGCTGAAAAATGAGAACATCGCATAATTTAATTTTGTAAATTCCTTCCTCTTTAAATATGATAGACTACCAAGAAGCAATAATCATAGGATTTAAACTGCCTCTAGCTACTGGGCAATCTCGGAGGTCTAGTTGTAGTGCTGTCTTCCTTGTTGGTAAGACACCGCTCTGGAATTGCAAAGGTCGTGGGTTCGAATCCCACCCGAGTCTTATGCCTGTGATTTTGTTTTTTACAGAACTTGGGAAAGTATGCAGTGCTAACACATCAGTGCAACATGTAAATGGGTAAAACCAAATTAATACACCAAGAAGCAGTTAGAAAGAAAGTATAACTTAACAAGCTGAATAATTATTCAAAAAGCGTAAATTAACTGGTAACCTGTTGTAACCATGTAAGTTATAAGGTATTCCAATGGGCAACCACTCTCTTTGCTCATCGGTTCAAAGGGAAACAATGCCTTTGGATTTGACGTTTTTTGCTAAGAGTGTTCATTTGAAATGAATAGGGTTGGTTACAAGTAAAATACATTGATTCAAACCAATTTCAATATTGAGCGGGTTTCCTTTTACTTTGTGAACAAATACACTCTGCCATTTTTGTTGAACCAAATTTTTGAACCATATTATTTTCATAACAAATGCTTTTACAGCTAATTGTGCCAAATCCAAAGGTAGCGCATCCCTGGAATAAAAAATTAAGTTTCATGAAACCACATAAGTACGAGACGACGTTCACTCAGATTGCTTTTTATTATTGTTAATAATTAATAATCATCCACTAGTTAAACTAAATAGAGCAACCCAATATGCTGGTATATTTTGACCCTTGTTTAGTGTGTGTGTTTAGGCCTAGACTTAAACTGGCCAAGCCAAAAATTACAGCTGAATTTAAAATACAGTAACAAATTCAACCTTTCAGCTTTTAAACCATTCTTCTCAATGCATCCTAATGTTAAATTATATTTTGAAATTAAAATTTCTGGGAAAAGGCAGGAAATAAATTTGCAATTCTACAGAAGGCAACAGAAATTTACATTAATTTTTAAAATTCTCTTTTTATGTAATCTGTTTTAACAGAGAAGGAAAACAAATGGTGTCTGTCACAACTACATGTGAAATCAAGAAACTACACAAAACAATAAACCTGTTGAGAATTGTGGAGATATTTTAGCATTTGGTTGCATTCTACCCTACATGGTACTACAATATTTTTGTGGGCACTTTTGAAAGCACCACACTGTTAAACCACAAACTGCTTTTCATATGGCCGCTGGAGTATGAAACTATGTTTAGTAAATTTTCTTGAAAGCAAATTAGCAGCATGATCTATTTGAAGCCATATCTATTGGCAAAATTGGTAGAATTAACAGTTGATGGAGGCTGCCATCTTGAAAGCAATTTGCCTCATGGAGGCTGCCATCTTGAAAGCAATTTGCCTCATGGAGGCTGCCATCTTTGCCTCATGGCCTGGGGTGCGTTCCACTCGCGCAAACGACTCGCAACTGTTCGTGCAAATGTTTTTTTGTCTTTTGAACGATTGGTGTGTAAACGCGATGTCAACATGGCGGCGCCCTGAAATGAAGATGGCGCACCCCCATATGTAGTTTTTTTTTAAACTTTGTTTTTGCTGCAATAGTCCTCTTTTTGACATCATTACATCAACTAACTAACTTTGTTATTCCAAATCTGCATTATCATCCACCGAAAATACAATGTAATTATGTTTGTGACAAAGAAATAATACCGTATGCGTGTCCGCCATTTTAAAAACCACTCGCCAACACCTCCGAAGTATGTTTGCCTAAAGTTGCCAACGTTCGCCAACGGTGGCAGCGAACAACTTGTTCCACATGAAATTGTTGGCGAACGTGCGCAACTGTTGGCAACGTTTGCGCGAGTGGAACGCACCCCTGCCATCTTGATTGATTTTCCTCATGGAGGCTGCCATCTTGAAAGCAATTTGTCTCATGGAGGCTGCCATCTTGAAAGCAATTTGCCTAATGGAGGCTGCCATCTTGAAAGCAACTTGCCTTGGTTTTGTCTTGATGCTCTAGTATTAAGCATAATCAAAACTTACTGTCTGAAACAGAAAGTATGAGATAGAAAGGAAAAGAAACAAACTTATCCCCACCTCCATGCTCCAGGCTGGAAAGTTAACCCTTGAGAGACCATTCATTTCTGTGGGTGCGTTCGATTAGCTTCCCTGGGTCAACCCCAGTCCTGCCCCTGGTACGTTCAAATAGCTTTGACGTCATTCCAGGGGCTCACCCGGGTAAACCCTAAGTGCCCTGCTTGTGGAACGGGTCACTTGGGGCTGGCCCGAGGTGCACGACGTCACCACGAGAGGGCGAGTGATCGTTCGATTAGTTCTTGTCAGGGGCTCACACGAGTGAGCACCGCGAGGTCGACACAGGAAAGCTAATCAAAAGCACCCTGTATAACCATCACCCTACACCCAGACAAAGCTAATCTTGTTGATGTTCTGCCACGCTATTTTCAGGAAAAATGTCAGGAAAATCAATAAGGAACAGAAACACATGGTTTTGGTTTAGGAATCGTTCATTCTATGTCAACTTGGGAAACATTGGAAAACATCAATTCTGACGTCAACTTTTCTCTTGTTTGGTCAAATATTGTGGCTGTTTTCCGCCGCTATTGGCATTCTGGTACAAGTCGCTTGTGGCCATTATGGTCTCTACAGGGTTATTTTCAATTCATCAATGATGCAACATGTTAAAGTAAACCCCATCTCACTATTGGCTAGATATATTACCCTTACACTTATAAGAAACTACAAAGCAGTATGACATCAGGGCCCAACTTCATAGAGCTGCTTAGCACGAACATTTTCTTTTTTAGCATATTTCTTCCTTGATAAAAACAGGATTACCAACCAAATTTTCACGTGATTTTCAGCCCAGTAACAAGCAATACGCAGCCAATTGAAATATGGTTGGTAATCCTGTTTTTATCAAGGAAAAAATTTCATGCTAAGCAAATGTTTGTGCTTAGCAGCTCTATGAAATTGGGCCCAGGTATATAAAGAACTCAACTATTAAAGGATTTTCTTCAGTCTACTGACCATTCCATATCAAATAATACTCACTTTGTGTACTTCACTGGTTCAATTCTTGTTAAAAATCAACACATTAAAATCATATTTGCATACACATAAAACCAATATAAAACAGAAAAGTGTCTTAATTTAAAAGCGACATGATACAACACGTTGTGCTGTCACCCAAAGTTAATTACGCAGACAATGATAGATGTTCAAATTGGACGAAACTTAGCACAATGGTAAAGGCACACATACTAGTTGGGACAAACATAATTGGGTCAAATTTATCTGGTTACACTATATCCAGTTTCTTTTTAATGTCTTTGTGGCACAATATTCCCCGTGGTCTTCAACACACATTAACTGTCATTTAACAAGCCACATACAATTTTCCACCAAATTAATCCCACAGTAAACTCTCCTTTTTTGAACTGTCTATGTTTCAACTGTCTATGTTAAAGGATGAGTTTATTCGAACGTGATCCGATTTCATTAAACTGTAATCTGTAAAGTGTAGAGCAATGTTGCTTAGCAAACAAACTATATGTTACCATTCACAATGCTGTATACTGGACATACATGGTAGGTTGTCATTGGTTCAAAGCTTGTTTCTCATAGAACAATAAAACTTCTTCTCTCACGATTGGACCCAAGGCCAACTAATCCTTTAACGATTCAACAATTTTAACAAGTTTAACAATTCAATATGACATCCTCAAGTCTAGGCCCAATTGCGTAGAGATGCTTAAGGATAATTAAAAAAAATATCTAAGCATTACAGAATTATGCCTACCAGATAAAGTTTACAAGCCACACTTGCATGTCAGCTGTACAATTTGTGACTGGTATCCTGCTCATTTCTGCTTAGCAGACTAGCAATATTTTCTGCTTAAGCATCTCTATGCAATTGGGCCCTGGTCCATAGCTAGCTAATGTATCTGTAACCAATACAATGCACCACCACACTAAAAGTACATGTCCGATGTTGAATGACAACCAGTTGAACACATTTAAACTTGTGCCATTTTTTTTAACAGTAAATTTTGGCGTAAAATTTTGCTTCAATTGTATTTAAACAGTTCTTAGGCCGTATCCGAACTAGCGGCTACAGCTACGGCTGTTGCTAAGGGTGTTACTAAGGAAGTGCCATACTTCAATGCACAATGGCACAGAAATCTAGCCGTAGCTGCTAATTTGGACAGGGCTTTTAATTAGATATAACTGACCCACCACCAAAGCCCCTAATGTTGAAAAAATTGCATGCATTTAACACATTATGCATTTTGGGATAGTTATCTTGCCCTATAAAACTTTGGCCGTATCCGAAATAGCGACCACAGCTACGGCTGTTGCTAGGTTTTGCTAAGGATGTCCTATACTTCAACGCACAAGGACGCGGATATCAAGCCGTAGCCGTGGCTGTAGCCGCTAGTTCGAACATGGCCTCACTTCCAGACATGCTGCATTAAACTATCTGTAAATAAGCAAAGGTGCTGTGCAGTGCACCTAACATTAAAATTGTTCTCAAGAATTACATAACCACCACACACAGGAATCAATGACTTTCGACATGGTATTTGGTACCCCCCCCCCCCCCCCCCACAACTCGACCACTGTACTCAAGTTTAAAGGTTTACACGTCACAACACAATAAAACAAATCAATTGTCTGCTTACCAGTGATCAATAAATTGTAGATCAAAGCTGTATTGCAATAATGCTGTAAAAATCAGTAACATATTTGTTTGCCAAACTAACATTAAGCTGGGAAATAGTGGTATGAATTTTGTTTTCTTTTTCCAAAACACCAGTAGAATCAGTTGTCATGATTCCCTTTACTCAACAGATACATATGATGAGCCCAAGCAATATGCTGTTTAGTGGCTTGTGTAAACCAAGCTTTAAACCAAGCTGTAAAGACAACTTTATAAAAACTATACTTTTCCTTTTGTAAATTAAAACTTTCGCATTACATTGTAGCCATATTTTTGCTACAAACTTCTAAGTTGGATTCATCGTCTTTGGGTGTAAAAAAAGAAAGAAAAAAAAAAACCTAATTTCACTCTAACCACTGATTGTTATGCTTATATAATTGCCATCCATTTTTGCCCCGCTATGTCTGATTGAACATGACTGTTAATGCATTGTACCAACAATCAACAGCTTCTTTGCGCGTGTTTTTTTACCCCTTTCTTGTACATTACTGGATCCGAGCCTGAACTTTGTGCAATTTTTTTGAAGGAGTAGCTCTAATTAAAAAGTACTATCGTAATGTGATCGTAAGCTTGGAATTTGGTGGAAAGCAGAGCCATGAAATTGGGCCCAGCATGGCTGACATTTCTTGGGAGACCTTCGATATTTGTTTTTTTCCACCTCACTGTCCCCTTGTCACAATGGTAACTTTGGAACACTAGGTGGCAGCAGACTTACCAGGTTAATTTCCATTGCTCACATACTTCTAAGCATGCACACGTTACCGAGGACAATGGATTTACATGGTTAGTCTGCTGCCACCAAGTGTCACAAAGTCTCTCATTCCAGTCTGAAATGTCAGGCCTGCTGTGTGATTCATAAATGTTGTACCCCACAGCTTTGGTTAAATAGTGCAAGTATAATACCTCTAGTGTTCCTACTAATAGTCCATGCACTATGAATTATCATATAGGAATGCAGTCCCACACAAGAAAGGTATAGAGTTTGGATTCTATTTGGAAGTATTGATGAATCAGTAGATTTTCTAGGCAATTACACAAGGCCAACTCTCACATCTGAAGCGAGCAGTATCCCCGAAGCAGAGAGACGACCACCTTTAAACTTGCAAAACGAAACTTTCTTGATAACTAGGGCTTCCTCAAACTGAAGATCTGGTGAAAAAAACAAAACAAAAACAGAGCCGCAACAGACATGGAAGCACACATGAAGAACCGTCATGAACTTCATGTGTGGTGTTGTATAAAGGTTGCTTCTTGGCTCCAGAGTAGGTCTACTCCAGAGGGTGGTTCGGTATGCAGAGGTAGGCAACTTTGAAGAGTTGGAAGTAAAGACTTTGTGGAGAGTTCTCACGCAGCGAACATCTGAAGTCTTCAAAGGTTCTTTAAAAGAGGTGTTTAGTGTCACAAGCGCGACTGCTGGACTGGCCTAGCACTGTCTGACTGGGCAATAAAAACAACATGATACTGTCGCAACATTCTGCCAGGAATAGTCTCCAGCCGTCCGATTAAAAAATACACCATTCTTAGTTTCATTGTTTATTCTTGATTTTTTCTTCTTCTCGAGAGCAAAGCACGTTACTCTTAAAAAAAAAAAACTCTGACTGGTTTCAAATTTGCAAGGAAGAAGGGGATAGAGTGTTTGTATATTCTTGTTCTCACTTAACACCTTTCGCTGAGTTCCTTCCATATAAACCTTGCTCATTTGAATGTTTTAAATTTGAGTTGCGTTTGGGGGATTTTCTCCTCCCCCACTGAGAAAATGTCTGCACACTTTTCTGGTCCTAAACTCACAACGCAAAAAACACAATTTACAGCAGTATTCCCACCACTTCGCTCTCGCACACGCTCCTTTTCCAGTAGTCTCAAAAAACCTGTTTTCTTCCGTTATGTGTTTTATTGTTTGATTATAATCCCTAAGCGATGAACAACTCAATTAAGAGTTCGTAAGAAGAGGCAAAAGCAAAGAAGCAATTAAGCACAATAAAAGATATAGTTTCATAATGATTCGTAGTTTTCAAAACATCCATCTTCAGACGTCCACAAGGAGTAAATAATGTAAAACAAGTTGACTGCTATCCAGCAATAATTATGCAACACGGGGGATACGACGACAACTCATACAGTTCGTCACTACTTCAATAGTTAATGTTCAATTTCTATACGTTTTTTTTCCCTTTAAAAGTTTTGCAGAGTTTTCTTTTAGTTGTTTTTCCAATTAATACGTCCACAATACTAAAACACATGAGTCTTTTCCAGAAGTTTTGGGAGTTTTTTTTCCAATTAGGTACGACAAAAATACAGACTAAACGATCTTTAATAATTTTTTCGAAACTTCACAAGTTGAAAGATGCTTCATGATGACTAATTTGCACCACACACTCGGGGTTGCAGAAATCTTTGGAGTTCTATCCCTTCAAGACAACTTCTTGGATCCATAAGAGATTAAGACATAATCCTAGATCCAGATGCGTAATCCATGAGATTAGAGACATGCCATCCTGCAGATCTTGTTTGATCCAATCTGATCCAATCCAAGCATGAGGCGCCTCACCAGAAGCAGTTTAGTTCCTGTGCTGGGCCCTGCGATCACGTCCAGACGGCTGACGTAGAAAAGAAAAACAACCGAGGATCAGAATCAGATAAACGTCATTAAAATGTATTCATACCACAGGCCTGTATGCTTTGTTTTTTAAAGGGCAAGGGCACCAAGGCATCATGATCTTCTATAGGCATATTGTTAAAAATACAAAATCCTTTTAAACATTAAGAATGTGTACAGGTATATGTACCAGTTTGTATTTGAATCTTTCATGGGATGTTTCCTTTAGATTATCAACAACTTATGCATCACCGATTTGTTTTTAAATTGAACAAGGATCACAAAATGAATCCGTCCTCTGGCCTTTTTAGCTAAATTTCCCATTAAGATTTTTGGAAGCTTGAGATCTAACGTCCGTCGATATATCGAAAATACTCAAAAACTCGATATTTTTTTGACATCGAAATCGCCGATGTCACTTTTATAATCATATCGTAATATCGGATTTTCGATATATCGAAAATTTCGATGTTTTGAAAATTTCGATGTTCCTAAATGATATCGAAAATACCAAAAGAGTGTCCGATTATTTAAAAGAAATCTGTGTTTGAGTATTAGAAAAGCCGTCGTTGTTATGTAGTTTCATCATTTTGAGTTGCCCTATTAAATCAAATACGTTTTACAACCAAGTATGTCTGCTTGTTCTTTGTGTTTTCGCCATCAGCCGCCGGCCTGCCGCAGAAGTTCACGACCCCGCTGCGAGCGCACGGTAAAACTTCATAAGAAATCGCCGCTGCTGCCCCAGCCTATCGGTTGTTTAAGATGCAACTTCCCATTGCGCATGTGATCAAAATCAATGCGTCTTCATCACAGCATTATTGACTTTGCAAAAATACCCCGCAAAAACTTCCCCGAATCAACAAGACAAAACAAAACAAGGAAGAAAACAATCTTACGTTATACAGTAAAATAATCTTTCTATCAATCCAAGGTATCGTAATGGCGTCATTTTGGTCAAATAAAGCCTACACGTTGTGTTGTTTTCGGTAAACAGGCTAACATTTCCGAGGAACTAATGCTTCGCAGACCACGCTGTCAGCGGCTATTGCGTGCGTACCAGCGAAGACTATGCTGTTGTACGGTTTAAGCCTGCACACCATCGTGTATGGTTATTGCAATTCGGGGGGGAAAACCCGTTTGCCCAAGCATGCACAGACACGTGCAGTCTTTGGTCAAGGCGGTATCGCGTGATGCACTGCGTTATTTCGACAATAGAGGGCGTTCTAGCATTCAATGTTCCTTGCCTTTGTTATAGAATGCAAAGTAAAAAGACTACGAGCCTTTATTGGAGACTATGTGACTGCATGCTGCGTGCGTTGTATATTGTGATCGCGGAGTGGTAGGTCTGTGTTTTGCGGGACTTTCTAGTGATTTTTTTTCGATGATTATTTCAACCATTTTCAACCGTAAAGGTAGTCCGCGCGCCCGTCGGACAACTTGATTGACACTTCTATGTCAATGCATCGGCAACTAACACCTTAATGTCGGTGAGTCACGCAACTCACAAAGGCTGTGTGTCATTTTGAGACGGCCAATCATGGCCAATCACGAATCGAGAATTGTGGTGAGCGTTCACCAATTGGCCAAGCCAGCGGTAGCGGCGATCATACTTTGTTGTAAAACCAGAAATAATCGGGAGCGGGACTACGCAATTTGAAATTGTTTGAACTACAAACAAGTTCGGGGGATCAGACAAAAACAGGTTGAAATGTAACCCTATTAAACTGTCAGTCTACGGTATATATATTTTTACCTCCATGAGTATACCAAGTGCTGTTTTTAGGCTTCCATCTTGCGCGCGGGAAATACTCGATATATCGAGTATACTCGATATTAAATTTTCGATATATCGGTTATGGGAAAAAACCGACATCGACGGACGTTATTGAGATCAGACATCCTCGTTTGAGTTTCCACATTAAGCAGGTGATTTGCTGATAAAATACGCCAGTGCTTTTTGCTTTGCACTTTACATAATACAAGGACAGACGAGTACAATCATGTACTAAAGATATTGACATGAAACAGCTCAGTGCGCGACTAAAGTTTCAAAGGCTAGTTAAAATTATAATGAGGATAAATTTTTGATCTATTTTTGTTCAGCTGTGCTCATTAGATGCTGTTTTGAAGTTAGCAATGCCTTTATACATAAATGAGCTCCAGAAATCTAAACCTTTATATAAAATGTGTTCTTAAAATGTACATTGTACGTAAAAAGATTTCATTCCATCCATGTATGCGGAGGATAACAAATATTGGTGCTATCCAATCCAGTGACGCTGTATCTGTTTACTTGTTGTAATTTGAAAAGAGTATGATATAATACAATTCCAAATATGATATATGTGCTGGACTATTTCCACTTTTGTTATGTTAATTAGGACGTGGTGAGAAAATAATTTGATATGGTCATTCTACTCAACTCGTAATGACAAGAACAGAATGGAGACCAGCATCAGTGACAAACTGACAGCAAGCAAGGCTCATTTACATGGATCTACTTACCATGTACTTCTACGCTTACAGAGCCCTATACAGCAGTCTATGGGCGGTAAGCGCAGAATTCTGCAGTAAGCAGAGCCATGAAATTGGGCCCATTTGAAGATGGAATTTATGATAAGACAACAATAAGCTTGTTAACTGTACCTTACGAGCTGTGTCTTCTTCCTGACGCTTCTCATAGTGCCCAAAGTCGTCAAAAATTGACGTAGTGTGACGGTACGCGTGGATGATCTTCAAGACCTGACGCCCTTTATCCAGCGGCACTTCTTGGGTGTCGCGAGAGTTTGTCACGGGTTTATTATCGTTGTTTTCCAGACGGATATGTCGCAGCTGGCTATTCGGTACATCCTTGACGTAGACCCAGCGCACATCAAAGCGCCCTTTCCATTTATCCTGCATCCAGACACCCGTATTGACATTGTAGTCCACCACTGACATCATCTCTGCCACGCCGCAGAAGTGTCCACTGCCGTTAACGCTGTACAGGAGATAGATGGGTCCCTTGGTGGTGCGCTCACGGAATGCACTGTCCAGGCGCTTGTTGCCATGCTCCGTGCTGCACCAAATGCCATACTTGATAGCACGGTGGATATCGTCCTCCGAGTAACTCTTGATGATGAACATGCGCGAGTTTTTGATGTCCAGACTGAAACTGTTAGGATTGTAGGTGTTTGCAGAGTGCAGCTTGTCCAGTACAGGGCTTGGTTGACTGGGCTGTGGAGCAGCCCCACCCATAGCTTGGCCAACTGAGATGGCACTGATTCCAGACGCACCACTGCTACCATTAGCTGCACTCCCACTGCTCCCACTGCCGCTGGAACGATTAGCATAACTGTTGCTGTTCCCCTGGGTGTTGCTGCCGCTCCAGCGCTGCTGCATTTGCTGGTGTTGATTGGGTGGGTTGCCGCCGTGGTTCCTTTGCTGCTGCTGTGATTGTTGAGGCGCACGGTTTTGGTGTTGTTGCTGCTGCTGTTGCTGCTGCTGCTGCTGCTGCTGCCCAGATGGTCCACTCTGCTGCCCCTGTCCATGTTCCTGCTGCTTGTTGGACTGTCCTCCTTGTCCTTGCCCATGGGATTGGGTTTGGGGTGGCTGCTGCACCTGAGGTTGCTGTACAACAGAAGCTGCAGTAGTGGTGGCCGGCTTAGCTCCCTGTTTATCATTCCCATTCCAAGTTCCAATGGTCATGGTTTGTTTCATGGGTGGGAGCTGAGTCGGTACCGGGGCATGGGATCCAGTTTTGGTTTTCATTTTAGGTTGGGGTTTGGCCGGTTTGCTGGCAATGGCTGCCCAAGATACAGGCTTAGCAGCAGTCACTGGGGCCGAGGCAGGGGGAGGGGGAGCCTGTTGCGCCATTGATGATGTAGTAACTTGCTGTCCACGCACCATTTCCTGCTCTGACCGCATACCATGAGTGTTCTGGGTCATCACCCCACCAATGGCATTCTGCTTATCGCCCGCTGCTCCAATATTCAGTCCGGACATTCCCTGTTCCACAGCTTTCATCCCATGAGCTTTACCATCATGCCCATCCAGTCCGTTAATTCCCTGATACCCCCGCTGCCCCCCTGGTGCCACCTGTTGTTGGGAGGCATTGGGATAACGGGCGTAATCATAGTAAGAAGTCCCCTGCGCTGCCGGTTGGCTACGCGAGGTCACCTGCTGTGGCTGTTGTCCCTGCGGCCCAGGAGCAGAGCTGTTACTCCATGAGCCGGTCATAAAGTCAGCATTCCCTGGAAAGAAGTTCAACCCTTGGTTCAAGTATGGCGGAGTCGTACCCGGCTGGTTGTAGTAGTTCTCCGCAGCATAGCTGTTGTCGTAGGTACCATAGTTAAAGTTGTTGAAATCCCCTCCAGTGGACCAGGTGGTCTCGCTACCAGGCATGGAGTATTGGAAGGAGTATGACGGATAGTAGCTCGGCAAGTAGTCCTGTGCAGGCGCCATATTGGGAGCCGTGTATCCCTGAGAGAGATGATGAGCCATTGGAGACAAAAAATAAAATAATAAATTAATATTGTTTCAAATTTTTTAGAAAGCAAGGTTTGCTTTCAAGATTTAGTACAAATAAAGCCCATCCCAGGCCAATATGGCTCCTCAGGTGTATGTTTAACCTTATATCTGGTTTCCTTGGCATTAAACAGCCGAGAATGTTTGTATACTCCCTGGACAGGATGCCATTCCATCACAGGTTACTTCTAAGCTCTCATCAGTACGTTGTACCTAGGTCGAGAGAAGCTTTGATAAAGTGCCCTGCTCAAGGACCCAGGGCTTGAAATTTACACTGGACCACAGGCCCGAGGCCGGTCTTGTCAATGTCATTATCATGAAGTCTCTTTGAAATATGTTGGGTATTGAATCGATGAGATCTTTTTTGTTGTGCTTGTTCCAAATCTACATGTAGCTCGAATGTGAAACTGTGTAAATACATTTTGATGCCAGTCTTACAAGCTGTCTGGTCCAGTAAAAGTTTTGAGCTACAACTTCCCAGAGTCTTGTGGATTTGTCCCCAAATTCAAAGCCCTGCTAAGTCTATCACCCTAGACCGACCAGCCATAACACCCCACTTGCTTTCAAAGTTAACAATTGCTGCACTGCCCAGTTCATAAAATATTTATATTTTCATTCAATGTCTTGAATTAAATTGCACTGCAAGTTTTTTGTAATCTGCATACGTACTGTAATTGTGACTGACCACCAGTGAGCATGCTAATCATGGCAGCTGAACTCCTCTAGTTAGAAAACGAAAGACCCTTTGCAACACGTCTTCAAGTGAATAGTTTGGTAGGTTTGTTAGGTGAACAAGTCTATTCTGTGTGTTTAATCATGGAGAAATTGCCAACCCCCAAACTTAATCACACTGTTTTCACTGCTAGCCCCTGTCAAACAGATAATTAACAAAAACACACAAGAGACGGGGTAAAAACATCCCCAGCAACCTACTACATGTATGGTTCTCATAATTTCAAATTAATGGTCCCAACAAAAGGTAATAAGCTAGAGTCCAGGGGCCAACATCACGTAAGATCGATCGTAACAGTGTATCAATCTTAATTGCTAAGCAAAGCGTGATGTCACACGTCACTATGGCAATATTGACAACCCTTCTAAAGATAAATCTTAGAGAGGAAATCAAGGGCCACGCCGAAGGCATTTTTCTTAAGGGAATTTGTGTGATTTACCAAAGAAATTACTACCTACAAAGTGATTGTTTTCATATGAAAAGTTACAAGAATATAAAACTCTTTGTTTCCCCATGTTTCCCATAGTGAAAGCTGTGTTTCTCTGACATGTAATCCTGTTCAACTGGCTGAGTAAAATAGCACTTTATCTTCATCACCTGGCAAACAACTTGGCAGCAATTATGTTTCTTTGGGGTGGTTTATCAGTTAACAGGTTATTTAAATGTTGTTTTTATCAACACACTTTTGAAACCTCATTGTAAATACACAAAGTTGTAGATGGTTGACATTTTTTACAAAAAACTAAAACCAAGTGAGACCAGCTTGCACTCCACTGTGAGTTGAGGTCAAAACTATATCGTATGGCTGGAATGTTTCCAATAAGACAAAGACATCGAGCCAGGTCAGTAATCAGTTGATATGTAGAAAAAAACTGTGTGGTTTTTAAAATGTGTACAACTTCACAATTTAGGCATAGGCCTAACGCCATTACACCTTCAAGTTCGGATTCAGGGAAGAAGTAACACTCACTGTTACCGGGAAAAATGTGACAAGCAAAGCACAGTATAAAAATGTGACAAGCAAAGCACAGTATAAAAATGTGACAAGCAAAGCACAGTATGACTGAGTCACTAAAGAATATTTTCACCTTTAAGGCCAAATAAAAAATAATACGAGTTGATCGTCCCCGCCCGCATCCTTTTTTGGGGCCGCATCCTTTTGTTTACTATTTACTATTTTTCGATTTTTCGATCTTTTCAAAAGGACTGGCCTAGGAGCTTTTCCCACATCAAACTTGATGCTCTCGAACACTTGTAACCGTCCGTTTCATAAAACAATATTAGTGCATGCCTAACAGCAAATCTTTTTAGGGATATCCCACCCTGTTAGTGTAAGTTTTAACACAGGTCCTCATACAACTAAATAGGTATAAATAAGTTTGCGGTTGATTCAAACTGAAGAATTGGTGGCCTGTTTGATTTGAAATACTTAGGGGCCATCTGAAAAAAAAAAAAATAGTAAATAGTAATTATAGTAAGGCCCTCATCCTCCTCTTTTTTGAAAAATCCGGACAATCAACTGGTATTTTTTTTTATTTGGCCTAACCATATCGAACAAGTATTAAACATTTATAACAATGGATGCAACACAATAACAATGAATGCTACACATTGGTACAATAGTGCAATCAATGTCTCATAAAGTATTCACAAATCAGTTATTCATTCTTTGCTGGCCAAGAATTAAATTACCATATAAAGGAGTTAAAGAACACTTACAAATGTATGATGAATGTAATGTAAATGTACAGGGTACATGTGCAGTGTACACTTATAGTAATGTACATGTGCATTTATACATGAATAAAACATGTACAACTACTGCATGTACAATGTATGTGAACAATTAGCATTCACACCTGTGTACAAAATGTAGTAAGGATTATGTTTTATTACCTTTTTGTTTTTCTCATGGTCATGGCTGTATGCTTCGTTTTTGAAAGGGCAAGGGCACCAAGGCATTTTCTCTTTGGCAAAGGGCACCCTATGAGGAAATTGTAAAATTCTACTGGAGCATTTCAAGGGCACCAAGGCAATGGCAAGGGGCAACGGAGGCAATCGCCTCCGTTGCCTCCGTGAAGTATCAGGCCTGCATGGTTGTTAACTACGTATAGAATCTTTCAACAAAAGTTAGATAAAAGCTTAACTTTAAATACCAAGCTTATAAATGTAAAACAAAAAATCTTGTTAAGGCAAATAATTATGTTGAGTTCTGAGGTTCATGTGTTACGAGTTGGCTAATTTTTTTTTGCTTACCACAATTATTTCATTTATGCTTTGCACATTTCATGTGCTGAACATTTTTACCGAACTAGCCCTTCAATGAATCCCATATTATTCAACAGTGTCCCTGTAACAAACTGCATACACATGAATGGAGCCCTGCAAACGATCCATGCCAGTACAAAAGCTATAATGCCATCCAGTATTGATCTTAAGGCAGTCAGCAGTTCACCGCTCTGTCCTAATTCATTTGATAGTTGTTTGTTTTTAAGGCGCTTGACGGATCAATTTTTTTTTTTTAGTTTGCCCAGGTCAGCTGCCGAAATTCGCTCTCCTCGCTTATGGATCTTGGATACCTGATGGCGTTTATTTGTTCTACACTACACTGTATGTACAAGTGCATGTACAAAACACTGTACATGTACTTGGAGGACCAAGCTCATAAAAGACTGGTAAAGGCATGTATCATGCTGTGTTTTTGAAAGAACAGGGGCACCATAGTAAAAAAGAAAATTTACATTGCCAGGGGCACCAAGGCAGTGACCAGGGGTAGGCCTAACCCGGGGGCATTGAGGCAATTGCCTTCATCGCCTCTCTGAAGTATCAGGCCTGCTGGGTTTTTGTGTAGATAGAATTCGTATTCCGTGAAGAGTGAACAGTATCGATGAAAAATTTATAATCATTTTTAATCCTCACATTAACTCCATTTAAATCCATGTGTGAACCAAGGGAGACAAGAGACAAATTATTGGCACACATACATTTTATTTGAACAAACTCATTCTCAACCTGACCAACTCCTACTCCCATTAACTGACCGACTCGTAATCTGACCAACTCAAACTCCGATCCAACTTGTCTGCATTCTATTTTCACAAAACTTAAGAAGAATTTCAAAATTGAAAAAATGATGATCCCTGCCCAGTTCTATAATACAAACTACTTGTTTAGTTGGAAAGAAATTATTCTTCATGATTTTGTTCTAAATGTACTCTTTTAGTTATCTGGTTGAAATCAAAGCAATTGAGGAAGTTCACCAACCACAAATCCTGTTCATTGTAGAACTTGCACAACAAACTCAAACAAAGACTACAAAGTTCCTGTGTACACCAGTGAATAGTTAACAAAGCCCAACCACATGTACAATACACTTGTACACCATACAAGCATGGCACTACAAGATACAGGTATATACATAGAAGGAAAATCAGTGGACTGGAAGTTCGTTTCGTAAAGCTTGAAAATAAATACTTCAGTACCCTGTAATAAACTTCCCACTTCCCAATCCTCCAAAACTGAATCCTGGTTTTGATCGAGTTTGTTGTAACTCTTCTTGGAAAATGCAAATATTATGCAGTTTAGATTATATTTTTCTTGGGTAAAAGCCACACACATGTAAAATAGTTAAACATTATACAGTACATGTATACGGTTTACTCAAAAAAAGAAATGTCATGTGTCTGTCAGCAGATGGCCTCTACAACGTTTGTGAATTTGGACTGTTTATTCTACATCACCAGAACTTTTGAGAAGGAACAAAAATTCACCAAAAGACTACTTTAAAGTCCTTGAACATTTACATGTACTAACTCACAATAAACTAGGCTTGCATATGGGCAGAGCCATCGCACAATTCTTCCATACAAGTTTGAAAACAAATAGAGCCTACATGATTGGTGGCGTATTGCACCCCAGCACGTAGTAAACCATTTCATGGTGCAATGTAAAAGGAGTAGATCTCATAATTCAAAAACCTAGTCTCACGTACCTTGCAGGAAATACTGTATGTTTCAGCGCTTTGAGACGCCCTTCGGGTGTATAAAGCGCTATATAAATATCGAATATTATTATTATTATATTATGTTTTTATGTTTTTTTGACCTCCTAGTATTTTCATAGAGCCCTTCGTGAACTGAAAATGGCATTACCCCGGCCATATCAGAGTGCATATTCCAGGCAAAACCTGTTTTGTGATGACAGATAATATCCCTTTAATCTGGGGATGTGACAATCAAACAAAATCGTGTGTTTATTTACAAAATGTACATGTTTTCCCATCTCGACTAAACACATGCAGTCAATATCTTCAGATCAGCCCAACCTATCATAATGTATTGTTTCTCATCTTGTTTGGACAGGGCTCAGACTCATAACAACATTGACATGCACTCATCAACAGAGGCCGATTCAGAATTGTGAAAAGACAATTAGATTCACCCAAGGACACCTGCTACATGTACATTAGTCAATTGAGTTACCTGCTACCCTTGTACACACACGTACAATACATGTACAGTGTGTATGCCAGTCCAGTGAAACAGCAAGCTAATTAAGCCTCTTGTCAATTAATTATTGTCCTAACGATCTTCTGGAAAATCTGTTATCTAAGGGACACCTTTACAGTGTATATTTTGTCAACATGCCAAATGTGATATCAATAACCTTTGAATAACATCATGGTCAGGTATTGTGCAACATCATTTTAATATCCACTATGATCAACATTATATTTTTGTAATATGAATACATGTTGAAAAACAAATCCATGTGTTAGTTTCGCAATGGGCAATAAGCAACAGTTGGCGAGAGCGATGTGTTGATGAGCATGATGTTATAGATTTGCATAAAATATAACGAGAACGAGGTTGAGATTAGAGTAGACTCCACGACGCTTCTTTCAACCCTGGACGTTTGAGCTGTGTGTTTCCACACTCACCTACGTATGCATGGAACATGGAGAAGAGAGCCAGATTGAAGTCCTTTCCGAACCACAGTTTTCGCCTTGGTCTCTGGTTCAGGCTCCATTTGTTATTAAGAAAAAGTGTGCTTTTGGTACGGGTTAGTTTATGGTAGACAGAAGTCAAAGCCGGAACAAAAGTCACAATTTTGAAAAGGGCCTACAAAATCGCAAGTGAAATGTTACACGTTGCAACACAGCCAATGGTTTCTGGATGCTAAAAAGGAGTACTTTTAGCTCAAACTAAATGTATTTTGCTGGCACAACTGATTCTGAACAGCCATTCAGATGGCACACTCGTTGCAGGTATGCATAAAAACTACTGCGCCATCCTCCCAAGCAATGTAAATCTGAGCTTGTTTACTTTCTACCAAAATAAAGTGAGGAGGCTTGGTCTATGCTTCCGGTGCCTGGAGCGCGGTTAGTCTCAACAAAGTGCGTTACATCCCACTAACGATCGCAGATAATATAAATAGGGACCCGGTAACCTGCACAGCAGAGCATGGATTCGTAATTGGAGACCCATCTGCGGTTATAGGTATCTTCGCCCCTCACGAATATCTGAAATATCTGAAACTTTAATTGTGGTTTCAATTAGCAAAAACTGTCCACAGATGTTAGGATACGTACAAAGAATCCATCCAGGCTTACTGTTGTCAGCATTACCATAGTGATTTGTATTGTGACTATTGTGACATCACACTTTGCTTAGCAGTTATAAGATTGATTCCCACTTGAGATCAATCTTGGTTCTTTGCAAAACCAAACCCAGGAGGACTTGTAATGTTGGTTTGTGCTACAGGTGTACGTGCTGGAGTCATAAATCTAAAGCTAGCTATTCAATTCAAACAAAAAGTAACTCAAAAATAAATAATTATTTTACATTTTATTAATTTGATACCCAAGAGTGGATACCCGCCATTTGCAGGTAAGACAAAATTAGACA